>NC_084793.1:256834958-257459958 GCF_963169125.1 Humulus lupulus
TGCTGCGGTAGCCTTCGCAACTCTCCTTTAAATGTTTGTGTCTCAGCTCGCGATCTAATTCGTTCTTTGTATTTCAGGCCCTTGTCGTTTCAGCACAGCTTAACTATAAGCTGACCAACGAGGTGCACACGAGCATGTCTCTGGCCCAAAAGTCGAAGGATCTCCAGCTTAAGATGGCTGACGAACTCAAGGACTCGAAGTCCGACCTTGAAAAAATGAAGACCCGTCTCGAGGAGCTGGAGAAGACGAATGTCGAGCTTGAACAGGCGAAGACTCATCTTGAGAAGGCTAATGCTAAGCTCGAAGAGGAGAAATCTGCTACCTTCGACATCATGGAGAGTGAGAAGGCCCGCCTCCTGGACGAGTTTAAAGAGTAGAAGGAGAGAGCGGTCGACCAAGCCATGTACAAAATTTGGGTTGATAATGCCGACCTCGAAACTAGCTTCCTAGGTCCTCTTGAGGCCACGTATGTTGAGCGGTGGAATGCCCGTCTTGAGGCAAGTGAAGCTGCTCGAGAGGCTGCTCAGAAGGATAGTCATGCTATTCGTCCTGGGGGGTCCAGTGCTACTGATGCTGAGAAGGCCAAGGAGACTCCTCCTTCTTAAATCTGATCTCGGGGAAATCACTTATTGGGGCTGCGTCCCCTTATTTTTGTAACTATTTTAATTTATGCCCATGGGGCTGATACAATTTCTTTTAACATTGACTTTTATATGCTTTACATTTCTTGGCTCGAAATATTTTGCACATTTTATATGGATGAATTATTAATGTTTATTTATTCATACAAACATATTGTGGATTTAGGCTCGAAACTCGATGCATTCATGCATAGTTTGTTCAAATTATCCGCTCCCGACCTCGTTATTCATCAACGTCGGATGTTACTTTAACCATGAACTCGAAAGTACTTATATGGTATGTGACGTGAATGGTTTGGTTATATCTTTTTTTTTGCTTAGTTACTTTTTCTCGTCCTCGGTTTTTATTCCAAGGTTAAGAGTTTGAAACTATTTTTATTTAAGATATTCCAGCCTCGATCTTGACTTATCCCGAAGTAGGTTTAGGTTCCTACTTATCGTCGATTAGTTTTTTGGCTGGTTTGTTCCAAACATGTTAAGTTTGCATATCTGGTTAATTCCAAACATTTTCTGTTTTTGATAACTCGGTTATGTCCGAACTATCTAAGCTCGCGTATCTGGTTATATCCAAATACTTCATGTTTTTGATAACTCGGTTATGTCCGAACTATCTAAGCTCGTGTATCTGGTTATATCCAAATACTTCATGTTTTTTATAACTCGGTTATGTCCGAACTATCTAAGCTCGCGTATCTGGTTATATCCAAATACTTCATGTTTTTGATAACTCGATTATGTCCGAACTATCTAAGCTCGCGTATCTGGTTATATCCAAATACTTCATATATTTTTTATTTTTTAAGCTGATGGTATATATACCAATGATGCCCCCTTAATATCCTATGAGTGTGACCATAGGTTATTAGATTAAGAGAGATTGCAAAAAAAAAAAAAAAGATAATATATTGAATGAAATAAATCTTTATTTGATGGAAATAAAAATGCAAACAAACTAATACAAATATAAACTCATGGTTATAGGCAACACTTTTCCTACACTACTGATAGTAAGGTCTAAGGTGTTCGCCATTCCATGCTCGTGGTACCAGGCTCCCGTCCAATCTCGCAAGTTTGTACACACCGGGACGGATGATTGACTCTATCTGGTATGGTCCTTCCCAATTCGGCCCGAGCACCCCAGCTACTGGATCTCGCGTTGCCAAGAATACGCGTCTTAACACCAGATCTCCCATTCCGAACTTTCGATCTCGAACCCTCTTGTTGAAATACCTGGTAGTTCGTTGCTGGTAAGCAGCGTTTCTCAGCTGAGCCTCTTCTCTCTTTTCTTCAATCAGGTCTAAGGTTTCCTCAAGCTGAGTGTGGTTTGAACTTTGATCGTAAATCTGAGTTCGGATCGTTGGAATTTCGACCTCGATGGGCAACATTGCCTTGCAGCCGCATGCTAGGGAGAACGGGGTATGCCCCGTTGATGTTCGAGCTGTGGTCCTATATCCCCAAAGGACTTGGGGCAATTCTTCGGGCCACCGTCCCTTTGCTTCCTCCAACTTTTTCTTCAGAGAACTTTTGAGAGTTTTGTTTACAGCCTCGACCTGGCCATTCGCTTGAGGGTGGGCTACTGATGAAAAACTCTTTATTATGCCGTTCTTTTCACAAAAGTCGGTGAACAAGTCGCAATCGAACTGGGTTCCATTGTCGGATACGATCTTCCTTAGTACCCCATATCGGCACACGATGCTTTTTACCACGAAATCAAGGATCTTTTTTGAAGTTATAGTCACCAATGGTTCAGCCTCCGTCCACTTTGTGAAGTAATCCACGGCGACCACAGCATATTTTACTCCGCCCTTGCCGGTTGGGAGAGAGCCTATGAGGTCGATGCCCCATACTGCGAAGGGCCATGGGGAAGTCAACATGGTCAGCTCGGATGGTGGAGCCTGGGGTATCGTGGCGAATCTCTGACATTTGTCGCATTTTTTCACGTACTCGAAAGAATCCATTTTGATGGTTGGCCAGAAATATCCTTGGCGTATGATCTTCTTGGACAGGCTATGCCCGCCGGTGTGATCTTCGCAGAACCCTTCATGAATTTCTTCAATGATCTTCTTAGCTTCAAGAGGGGTTACGCACCTAAGTAACGGCATGGAATATCCCCTTCTGTACAGCTTTCCGTCCAAAATGGTGTAACGGGGAAGTTGATACATCAACTTTCGAGCCTAGTTCCGATCTTTTGGGAGGACTCCATTTTCGAGATAATCAACTATTGGGGTCATCCAAGTCGGCTCTATTTCGATCATACACATATCTTCCTCTTCTGGCTCGTTAATGCTAGGTGTTGATAGGTGTTCTATGGGTACAACATTCAGTTCTTCATTTTCGGTAGATGTGGCGAGTCGAGCTAAGGCATCTGCATTAGAGTTCTGCTCGCGGGGAACCTGTTCGATTGTATAGAATTCGAAACACTCTAACGCGGATTTTGCCTTCTCCAAATAAGCTGCCATTCTTGTTCCACGAGCCTGGTATTATCCTAGGATTTGATTAACCACGAGCTGGGAGTCACTGTAGCAATGTATAGCTCTTGCTTTGAGCTCCTTTTCTATACGAAGTCCCACGAGTAAAGCCTCGTATTCGGCCTCATTATTTGACGCTTTGAAGCCAAATCTTAAGGCAGAATGAAATCTGCTCCCTGCGGGGGTAACCAAAATGACCCTTGCCCCCGCTCTATTTTCATTTGATGAGCCGTCGACGTAAAGTTTCCACAGCTCGTGGGCCATGGTTATTACCTCGTCGTCGGCTATTCCAGTACATTCCACTATAAAGTCTGCCAATGCCTGTGCCTTAATGGCCATTCTCGGGTGGTAGGTGATCTCGAACTGTCCGAGCTCAACAGCCCATTTAAGAAGTCGACCTGAAGCTTCTGGTTTAGACAAGACTTGTCTAAGCGATTGATCAGTCAGCACATGGATGGGATGCGCCTGAAAGTAGGGGCGGAGTTTCCGAGATGAATGAATCAAACTGAGCGCGAGTTTCTCCATCAATGGGTATCTTGACTCTGCCCCCAGTAATCTTTTACTGATGTAGTAGACGGGTCTTTGCACCTTCTCTTCTTCTCGAACGAGCACTGCGCTTATCGCGTGTTTGGTGGTTGAAAGGTATAGGTACAGTATTTCTCCCGTTTCAGGTTTCGACAGGATGGGTTGTTCTGCAAGGTGCTTTTTGAGCTCCTGAAAAGCCAGCTCGCATTCCTCCGTCCATTCAAATTTCTTACCTCCCCTTAATAAGTTAAAAAATGGAAGACCACGGTCCGTAGATTTCGAGATGAATCTGCTTAGGGCTGCCATCCTGCCAGTCAAGCTTTGGACATCTTTGTGCCTCCGAGGCGAGGGCATGTCAATCAGGGCCTTGATCTTGTCGGGGTTAGCCTCAAATCCACGAGAGTTTACAATAAAGCCCAGAAATTTTCCTAAAGACACCCCAAAAGTGCACTTCTGAGGATTTAGCTTCATGTTATACTTCCTGAGCACGCCGAAGCACTCTTCGAGGTCATCAACATGGTTCTTGTTAAGTTGAGACTTGACAAGCATGTCATCAACATAAACCTCCATGTTGTTCCCTATTTGTTCTGAAAACATCATGTTTACGAGCCGCTGGTATGTGGCTCCAGCATTCTTGAGCCCGAATGGCATGACATTATAGCAGTATAGCCCTTTATCCATGATGAAGCTCGTATGTTCTTGGTCGGGGGCATGCATGGGAATCTGGTTATATCCAGAATAAGCATCCATGAACGACATCAGGCCATGCCCCACCGTGGCATCCACGAGCTGGTCAATCCTTGGTAACGGAAAACAGTCTTTTGGGCAAGCTTTGTTGAGGTCTGAGTAATCAATACAGGTTCGCCACGTCCCATTAGGCTTTGTGACCAACACCGGATTCGCTACCCAGTCAGGGTAAAAAGCATCCCTTATGAATCAGTTTGCCTTTAGCCTGTCAACCTCCTCCTTTAGTGCTTTCTTTCTGTCTTCGTCCAGCTGTCTTCGCTTTTGCTGCTTCGGGGGGAAGCTTTTGTCTATGTTCAGTGCGTGGCTTGCTATATTCAGGCTTATCCCCACCATGTCTGAGTGTGACCACGCGAAGACATCCTGGTTTTTCTTCAAAAAGCAAATTAATTGCTATTTCGTCTCATCTGGGAGGTGTTTTCCGACCTTCACCTTTTTTGAAGGATCAACTTCCTCGAGCTGAACTTCTTCGAGCTCCTCTAAAGGTTCGAGGTCAACTTTCTCCTCAATCCTTGGATCAATCTCTTCATCAATCTCTAAGACCGTTCCGTCTTTGTTTTGTATGATGACGAGTGCTTGTGCGCTCGTCTATTTCTTTCCTCTCAAGGAGATGCTGTAGCATTCCCTCCCTGCTAACTGGTCTCCTTTCAATGTTCCGACTCCGCTAGGGGTTGGGAACTTAAGGGCCAGATGCCTTACTGATGAAACTGCCCCCAGCCCGACCAGGGCGGGTCTCCCGAGCAGCACATTGTAGGCTGATGGTAAGTCTACTACCATGAACTCCATCATCTTGCCGAGACTGGGTAGTCTCCCAAGGTCACGGGGAGCTCGATGGATCCCATGCAGGCGGTTCCTTCTCCTGAAAAGTCGTACAAAGTAGTTGCACACGCTTTCAGATCGCGAAGGGAGAGTCCCATCTTCTCGAGGGTTGCTTTGTAAAGGATGTTGACTGAGCTCCCATTATCTATGAGAACTCGGTGGACCCTTTTGTTGGTCAGCTGAAGAGTAATGACCAGTGGATCGTGGTGAGGAAACTGGACATGGGATGCGTCTTCCTCGGTGAAGGTTATTGGTTGTGTCTCAATCCTCTGACTTTTAGGAGCCCTAGGTTCGGGTTCATAAGGAGACCCGTCCCCAGTCTTCAGCTCGTTAACATATCTCTTTTGGGCGTTCCTGCTCACTCATGCGAGATGAGGCCCTCCTGAGATGGTTATTACATCCTCTCCATCTATCGACGGGGGCCTGTCTTCTTCCCGAGCTCGGGAACTATTGTTTTGTGTCGTCGAAGGCGCGGCTACTCTCTGGCTCACGGCCGCCTGACTAGTATTCTGGTTTTTGACATACTGCCAGAAGTAACCTCTCGAGATCAATCCTTCGATCTCGTCCTTCAGTTGTCGACATTCATCGGTTGTGTGGCCGGTGTCTCTGTGAAATCGGCAATACTTACTGGAGTCCCTCTTGGACTTTTGATTTCTCATCAGGTCTGGACGCCTAAAGGGGACCTGGTTTTCATTAGCCAGGTATATGTTCTCCCGAGACTCATTGAGCTCGGTGTATACTCTATACACGGAGAAATATCTCTCCCCTTTCTTTTTCTTTCCTCCTTCGGCTTCGGGGTTACTTCCTTCGTTCTTTTTCCTCTTGGAGGGGTTTTCCGTGGCAGGCTTTGAAGCTGCTGGGTCCGTCGAGGCTGAGGCAGAGTTGATGTTTATCATTGTAGTTTCGGACTGGGAAGTCGCATTAAGCGTCGACCTCGCTTCCTCTGCATTGACAAACCTCTGCGCTCGTCTGTTAAACTCGGTTATGGACCTTACCAGTTTCCTTTGCATGTCATCCCAAAGGGCACTTCCCGGCATTACGCCAGCTCGGACAGCCATTAGGTGCCCACTGTCATCCACGTCCCGAGCTCGGGCTACTTCCAAATTAAACCTTGTTAAGTAACTTTTTAGTGTTTCGCCCGGCTGTTGTCGGACGTTAGTTAAGGTGGACGCCTCTGGTCTGACCCCCATCATTGCTCTGAACTGCTTCTTAAAGTCTTTAGACAACTGCTCCCAAGAAGTTATTGAGTGTCTCTTATATTTTTCGAACCAACTTTTGGCAGGTCCTGTCAATGATGCTGGAAACAACATGCACCTGAGCTCGTAACCCACGTTACTGGCTCTCATGATAGTGTTGAACGTGCTTAGGTGACTACACGGGTCGGTCTTTCCTTCAAACGTTGGGACGTGAGGGATCCGGAACCCTTGAGGAAATGGGGTATTGGAGATATGAGGAGCAAATGGTTCGAGCTCGTCGTCAGAGTCTTCATACCGATCATTCCTTTGCTCGTTTTTCAAAAGCTTAAAAGCCTTTTCAAGTTGGTCAATTCTTTCTTGGACTGGGTCCGCAAGAGGTACTGTCTGGAATCGGATGTCATCGATTACAATCCCAGGCTCGTGTCTCCGCAAGGGATCTCTACGCCTATTCAAGAAATTCCTCAAGTCCGGATTCGTTTGGTCACCATTACCCCGACTCTGATTCAGGTGATCTCGCAGGTCGTGACGATTTTTGCGGCTTTCGGTATTCTTGCGACCTCGGTCATGCTTACTGACCGACCTGGTAACTCCGGACTCATCACTGGTAAAACTCATTGCTTGGTTATTTCGTGATGGATTCTTCCCACGTCGCCTCGTCTCCGCCGTGCGAGACCGAGACGTTTGACTTTTCTCAGATGGGGCGCCTCTCCGCTCCTGGAAAGCCTCCCCGTTTCCTTGTCTTCCCCCCGTACGCCCTTCGCCCTGATCTCGAACGGGTTGAGCGTTCCTACGGGGGGGGGGGGGGGGTGGGGGGTGAAGGATATCTTATGTGTAACGCCCTGGCTACCCCAGAACAGTTACGGTGAACGGTGGACCGAAAATTTGACTCACTACCTGAGTCCTTTGGTCAAAAACGTGCTCTAAGTGTAATTAACGGGTTAAGGTATAAAACCAATAAAAAGGAAATGGAGATTTTATTACAAACTGCTCTGCAAAGCTAAACAAAATGTTTACAAGCCATTCTCAGTACAAAATGGTCACTACAGTTGTAAAGTTACAATCCCACCGACCTAAGCGGCAAAAATAGGGTAAACCCCCTAGTTCCTCTGAGAACACCTTGACCGTGGCAGTCAAGCGGCTGCATATGTACACACCACCACATCAGCTCTCCACTCAAGGCTAGGTGAGCTTTTCTTTCCCTTTACCTGCACCACATAGCACCCATGAGCCAAGGCCCAGCAAGAAAACATAACCCTTTATATAAACATTATCAAATGATTATCATTATAATCACACTGAGCATAAAGCAATCAAACAAATGAGTAAACACCACATGAGGTCCTGGTAAACCACACTGAGTGAATGACAAGCAAGTCACTAATTCAAATGGAAGAGTGGCTGATAGGTAAGCCACTAGCCTTCAACAGGTTCTGGTAACCGTACTGAGTGACTGCCATGCATGTCACTAATTCAGGCGGGAGAGTGGCTGCTGAGTAAGCCACTAGCCTCCAAGCACTTATTTCATTCATCGACCCTCGGGGTCGGTCTGGCATTAATGCTCTCTGAGCCATTCAATGCTGATAATTGATTTGATCAAATCTTGTTGGCTTGCGTGACACACGCTAAGGCCGTCTTGACTAATAAGTCAGCTCAACATGATCAGTGCCCAGTACCACCGCCGAACCTGACTAATAAGTCACAGCTTCACAGTTGATACTAGCACCCTTGCCAAACCTGACTAATAAGTCAGTACCATGCACAAATGAGCAACATATGCTAAGCATTCTATATTCAGTCCATGTCCATATTCTCACAATCAACATGCTTCATGAATGTCCACGCATGTCATATTTGGGGTGCAGTTTTCTTACCTTTGGTTCGAGCAAGAACGAATAAAAGAACAACCCTGAGAACGATCGACTTTTTGGTCCTTTAGCGGTTACCTGGTCATAACCAAAACATGGGATTCCATCAATAAAATGCATAATAAAAGGTTCCCAAACCAAAACCTAACCTCCGGGACCTCAAACACTACTCAATCGGGTAGTAGGTTCAATCCCGAGGCCTTAGGCTTGCATCCCCGAGCCAAAAAGATAATTCTGGCCAAAAATTCCTTAAGGGCCGCAGCCCTCCTTGGCCATGTCGCGGCCCGCCCCTCAAACAGAGGCGCCTAAACCCAGCAGCTCCCAAGGGCTGCGGCTCACCTTGACCATGCCGCGGCGCAACGCCCAGTTTAGCCAAAACCCCTG
The DNA here is from genome assembly GCF_963169125.1 of Humulus lupulus. NCBI lineage: Eukaryota > Viridiplantae > Streptophyta > Magnoliopsida > Rosales > Cannabaceae > Humulus > Humulus lupulus. The sequence continues at coordinate 256,843,601 of NC_084793.1, forward strand.
TTTTTTCTTCCCCTACGATTTCCCTTGGAACCAGCCCTTCAAACCCAATTTAAACACCACCCAAACCTCTCTCAAACACCCATTAAAACCACCAAACATCACCCATAACTACCCCTCAACATAACCCAAGTAAAACATCCCAAGAACTCCCCTTGATTCCAACTTTCCATACCAAAATCTAAAGCTGAAAACTATGAACGAAAACAGAGCAAAACCAGTAAAACAATGGATAGAACTCACCTCAAATTTGAAACCAAACCCTCTTCAATGGCTGAACCAAGTCTATAACTTAAGCCCCTTGATTTCCTAGCTTAGTTCCACCCCTTGAGCTCAAAATCTCCAAAGAAGAAGCAAGGAAAATGAAGGTACGGGAAGGAGAAGAAGAGAACTCTGTTTTGGGTTCTGTTTCACAGCCATCTATACATCATATATATCCAAATCACAAATGACCATAATACCCCTAGGTCTTTAAAAGTTTCTAAAGCCAACTCAAGGGTAATTTTGACACTTCCACCTACACCGTTAATGATAATTAACGCTTCCCAATTCCCGCTAATCTCAATATCCTCAAACACCAATATTTCACATCCCGTTACCCTTTAATGCCCGGTAACACTCTAATCATTAAAAACACCCCGAGACTCACCCCGAGCCTCGAGCTTAAGCCCGTTATGACCAAACCGATATTTAACATTCCTTGATCGTCTCATGCCAAATGGCTCGAACAAACCCACATCATAATGTGGTCTCAAATTATATCACCAACATGCGAATAAATAATCAATTCACCCTTAACGGGCCAAATTACCATCACACCCCTGTATAAAGAAATATGGACTCACATGCATGCATCTCACATCATATCATAATATAATCAACATACACATGCATTTTATCAATTAATAACATAATTAAGCAAGTACGGCCCTCCCGGCTTACTGTTCACGCCGTTAAATACATCAGAGGATTTGGGGCATTACATTATGGGTGATGGAGGGAACCGTATAGGCGACGGTGGTTGCCACCCTTGTCGCGGCCTAGAGGGCCCAGAATTTGCCCGAGATGGGTCGGTCGCATTTGGTGCGCTCCCAGGTACCTAAGTCCGAGCCTCTGTAGGGGTTCGGTTATTCTCAGTTCCTGCAAGCACTTCCACAGGCGGGTTAGCCGGGGCCCGAGCCCGAGTGCTCCTCTGGGGCCTAGGTGGAGCGGATGGCTCTGCTGGTGCCGGAGTTTGAGTCGGCCTCCTTGTGGCAGCATCTTTTCGTGGACGCCCACGGGGTCTACGGGGAGGAACATGCACGTCCCTTGGAGGAGGGACTTGGTTTTCGCGCGGAGGCGGGGGCTAAGCCACCTGCGCCTCTACGGCTATCCTTGCCAACTCCTCATTCCGTCTGTTGGCCTCTGCCAACTGCTGCTTCAACTGCCGGTTCTCAAGTTCCACAATAGGAACATACCGCTCAGGATTGTAGTACATATCCTCATCTCTCGGTGGAGGAGGTGGTCCCCGGGAATCAGAAGACCCACTTCTCTCTTCAACATCCGGGTTCTCCATTGGCTGTTTTCCAGGACGTCTTGGGTAATTTTCTTCAGGTGTGTTCTGATTGTTAGTGGCCATGACTTTTTCAGGGACGAATGCTTAAGGCTCTCAATGAAAGCACCAAACTGTTGACGCCTTTTTTCGTCAATCAGTGAAAGAAGAGCACGTAAACAACAAACAGTAATGACCAATTAAAATATAACAACACAAAACACGATTTTTACGTGGTTCAGCAGTTAAATCTGCCTAGTCCACGAGTCTCTGTTATTAAACTCAAGATTATCTCTGAAAATTCTTAAGCATGAATTCTTCAGAGTTTTCTCTCAAGGTTCAGAATTTCGGTCCTTTACAATGGTGCATGACTTCTCTATTTATAGAGAAGGATGCAGAATACTATCCCACATATTTTGGGTAGTTACTCTTTTTGTGTAAATAAAATAAATGGCTTTAAATGCTTGCAATTCGATATAAAAGGAAACGTCCCCTGAAGACCAGGGGGCGTATAACTAATCAAATAATATCCCATGATTTTATGGGATTTACAATAATAAATGCAGAATACGCCCCTTATAAACAACACTTATAGATATTCAAAGTCATTATCATATATCTCCAAGGCCTTAATCTCCTAGATTTCTCATCAGCTTTCTAGCTAATGACATCTCCCGAGTTCACATGGCTTCGAGATCGTACGTACGTCAGGCTCGGACCCCCTGATCCGAGGTCATTCCTGAGGATAGATGCGTCTCGGGAGCTACCCTTCGAGATCATGAACGTTCCGAGGCCACCACATTCGAGGTCGTCTCGAGTCTTGCAGGCTCGATATTTAATCCTGGAGCATACTTCGAACTTTACGGGTTCATTCACTGCGAATCCAGCTTTCGAGGTCACATTTAACATGGCTCGAAATCTGGGTATAACAAACTCGTGTACTATTTTTAGGTGGTTCGAAGGTTAAAATCCCCCTAGTCCACCAGTCCATATTATTGATATATCTCTGGTATTCCTTACAGGATGTTCTTTACAAATTAAAAAACCAACCATTTGCAACACCCAGGGTCTCCATATTTATAGGGAGAGGACACCTGGGTGTTGGCAAAGGGGGTCATCCCGTGACCTTCTTACCCATCATGTCACTTCTGTGACATTCATGATTAATTCCTAAAACCTGACAATGAAGTGTGGTCTAATCAATAGGTAAGGGGGATAATGGGTCGCATGGCCCAAACCAGTCGTGGGGTGTCTGAACACGCATGTTTATGCTGCGTTTCCGAGATTTCAGGAATGGAGTAGACACGTAATGTCTGATATGCGCACGTTTACATTGCGTGGTTGACTTTATAAAGGGTCGGACGTGTCAGCTCCAAGTCTAACCTCGAGCCTGATGTAGTCTCAGCTTGTGGTGTCCACACTGCTGACCCGATGCCTTTGAGTGTTCTTACTAAACCTTTGGCTACCTCGAGCTAAAGAGGTAGAGACTCGTAACAGCAACTCCGGTTAGGTGGCTTCCACGTGGCTGGTAGGATTATGCCATTTTCCAGCTCGCTAATAACTCGTGGATATTTAGGGCGTACACAATGGATAACTTAAAATAAGATTTTTGTAAAAGTATATCTATAACTTTAAGAGTTCAATTCTGAATTTATAGTGGAGAAATATCAAAATTAATAAATTAACTATTATGATTAAAGAGTTTAATTATTTAGTTTTAATTTATTGGAGCTTAATGTTATAGGTCCATGGTTCCCGAAATGACTCAAACAAACACTGACAAAGATTAATACAAAAATGGGCAAAATGACTTATTTGATAAGTAAAATATTTTTTTATGCAATAAACATAATTATTGTATAATTATATGTAATTAATTAATTATTTGATTTAACAAAATATAATTAATTTATTTTTGAGATTTTTTGTATTTAAATAATGATGAAAATTGGAAAAATCACATGCCCTCCCTGACATGGGTTGGGCGTGTAGCACAGTGCACAGACACTGTGCTACATGCACAAGAAGATTCCAGAAGAATCTTAGTTTAACAATTTTAGTTATTTAAATATTAAATAAATAATGAGATACTTTAATATAATTAAAATATTATCATTTAAACAAAAATCTGATTAGTTATTTTTAAATTGTTTAAAATAACTAATATTATTTATTTTTAATATATTGGATATATTAAATATAGGAGATCAGTTTTTCCAGAGCGATACTTTTCAGAGATAGAAAATATATCGTGAAATCTCCCTAAAAGAAATAAAACAGTGCTACAAGCATAGGTCACTGTTCTTCACAAATTTATGTCCAAACTTTATCAGATCTCATGTGTTGAGAACATTTGATAAATAGATTTTGTCTATTGTTTTGTATAACGAGCCCACACTCGTTCTTTGTGTGTTGAGAACATTTTGGAAGATCCTAGTGTGAGATCTCAAGGATTTTGCCGTACAAAAAGATAGCAGCAAGGAAGGACTTGAGGTAATTTTTCTATTCATCTCTTTGATTCAATATATATATATATGTGAAGAAGTAGATCTAGAAATCTTGTGGGGTTAAATTAACAATTTTGATTGTTGTTCCGCTGCGTATAATATCTGATTTGATCTATAAAAACCAACACCATTATCTTTCCAACTAATGTTTATCGCCTAATTAATTTAAAAAATTAAAAATTATTGATTTTATATATTTTATTTATTTATTTTCATCATCATTATAATCATTCCTCATCAAAAACGTGCTTAGTGATTTATGGTAACCATCCATTGATAATAACTATTGAGAAATCTTCCATATATATTTCTAGATTTGGATGTTCCCATTAGGATAACTGGTTACTCATTCACATTTTTCATATAAATTTTTTTCTAGATTTGAAAGTTCTCATTAGGATAACTGGTTACCCATTCACGTTTTCATATTTTTATTGGTTTTCTTTCCAAATTTGGATATTCCTATAAGAGTTACAATAAAAGAAAGTGTTGAAAAAATATATTTTAATTGTTTTACATATAGTGGAAAAAACTATAAAAAAACAATTACAATAAAAAAAGATAATAAATAGTAAAATAATTATGTAATGTTAAAATATATATATGTGAAAAATAAAAATAAAAAGGAAGGAGAAAATAATAAGTACAAAAAATAAAAATAAAAATAAAAATGGAAGGAAAAAAAACTAAAAAATATGAAGAAAAAAAAACGATGAAGGAAAAAAAAAGATGAATGAATAAAAATGAAAAGAAGAAGAAAAAGAAAAATAATGGAAAAATTGAAAGAAAAAAAAAGATGAAGGAAAAAATTGCTACAAAAAAAGAAAAAATGAAAGAAGAAAAAAAGAAAGAAAAAAATCTCATATGTGTGAAAAAAGAAAAAAAAATGGAAGGAGAAAAGAATAAATACAAAATTGAAGAAAAAATAGAATGATTTTTTTTTTTTAAATATAGGAAAAAAAAAGAGGAAAGAAAACTTACAAAATATGAAAAAAAAAAATACAAATGAAAGAAAAAAAAATAAATAAAAAGAAGAGGAAGAAAAATAATGGAAATAAAATAAAAGGATGTTGGAAAAAATTGGTAGAAAAAAATAAAAAGAAAAAAATGGAAAAAAAATAAGTAAGGAAAAAACAAATAAAAACACTGAAAAAATAATAAAAATTTGAAAAATAAAATAAAATTACATTTAAAATCAAAGAAAATATAACTATAATAAAAAAAAAATATGGCATAATTATGTATTTTTTTCAAATTTACGGGAAAAAATCCCATAAATATGAACTTTCAAATAAAAAAATCATAAAAAAAAGTAGAATAATTATATATCCATAATTTTGTAAAAACAACCTTAAAAAACTCATAAATATAGAGAAAAAAAATCCCAACAAATAAAACCTACACCTACCAACCCATTAAGGTTGCTCCAAAGGAAATCAACATAATGTAATAAAGGCATTTTTTACACAAAAGAACTTACCATAATAATATCACATATATTATATACAATATATATCATTTTATTAAACATAATTATATAAGCAGAATCTCATTAAGCCACTTTCCTAATTTGTTATATATATAACTTCACATATTTGACGTTATAAGAATTCAATTAATAAATCAAATAGTAATTATATAATATACAAATTATTATCTCAATTAAATGAGATACCACTACCAATAGGTGGCATTTTCATGAAATTTGAATCACCATATTTTAAAAAATAAAATAAATTATCTAAATAAAATTGTTTAATCTGATAAACTAATATAGTGAAAAGAATTAAACAATTCTATTAAAAAAAATAAACTTAAAAGCATTTAGTATAAAAGTACTCATTGAACAATAAATTAACAAACATGCAATTCTAATGTAATTTTTATTTTATTTTATTTATAAAGTTAAAAAAATGACAACTATGTATAATTATAACATACATGTTTAACTTAAATATTTTTGTTTATTTTACTATACTATGATAAAACTAAATAAAAACATTGTTTAATAATAGTGTTATTGTCTAATATATACGTTACTGTCTATTTTATTAAAACAAGATACACAAATATGACAACTGTGTATATTTACTACAATGATATTTGAGAAATCATTGTACTTATAAATATTTTGAGGTATCTGGCCTCTTGCTTCCAAATGAATGTAGTTTTCATCAATTAAGTACAATGATCTCTAATAAGATGAAAGTACCAAGAACAAATATTGTTATAGAAGTTTAAACCAAATCCAATATAACCACCCATGATAATAGATAATGATGACTCACTAAAGTTTTTTTATAGAACTTCATAAAAAGCATGTTGATAAGACAATATACCATTTGTTGGTAAGCTTCAAAATATGAGTTTAACAACACACAGCTACAAATCACCAAAGCAAAGGGGAATGTTCAAGACAAAACAATCAGATTAGGTTTATTTTATTAGTTATTCAAAAAAAAATCTTACATTGTACATGATATTGCTATACAAAATAAATTGTTATTATTAAAACAAAATTAACAAAAATGTTTGTCTTTTCATGATTCAGGTTAATATGGCGGGATATCAAAGACACAAAGCACAATGGAATGAAATAGTACATAATCTAAGAATGTTAATAATAAATAATTATGAAACAATTCTGGCAGCAACTTAAAATGATGATGATCCAAACTTATATGGGAAGTGGGAACCAGACATCACGAACATCAAAATAGGGTATGTCTTCCAGGACAATCAAAGTATGACAAATGCAATGAATTTGTGGCCATACGATCAAATTACCAACACAAGGTTAAAATAGTATCAAACAAAAATTATGTGTCGGCTTGAAATATAGTTCTCAAACCTGTGAAAAAAATAATATTTCATTGAACAGCTACAAAATAAGCCATGTAAAAATATAAAAAGTAAACTAAACATAAACATAACAATTTAAAATGAAGGTTGATATCAACAACATTTAAGAACCACATCTACTAATTTAAAGCAAAAAATAACAATTAAAAAATAAACGAATTTGTTTAAAGTACAATATATTCATTCAACATTGACAAAATAAACATTGTTTTCCGAAAAATAAACATAAACATAAATGTATATTCATAGCAAGAAATATTCATAAAAATAAATATAAACACAACTGTATATTCATAAAAAAGAAAAAAAAATAACATACAAGACAATTTGCACAATAAAAACATCACGAGCATAAACATAAAAATAAACAAAATTATTACTAACAGTAACCAAGACATTAAATTTAAAATAGAAATATATTAATATATTATTCAATTTAGAAAAATAAACAAACTTAATAATAATAAACATTTTTGTTTAAAAAAAAAGAAATATATTTGTTTACAACAATGAACAATAATCAACGATCAATAAAAAACAAAATATTGAAATAAACTAATACCAGAAAATAACAATTTATGCGTCTCAACACTCAAAAAATTCATGCAAATAAACAGTCCAAACACAAGTGAATAAAACATAAAAAATAAACATATCCTTGAATATCAAAACTAATATAGAATTCGGGATTAACTACACACAAAAAAATGAGGTGTAAATATAAATACACATATGCATGATAACAAATTAATTTCATTAAAACTAAATAAAAATCACATCTTGATAACAAAATAAAAAATAAACTAAGCATAAAAGGCTGTGAAAAAAATAAAGTAAGCATAAAAGGCTGTGAAACCCATAAAAAAATTTAATGGAAACAAAAAAAAAAGTTATTTTTTTTTAAATCAAAAAATAAACATAAACTAACAAAAATGATGAACTGTTTATGGTTTATGCAAAAAAAAAAAAATAATAATAAAATCAAAAATGTGTCAACTTTAATTAATAACAAAAAAATTATATTGATCAATGGAGAATTTGGGACATCGTCAAAATCAGACCCCATGTTTGGAACCACGGCCGCCTCCTCCACCATTTTCATCTTCTTCGTTAATTGACCACGAACAGAGGTGGAGACTGACCTTTCTTCTTCACCTGAGAAGCATGCATCTTCACACTAGGGGGACTCTCCATTCTCATCGCTCTCTTTGGATTCCAATGCTTCCTCCATAGCATCCTCCTTCTACGGCGACTTTGTGGAGAGTGTATCACCAACACTCCTTGTTGAAACCATCGGCATTGGAAGAGGTAGAATAAAGAGGGTTTTCATTTTTTTGGTTTGGAAGAGATGGAAGAGAGAGGGAGAGGGTCAAAGTCTTGATTTTTTTTTTGGCAAATATCTTTTGATTTTTTTAAATGAATGGTAATGTGAAAAGATTAGTATAATGGAAACGTATGACTACATATCCCCCTTTCACGGTTTACAATAAATTGCATTAAAAAAATAATATAAAATAAAATCATAAATAAAAAAGAATATAATCAATTAAAATCTAAAAATGGTTAAAATTTGTATATAAAAATAACATTAGTATTATCAGCATTAATATAATAATATAAAATATTATTGTAATAAATTATGTAAGAATCCCATATAGTAATTTGGAGAGAAATTATACTAAAGGCCCTAAAAGAGCGCACAAAAGTATATTTGGTAATGTATAATATAATAAAAGTATATGGCAGTAACCCATTATCATTTGTTTTTTAGTGATGCATTTGTTTTTTAGTGATGCGGTGGTAATTGATTACATGTATAATATTAGGATTTTTTTTTAGTGATGTGATGTGATGGTTACCGATCATCACTATCAAAATAGTTTTATTTTTTAGGAATGTGGTAGTAACTAGTTACCAATATCAAAATAACTTGTTATGCTAATACCAATCAAATCTAAAACCTAAATAAAAAAAAGGGTTACTCAACCTAAACCGATCATTATTATAACTGAATGGTAACTGGTTACTTAGAGAAATATGGAATTTTTTTTTTATAGTAATTGTAATTGGTTACTTAGTCAGATCTAAAAGAAAAGATCGTGATGGAAACGGGTTACTAAGCCATATCTAAAAATCAAAATAAAAAACCAGATTTACAAAGCAAAATCATATATATTTGAAAACAACCAAGAATAAAAAAACCAGATTTGCAAAACAAAATCATATATATCTGAAAACAACCAAGAAGAAGAAGAACGTCACTGGCGCGAGAGGGTTGTCATTACTGTGAGAAAAAAGGGAGAGAGATGGTCGGGAAAGGTGCGAGGGAGAGACAGGAGTGAGAGTGAGAGAGAGTATTTTGTTTATAATTTATAAATATTTCATATTTTAAACTATATTTTTGGTCAACTACCCATATTTTTGTGGCATTATTGTTTTGTCCATATTTATAGAAACTAATTTTAATTTTATCATATTTTTGTAAAGTTCTTAAAAGAGTGTACTATTTTCCTACAAAGTTAAAAATAGAAACATTTACTTACTTGAGCAGATATTTACGGGTCATTTTGCTTCAAGCCTTTTTATTTGGATATACACTATATTTTTTAGTGTACATTTAATAATTTACACCATTAATATGATTTATAACCCCTTTTTAGTAAACCACTATAAAATTTTAGAGTAAACTGGTTAACTAGTTAAGAGCACTCCCACCAATTCTTTACCACATATACAGTACAATGTAGATTCTTGAAATCACTATTATTTTATTTATTTCCCACTCATCTCTTCTTTCTGATTTTTAAAAAACGTAAAGAAAAAAAAAAGAATATGATATATAGTGTAATGTAAAATAAAAAAAATTAAATTTTAGAATTGTACGTTCAAATATGGAACAAAGAAGCTAAAAGAAGTGCTCTCACACCATTGCCGTGAGTGATATAATTAGAGATTCAAAAATATTTGAGGTGGCTGCTTTGCCGTGAGTGACATAATTAGAGATTCAAAAAGATTTGAGGTGGCTGCTTTTTCTAAGTCAATCACAGGCAGCTAAAAACATCACAAAAAATGGAAGCTAAGGCTATGTTTCATAGTTTACAATGGACTCCTCAAATGGGTTTGTCAATTCATGGCATAGAGACCGACTTATTGCTAGTCTCTTTCACTATTATTGGCTCATCATCTCATTTTTTAAGTTTTATGATTTAATAGATGATGTATCTCATTTTTTGAGATGCCAACAAAGTTGTTGATGTCTTAGCTTAGTTTGTTCTTTGGTTGGATGGAATTGTATTTAGTCGAAGGATGTTATTCATCAATGTTTTCTAAAAAAAAAGTAGTGTTTTTCATCTAAATATTACAAACTTGATTTCATTTTCCTTGGTGATCACATGGGTCACATTACAATTTCAAATAAATAATAATAAATTGCCATTAACACATAAGCATAAGTGTGGCGTGACAAAGTTATCCAATTGTATATTTTTAAAAATAGAACAAAAACAACACAATGGGGGGCTATTTATTCACCCCTTGTGTGTTTTTTTAATTCATAAAGTGGAATTTGCATACGAAACAACAAATAAATCTTTTGACTCATTGGTATGCATCTTATAAGATAAACCGACCTCTATGACTATGTCTATCCATAAGAAAAGACATAAAGTCAATAACAATATTCAAAATAAATAAAATAGTATATATATTGTTTATGAATATTGTCTCTTTTATATAGAAAGTGTACAGATAACAGAAATTTTTGGTTTTAACAATTTTTTTTCCGTTAATTTTAACAAAATATTCTTATATTTAATGGTAGAATGTATTCATGATTTAAATTTAAATAAAATTAAATAGATAAATAAATAAACAAATTAAAATAGGATATTTTTGAGATATTTTATAATAATAATTATTTAAAAATAATAAAATCATAAGTTTTATAACTTAAATAAAATTTATAAATTAAACTTAAATTTCACGTATTAGAATAATATTATATTGAACATATAATATAATCTAATATCAACTAGCAACAAATTTAAATTTAAAATCCACATATAATATTAATATTATATTAAATATATAATAATCTCTTGTTGTCACTGTCAAATTAAAAAACTAGAACAAATATAAACTTAAACAAAGATTAATTAATTAATTAATTAAATTAAATAGGATATTTTAAAGATATTTTATGATAATTTAATAATTAAATCATATTTATTTAAAAATAATAAAGTCATACGTATAATTTTTTTAATCTTATAAATTTGTATGATAATTTGTTTTTTATTAAGTGATTGAAGCTCTTTTTCTTCGTCAAATTCACTAATGGATATTGCGAGATACATTAGAAACTAAAATTAGTTGATGCATACTACTTTACACTATAACATTTTCTATTATTAATTTATTTTTAAATATTATTATAATTTATATATATGTCATGTAGTCATGTAAATATATATATAAATATATATGTCAATGTTGTATATGTCAATATTGTATTTAGATGTGATATATGAAGAAATTATAGATATAAATATTTATATATACTATAGAATTATAATTTATTCTATTATATAAATATATATATTTAAGAAATAAACAAAATTTTATTAAAATTATATACAATGTTTTGTCATAATTTTTTTTAATGCATTTATGACATACATTATATTAAACATCTTTTATTTATTTTTATAATATTATTTATTTATTTAAAATTTAGATGATGATTAGAAAAATATAAAAAAAATAAATACATGTTTGAATAAGTATGTCTACAACTTTAAAACTAAAAAAGTATACATTGTACGTTGATTCTACCTAGTAATTATTATAAATGTATAAAATGATGTTATTTCTTTAGTAAAAAATTTTTGTATTTAAATCTCATTTTAATAAAATGAGTGAGATTATTTATTGATATCCTACATTTAACTAGAGAATATTCTTCTTGTATACATGTGTATGTGATAAACTGTTTTTCTTTCATTTATAACTAAAGTTGAAACCTCACCTTTGAACATGACTATTCTATTCTTCAAATTGGAACTCAACGAATAATAAACTTATGCACTATCATGGAACCTAGAAAAGATGAAAAAGAAAATCAGAAATTTGACCGAATAAGATATGGCATTGCACGCCCACCCACCACCCATGGTTTGTCAATTTTTAATTTTAATATCTGTTACTAATTTTGGGTGTAACACTACTGACCTTTGAAACAATTCAAAGGTTCTACTCAGTCGCATACCAATCTGGGAATAAAGATGGACCACTCACCGACTAAGCAATAATAATAAAAGAAATCTTTTCTATCTTTCTTTTTAGAGTACCTTTTAATCAATATATATTGAATTATATTATTTAATATTTAAAATTGAAAATTTCAATATGGTAAAGTGTGCTTTGTTAGCTTTTGTTTGAAATATTTCTAAAAATATCTCAAACAAAAACTTAAAAAAAAAAAATACTAGTTTGGTACATGTGTTTTTTCTAAATACACGATTAGTTTTTGTATTTTGTTAAATGATAGTTTTTTTTTTTTTTTTTGAAAGAAAACAGCGTAAACAGAACCAGAAACACAACAACCAAAAGGAAATTACAAAGGAATTGGCTTTTCTGCCTCAAGAGCAGACAAAGCAACAGAGGGAATTAACCCATTCCAAACAGCATTGACACCAGAATCCATAGTGTATTTTGCTAAAAGATGAGCCACAGAAATGGAGCTACTGCCTTCAAAGGAAATACCTCTGCAACCCGTCGAAGACACCAACGATTTAATGGCCCAGACCAAACCTTCAAGATCACTACAGCAAACATTCTTGTTATTAACCAACAAAACAGCATTCAAACAATCCAATTCGATAGTAAAATTCTCCAAACCCAAAGCAGCCTCAAATTGAATACCCTCTTTGATTGCTAAAAGCTCGGCCGCAACAGGAAGGAGAGGGAAGCAAACCATTACGCCCTTTGCCCCCAAGCACGCGCCTTGCTCATCTCTGGCCACCACCGCCGTACTCCACTCCCGGCCATCCGAGGACCTGCCTGCATCAACATTTATTTTTACCCCACCCGTAGGCGGAGGCTTCCACCTGGGAGGATCTTTCCGAAGCCCATGACTCCCCCTTTTGCAAGACACCTCCAAAAATTTGACCAATACCCGAAGCACCACTCAACAACATCTCTAGGATTTGGCATGAAATCTCCCAGAACAGCTCTATTTCGGAGGTGCCAGATCTGCCACGATATTATCACAAAAAGCTCCAAGTTTTCTTTTGTAAGTGTATTACGCATGAAGTCAAAAAATAAAAGGGGGTCTTTTTCGTTACACCCTTTGACCACTTTCCAGAAGTTGACTAATTTCCAAATCTTAGTATTAGCCTCAAACTTCCACAAAGCATGAACAACATCCTCCTGGGTCCCACAAGAGCATCTGTTACAAGTAGCAGATGAGCTAATATTCTTGCAAAACAAAGAAAAGTTAGTAGGAAGCCATGAATGGCCAAGTTTCCAAAAAAAGTGTTTTATTTTATTTGCGACTCTCAACTCCCAAATTGATTTCCACAGTGCCTCATTCAAACCCATCTTTGAACACTCAGGAAAAGGCTTACAACTCATGGCTAGATGGTACCCACTTTTCACACTATATTCACCATTGTTTGTAAAATGCCATAAAAGTTTGTCAGGCAAATGATGCTCAGAACAAGGAATGCCCAAAATGAGCATCGCGTCCTCCTCATTAAACAAACACTTGATCATCTCCACATCCCAGCAACCATCATTCTTTTTCAGATCAATGACACGAAGGCCACTAGGTAAGAACAGCTTGTCATAAACCATGAAGGAGCGAGGACGGGGGATCCAAGGGTCCTCCAAGATACTAACATTATTACCATCCCCGATGCGCCACCTAGAGCCTTGTTTAATAATCGAGTTTCCCCACATAAGACTTCTCCAGACCGAGGAAGCCTTCGACCCGCACTTTGCTTCAATAATGCTAGTAGAAGGGTGATAGCAAGCCGCCAAAACCTTAGCACAGAGAGACGAAGGATTCCTAAGGAGACGCCAGCACTGTTTGCCAAGCATTGCTTGATTAAAAAAATGTAAGTCCCTGAATCCAAGACCTCCCCTACCTTTATGCCTACACAAGACCTCCCATTTGCACCAGTGGATTTTCCTCTTTTTCTCAGTGGAGCCCCACCAGAATCTAGCCGCCATACTATGAAGGCATTCAATAATCTTTTTAGGAATTTTGAAACAACTCATAACATACATAGGAATAGCCTGTATGATTGCCTTTATGAGGACCTCCTTTCCCGCAGCGGAAAACAGAGACCTTTTCCAGCCCTTCAATCTTTTCCAAACTCTATCTCTTATATTATCAAAGACTTCACGTTTATTTCACCCAACAAAGGAGGGGAGACCCAGATATTTCCCAAAGTTTTCCACCAACTTCACCTTCAAAAGGTTAGCGAGTTGAGACCTATCATCCAGATTCACCATCTTACCAAAACACACCTCTGATTTATCAAAATTTATAAGCTGCCCCGACGCCTTAGAATAGGCACTCACTATCTCCAAAAACTTCAAACAGTTCCCTCGATTGGCATCCAAGAAAATCAGGCTGTCGTCAGCAAAGAAGAGATGAGAGACATAGAGAGAACCCCTCCCAAATCTGAGGCCCGAAATACAACCATCAGCTTCAGCTTTACGAAACAAGGCAGAGAAAGATTCAGCACAAAACAGGAATAGAAAAGGAGACAAAGGATCTCCCTGTCTCAGACCACGAGAGGGGATGATGCTTCCCTTAATATCTCTATTAAGCAACACAGAAAACCGCACAGACTGAATGCATCTCATCACCTTATCCACCCAAAGACGGCTGTACCCCAATTTAATCATGACTTTTTCAATAAACTTCCATTCCACTCTGTCATAAGCTTTAGCCATATCCAGCATAAGGGCCAATTTTGAACCATTCCCATACAAATTCTTCCTCAAACAATGTAATCCTTCAAATCCGATAATCGCATTGTCTTGGATAACTCTGCCCTGAACAAAAGCACTTTGAGCTTCATAGATGGTGTCAACCAGAGAACTCCTCATCCTATCCGCCAAACACTTCGAGATAATCTTATAAATAACATTACAAAGGCTAATAGGCCGGAACTGCTCAATCTTAACCGGTTTGTCCACTTTCGGGATGAGAGCAATCAAGGTCTCATTAAGGCTAGCCACCGATCCACCACCATTCAGGATTTTCAAACACACATTCACCACATCACTCCCCACATTGTCCCAATACTTGTGATAGAAAAGAGCCGGTAACCCATCCGTACCAGGGGCCTTGGTAGGATTCATATTTTTAATAACACTTACCACCTCTTCTCTCGAGAAATCACACTCCAAGAGGGCATTTGTTTCTTGCGAAACCTTTGGATCAATACATCCCAAAACCGCCTCCATGTCGTCAGTGCTAGCATTAGAGGACTTAAAGATATTTTCAAAATAGTCACAGATAATCTTCTCCACCAACACTTCATCATCTTGCCAGCAACCCGAGCTATCCTGAAGGCCCAAAATCGTATTCCTCTTTCTTCTAGCAGAGGCCTTATGATGGAAATATTTAGAATTGCGATCCCCTAGTTTCAACCACAGGGCCCTGCTTCTTTGACGCCAGAACATCTCCTCCTTATCAGATAAGCAATTGATTTTGTTCTCCGTTTCCTTGATCTCTCGCCAGAAGTTAGGGTTGTTTGCCTTTGATAACACAGCCAGCTTCCGCTTAGCAGAATTCATCTCTTTATTCCACTCCTTCTTCTTTTTCGTGTTCCATTTCCAGAGAGAAACTCCACACATACGAATTTTGTCCACGACCCCCACAGGACTGGAAGTAGGGCCAGTCCTATTCCAGCACTCTCTGACAATGTGATTACACTGATCCTCCTCACACCAGGCTTCTTCAAAATGGAATCGCGTATTTCTTTTCTTCAGACCACACTTATCACCCGACTAAGAGAATCGAAACAAACCAGGAGGGGCCTATGATCTGAACAAAACCAATCCAGGACAATGACCCTAGCACCAGGGAAACAGTTAAGCCACTCCATATTACACAGTGCCCTATCCAATCTCTCCATGATACCCCTACCATGCCACGTCATTTCCGACCCCACATTACCAAAATCGATAAGATGGTTGTCATCAATAGCCCGCCTGAATCTATCCATAGCAGCCGAGCCCCTGATATTCCCACCACGTTTCTCATTATTCGAGCAAATTTCATTGAAATCACCCAAGCACAGCCAAGGACCATTACTCAAATCATTAATCCTTCCCAGCAGCTCCCAAGAGTGAGCACGAAGAGTCTGGTTAGGATTACCATAGAAGCCCGAAAACAACCACGGTAACATACCATTGCCTGCCACCATTGCAGCTATATGCCCACTGGACCACGATAAGACTTTGACATTTAAATCACCACTCCAAAATAAAAGAAGACCTCCGCTCATCCCCACTCTATCCACCGCCTACCAATTATCAAACTTCAAACTGAACACCAATTTCTTTGCCTGGAATCTAGAGAGCTTCGACTCCATCAGAAAAACCAGATCAGGTTTATGAGTCACAATAAGGGATTTAAGGGCATTGAACGTCCAGGAATTCCCCACCCCCTGGACGTTCCAACTTAGGATTTTCATGGCTCCCGGCGGTCTTGCCTAGCAAGACCCGCCGATAAGTTATCAGTCAAGGGGGATGAGTTATCCAAAAAATCAGAAGACCCATTCCCCAACTCCACCCCCAAATCCACGTACTCAGAACCATCCACCCTTTCCTCATGACCATTATTGATACTACTGTCTTTACTAGAATCCAGAACCTGCTTAGTTTTGGCACTCTCTCTTGCCTTGCCTTTAATGGAAATTTTTCTCCTCCTCTGTTTTGTTTTATCCCCTCGAACTCCTTCAGAGAAACCCACGTGGACATCAGTTAACAAATTCTGGGAATTCAGCAGCTGGGTCCCACTTAATTCACCATGACAAATACTGTTATCGCCCAAACTTCGCAATGTTGAAAGGGGAATAGGATCACATGTAGGAAAATTAAATTGCCTCCTTTTTTTGCTGCCAGACCCCTCCTCAATTTCCCCAATAAATTCTCCATTTAAATTTATTCCAATATTCCACCTTTTAGTCAGCACTGAATTCTCCTTAATTCCCTCAAGACCACTGTTAATACTTGGAACACCCGCTCCACGTGTCACCGCTTCACAATTTAGCCCCTTTACTCCATCAGCCGAAAAGTCCTTCTTGGAGCCCGAAAAAGAAGCCTCCTTCATTACAAGGTCCTCTTGAGAAACGGACTGCATTAAATGCGATTCAAGAACCGTCTTCTAGCCTTCTCCCCTTTGAGACTTCTGGGCTTCCTCGCTAACTGCCATCCCCGACGTCGGCCGTTCAGAACCTTGCGGACCGAGGCCAGCTTCCATGGCCAGAGTCTCGTTTTCATGCACACGCCCAACACCCGCTTTCACACAGGTACCGTCCCCTTGTTCACCCTTATCCTTTGACACCACCCTAGCCGAGCCCGCGTTATTCAATCTGTAGGCCCTCTCATCGAAGCAGTTCTTCATGTCACTCTCCATCCTTAACCACGGACCATAGAGTTTCAAGGCCGCACCCAGCTTATCCTTGATACGCACCATTTCGAAACGGCATTCCTTCTCATCGTGACCCCACCGACCGCACCCAAAACACAGCAGAGGCATATCCTCAAACTGCAGCTGGATCCATTCTTTTTTCCCATTCACAGGTATAAATTTTCCAACAAAAATGCTATCGTTCACCGGGAATTTGATTTTCAATCTAGCGTATCCATTCAGCAGGATCCTATCGTTGTTTGTCCACGGCACTTCCAAAATCTCCCCTGCCATTTTCCCAATTCTTTCAACATTAACCTTGTTCAAAGCCAGTGTTGGGAATCCATAAACCTGAACCCAACAAGGGACTCCGTCCAGCTTCGCATCCTTCCACTCCCCCGTATTTGGCCAATCCGCAACAATCATGAAACCCCCATTATACTGCCAAACCCCTTCTTTGCAAATCCGTTGAGCATCCGAAGAACAATCAAAGGTGAAGCCCACATATGTACTGTGCTTATCTCTCATCAGAATTCTCACATGCCACTTAGTGTGTTTCCAGATCCTACCAAAGACCGTCTGGATGAAAGACCTGTTACACTGTTTTTTTGCAAATATTCTACCCAAAATTGCCTTGGATAAGAATGTATTGTTACCTTCATTCACAGTACCCCAGTCCTCCTCTTCATCAGATAACACCTCCACCATTTCGACAACATCTCTCTCACAATCGACAGAAAGCTTATTAGCTTTTGAAACAATTTCCTCCAAAACCTTACCATTGTTAGCCATGAGTTCTAACCAGAACCAAAGAAACCAGAGAAAGGAAATCAAAGGTCACAGGGACGTGTAGCATAGACTACAGGTCACACAAGGACCAAAACTTGGAATTTTACACTTAATGAGATCTTTTGAAATCTGTAAAGTTGATAGAATTTTGTTAAATGATAGTTCAGACCATGTGTTTTGCAAAATTGGTCAAAATAATATCCTAAACCCAATTTTGGTCAAAATATTTTCAAATATAATATTTATTTCTCAACTCATTGATCACCTTCTCCGCTATTGTGAACTCATTTCATCTCCGACGACCCAAGAATTAATCTTATAATTGAAAATATTTTAACAAAAATCAGGTCTAGGGTACTGTTATCCCTCAAAATTCAAGAGATGACGTGGCGAATGAGAATGCAGCATGTGGCATCACAAGTCATGGAAAAAATGACAAAGTATTGAAAAAGACCAATGAACAAAGATGGATAGGTCCAGGACCTATAGGGAAGTTGACCAGGCCTAAACCTCCTAGGGGTGGTCGACCTGGACCTAGCCTCCTAGGGGTGGTCGACCTAAACTCCCAAATACACTTCGCTGGATAAAGTTCATGCTCGTTCAAGCTGAAATCAACAGGCCTAGTACCCAAGCTCTAAAGGGTCATCAGTCCTAGCACCTAAGTGTCATAGACCAACTAGGACTTAGCATTTTCTCGAAGGTTTAAATCGTGCATCGTCAACCACGATCTAGAGAAACGATGAGAAGACCCACGACCTCATAATCATGGGAAGGTGGACATGTATCTCTACTCCCAATGATCGTGTACCAAACCACGATCCTCAGTCTTGCTGATCATGTAACAACCCCTAGGTACTATAAATAAAGGACACATGGCTTCATTTGAAAAAGGGACGGATGGAGAGACTTTAGGATCGATCATTTGGATTAACTTTTAGGCAAATCTGTGATGAGTGAACTCTTCAATTCATCTTTGTAATTGTCAATTGAGTGATTCAATACTAAATACTAAGTGGATTAGGTTATTATTGTTTATCAGAACATGGCTGAACCACTATAAATTATTGTGTGTTTTGTTTAGATATTTGTACTCTGTCATATAGTTACATTTATATCGTTCAAAAGGTGCCGTATATCATACATAGGACCGTTGGCCAATTTCATGGGTCAACATTTTGGTGCTTTCACACTTTCATCAGTTTTACGATGCCTCCAAATCCCAGCCAGACGAAGAAGACGGCTCCCAGAGATTCCACCACTTAGGATCTTATTGATCCCGTTAACGAACCTCAGGTGGAGGTTGGAAATCAACCTGATGCAAAGAATCTACAGGATGCTCACTAAGAGGAGATGGCGCAATTTCTGGTGAGGCAAGAGGCCTTTGTTGCAGAAATTGCCCTCCAGAGGGAGACTATGATACGAAAACAGCGGGAGATAGATGAACAAGTTTAGAGGATGATCCAGAGGGAGCAGGAAGCTGACCGGAGGCACCAGGAGGCTGTTGTGGCCCTGGAGGCGGCTACCCAGTTAGCCCGAGCTAACGTTGAAGTTGTTGCTCAGGCGATGACGGAGGCTTAGGCTAAAGCAGCAAGGATGCATGACAGCAGTAACAGGGAGTCCGAGGGGAGGAGTCGAACCCCAAGGATGCTCTCAGAGCCACTTTCCCAAAGATAGGATGAAGAGGTGCAGTCCAAGACTGCCTCCTCGATGACTAAGAAGAATAACACTTCCTCTCGGAGTAAGAGTGTTACCAACCCGAGGCCCCCTCCCAGGGGGACAGACGAAACGATACAGGAAAGGAAGGTCAGACATCTGAGAGGCGTGACAGGAACAGAAATGGTCGCTCAAAGTCTCAGAGTCATGTAACAGTAGAGGCTCGGGGGCAAGATCGCACCTGCAAGAGCAAGGCAGGCCTACCACCCATACACCCTCAGTCTTGTTAGGGAAAAGAACTGATGAACAACACCAATACCGTGTTCGACAGGCTTGGGAAAGATGCACAACCTTAGGATCTGAGGGAAGTCATCAACATGAGAACCAATGCTCAGGAGGGGGTACTAAGGACATCTACCCCACCTGGAGCAGCGATCCCACCAGCAGTGCAGGCTTAGATAGATGCACTCACCACGAATGTTCAGGGCCTGAAAAGAAACCTTACGATATCGAGCTGACTCGTAGAATTGGGAGTCCCTTCAGTGCCAAGATCCAAGCTGCTCAACCACCACCTAAGATCAAGACCCCAAAACTTCCAACATACACTAGGAAGGAGGACCCAGTGCAACACATTGGAAAGTTCAAGGATCAGATGGAGTTACTCAGTGTGGAGCATGATTATAGGTGCAGGGTATTCCCTACCACTCTCTCTAACTCAGCTCAGGAATGGTATTGGAAATTCAAACCTTGATCCATCACTTCCTAGGAACAATTTAGGAAGGAATTTTGCAAGGTCTTTAGTGCCAGATGGATTCAACCAGTTTATGCCAATCAACTAGCTGACATCAAGCAAGGGAAGGATGAATATGTGAAGGACTACATCAAAAGATTCATGAGAGAAGCAAACCAAGCATCCACAGTAGGAGATGAAGGGAAGTTCATTTCCATCTTGGTAGGAATCATTTGTCATAGTCCCTTGTGGGATAGCATCCACAAGAACCCCATCAACACCTTGCAGGAGTTCCTGGACTGAGCAAATAAATACATGTAGCTAAATGACGCTATCATGAAGGAAGAAAAATGCATAAACCATCCAACCACTATCAAGGCAAGCAATAACGTTGTAAACCCTCAGGTAGCAATGAGGGCAACGGTAAGAAGAGAAGTACCTCAAGGGCCGAGCAGAGTGGGGAAAAAAAGGCTAAGTCAGCACCAACCGACAAACAACCTAAGCATCAGCCCTACCAGCCCAGGTTCACCAGCTATACTGTCCTAACTGCAACAAGGGCTGAGATTTACCTGGCAACATGCCAGGAGGTACCATACTAAAAGCCACCACCCTTGCGCTTAGAAGGAAAGGGGAAAAAGAACAAGTTTTTTTGGTTCCATAATGATTATGGGCACGACACAAATGAGTGCAAATAGTTGAAGGATGAGATAGAGTTTCTCCTCTGATCAGGAAAACTCTCGAGGTACCAAGTCAAGACCGAAACCCCAAGCAGGAATCTAGAGTTCAGAAGGCAAATGAGTCCAACACTAGAGCTAGTGGCTGTGGACTTCACATTGGACACCATATGTGGGGGGCCCCACATAGCATGCAACAATAACAATGCTCATGAGCGATATGCAAGGACCCTAAGTCATGAGGTAGGGGATTCTTCCCAGTGCATGGCAGTCGAGGAGCGGTCTCCAAAAAATCCGAAGTATGAAAGTGAAACTCTCACTTTTACGGAGGATGACGCCAGGCACGTGAGGTACCCCCACAATGACACTCTGGTCCTTACCATTCAAATCACCAATGCCCGAGTGAAGAGATGCTTGGTGGATACGGGAAGATCAGTAGAAATCATCTAAAAATCATCCCTCGAGAAGATGAAGCTCATGGTCAAGGACCTGACACCTTGTTCCCAAGTGATATATGGGTTCACAGGAGAATGTCTAGCACTAGTAGGAACTATCAAACTACCAGTCACTGTGGGGGATGCCCTTAGGCATGAGACTGTGATGACAAAGTTCCTAGTGGTAGATTGCTCATTGACTTACAACGTAGTGATCGGGAGACCCCCTCCTGATGGCATTACATGCAACAATATCTATCTGGCATCTGTCTTTGAAGTTTCCCATAAGCGCAAGGCAAGGATGCATACAAGGTAACCAAAGGGAGGCACGTGAATGCTATAACGCGTCGGTGGTCAAAGCAAAGAAAGGACCATGCGTAAACAATATGGTGGTGACTTGTTGCGAAGGGAATGAAGGAATCGATGAGGTTGTCAACATGGAAGTTGACGTTGAAGGAAACACTCTACTAAAGCTGGGGGCTCCTTTTAATGAAGATTTGTTATTGTAACAAGTTTCCCAAAGCGAGGGAAGCAACATCGATCCTCACTTTGGAGATGACGTAATGGGGGAGGACTAGTCGAAGATCTTGATGAAGTCCTACTAGATGAGGAGGACCCGACTAGAGTAATCAAAGTCAGGAAGGAACTAAAGGTGGATATTCAGGCGCGGTTGGTAGAATTTTTGAAGAAGAACCAAGACGTCTTTGCATGGTCACATAAGGACATGGTTGGAATTTCTCTATCCGTGATAAGCCATGTCCTCAATGTGGACTAAAACTACCCACCGGTGCAGCAAAAGAGGAGATTGCTTGACAAAGACTGATCTCAAGCCCTAAAGGAGGAGGTCGAGAGGCTCAAGGAAAATGATTTTATAAGGGAGGCCTACTACCCAGACTGGGTATCAAACCCCATGCTGGTCCCAAAACCAAACGAGAAGTGGAGGACATGCGTGGACTTCACAGATCTGAACAAGGCCTGCCCCAAAGACTGCTTCCCACTACCCAGAATAGACCAACTGGTCGATGCAACTGCAGGTCATGAAATACTCTCATTCAGGGATGCATATTCTGGGTATAATCAGATAAGTATGCACCCTCCTGACGAGGAACATACCAGCTTCCAGAAAGATAAGGGATTGTACTGTTATAAGGTAATGCCATTCGGCTTGAAGAATGCATGAGCCACCTACCATCGTTTAGTGAATGGCATGTTTCGAGACTTGATCAGAAAAATATGGAGGTATATGTCGATGACATGTTGGTCAAGTCCAAATAAGCTGGAGGGCATGTTCAAGACTTGGAGGAATGCTTTGCAATACTTAGAAAGTATCGCATGAAGTTAAATCATCTAAAGTGCTCGTTTGGAGTTGGTTTTAGTAAGTTTCTCGGATACATAGTCAATTCACGTGGAATCGAGGCTAACCCCAAGAAGATCAAAGCATTGATTGACATGAAGTCACCTACCACAATCAAAGAAGTGCAAAGCTTAACAGGGAGAGTAGCTGCCCTTAGTAGGTTCATACCGAAGTCTACGGACAAGTGTGTTCCATTCTTTAACTTACTTAGGAGCAACAAGAAGATCCAATGGACTGAGGAATGCGAGAAAGCTTTCCAAGCCTTGAAGGATCATCTCGCTCAACCTCCCGTCCTAGCAAATCCAATAGATGGTGAAGTGCTATTCATCTATTTGGCAATCACCGAGCATGCAATCAACGCTGCTTTGGTGAAAGAAGAGAGCATGGTACAACACCCTGTGTACTATATCAGTAAAAGGCAAGTAGGTGATGAGTCTAGGTATCCCGCTATTGAAAATCTAGCCTATTGTTTATTAATCGCCTCTCGGAAGCTACGTCCATACTTCCAAGATTACTCGATCTGAGTCCTAACCGATCAACTGCTACGACAAGTTCTTCAAAAGCCAGAGGCCTCGGGATTGTTACTCAAATGGGTAGTGGAGTTAGGACAATTTGATATCACTTATCATCCGAGGACGTTGATAAAAGGATAAACATTGGCGAACTTCATAGCCAAGGGCACCAACCTTGAATACCCTTCCTACCAATCGGAGAATGGAGATACCGAGAAGGAAGGAGATACTCCTGTATGGAAGCTATATGTTGATGGAGCATCCAATGAACACAACTCAGGCGTAGGAAACCTACTGATCACTCCAGAGAATCATCGAATTCACTGTGCTCTCAGATTTGGATTCAACATTTTAAACAACGAGGCTGAGTACGAGGCATTGCTAGCAGGATTACGCTTATCTCGGGATGTGCATGCACAATCCCTGAAGATATTCAGCGATTCCCAACTAGTAGTGTACCAGGTACTAGGGGAGTATTAAGTCAAGGGACTTAGGATGGTGCAATACCTGAACAAGGTGAAGGACTTGTTGGCACAATTCAAGAGATACTCGATTACATAAGTCCCAAGGGAGCAGAATGTCAATGCTGATGCCTTAGCCAAGTTTGCCAGTGCCAAAGATGCGAACACCCTGAATGTCGTTCCCATCGCATACTTGGCAGAAAGAAGCATAACCGAGTATGAGGTACTACCTATTGAGTAAGGAGATACATGGATGACCCATATTATTAACTATCTCAACCAAGGAGTAGTACCCAGTGATCGGAACAAAGCAAGGAAGTTGGTGAGACAAGCTACACGATATATGATAGTCGAAGGGGTCTTGTACCGACGAGGGAACTCCCTACCACTACTAAGGTGTGTTACACCAGACCAGTCAAAGTTGTTAATGATCGAGGTACACGAGGGGTTTTGTGGAGATCACGCTGGGGGGCAGAGCCTGTCAAAGAAAATCTTAAGGCAATGATACTTCTGGCTGATGATGAACGAAGACTCGATGGAGTATGTCAGAGGATGCCACAAGTGTCAAATGTTCTCCAAGATACCCCGAGTGACACCTAATGAATTAACACAAATGCAAAACCCTTGGCCTTTCGCTGTACGGGGAACCTACCTTATCGGGAAGCTACCCATGGGAAGGGGAGGAGTCCAATTTGCTGTTGTAGCTGTAGACTACTTCACCAAATGGAGTGAAGCAGAACCGCTTACCATCATCATCTCGAAGAAAGTCTTAGACTTTATGGTGAAGAATATCATATGTCGATTCGATCTACCGAAGAAAATAATCTCGGACAAATGGACTCAATTTGATAGTGATATGTTCACCGAATTTTGTATGAGGCATGGAATCACAAAGAGATTTTCCTCGATAGCACACCCCCAAGCCAATGGTCAAGTAGAAGCAGTAACAAGACTATCAAAGACACTCTGAAGAAGTGCCTTGAACAAGCCAAAGGAGCCTGGCCAGAAATACTTCCAGAGGTCCTATGGTCACATCAAACAACGGCTCGAATAGCAACATGCCATACACCATTCTCTTTGGCATTTGGGTATGAAATCATGTTGCCAGTTGAACTCACTCTTCCATTGCATAGACGAGAGACATACGATCAAGGGAGGAACCATCAACTAATAGAAGAGTTGCTCAATTTAATCAAAGAAAGACGAGAAAAGGCAAGTCTCAGAGTAGCAGCACACCAACAAAAAGTGGCCAAATACTTCAACTCCAGGGTGAAAGATCGAAAATTCCAAGTTGGAGACTTAGTACTCAGGAGGGTGTTCCTAAACACTAAGGACACTGCAGCAGGGGTACTGGGACCTAATTGGGAAGGGCCATACCTTGGGGGAGGTGATCCCACCAGGGACATACAAGGCAACTCGACTGAATAGTGAACTAATAAAAAACTATTGGAATGGCGAACACCTCTGCTGGTACTATCAGTGAAGCTGTTCAACAGCGACACAAATTTTAATTTGCAAATGTATTATTTTCAAATTATCTATGTAACAGCCATTGTGCTTACAATAAATGAATGAATTTAATTTCTTAAGTTTATCTTAATTCTTTAAATTTCTTTCAATGAGGGATGGTGCTTTCATTTTAGACCTGTCCACCTCATCAGATCATGTTTGATTCTGGTCCTTGAGGGACCTATCAACCCATAAGATCCAAACAAGAGACTGGTCCAAGGACCTATAGCCATTATGGATCATGTTCGATCTTGGTTCTTAAGGAGCTTATCGACCCATACGATCAGCAAGAGAGACCGGTCTTGGGACCTTGTCGCCAAATTATTTGATCATGTTCGATCTTGGTTCTTGAGGAACCTATCGACCCATACGATCAACAAAAGAGACTGGTCCAAGGACTAGTCCCTATTATTTGATCATGTTCGATCATGGTTCTTGAGGAACCTATTGAGCCATACGATCAACAAAAGAGACTGGTCTGAGGACCAGTCGCCATTATTTGATCATGATCGATCCTGGTTCTTGAGGAACCCATCGACCCATATGATAAAAAATGAGACTAGTTCGAAGACCAGTCGCCATCATCGGATCATAATCGAATCTGGTCCTTGAGAGACCGATTGATAATTTGATCTAAGACTCGTTACAGGCTCGACTAGCCCATCAAGACCCGATTGGTCCAGTTTAGACACTTTTGTCTACAATCATTATAACGAGTAGACTAGAGATTATGTGGAATGTGATTGACACTTGCTACACAATCTACATCTGTGTATAGGTATCATTACTAATGAGTATGAAACCATCACCCGACTACCAATGAGGGACAAGCATTTGTTTCTTTCATCATTGGGTGAAAAGGATAGTACTATGTGTCTAAACGCTCGAAGCAAGGCATGGTCAAGTAGCAAGTGACCAAGGCTTTTAAACACATGATCACTTGGGGGCATATAGTACATACCGATTGGGGTATACACAAGCAATGAGGACGTTACCCTAAGTACTGAGCAAGCTCAAGTTTTTCTAGGACATTTGTTCAACATGTGTTCCGAAAGCGCAAAAAACAAAAACAAAAAAGGCATTGGTAGGGAGACTCCTAGCCATGTCCCTTATTGGGTGGTCGACTAGACCATCAGCCCTATAGGGTGGTCGGCCAATCACCCATGGGGTGGTCGACCTAACAATTTTGTTCGTGGTACTTGGTGAAGTATCGTACTACTCACATTACCATGGTTGTTAGCATTAAAAACGTAAAGGAGTAAGGTTAGTATGGCGCGTGAAATACATGTGTTCAAAGTATACTGATACCTGAACCAATGAGGTTTGTGAGTTGATATACTTAGTAAGCATTGGAAATAAAAAATTTCAATCAATACACTGAGTAATCATAACAAAAAAAATCTTAAAGGCATAGAATGTCGTGTGTAAAAACTGTCAAGTACAAGGTGCCCCACTAATGGTACAAAAGGAAAGATAAAGAATAAAAGACCAAAAGAAGACTAACTAGGGTGAGGAGTATCATCTAAAAGACTGCCCTGAGCCTCGGCAGCCTCACGAGCCAGACATTTCTTAAGGTCCTTCGCTCGCGTCTTCTCGGGGAGGAAATCCAAGCTCAGATTTTTGTTGGACTTCCATATCAAGCAGAAGCAAGAGAAGGAAGTCTCTGAATGATCCTCTTGCGCCTTGTCCTGGGTAGCCTTGACCTCTTGCTCCTTCTCGACAAGAGCATCCTTTCGTAGTTGGTCCATTTCAGCAATCAACTTCTCTTTCTCAGCTTCTGACTGTTTAAGCTGATCAACAAGTTTCCCCTCCACCTGGGTTACCCTGAGGGTCAACTCGGTCACTTCCTGCTATTTGAGCTCTATGGTATTGCAGAGAGTGCTGATATCTTCATCTTTCAAAGCAATGTCCGCATCCCTAGAGCCAAGAACGCGCTTAAGGTCCAATACTTCCTGGCGGACAACTTCAAACTCATAGCGAAGGTTGGAAAATGTAGAGGTATACTCCACAGATCTATCACGAACATGGGGTACCAACATCAACGCCTGTAAAAAATATACAAGTGTTAGATAACATCAACACACAAGCTATCCGGACAAAAAGAAATCTTTAGAGGACTTACACTCTAAATGTCAATGAGTGACTTCCTGAGGATGGTGCTCAAGTCCTCATTCTTAATCCCATTAAAAGCTGTTTTCATTTGCTCCAGATGGGACGCTTGGTCTATAATGGCACCTAAATTCCGTATGGCAAATAGGTGCAGAGGATGAGGCACCCGCATTAGTGATACTGGGGGGAACCGGCATGGGCAAGGATGGCGCTACCTCTGTGATAGGACTAGACGCCAATGGAGCCGAAGGAGGCGCTTCAGGAGGGACCTCCGTTATCGGCTCAGGCTCAACCCTGACCCTCTTGGCCACTCAGATGGAAGGGCTAGTGTAACGTCCCAAATTCACTATTAAGGCTAAGTGCCTTGAATGGCTCAACCCTGACCCTCTTGGCCACTCAGATGGAAGGGCTAGTGTAACGTCCCAAATTCACTATTAAGGCTAAGTGCCTTGAATTATGGTGCCTGGAGAGCATAACAAGATTTATATGTGGAATAAATGGAACATGTGTGTGATTATATGATATAAATGGTTTATACGGTAATACGATTATATATGCATGTTTATGTGTTAAATATGCATGTGGGCCTGTTGTTGTCAATATGGGCATATTTGTAATTTTGGCCCGTTGAGGGCATAAATGTGATTATATGTTTTAAATGATTGAGGACCACATTATTATGTGGATATATTTGCGATATTTGACTCGAGGCGATCCTAGGGAGCGGATTAGCAGAATAGTCACAACGGGGTGCAATACCTAGCTTAGGGCGAGCTTAGGGGTATTTCAGGGACTTAGTGTGTATTTAGGATTTTTTGGTTAACGTGCAATTATTTTGTGATTAATTAGGCATGTTGGGATTAATTGGGAATTTATAAGAAAATTTGAGGATTAGCGGGGAATGTGCCTAATGATGTTTTTGCCCTCGGGGGCATTAAATGATAAGGTTGTGACAAAGGGGCATTATGGTCTTTTCATCAAGAGGATAGAATTACCCTTAGGATAACTTAGGCTGGTAACCTGTAGAAACTTAAAGAAACCAAGGCCAAAACACTATCTCTCTTTCTCTATGTTCGGTTCTCCTCTTTCCCTTGGTGTGCTTGTGGGATTTCGAAGTTTTGAGGAGAAAGGGCTGAGAAACCTAAGGAATTTGAAGCTGGAGCTAGAGTAGGATTAAGAGGCAGCTAGGAAAGGGATCAATCAGAGGTAAGATCAAGTTTTATGGTTCTGAGTTTTAGTTTTCTTTGGATTTAGAGTTTGCTTTGAATTTTGAATTTGGATGATATTTTGTTAGAGTTATGGGCTAGGTTTTGTTGCCGATATCATATTGGTATTATTCTGGGGATTGAATTATAGTTCTAGGAATTATGTGGGAGATTTTGATGGGTTTTTGGCTGAGGAAAAGTAGAGGAATTCTGGGGTCGTAGGGACAGCTCACGACCCTATTCTTGGGGTGCTGCGACCCAGGTGAACCCAGGCCAGGTTGGGGGCTTTTGCTTTGGAGGCACGTCGCGACTCTCTAAGGCAAGTCGTGACCTGTGTACTGGTTCTAGACAGGGGGCTCTCTGACCTGGGAGGCGCGCCGTGGCCCGCTTGGTCATTTTTGGGCCACTTCAGGTTTTAATGACGAGAACTTTAACCTAAGCGCTCGGGACGAATTCCACTACCCGATTTAGTAGAATTCGAGGTCCTGGAGGCTAGTCTGTTATTTTGAAGGTTGTAATCAGCTTTGGGTTTTAATGGTTATTTATTAATACGCTGTGACAAGGTTATACCGTAAGGGCTCATGATTAGGGATCATGCTTAGGGCTGCCATACGCTAGCTGCTCGGGACTTGAGGTAAGAAAACTACACCCAGATTGTGAATGGGGCTTAGACCCCTGTCAATGAATATGTTATGATTGTGAGCATATCTATATTTGAGAATATCTTAATAGGCATGTAGCGACCCAAAAATGCTAATAGGGTTTAGTGCCTTGGTTAGCGTGCCGGGATGACATAATTGGATATATGTGTGTTTAACTGGTTAAATGCGTGACTATGTGGCATGCATGATTTATATGATTATGTGAATATATTATATGCATGTTTATGAGTATTACATATGCATGTGAGCTTTTTACTATTTATAAGGGCATATTTGTAATTTTGGCCCGTTAAGGGCATAAATGTGATTATATGTGATAAATGTTTGAGACCACATTATTATGTGGATATATTTGTAGTATATGGCTCGAGACGATCCTAGAGAGCGGATTACCGAAATAGTCACAGCGGGGTTTAATACCCGGCTCAGGGAAGCCTAGGGGTATTTTGAGAATATTATGGGATTTATTGAATAATGAATAAGTATTTGGTAATTAATTGGAGATGACAATATTAATTGGTAAATGGTAGGAACACTTGAGGAATTAGAAGGAATCAGGAAAATGATTGTTTTACCCTTAGAAACCATCATAGGGCTAAGTAATTCAAGGGGCAATTTGGTATTTTTAGAGTTAAGGATAAACTTAGTGGAATTTTAGGTATGTTGATACGGTTTTTCGCCAATAGTGAATTAAGAGAATAACAAGGTTGATTAGTGCTTGACAATAAACCGAAATACGAAATTAACTCTCAAAGACACAGATCTTTTTACGTGGTTCAGTGGTTAAAATCCACCTAGTCCACGAGTCTATATTATTACTGTTTT
Organism: Humulus lupulus; assembly: GCF_963169125.1. Classification (NCBI taxonomy): domain Eukaryota; kingdom Viridiplantae; phylum Streptophyta; class Magnoliopsida; order Rosales; family Cannabaceae; genus Humulus; species Humulus lupulus. The sequence goes on from NC_084793.1 coordinate 256,874,069, forward strand.
CTCTCTCTATTTTGGCAGAGTTTCGGTATTACATAATAATCGTGCCCTTCCCTGTCCAATATTCTCAGTATTTATAGAGAAATTCCATGGACAGGTTTGGGTAACCGCGTGAGTCAATCACGAATTTACATATTTATTACATTTAATATAAAATATTCTCATTTATACTAGGATATGATCTGATCATGAAATAAATGGTCTCCTAATATCTGGGACATTAAATATACAGGCTGGCCATAAATGATCGTATAAAAATACTCGAGTCTTTGGGGATTCGTGGGTACGCAATATATTTGAGTTACCATGAGATGGATATATCTCTGAGCTCGTACTATAGAGGTCGTATGAATATCATGAGCTCGTGCTTCGCAACCTATGCATCACTAGCTCGCATAATCACCGTGAAAACTGAGCTGTCCACGTGGATAATAAAGGGATTCCTTGGTTATTTCCCCCACATATTTATTTGCCAACTGTACCCGAGCTGAGTGAAGGACTCGTACTGAAATTAGGGTACACATTTTCCCCCTAAGTCCCTGCTCGTGGTTCATGACATCACCTTCTGACCTACACAATAGGGACTTTTAGACTTCTGCTGCATTAAACCATGCCTGTCCACTACTCAAGTACTGGACACGTGGTACATCACAATTGGCATCTGTTCAGGTTTCGAGGCTTACAATAATTGTCTTGTCACCTTTTTGCTGCCGTTTTGTCTTTTGAAACATAGCCCTTGGATTTTGTACTGACCAAATCGGATGGCTCAAATTAATTTATGCCGTTTACGTATAAATAGGGTAGGAAATTTCTATGGTTCACCACCTTTTATTCGAAATCTTTCTACATTTTCTCTCTTCTGCATTTTCAAACCCTTCTTCTTTCTCAGAAAAACCCAAAAACCATCTGTTGCAAAAACCCTCAGAAACCCAGTTACTCAGTTACTCAGGAGTCTTCTAGGAACTCTCCCCTGCAAAGTCTACTTCTTTTATCGAAGAACACACTGTAAGTCTTTTGGTTTTGAAGAAACTTTTCTTTTACTGATTTCTGTGTTTTTTTTATATCATGCTCATCCGCACTTCACCGTAGTCGATATTAGGTTGTTCTCTAAATGTTTTTGGCACATAGGCTTCGACTTAGGTTTACTGAGTAAGTCTTAAAATATCTCTAGGACTATGATATTCATAAAACTGGGTAATTTCTAGGTAAATCTTGGTAGTTTATGGCGAATTTTAATAAATACCCATTCGGGATATAGAAGATGAAAAGTTTTTAGGGGTCGAAACCAGGTTGCTTAGGGGACACGCTTCTTGGGTGGTTTTTCTCTAAACCGCCCCCCAAGGAGAGTAGTGGCCTGATTTTCTAACTCACGGATCTCTAAACATCAGAGGTCTGTTAGGAAACCGAGGAGCGTAGCATAGGGTAGCGCGTGGCATCACGCAACTGGCTAAGACTAACTCAGCTCGTATATTAGAGACAACATCCCCCTTCGTACTTCTGTGCCATAACCTTTACAAACTCTTAGGTCGCCTACTAAGTAACTCGTCATTCTTGTTCATTAGGTGATCTGATGGCTCCCAAGAAGAACGCACCAAAGAAGAATGCACCCAGCTCGTCTACTCAACAAACGAACAAAGGGAAAGAGATCGCCTCAGAATCTCCCCTTCCTCACTCCGGCCCAGTGGTGGAGAGGGAAGTTGTGGTTGACCCCAATGCTTTCTTCGAGGTAGAGACAATCGCTTCCAAGATTACGACCCAAGGAAGGGTTAACAAAATTATGCTGAGCCATAACATCGAGGTCGGGACCGGAGTCCTTATTGCCTGACCTCCATTCAAAGGGGAACAGAGCTGTTCCCCTCTCTAGGACGACTTCGCGGCCAAGAGTGGTGAACATTTGAAGGCGGGGGCCTTCCTTCCCCTGGACCAGTATTTTGCCGACTTCCTAAATTATGTGAAGTTGGCATCTTTTCAGCTCCCCCCCAAATTCTTATAGGCTTTTGGTGGGGTTGAAATACTTATTTTTGAAGCATGAGTGGGAGGTCCCCACTTCGGCAGATATACTATATTTTTTCTGCCTCAAAGCCAGCCTGAAACAAAAGGGGCGAGGTGACGGATTCTACTATCTCACCAGATTCCCAAACTCTGCCTCGGTCATCAAGCTCCCAAGCCACCCCAACGACTACAGAGATCAGTTCTTTATGTCGAACGGGTTCCAAAACTGTGAGCACCGATACTTCAACCGTCCTCGTAAGTTTTTCTTTCTTTGATCTCAGCTCGTAAATTTGTTCTCTTTTCAAGACATTTTGCTTGTGCATGTGCTAATTAAGTTTATTTTTTTGTGCAGCCATATTTGCGAGGATGGGGAAGTCAGTGACCCTCGAGGGTCAGTATGAAACATTGTCTAGGCTCCCACCCAGCAAGAAGGATTACCGTCAGCTCGTGAATGATGTCACGATTATGGCGTGTAATTTGATTAGCCCAGGCAAGACGTTGGCCTTAAGGAGGACCCGGGCTACTATCTCGGTAATCCACTAGCTCCCGCCCTCTCAAGAAGTGGACTCACCGGCCACCGAAGGCGAGGAAAAGGAAGAGGACGAGGTGCCTCTTGTGTAGAAGAGGCGGGTTCCCTAGGATGATCTAAAACCCAATTTAGAACAAGCTGCGTCGGGAGCAGCAGCTAGCCCCTCCGGCCAAGGTAACCCATACCCTTATAGGGCATTAGATAAGGTTGTTGCCGATTTTAGGTTAGTTAGCTTTAACCCCAATCAGCTCATCCATCGTCACCCTAACAATCCAGACCGTAATGTCACCCTGCTCTAGTGTGTGGACCATTTAGTGTTGTGTCATGACAACAGCTACCCTAAGGGTACTATTGTTGTAGATAACACCTTAAATTTTAGGTCCGCCATCTTTGAGGAGTATGGGACCAATCGTAGGAGCTGGCCTTCCCTACTCCAGGGTGCCTTTGCCCCGGGATTTAGGCAGTATGTAGACGAGTCTAGCCCTGAGGTAGAACCTGAGCCCGAACCTCCTAGGGTTCAAGAAATATTAGACTTAGATTCTCCTTCTCCTCCAGTAGTCCCAGGGCCGGAGGTCGTGATAATAGATTCCTCCCCCAGACCGGAGGGTAGGATCTTTATTTATTTTCTTTGTATATGTTTTTGACTTTACTTATGAACTAATCCCCTTTTTGTTCTTTTCAGGTGACGAGATGGAACAACCCGAAGCTCCTCACCTCCGTATGGCTTTCCAGGGCGGGAAATCCATCTTGGGCCCTGTCGTGAAGAGGCCCCGATTTACAAAGAAGGCTCCCCCAGCAGGGGGAAATGTCTCAAAATCCCCTGCTAAGGGGAAAGCCACGAGCTCGACAACTCTGGTGTCTTCCATTACCCAGAAGAGGATTCCTCCTTCTCCGCCTCCACCTCAGTTCGCGCCTTCTCAAGATCAGGTAATACAAGTTGATCCCCCAGCTCCTCCTACCCTAGTTGTTATTGTTCGCATACCAGTTAATCCTCAGGATCTGGAGAAAATCCCCGAAGCCTTTCGAGGAATCCTCTACAAGAGGGTAAGCCACATGGTGAGGCACGCTTACAAAGCTAGCTCGAGGGACTTGAGGACGATCGAGGAGCAGAGCCCAGAGAACGTCCTGGAGTCAGCCTTAGGGAGGACCCTCACAATAAGTTATCATTCCTTGGGGACATTTTTCTCTTTATCTTGTCAAAGGATACATCTAACTTGCCTTGTTATTTTGTAGTCTGCCCTGGCTCAACACTGCAGCATAGCCCGGGCTAGGGCTAGAAATGATGAGCTCCAGGCCGAGATCAATGCCGCCAAGACCGCCCTGACCGCTGCTCAAAAAGGCGAGTAGGCTGCCAACGTTTCCTTTGCGGCTGCTTAAAAGAGCGACTATGATGCCAAGTTCGCCCTCGCCTCGTCTCAAGAAAGCGAGCAGGCTGCAAAAATCGCCTTGGCTGCTCTTCAGGCCCAAACTGCTCATGTAACACCTTGGGTAGCCAAGACCGTTACACTGTGTGTTTATAAAGGTGCAAGACTTGCTAACCAAGTTAGTTAGTTAAAAACGTGTCACTAAAACCATTATTGAACTAGGGTTAAAAGATTTTGGTCATAAAGGATACATTTCATTTAAATAAATATTTCATACATGGGATCCTAAAAGAAATAGAGTTTAAAGGACGGTTTACAAAATTGAAGAGTTATATACAACTATAAGCCACTCTAAGGCAAAATAGACATTTAAAGATGCAAGGAGGACGGGGAAGGAACCCTAAACTTTTTTTATTTTTATTTTTTATGAACCCTAATTTCGAATCACAATTCTAAGTATTTCTCTGATACCATGTAGAGAATGGTGAATAGAATTGTATGTTTTATTCATGTGAATGTCATATATTTATACAACCTAGGAGAAACTAAAATATGAAAGTATGAGAGAAAATAGGAAACGAAATAATTACAATTGACCCTATCTTCTAGCTAATTTACAGCTAATTATTCTAACACATTTAAATAAATATTTCATACATGGGATCCTAAAAGAAATAGAGTTTAAAGGACGGTTTACAAAATTGAAGAGTTATATACAACTATAAGCCACTCTAAGGCAAAATAGACATTTAAGGTTCTCCTGTTCCTGTCCATCCCTCGACCGTGGCGGTTGAACAGCTGACTGTGTACATTCCACCTCTAGAGCTCTCCAAATCAGGGATGATCAAGCTTACCCTTGCCTTTACTTGCACCACATAGCACCCGTGAGCCAAGGCACAACAAGAAAACCATAATATCATAGCATGATCAATAACAATAACCAAATAATTCATTAAGCATAATCATATACTCAGCAATCCATGACATGCACATAATAAGTGAACATAAACAGTAAATCCACAATCTAATATTCAGATACTCAGCATATCAAATTCATCAATTTAACATCAATAACCAGGTCACATAATAATCAGGGTTGACGCCCTTAGGTCACACCCTCTGTTTACCCCACTGACTCCAGTCTGCTTAAACTGAGCTCAGTGAATATTAAGCTGTCCTCAGCTACCAGTGGCTGAGCCGCGTCCAGTGCGCCAATATTAATTCCGGCACTCTTAGGCCGTTTATCTCATGTTCACATGGCATAATACCATCATACAATAATGCATACAAGTATATGGTACCCTTAGTCCCATCATAGTCACACAATCGAGTGTAGTATTCTTACCTTTAATTCTGAACGCTCTGATTATGAGAAATGAACCTTGAGCACGATCCCTTTCTCGAGCCCTAGCGTACACCTACTCACAACCAAGGTAAAGGATTCCATCAATAATAATTGAATAAAGGTTTCCAGACCAAGTTCTAGCCTTTGGAACATCGAATTCCACCAAACACGGTAGTGGAATTGATCCCGAGCACCCAGGTTAAGTTCCTGCACCTAAAACCTCCTCAAAGCCAAAAATTCTCTTAAGAACTGCAGCCTTAAGCCCTCCATGCCGCGGCCCGCCTCCCTAAACAGCACACACGGGCTGTGACCCTACACTCCCTATGCCGCGGCCCGCCCTTCATTTCAACCCCCATCTATTCTAGAGGGCCGCGGCACACCAAGAACAGAGCCACGGCCCGACCCCTTCGAACCCAGAAAAGTCACCATTTTCAAAAACTAAAACCCAACCAAATTAACCCAAAATCATCCCAAAGACATAATTTAACTATCGCAAACTCCCTAACATGTTCCTAGCAGTAAAACCCAACAAGAACCTAGCTTAAATCCTCATCCAAAACTTCAATTCAATCTTCAATATCAAAAACCCAAAAACACTTAAAACCCAGCCAAAAACTACATAATAAAACAACTAAAATCATAATTCAATACTTACCTCAACTTCTGTCTGAACCACCAAATTGTTACTGAATTAATCCCCAAGATTCCAACTCAAATCCTTGAGTTTCTAGCCCAAATTCCTTTGGTTTCCACAAGTTAGCTTGAGAGAGAGTTTGAGAAAGATATGAGTGAGTTGAGAGAAAGAGGTGGGTCGGTTTAGGCAGCTTCTACTTATTCCTTCGTTTTGTTTTATCTTACTTAAGTTAATCCCGAGGCTCGGGGTACCAAAAACGCCCCTGAGGGAAAAATGGTAAATCTCCTCAATATTCCCTCCTAAACTCTTTAACTTCAAATATATCTCCAATTATTTATTTTCACAACCCAATAACCCAAATAAATACCTGATACCCAAAATACCCCTTAACTCGCCCCGAGTCGGGTATCGAGTCCCGTTGTGACTTTCCCGTTAACTGGCTCCCTAGGATCGCCTCGAGCCGCATGCTGCAAATATATCCACATAATAATGTGGTCTCCACAATTATAACATATAATCACATTTATGCCCTCAACGGGCCAAAATTACAAATATGCCCCTTTAAGCTAAACAGGGCCTTCATGCATACTAATACCTATAGACATGCATTTCATATATCCACATAATCATATAAGCATGCTTATCATAGAATCGTGGATTAAATCATTTAAATCACATATAAACCAATTATGCCCTCCCGACACACTAATCAAGGCCCTTAAGCCTTATAGTGATTTCTAGGTCGTTACAGCTCAGCTCCACGCCGAGGCTGATGAAGCCAAGGCAAAGCTACTCAAGGCCGAGGCTGCAGTCAAAGAAGAAAAGGCGACCTCACTGTCCTCCATGGAAGATATGTTGTACCATTGCTGGGCTTTTAACCAAGATGGCAATTTTTCCTTCATGGCTCCCGCGCTGTGGGAACCGTAGCTTGAGAAATTCAAGGCTCGGATCCTGTTAGAATCATTAGAAACGGGGGATGCTTCTACAACGGGCGAGCAAGAAGGCGAGGAGGTCACGTCCTCAGACCATCCTGGAGGGGCTCCATGACAGTCTTTTTTTGTTTTTTTATATTTGTTTGTAAACAATTGCCCTTGGGCTTAGTTCGAGGTTTTTCTCCTCGGGACAAATTTAATTTCAATTTATATATCTAACTTTTAATCTATTTGTCTTTCCTTGATTATCTCTCATGTTTATGACTTCTTAGACTTGTACATTTGAGATTTTAGTTATCAATTTTTAGATTAGGATAGATATTTTAAGCTCGGTTATATCCAAACTTAATGTGTTGGTTTATATCATACCTGTTAAGAATCAGGCCTTGGGCCCATTAATATCTGGGATTTTGAATATTTTAAACTTAGTTCGTGTTAGGTTTATTGCCAACTCGAGTTTTTTTTTTAAAAAACCCTTGGTTATAACAATTTTCCCCAACTTTCAAAGTTTTGCACCTGGTTGCATCCAGGGTTTTAAATGATCAAAAACTGAGTTTATGCTAGGTCTATTAACATCTCGAGCTCTTAAAAAAGCCATCGAATATCCAATTTTCCTAAATTTTAAGTTTTTGGACCTAGTTGTATCCAGGGTTTTAAATGATTTAAACTTAGTTCGTGCTAGGTTTATTAACATCTCGAGCTCTTAAAAAGCTGTCGAATAATCAATTTTCCAAGCTTCTAAGTTTCTGACCTGGTTGTATCCAGAATAGTTTTGTACTTGGTTGTATCCAGGATTTTAAGTAATTTAAACTCATCCGGAAACCTTATTTTGATCCACCTCGAGTTATATGCCCCCCAAGTAACCAGAATGTAGAGACTTTCTTAGTTGCTTTTACAAACATCAATACACGAGCCAATAAGGAAAAATTATTAAAAACCACTTTAACAAGAAAAATTACACAATAATCCCCTGTTATTTAATTAAATGGATTTTATAATTAAGCCTTACATGGATGATTGTACTACTGATAATACTTTTTCAGGTGCATGGTGTTCCAGGTCCGTGGGACTATTTCTCCACTAAGCCGAGCTAACTTGAAAGTTCCTTCACGCAAAACTTACACGATGTGATATGGTCCTTCCCAGTTCGACCTAAAATGCTGTCCTTAGGATCCTTGCTTGCCAACAAGACCCTTCGGAGAACCAGGTCGCCCAATCCAAAACTACGTCTCTTGACCTTAGAATTAAAGTAACAAGTAATTTTCTGTTGATAATGGGCGAGCTGTAACAGCGAATCCTCTCGTTTCTCATCAATCAAGTAGAGTGATGTGTTAAGTAATTCATCATTCCGTTCCTAGCTGAATGTCTTTTGCCTGTGAGTAGCCACCTTAGCTTTGACTGGAAGGACGACCTTACTTCCAAAAGTTAAGGAGAAAGGAGTGTGTCCTGTGGAGGTCCTGTGGGAAGTTCGGTATGCCCAAAGTACTTGCGGGAGCTGCTTAGGCCAGACTCCTTTGGCCTCATCTAACCTTTGTTTAAGGCTCGCCTTTAGGGTCTTATTCACAGCCTCTACCTGTCCATTGGCCTGTGGATATGCTATTGAGGAGAAACTCTTAATAACGTCATATTTTTTGCAGAAGTTAGTGAAGAGATCACTGGCAAACTGGGTCCCATTATTCGACACGATCTTTTTAGGAAGTCCAAACTGACATACAATATTTTTCACCTTAAAGTCCAGGACCCTCTTTGAAGTAATGGTTGCCAAAGGCTCGGCCTCTACCCACTTCGTGAAATAGTCGATTGCCATCACCGCATAACGAACTTCTCACTTTCCCATAGGTAAGGATCCTATTAGGTCAATTCCCCAGACTGCAAATGGCCACGGGGATAAGATCATCGTTAGCTTGAACGGAGAAGCTCGGGAAACTGTGGCGAAGCGTTGGCATTTGTCGCACTTCTGGACATACGAGATGGAATCTTTTGTTAAAGTGGGCCAAAAATAGCCCTGCCTCAGTATTTTCAGTGCTAGGTTTTGCCCCCCAGCATGATCTCCACAAAAGCCTTCATGTACTTCTTGCAGAATGGTTTTAGCCTCTTCAGGTAGAACACACCGTAGGACGGGCAATGAATGACCACGTCGGTATAATGTCCCATCCACTATCACATACCTCGGGCTTGATAGAGTAACTTTCTTGCATCCTTTCTCTCCTCAGGTAGCCTTCCCGTTGTGAGGTATTCAATTATGGGGGTCATCTAGGTCAGTCTTGTGTTAATCATCTTGACCTCTACCATTTTTTCTGCCACGCTTAGATTCTCTGAGAACTCTACTGGCACTACATTCAAGGTCTCTGCTTCCCTGGTAGTGGCAAGTCGTGCCAATGCATCTGCATTGGAATTCTGCTCGTGGGGTATTTGTTCGACTGTACTATACTCGAATTCGGATAGCTCTCCCTTCATTTTAGATAGGTAAGCTGCCATCCTGGTGCCTCAAGCTTGATACTCTCCCAACACCTGATTAACCACGAGTTGAGAATCGCTATAGAACTGGACGACCTTTGCTTTCAGCTCCTTTGCCACTCTAAGTCCGTCTAGCAAGGCCTCATATTCGGCTTCGTTGTTGGATGCTTCGAATCTGAATCTCAAAGATGTATGGAATCGATGCCCTTCTGGAGAGAATAATATGATCCCAGCTCCGGGTCTGTTCTCATTCGATGACCCATCTACGAATATTTTCCACAACTCCTGCACCGGTTCCTTCAAAAGCTCCTCTTGAAATCCAGTGCATTCAACCACAAAATCAGTAAGGGCCTGACTTTTCATTGAAGTCTGTGGTACGTATAGTATCTCGAACTGGCTGAGTTCAATCGCCCATTTTAAAAGACGTCCCGACATTTCAGGTTTTTGCAGTACCTGCCTTAAAGGTTGGTCGGTCATGACGTGGATTGAATGGGACTGGAAATATGGTCTGAGTTTCCTGGAAGCCAATATTAGACAGAATGCCGTCTTTTCTATCAGTGGATACTGTGATTTAGCTCCGAGAAGTCTCTTGCTTATATAATTCACCAGTTTTTGCGCGCAGTCTTCTTCTCGAGCTAACACGGCACTGACTACACTTTCTGTCACAGCCAAATAAAGGAACATAGGTTCTCCAGACATAGGCTTAGACAATACTGGGGGCTCGGCTAAGTGCATTTTTAGGTCGAGGAATGCCTGCTTGCACTCCTCAGTCCATTCAAATTTCTTGTTTCCTCTGAGCAAGTTGTAGAACGGCAAGCACTTGTCAGTGGATTTTGAAATAAAATAGTTCAGGGCTGCCACCTTTCCAGTCAGACTCTGAACTTCTTTATGAGACCTAGGTGAGGGCATTTCTAATAATGATTTGAATTTATCAGGGTTCGCCTCTATCCCCCTTGTATTGACTATGAATCCAAGAAATTTTCCCGATGCCACTCTGAAAGTACACTTTTGAGGATTCAGTCTCATATTATACCTCCTCAAGATCTCAAAATATTCATTCAGATAGGATACATGGTTATCGACAGTCTTGGATTTGACTAGCATATCGTCGACATAAACTTCCATATTTTTCCTGTTCTAACCAATAAACATTTTGTTGAGTAACCGTTGGTAGGTAGCTTCAGCATTTTTCAGCCCGAAGGGCATAACTTTATAACAATATACATTAGTTGGAGTCATGAAGCTAGTATGCTCTTGGTCTGCAGGATTCATCACGATCTGGTTATATCAAGAATAAGCATCCATGAAGGACATGAGCTCGTATCCCGCGGTGGCATCTACCAACTGATCAATCCTCGGTAGTGGAAAGCAATCTTTAGGACAAGCTTTGTTCAGGTCCGAGAAATCAATGCAGGTCCTCCACTTTACGTTTGGCTTCAGGACCAGTACAAGATTTGCGAGCCAGATCGGGTATTTTGCCTCACGAATAAACCCACACTTTAATAGCCGAGCTACTTCTTCCTCCAGTGCTTCAGCTCGGACTGTTCCCAAACGTCTCTGTTTTTGGGATTTTGCAGGCACACTTTTGTCCTAAGTTTAGAGTGTGCATGATCACACTCGGGCTTATTCCCACCATGTCTTCATATGACCAGGCGAAAACATCTAGATTCCCATGTAAAAATTTAATCAGCTCTTTTTTCCTTTCATCATCATGATTTTTCCCAATCTTTATGACTCTTGAAGCGTCTTTGGGATCTATGTTTACTTCCTCGAGCTCCTCAATAGCTTGGAGCTATGATTTTTCCTTGCCCATTCGTGGGTCGATATCATCACCTGGGGCGATGTCACTATCCTTTGTTTCTTGAGGTTCTTCTGTCCCGCAAGAAATTTCCACTTCCTGGGCCATTACTTGCTGCTTAGGTTGTGATTTTCCCTTCATAGAAATGTTGTAGCATTCCCTGGCAGCGAGATGATCGCCTCTAACAGTGCATATTCCCTGAGATGAGGGGAATTTGATTGCTAGGTGGTGGATAGAGGTTATGGCTTCAAATGCCATCAACGCAGGTCGGTCCAGAATCGCATTGTACGCGGCTGGACAATCGATGACCACGAACTTAAGCAGCTTGGAGACAATTCACGGACCTTCACCCAACGTTACCACTAATTCGATCATTCCGATGGCAGTCGATCCTTCACCAGAAAACCCATATAGAATCATTGAGGTTGCCTTTAGCTTGGTTACAAACAATCCAATTTTTTCTAAGGTGGACCTAAAAAGTAGATTCACAGAACTCCTGTTGTCTACTAGTGTCCTCCAAACTCTCCGATTGGCGAGCTGAACAATTATGACCAAAGGATCGTTATGTGGGAACTGAACATGATTGGCATCTTCCTCTATAAAAATGATTGGTTGCTTCTCCAATCGCTGCTGCTTTAATAACCGTTGTTCCGGGACGAACCCATTCCATTATGGGACTTCAGTTCATTGATGTACCTCTTCTGGGCACCTCTGCTCGTGCCTGCCAGATGAGGTCTTCCCGAAATGGTGGCTATATCTTCTACTGTTATCGGAGGAGGATTGTTCTGATTTACCTGAGCTCTAGCTTGATTCGTTAGAGCCTCAGGAGCTGACAGAGGGTTTTGTCCAATGGGCTGACTGGGAGTCGCTCGATTCCAGGCATATTGGGCCAAAGGTCCCGCCCTAATGAGAGTCTCGATCTCATCCTTCAGCTGTCTACAATCATCAGTATTATGACTGATATCATTGTGGAGTCGAAAAAACTTCAAAGGATCTCTCTTTGCTCTTTGGTTTTTTAATTGTTATCCCCAAAATTTGAAAGAGATGACGTGGCAATAGAAATGACAAATGGCAAGGAATGGTTGGGTGATCTGGCTTAGGAGTGACCCGGTAGACCAGTGAAGAATTTTGACTGGCCAGTCACATGTTTGTCTGCCCAGGCATGACCTTGTCTGACCAGCCACATGTTTATCTGCCCAGGCATGACCTTGACCGACCAGCCATGACCATGTCCGACCAGTCATGACCATGTCCGACCAGCCAAGTGCATGTCTGCCCAGTCAAGTGCATGTCTGCCCAGTCAGGTGCATGTCTGCCCAGTCAGGTGCGTGTTCGCCCAGTAAAGGTTTGGACGACTAGCCTGAATGTGATATGGATCGACTAGACAGAGCAGGGCTATGCAAGAGATCCCAGAAACGGCTTCAACAAGAATCGGTCTTGGCTTGCGCGGGAATCTCTCAGTTTATCCCATGAATATAGTGTATCGTTATATTTTGAATATTATTGTAAATTAAATATAGTGAGAATAACAAAATATCCCGATTATGGGGGACATCATCTGTACGATCCTGAGCCTATAAATACAAGGCTTATGGCATCATAAAAAGGACTTTTTGGATTCAGATTCTAATTTTCTAGAGAGAGAGAGTACTTGTATCTTGAGAGAACTCTCGTATTCTTATAATCTGCACTGAAGAAACTCAGTTGACTCAGGTTCATCTGATCTTGAGTGTAGATCCATAATCATAACTCTAAGTGGATTAGGCTATTACCAACACATTGGGGCTGAACCACTATAAAAATCGTCTGTGTCGTTTATTTCTCTTGAAGGTTTTTGTCATTTTGACGTCTACACGTCGTTGGCCAAAAACACGGTCAACATTAACGATTCTGGCTTCTTCCATGGAAGGCAAGTAGAATTAGCTAAGAAGATGCGCTCTCTTGTATTCGTGAGATCGGTATATGTTACATAGACCAATTTAAATTTCTTCGCGGACTTGTTTTTCTTTGTTCCGCTCTAGTCACCCTCACCATTTCCCTTCCTCTTATTATTTCCCCCTTGGTTATTATGGGCAACGATTTGAGCCATAGCTGTAACATCCGTTACCGCTCCAACGGGCTGGATAGGGACTTGGCTAGTTCCTGCGACAGAAGCTCGCACCTCTTCCAGGTTAACCCATCTTTGAGCTTGTGTCAAGAACTCGTCCACAATATTAACTCCTTTCCTCTGTAACTCTTGCCACAGGTCGCCTCTAACAAGAATTCCCGTCTTTATTGCCATGAGCTTGGAGCTTTCATCGACATCTCTAGCTCGAGCATCGATATTGGCAAACCTACTTAGATATGCTTTCAACGATTCACCAGGCTGCTGCTTTACATTAGCCAATGAGTCAGCCTTAATTCGAGCTGCCTGGGAAGCCTTGAATGCTCTTTTAAAATCAGTGGAAAAACTCTTCCATGAGCTGATTGAATGCCTCTTGTATTGTTTGAACCATTGCCTGGCTGGACCAATCAGAGTTGAGGGGAATATAAGGCATCTTAGATTGGGTCTGACGCTGTGGGCCATCATTATGGTGTTGAACATCCCAGGTGATCAGACGGATCCCCATCTCCGTCAAATTTGGACAAATGTGGCATCCTGAAACCCATTGGATATGCGGCCACCACAATTTTCAGGATGAAAAGCTCGAACTCATCCTCTGAGTCACACTCATCTTTACCTTTCTCCAATAGAAGTTTCTTCATTAGCTCCTCCATCTGGGCCAACCTTTTGAGGGTTTGGTCCTTGGTCCCTAGGTTTTTCTAGGGCTGTTCAATAGCTCCCATCCTATCGTATGCATTTGGCAGGCTATTGTCCCTCCAAGTTTGGGCTTGGTTTTGTGGGACATTCCTGCTATCATGTACTTCGGAAGGACCTCCCTCTTGATGAGTGTAACTGACTCCTTCACCCCGAGCTGAATTTCTTCTCTGCAAATTTAGGCGATCACGCAAATCAGGTTATGGATTATACTGAGGGCTTTGAGCTAAACTTAGATGGTTCCTTAGATCACCCTCGGACCTACCAGACCTACCACTTCGACGACTTTCCGTCCAATAACTTCCATTTGCGAAGCTCACAACCCGCGGTTGAGGCCAAGGATCTGGATTTTCGGCACGTGTCCGTGGGACATAGGTATGGGCAGACGGAGGAGGATTTCTTCTACTGTCTCCATAAGCAGGAATGTTCCATGTAGGACGAAGTGGCATCAGATGTCTTATGGGTGACGGGGGATGCCTAACTGGCGAGGCAATCCTTGTCCCATCAGGGCGAACTAAATTAGCCCGCCTCTGTTCTGTCCCATCATTTCCATCTCTCTGCGCTTGACGATCTGACCGTGACGCAGGAGGGTTGGCTGGAACATTTTGTCTCTGTGAACCTACTCCAGCCCCTCCTTGTGGGTTGCCATGGGTATTTCCAGGCACGTGCGACGGAGGTACCGAACTTGGGGTCGCGGTTCTAACCGATCGACTGACGTGCCGATGACCCCTAGGAGGGCCACTAGGTTGAGCATTTTGGCAATCTAGGGATGTAGGCACAGAACTTGGGGTGGCAGTTCTAACTGACCAACTTGGGTTGGATCGGTTATTCCTGTGGGACTTATGAGATCCACTTTGCCTCTTTCTGACATTAATGTCGGTTGCAAGAGGGGGTAACCGAGCAAAAACCTCCTCAATTTTCCTGTTTGCCTTAGCAAGATGGCTTCTTAATTGCATATTTTCCAATTCAACCGCATTTAAGTAGTCTGGGTTTGGATTCGGTGGCAATGACGCCGAACTCCCAGTATCGCCATGGCCCACCAGTTGCTTTCTTGGACGTTGCTGAAATTCAGGACCATGCTCGTTTGATACAGCGATATGAGGGGCCTCCTGCCCACCAAGCTGTTCTATCTCATTATCATGCATTGAGCGAGTGACCACCATGATGAGATTTAACTGGGATTTTTAAGAAAGCACTAATCTCACCTCTCAATGAAAGCACCAAACTATTGACGCGGTTTTTCACCAACAGTGAATTAAGAAAATAACAAGGTTGATTAGTGCTTGATAATAAACCAAAATAAGAAATTAACTCTCAAAGACACATATATTTTTACGTGGTTCAGTGGTTAAAATCCACCTAGTGCACGAGTCTATATTATTACTATTTGTCTCTCTCTATTTTGGCAGAGTTTCGGTATTACAGAATAATCGTGCCCTTCCCCGTCCAATATTATCAGTATTTATAGAGAAATTCCTTGGACAGGTTTGGGTAATCGTGTGAGTCAATCATGGATTTACATATTTATTACATTTAATATAAAATATTCCCATTTATACTAGGATATGATATGATCACAAAATAAATGGTCTCCTAACATCTGAGACATTAAATATTACAGGTTGGCCATAAATGTTCGTATAAAAATACCCGAGTCTTTGGGGATTCGTGGGTACGCAATATATTTGAGTTACCACGAGATGGATATAACTCCGAGCTCGTACTATGGAGGCCGTATGAATATCATGAGCTCGTGCTTCGTAACCAATGCATCACTAGCTCACACAATCACCGTGAAAACTGAGCTGTCCATGTGGATAATAAATGGATTCCTTGGTTATTTCCCCCACATATTTATTTGTCAGCTGTACCCGAGCTGAGTGAAGGACTCGTGTTGAAATTAGGGTCACAAGGTAGTACCTAGAATACTCTCAGCTCTCTCTCTCTCTCTCTCTCTCTCTTCCTCTCACTTACGGTTTCTCTCTCTCTCTCTCTTGCCTTAAAGCTAAGAAAATTCAAGGAACAAAATTGAATTATTTGAGCTAGAAACCAGGGGGAATTCAAGTTAGGCACAACTAGGGGATCACTAAAGGGTGAGGCTTCAATCTGAGGTAAGGATTTTATCTTTTTTTGTTGAGAACTTTGATTGATGGGTGAGTTTGACTGGGTTTTTAAGTGATGGATTAATTGCTGGTTTGGGATGATAGGTTCAGTAGAATTTTTGAGTGTTATGCTTAGGATATGTAATTGGGAGTCCTGATCTTGTTTCTGGACTTGGTTTGGTTTTGAATGTGTAATTGGGGTTGAATTTTGGGGTTTAGGCTTGAGGAAAACGCTAAACATGTGTGGATTTTCTGGGTTTGGGGGCTCGGGTTGCGGCCCTATTCTTCAGGTGTCGTGGCCCACGTGCTTAAGGAGGCTGGGAGCCTCTGTTTGCCAGGCGCGCCGCGACCCAGGGGGTGCATGTCGCAGCCCATGCCCTCCAGCAAGGAGTTCTAGGTCTCTATTTAAGGGGCGAGTCGTGGTCCTAAATAGAAAATAAGGGGCAGCCAGGATTTTTAGGCTCGGGGATTCAAACCTAAACGCTCGAGACAAATTCTACTACCCAGTTTAGTAGAATTTGAGGTCCCAGAGGCTAATATTTGTTCCCTAAACATTTATTTGGATTAGAAATTGATAGTTACCCATTGTTATTGTGACTCGAATTATCATTAAGGCTCAGGACTGAGGATCGTGATCGGGACCGCTCCTTATTTATTGCTCGGGATTCGAGGTAAAAAAACTGCACCCATGTGGTTGTGAACAGGACTAAGGTTCCCAGTAATTGAACATATGTACTGTGTGATTGTATGGTTGTTATGCATTATATGGAAGTACAACCTAAGGGTTTCGGGGCTGATGATAAGCGTACTGAATGCAACTCGGCCTAAGCGAGTCGGGGTCAGCTAGATAAACAGAGGGCTCGGCCTAAGGGCGCCGACCCTGAATATTTGTATTACTGATTAAGATGTATTCTTGAAAATACATGTTTACCGTTGTTTAGCTTAATGCTTGTACTCTGCTGAATAACTGAATTAGTTGGATTAAAGTTGATTGACTGCTACTGTTTCTATATGTGTTTGTTGTTATGGGTTTCTTGTTGGGCCTTGGCTCACGGGTGCTACATGGTGCAGGTAAAGGCAAAGGGAAACTGGACAAACCATGAGTTGGAGAGCTCTGGGGCGAAGTGTACATTGTCAGCTGCTCGACCGTCACGATCGAGGGAAAATTACAGGAACAGAGCTCCAAATTGTATTTTGCCATTAGATTGGCTTTTGTTGTATCAACTTTTGGGAATTATATTTACCACTTATACCCTGTTTTTTTTTGGGATCCCATTTATCAAACATTTTTTTTAATGAAAATTAACCGTTTATGATCAAAATCTTTTAACTCTAACCTATTAGTTGACTTTAGGATCACATTTATGTTCAAACGACTTGAATATCAAGTCTCGCACTATTTTAAACACACAGTGTAACCGTTTTGGTTATTCAGGGCGTTACAAGGCATGCTTGTATAAGCTGCCTTTGACTGCTTGTTGTGCATTGTACATTTGTGATCATATCTGTTTAAATGCCAATCTAAGGGTGCCTGGGGCTGATAGCAAGCGTGCGGAATGCAGCCCGGCCTAAGGGTATCGGGGTCGGCTATAGAACCAGAGGACTCGGCCTAAGGGCACCGGGCATGAACATTATACAATAAATAAAAGTATTGTTTGCACTTAACTATTTGTACTAACTGATGAGAGTGGTTTATGCATTTGATTGAGATGAGTGTTACTGTTAAGATGGTTGCTTATATCCTGTTATTGATTGAATTTACTGGTTTATGTTTGCCGCTTTTATACTGTTGCCTAGTTGTACATGCTGATTTAAGTTTTCTTGCTGAGTGTTGGCTCACGGTTGCTATGTGGTGCAGGTAAGAGAAAGTGATAGCTGGACCAGCCATGAGTTGGAGAGTTTTAGGGGCGGTGTGTACATATGCATCCTACTCGACCGTCACGACCGGGATAGCCTAGGAGGAACTAGGGTTGAACCCTGTTTTACCGCTTAGGACAGTTATATTGTATTCCTTTTTGTCTTTTATAAGTCTGTAAACACTTTTTGGGATCCCATGTGCAAACTTAATATTTTAATGGAAAAATAATCATTTTGTTGACCAAAATTTTTAATACCTGACCTTGACTTAGTCTTTAATTACACATTTAAGTCCAAATGACTCGCTTGGCAAGTTAAACACTATTTTAAACACAAAGTGTAACGGTCTTGGTTAACTAAGACGTTGCAAAATGGTATCAGAGCCTTGATCTAGCCGAAAGTGTGGCCGACGGGGACGTCGGACCCCTAAGGGGGAGTGATTGTGACAGTCAGAATCCCGTGATCCGCAGGGGGAAAGACCGGGTAAAAAGCTGTACAATCCCACATAGCCTGGGGAAGGTCAAGTGTGATGATTTTAAGACTGTGTAGGTATGTAACTACATAGTTAAAGATGACTTAAATGGATTGATGAGTACTACCTATGCCAACAAGATTCATCTTCTTTTCAGTAGCCCATCACTTGAGAACTCCAAAGTTAAGTGTGCTTGACCTGGAGTAGTCTCATGATGGGTGACCTCTTGGGAAGTTTTCCCAGGAAGCGTGTGAGTGAGGACAAAGCACGCCGGAAAAACTCGTGTTGGTTTGCAGGGCCAGTCGTCATTCCAAGAAGCAGCCATAGTGATGTGGGGCGTTACAACCATCCACCCTGAATGCATGCGCATCTAATTCATGAACGAGTTTTAATGGCCGAACTTCGTACATGAATCAAGGATGCCACAGGAAAATTGGAGAATAAACTTGTTATATCCTCTAACAAAGACTCAACTCATTATAATAGAAGGATCTTGTAGAGATATCATAGACCAAAGCCAAACAACCAGTTTTTATAAAATGTAAAGGTAGCTCAAACAGAAAAGACCAATTAAACGCCACCATCAAAGCTATATCATTTGCTTGTATGACGGTTAAACTCCTTACAAAAACATTATAAAACTTAATGAGAATAGATATAAACGTAGAACAATTACAATAAAAGTTATGTTATTAGTTAAAATGTAAAAAATTAAATTATTAATTAGTAAAAAAAAAAACAGGGTCTTAAACCAAAGGGATAAACATCCATTAGGTTAACTGAACATTTAACAGCTAAAGACAAACATAAATCTGAAATTAGATAGGAGATAGACCAACAATAATACTCTCATGCTATAATAATCTATAGCATTTGAAAATTTATAATTAATTTAAATTGTTTGAATAAAAATTGCAAACTAGACCAACAAGATAAAAAAATTGCAAACGTAGACAACAAAATATATAAACGATTATTGATGAAAAATTAGAGGAGATATTTTAAGAAAAATAAAGAAATGATTATTAAAATAATATATAAATTTAAAAATAATTAAATAATCAATTAAACAGTAA
Source organism: Humulus lupulus (assembly GCF_963169125.1). Lineage (NCBI taxonomy): Eukaryota > Viridiplantae > Streptophyta > Magnoliopsida > Rosales > Cannabaceae > Humulus > Humulus lupulus. The sequence goes on from NC_084793.1 coordinate 256,893,421, forward strand.
TATCTAGGAGGCAGTTTATTAATTGAATTTAACTACTAAAAAACATTCTTTACAAAAGAACTATCATTTAAAAAATTAACATATACATTTACCAGAGTTGTTACCGGAAAACATAGTATCATCAAGCACAACAATGAACGAATAAATTTTCTCTAAAATTGAAATTATCAAGCACATAAATTAAATTAAAAAAAGTAAAATCTCAATATATAAATCAAAAGAAAAAATTTAGCTGTGAAATTCAACAATCTTCCAAAGTCTCCAAATTTCTAATAACTAGAACTTAACATAACACAACTCAACAACAAAAACAGAACATTAACATTGAAGAATAGGGAGGATGAATTACATTTTCAATAACATAATAGAACTAAGAAAAAAAGAAAGGAGGACGATAAGAAATACCAATTATGGAAAGAAAACATAAAGAATGAAAAAAAAAAAAATTTAAAATAAAAATAATGACAGCGAGAACAATGTAACGTTTCTGTCTGTAGAGAGAATGCTAAAAAAATTCTTGACAGAACAAAATACATACCATTTGAGTTATTGTGATTCAATTATTTTGAAAAAGAACAAAGAAATAATATAGAAAAACTGAACCGATGGATGAAATAATATATATCTAATGAGTAACAGTATACAATAAACAAAGTAAAAATCAGTTATATACCTATATAATCAATTAGGAAACAACTATAAATTTTTCACTGAATAAAAATGCACATTCATTAGTTCAAATTCAAATTAAATATATATATATATTTATATACAAGATACAAACAAAATGAAATGCACGTTTGCTTAATTTGATTTATAGAATTTATTAATTATATTTATTAAATTTGTATCATTATCATATAAATTTTAAATAAATAAAAAATATTATATATATAAAAATGACATAAATATATTAAATAAAAGATTAAATCAAAACACTATTTATGATTTTTTTTAAATATATATAATATAATAACTATTTTAAATATAAATGATAATTTTTTATAAAAATTAAAATTATGTATTATATATTATTAATATAATAATATTTTATAATATTTAAATTTATATTGATAAAAGTATTAAATATCTAGTTTTGTATTAAATGTTATTATAACAATAATAATATTTTATAATATTTGAATTCATATTAATATAATTAGTAAAATATTAAGATTATATATTACTGTTATAATAATATTTTATAATATTTAAATTTATATTAATATAATTATTAAATATCTAGTCTTAATTATATATTATTATAATAATGATATTTTATAACATTTGAATTTGAATTTAAATTTAAATTTATATTAATATAATTATGATATATGTGGTATTATATTAAATATTATTATAATAATGATATTTTATAATATTTAAATTTATATTAATATAATTGATAAATATCTATTTTTAAGTTAGTTTTAAAGATATATTTTGTTAATTATTTAAAATATTCCGTTAAAATTAACTAAATAAATTGTTTAAAATCAAGAAATTTTATTATCTACACGCTGATATTCATAAGCGAAACACTATTTTTGAATCAAATATAGAATTAACTATAAAGAGAAAAAAAAATCTGGGTAGAGATCTAGCCAAAGGAAGAAAAAAAATATAAAATAAAAACTAAAGAATTTGAAAGAAAAGAAAAGATTGATATTTTATTAAAATTTAATAATATTAATATTTAAAGAATGGAGCGGTTAATTTAAAATAAATAATTATTAAAAAAAATACTGAAATAAAGAATGGAGCAATTAAGGAGCTAATGGTTTTGTAAAAAAAACCTAACGGTTATTCTCAACCCTTAAATAGCTAATAAAATTAAAAAAAATAAAGACATTAAGAAACAAAACTGTTGAAATGTTCAATAAAATTATAGTAAAAACTGAAAAAGTGCCAAACTGAAATCACACAAACATGTTCATATGGACCGTTGCCTCACAATTATCATCAGAATAAAATAATTAAAAAATATTATTAAAAAAGAAAATGATTATCATTGGTAAAGAAACATGCACACATTCATTTGGATAATAATTGAAATATTAATGAAAATTCTTACCGTGCCATTCATGAATTCTCTAGGAGTGAATAAAAGAGGTAAGAGATTCCACCATAAGAGAATGCCATAGCAAATGGAACAAAACAAAATTAAATGGAACAAAACAGCCTATTAATGAATTAAATTTGAAGTATATTTATGTTAATAGCTTATTATAAAAAAATATATATACATATAATTCATAATAAATCGAAAGACATTTAGCAAAAATAATTATTGAATGTGAAACAATGTTTGCAAAGGCAGTGAACAAAATAATAATCTTAAATATATATTTATAAAATTAAGGGAAGCCTGATGCAGTAATGGAAGATTATGGCATATTATTCATGACAACACTATCATAGAAGACCCTTGTTGTATGGAGAAAATATGGAAATAATTTCCTCGTACAGAAGAGAGAGAGAGAGAGAATGGACCCTTGTTGGTGCTTTGAATGCACATATCAACACTCTAATTTTATTATTTTTGTCATAAAAATTCTAAATTTAATTTATTTAGCATAATAGCACCTGAAGATAAATAGTAATTCATATTTTTTGGCAATAAATAAAAATCCATATTCAATAAACCTTTAAATGATGTTATATTAAAAAAATAATCTTAATTAAAATAAATTTATAATTTTAATATTAAAATAAATTAAAAATATGTAAAAAATGGCAAACGAGCAACTTATAAGTTTGATTTAGTCATGATATTCTGGGAGATACCATGATCCTTTAGGTGTGTGTAAACAATGGTGAAGAGAATAATTGTCTTGTTTTTTGTCATTGAGAAAATAACATGAATTTATACACAACTTAGGGAAGCTATTCTAGGAAATTAAGAAAATAAATGAAACTAACACTACTACAAAAAATGCTTTAAAAAAGCCCTGGAGGTCCCCTATTTGTAAGCCTTAAAAACTGAGGGTTTTTAAGACTCGTAGAAGTTTTTTAGGTTTCGCATTGCGAGTCCTAAAAAGTTTTCACTACTACAAAAAGAAACTTTTTAGGACTCGCAATATGTGTCCTAACAAATTTCGTTGAGTACCTTTTAATTAATTATAATTTTATTTTATAAAGCAATATTTAGGTAAAATGCCCAATTTTTTTTTAAATCCCACTATTGTCTAATGAATAATAAATATATACCTATATATTTAATATATATATATATATATTATAGAAAATTTTAGAGATATTAAGATACACATAAAATCAACCTGTCTGAATCAATGAATGTGCAATGGATTTTGTGTAATTCATAGTTATATCTAGTGGTACCCTCAAAGACTGAATCCAACATTCATTTGTTACGGATCCATTCATTTGTATGTTTAAATGAATAAATACAATACACATAAACAAAATCAAAGCAACACAAGTCTGCCTCTGTGATCAAGACACAATCTAATACAAAATCAGAAATACAAATGTAATGAAGATTCAATCTAATACAAACACAACACAAAAGAGAAATAGATCAACATCAAGAAAATGAGATATTGTATATATTTTTGAAAATGAAGACCCAAGACCGCCCTTGTTAGCCACCACTGCCTCGAGCTACAGTCGCTCCTAGCCACCTGCGCGAGCCACCACCTGCGAGCCACCGTTGCAGCGAGCCCCCCACCCGTCGTGAGCCACAGTTGCAGCAAGCCCCCACCCACTGCAAGCCTTCGTCCGCCTCCGCAAGCCTTCGTCCGCCACCAGAGTAATGAGGGATGGGAAGCTAGTGAGAGAGAGAATGAGGAAGAAAGAAAATGGGAGGAGGAAGAGGATGAGATGGTGAGGCTGGCGGCTAGGGCTTCATTTAGAAAGATAAAGATAAGGAGGGAGAGATAGCACGTGGAGAGAGAGGGAAGATGAGGTGTTTTTAATAATAATAATAATAATAATAATAATAATAATAATGGTAAATGGGCTGTCATTTTTTTTCTCTTTAAACCTGATTTTTCTCTCCATATTTTTTTAGGACTTGCAATGAGTATCCTAAAAAGATTCTTTAAGGACTCGCAATGAGTGTCCTAAAAAGTTCAGGAGGTGTTTATTAAAAAAAAAATTCAAACTTTTAGGACACACATAGTTTTTAGGACTCGCGGAAATAAATTCTATAAGGACTCGCAATACGAGTCCTAAAAAGTCCAGCAGCTGTTTTTAGGACTCGCATTGTTGATCCCTAAAGTGGGTGTTTTAAAATTTAAACTCGCAAGTGCACGAATCGTTTCGGAATATAATGTTCATGTAAGTACGAGGTCGAACCCATGGGAGTTGACTAACATCAAAAGAAACTATTTCAAACAAAGCAATAATATTCTAACCTAGTTCCAAATATTTGATGAGATTTTGTTTTAGAAAAATAAAAGACAAGTAATAAAAAGATTTAAGATTAAATAGAAAAAAATGGTTTTCAAATGAGATATATAAAATAAGATTATTAAGATTTTAGAATCCAGAAAATGCAAGTTCAATAGTATTTATAAGTATATTGATTCCCAAGTTTTGATATAGTTGAAATAAATCACACTATATATTTTTTCAAAATATATTTTCTATTCAAGCACAAGTTACTCTTTAAAAAATGTAGGATTTTTCTTCACTTATATAAGATATAATTTCTAAGCATTAGTTGTGTTACAACCTAATGAAACTACAAAAAATCAAAGAGATTATGTTTAGGCAAAATATGATACTTATGCTCTAAGAATTAGATGTGAACAATTTAATGAAAAACATTACATCAAAGAATATCATATTTTTGCATAATGAAGAACTAAGTATAATATGCTTTAACACTCAATAATAGATGAAAATGCATATCTTTGATAGAAAAAGCCATAAACAATATTACACAAATGGGAAATCAACATACAATAAAAAAAATACTATCTAGTTACATTTTGCTTCATCATCATCTTAATAACCTTTGAAAAAGATTAGAAGCTCATAACTAGATAAAAATTACAAAATAACATACTTGACATGCTCTTCAAAAGATGAAAATGGTAGATAGAAAATAGTGAAAAGAAGAGAAAAATATGGAGTGTAGAAGAGGTTGAAAAGATGAAGAAGAAGAGCCCCCCAAATGGTCTTACAAGACTCTATTTATAGGCAAAATGTGGAGATTAAATTAATCAAATTAAAATAAATAAATTGATTAATTTAATTGTGTTGGGAAGTGGTAGGATAAATAGAGTAAGTGTAAGGGTATTGGAAAGATGAAATGTTTAGTTGGGTAAAAGATTAGTGAAAAGCTAGGGTAAAAAAATAAATTAGGAATGTTTATTTAGGTAAGAAAAATAGGGAAAAGTGAATTGATATTTGAGTGAAAGATATTGGGAATGAAAATGTGATTTTTGGGTCTTTTTGGTGGTTGTTTGGTGCTTGGTCTAGGCTGGCCGAAATGGGCTTGGCGTGGACTGATGCTGGGCTCGGGCCTGTGAGGAGATTGGCTGAAGAACTCGGGCCCGTGTGGCTGGAAATGGGTAGGGAGCTTTGTTGCTGGCAGGCGGGCTGGGAGGCCCACGGTGGGCTTGGGCTGGCGGAATGCTAAGGCCCGTGTGCTGGAAATGGGCAGCTGGTGATGTTGGTCACTCGGCTGGGAGATTGGGCCTGGGCCCAAATTGCTGGAGTGATTCACTTGTGATGGCAGCTTGGTCAGGCGTGTTGGCTTCATGCTGAGGCTAAGAACTGAAGGAAGGTTGAATTGGAGCTGGGCCGAACGTGAATTGGTGCTGGGAATTGCTGGGGAGTTGAAACGTTGACAGCTGGCGTTGGAAGCATATGCTGAAGCTGAAGCATAGGCGTTGGAAGAAAGTGGCATTTGACTTGGGCTGAAGCTGGCGTTGAGAGGGAATGCTGAAGGCTGATGGTGTGATAGCTGGCGTGGTGCATATGTGATGGCTGGTGAGGAGCGGTACTGTAGCAGCGGGCCTGGGCTGGTGGCAGGCGTGGGCCTAGCTTGGGCCTGGGCATATGTTGACAAATATCACTTTTCATGCTATTTTCTTTCAAATTTGCCATTCTTTCTTTTCTTTTCAAAGCCAAAAAAAATACAACTTACTCCCTACAAAATAAGTAAATAATAAATTAGAATCAAATATTTTTAATTATAAAATAACTCAAATTAAGTCCAAGAAAATACTAATTGAAATTTAATTTACTTTGGGAATTAAGTTCAATAAAATCACATTTTTTAACTTATAATCTATCAACACAAATTTCAAATAATTAAACTACAACATATTATAATAAAATATCTATAAAACATATAAAAATCTAGAAAACAATAATAAGACTAACAAATTAAAAATTACATAAAAACTTAATAAGTTAATTAAAAACTCAAGAACTAAGCAACAATTAGCATATAAAAAATGGTAAAATAACTCTATTTTGTAGAGTTATCACGCATCTAGGTGAATGTCCTAAAAAAGTGTCCTAAAATGGTGTTTTTGTAGTAGTGTAATTAGTCTAATTTCTAGATAATTTTACAGCTAACATATTACAACTAATATACATATCTAACACTCCCCCTCAAGCTGGAGCATATATGTTAATCATGCCCAGCTTGTTACAAAAATAATCAATCTGCACCCCATTAAGAGGTTTTGTGAAGATGTCCCCTAGTTGCTCTCCAGTCTTCACATATCCTATAGAAAATAGACCTTGCTGAATCTTCTCACGAACAAAATGACAATCAATTTCGATATGCTTAGTCTGCTCATGAAACACATGATTAGATGCAATATGAAGAGCAGCCTGGTTATCACACCACAACTTTGCTGGTACTGAAGTTTTGAGTCCTACTTCAGTCAATAGCTGATATATCCATATTACCTCACACACAGATTGTGCCATAGCTCTATATTCTGATTCTGCACTGGATCGTGACACAACATTCTGCTTCTTACTCTTCTAAGAGACCAAATTTCCTTCAACAAAAATACAGTAACCTGAAGTGGATCTTCTATCTTCCTTGGAACTTACCCAATCTGCATCTGAGAAACACTCAATATGAGTGTGCCCATGATCTATGTACACGATGCCTCGTCCTGGTGCTCCTTTCAAGTAGCACAAATTTGCTCTAATGCTGCCCAATGATGAATTGTTGGAGATGACATAAATTGACTGACCACACTAACAAAGAATGCAATATCTGAACGAGTCACAGTAAGATAATTCAACTTTCCAACCAACCTGTGATACTTTTCAGGGTCTTCAACTGATTCCCCATCTCTTGTAAGGTGCACAGTAGGATTCATTGGAGTACTACAAGGCTTTGCTCCCACCTTTCCTGTATCAGCTAGTAAATCAAGTACATACTTTCTTTGGGATAGAAAAATACCTTGTCAACTACGAGTGACTTCAACTCCCAAGAAATACCTGAGCACCCCCAAATCTTTCGTGTGAAACTGAGTATGAATGAAAGATTTATGAGATGAGATTCCTCTAGTATCATTTCCAGTAATAACAATGTCATCCACATATATAACTAATAGAATGATACCAACAATTGCTCGCTTATAGAACACATAATGGTCTGACTTACTCTTCAACTTTCCAAATTTCTCAACAACATGACTAAATTTACCAAACCAAGCACGAGGACTTTGTTTCAAACCATATAAAGATTTTTGAAGATGACATACTCGCCCTGACTCCCCCTGAGCAACAAAACCAAGAGGTTGCTCCATATACACCTCCTTCTGAAGATCTCCATGAAGAAAATCATTTTTGATATCTAACTAATGTAAAGGCCAATGGTGAGTAGCGACCATAGAAATAAACAACCGAACAGATGTCAACTTAGCAACAGGAGAAAAAGTATCACAATAGTCCACTCCATAGGTTTGAGCATAACCCTTAGCAACAAGACGGGCCTTTAAGCGAGCAATTGAGCCATCTGGATTGACCTTAACAATGAATACCCATTTGCACCCTATGGTTCATTTTCCGAAAGGTAAATCAACCAAGTCCCAAGTACCATTTTCATCTAAAGCATTCATCTCTTCTACCATTGCATTATGCCAACCAGGATGAGATATGGCTTCACTAATAGTTTTAGGAATCGAGATAGAATCAAGGGAAGCAATAAAAGAGCAAGAAGAAGATGACAAGTGATTATAAGAAACAAAAGAAGAAATAGGATAAGTGCACTGACGTTTACCTTTTCGTAGTGCAATGGGAAGATCATCACTCGAGTCTAGATCTGATGACGGAGAAGTAGGTGTAGGACATGAAACAGGAGGTGGATGCCTGGAGTACACTTAAATAGAAGGCGGAGGCCTGCCAGGAGCTGTAGCTGAGAAAGGTTGAGGATTAGGAGAGTTGTTGTAAGATAGGTGGAGAAATAGGAGACGCATTAGAACATGTGTTAGGGTCAGAAGATGTGGTAGAATACACCAGAAAATCATCATTGTAATGCCCTAGATAAGCAAGACCGTTACACTGTGTGTTTATAATCATGCAAGACTCGCTAATCAAGTCATTTAGTTGAAAACGTGACCCTAAAGTCATAATCGAGTTAGGGTTAAAAGATTTTGGTCATAAATAGGTAAATTTTCATTTAAATAAACGTTCAGTACATGAGATCCCAAAAGCAGAGTTTAAAGGACAAATTTATAGTTTTCAGAAGTTATATACAAGCAAAGGCCACTCTAATGGAAAAATACACATTTTTAGGTTTTCCTGTCCCTGTACTATCCCTCGGCCGTGGCGGACGAGCGGCTGACTATGTACATCGCGCCCCCAGAGCTCTCCAACTCAGGATTGGTCCACAATGCCCTTGCCTTTACCTGAACCACGCAGCATCCGTGAGCCAAGGCCCAACAAGAAAACCATAAAGCATATCATAAACAATACATCAAATCAAATAATCCATAAGGCAGTTAAGCATGTATTCCGCATGTTGTAAACATCCGATTAACAACAGTAAACAAATCATAATCATACAATACTCAGGGTATCCTCTATTTAATCCATTGACTCTGGCTTGCTTAGGCCAAGCTCAATGTTTAACCCACTGACTCCGGCTCGCTTAGGCCGAGCTCATAATTATTTAGCTAACCTCAGCTCTCAGTGGACGAGCCGCGTCATGTGCACAAATATTAGATCTGGCACTCTTAGGCTGTTTATTTCATGCTCATATAGCTTATCATAATCATACAACATTTGCATTCAAATATAGGGAACCTTAGTCCAAACATAGCCACACAAATGGGTGTCGTTTTCTTACCTCTTACACTTGCACTAGATTTCAAGAGTCGGCCCCTCGAGTACAATCCTGTCCAAAAGTCCAAGGGATCACCTAATCACAAACCATAAATAGCACCCTCATTATAATTCGATTCCATAAACCAATTTCGGGACCAATCCCAAGCTCTCGGGGACTCCAATTCCACCAAACGGTGTGGTGGAATCGACCCCCGAGCCCCTGGACAACAACCATAAAAATTACCCAAAAATCAGATTCTGAAAGCTGAGTAGTGCTACAGCGCTACCAGATGGGCGCTACAATGCTAAAGTCAGAGACTTTAGCCCCCCAGAAATGCAGCCTAGCACTGTAGCGCTCCCAACCTAGCGCTACATCGCTAGTACCAGAAATGCAAATTTATGGGTTTCTCTCTTCGAACTTCCCCGAGCCAAAGCTCCAAAAATCCACCCCAATCATCAACCAAACACAAAATTGAGCCCATACATCACTATAGCTCACTCAAACAACATAGCAACATCAAAACCTAGCTAAGAACCCCACCAAACACAAACATCAAAATTGAGCTTTGAAGCTCAAGAACACTAACTGAAACCCAAAAAACTCAGAACAATCAAGGGCCAAAAGTCATTACCTTAGAGAGGAATTCGACCCTAGGCTGCCTCTAATGCCACTCTAAGCTTCAGCACTTAAACTCCCAAGCTCAAGTTCCTCACAACTTCATCCAACACCCAAATTCAGAAATCAAAATAAAAAACTCCTAAGAACAAGTGAAAACCTAAAACCAGAAAATGAAATCCTTACATTCTTCCCAAATTCAAAATTCCTAAGGCTTTCTAGCTGTAAATCCTCCTCCACAGCTTGATTCTACTCCTAATTCCTCAAAAATCCAGCTGCCTAAACTTGAGCTCCTCTTTTCCCTCTTGAAACCTTGAACCAAAATAACTATGGAAGTCTTGAGAAGTTTAGTACGTAAAGATCAACCTCAACTGTGGTTTATCTCATTTAAAGCCTAAATGTCCTTTCTACCCCTCCTTCAAACACATTTCCTTTCTAAACCTCAAGGGCAACCTAGTCCTTTTTACTCTTTGCAAAAATACTACTTTTTACTTATTAATTCAGTAACAACACTAATTCTCAGGTTACTAGTAATTACCAGTTTCACAACTAAATACCAATTTCGTAACTCCCTGCTAACACTGCGAGACAGGATCTTCTCATGCTATAAACACCGCACATAACTCAAAATCATACCCTCAACGGGTTCAAATTACAAATATGTCCTTTTAAGCTAATCAGGGCCCTCGTGCATATTTAATACTCATAAACATGCATTTAATCATTTATTCACATATAATCATGCATTTAAACATTAAATCATACATATATACCAATTATGCCCTCCCAGAACGCTAGTCAAGGCCCTTAAGCCTTATTAGCAATTTTGGGTCGTTACAATCATTCTCCCCCTGATGAGAAGGAGTAGACGAAGATGAAAAATAAGGTGTATTTTCCATGAAGGTAACATCAATGGAGACAAGATATTTATTAAGATCGGGACAGTAACACCGATATCCTTTTTGAAGACGAGAATAACCCAGAAAGACACACTTGAATGATTTAGGATCTAATTTGGTGACATGTGGACGAACATCTCGAACAAAACAAACACTACCAAATATCCTAGGGTCAACAAGAAACAATGACTTACCAGGAAAAAGAACTTTATATGGGATCTCACCATTAAGAACAGAAGATGGCATGCGATTAATAAGAAAACATACTGTGGAAACGACATCGACCCAAAAAGGTTTAGGAACATGCATTTGAAACAAGAGGGCTCGTGCAGTTTCAAGTAGATGTCTGTTTTTACGTTCTGCTACACCATTTTGAGATGCAGTATCAATGCAAGAAGTTGTTAGAGAATATATATTATTGCTCAATGGAAATATGGAAAAACCAATATACAACTCTATGCAAAAAATAGAATAGACAAGGTAATTGATTAAATAAATATTGCAACTCAATTACTCAAAATACAAGTAAATAGAAATAAGTGAAGGAAAAGAATTATAAGAACTAAAACCCTAAAACAAAAGACACCAATAAATATGTAAATAGAAATAGAAGTAGAGGATTACAAACTCAATACACTAATAATACAAGAAGAACAACAGGATGAAAAGATCAATGGAAAAAACAAACTCCCACACAACCAAAGTGTAGAGTAGTGGGGATCACCAACTTGAACAAGGTTCAAAACCTTTGTCCAAAAGCTTATTTCCCCCTATTCTCTAAGCACCAAGGGATCTCTCTCGGAAATAGCTCTCTGGAATTATCAAGCCTCTATGATGAATTTTCCAGCCAAGTGCTTTGTGGATTGAAAATGGTGTGTCTTACGAGTGAGTATTAGACTCCAATTTATAGAGTTTGAGATACCCTTTGAATTTCAAATTCCACCAACCCCCATGGCTGTTACCAATATTTAATTGGATGTTTATGGAATTAAAATGGAGATTTGGGAGTTATTTGGGATGTTAGAACCGTTTTATTTGGAAAAAACTAAAAAACCAAATAGGTTGTCAGCCTCACTGGCCGCGGCCAGGACTTTTCAGTGGCCGCGGCCATTGGCTTCTGTACCCCAAGCCGCACCCACTGAAAGTCAGTGGCTGCGGCCACATGCCATTTTCAGCACAAAAAAGTCATTTTTCCAAAATGTTCCAAAACGTCCCAAATCCTTTCCCACATGATTTTGCAACCTTCAAACACCTATTGGGAGTTAAAAACATGTCTCAAACAACCATATTTCATCATGGCTTTGTGAAATCCAATTTCAAATATGTAACATATAATATACACATTATTGGGTAAAATTTGGGAGTTACAAATTGTAACTCCAAAATATGTCACATTTGGGCACACACGTGTCTAATTTTGCGACTCTCAATATTATGTTACAAGGTGTGACAAATCACATTTGTCACATTATTTAATCTAACATTATATTATATGAAATAATATAACATAAGTTTCATGAAGCATGCCATTAGAGACCATATAAGATTGAAAAAGAGCAGATGTATATTCCTTGGCATTATCATTTCACAAAGTATGAACAGAAGCATTAAATTGATTTTTGATCTCAACACAAAATGCACAAAATATAGAAAACAACTCAGAACAATTTTTCATTAAATATAACCAAGTTACACGAGAATAATCATCCACAAAAGTAACAAAATACCTGAATCCAGGTTTAGACAAAATAGGAGAAGGACCCCAAATATCAGAATGAACTAATTCAAAAGGAACACTAGCACGTTTATTGACTCGAGGACTCGAACTAAGACGATGATGTTTAGCAAACTGACACGACTCACAATCTAATGAAGACATCTTACTAAATTGGGGGCAAAGTTTCTTGAACAAAGGAAGGGATGGATGACCCAACCGACAATGAGCCTCAAAAGCGGAAGCGACACTTGAACAAACAATAGAAGTTGGTGGTAGTGGATCAAGAACATACAGGTTGCCAGATTCATGTCCTTCACCAATAATCTTCTTCGTCATAAGATCCTAAAATAAACAATGATTGGGAAAGAATGAGATGCAACAATATATATTACGAGTGAGTTGGCTAACAGAAAGCAAATTAAAGGATAAATTAGGTAAGTGTAAGACTGAAGACAAAGTAAGCAGAGGTGTCAGAGTAATGGTGCCAGATCCAAGAACAGAAGATGATGATCCATCAGCTAAGGTAACAGTAGAAGAGGGACTATGAGATTGAAAAGTAGAAAAGAGATTGGAATTACCTGTCATGTGATCTGTGGCACCAGAATCAATGACCCATTTTAAGGATGTGGAAAGAAGGCATGGATTAGAGTTACCGAATCAACAATAACAGTGACAAAAGGAGATGAAGACTTAAGTAATTCCTGGTACCGTGAGTACTTGGAAAATTCATCAGCAGAAATAACAATCGATTTGTTAGATGCATCATTGGTGCTTGCAACATTAGCGAACTGTCTTTGCTAATTTTTAAATTGCAACTTTCTACACTCAAATTTGGTGTGACCACGATTTTACAATAGTTGCAAAAAATGCCTCCAGAATTCGATGTTCAATTGTCAGACCCTTGTGGATATCCCCCTTTCTATCCACTTGAGGTAGAAGATCTCCCAGGCACATTACTATTACTGCGACTTACCAAAGCACTAGTAAGCGGAGCAGATGGAGTAGTTTCAGTGCAGAGAACACGACTAAAGACATCTTGCAAAGATGAGATGTCAGACCCAGAAAGGACTTGTGTTTTCGCAGAATCAAATTAAGAGGAGAGCCCCACTAGAAAGCTCATGATAGCCATCTGCTCTCGCTGACATTGTTGAACCTTCACATCATGACTAAAGGGAAACAACGTATTACGTTCCTCATATGTCTTCTTGAATGCCATAAAATAGTTTATGAGGGATTGATCTTGTTTTTCCGCACGATAAAATGTTTTGCACACGTGATACATACGGGAGAGATTTCCTTTTCCAGAGTACAAAAATTCCAAATAATCCATTAGTTCTTTAACAAATTCACAGTGATTGATCAAACCAATTACCTCATAATCAATAGAATTTTAAATCTGAAGGATTAAGCGAGCATCATCCCTAAGCCATGTCAGATCAGCTTTCTCATTCGAATATGATTTTGGAGTCAAGTGATCATCTTTGTCAATACTCTGTAGATAGAGGCGAATAGTCTTGCTCCAATCCAAATAGTTTGAACCATTGAGTTTATGGTTGGTAATTTTAGACATTACCGGCACCATATCCATCACAATAGCTGACTTATTTTCTGCCATAATCCTAAAACAGCGAAGCAAGAACAAGAGACAAAGAAGGAAGAATGACAAACAAACCTCAACGATCACAAAAGAAGAAAGCGATGGTAGAAACAGATGCACCACAGGGTCAACAACATCGAAAAAGGTAACCGGCAGAGAAACGGCCGAAAAAAGGGATCTCACGCGTGCTCACGCGCCGACGCGTGGGTGTTGTCGCAGAAACTTCAGGTGGCGCATGTGGCTCACGCGCTATGATTCCGGCCACCAAACTCTGGGGTTCTGCAGATTGGTGACTGGGCAGTCCGTTGGTGCCGGCGGTGAGAGTTCACGAGCTCTCTAAATGTGTTTTCTGAAAAATGAACCCTAAGGAAGATGAAGAACAAACCCTAATTGCAAATCCCAATTTTGTGATTATACGCCCTAGTTCTCCAACGGGCTATTAGCGAGCTGAGGTATGGCATAATTATTTATCAGCCACGTGGATGACATGTACCCGGAGCTACTGTTACCAGGTCCCACCTCTTTAGCTTGAGGTATCCAAAGGCTTACTAAGGTTACTAAGGAGCCGGGTCAGAGGTATAGACACTGCGGGTTAAGAAGACATCCAGCTCGAGGTACGCGCTTGAGTTGGCAGCTGTGACCCCTTATAAAGTCAACCACGCAATGTAAACGTGCATATATCAGACATCACGTGTCTGATATATCCCTAAATTCTCGGACACGCAGCATAAACGTGCGTGTTCAGGCACCCACGACTGGGTTGGGCCGTGCGGCCCATTATCCCCCTTACCTATTGATTAGACCACACTTCACTTGTCAGGTTTTAGGAATTAATCATGAATGTCACAGAAGTGACATGATTGGTAAGAAGGTCACGGGATGGCCCCCCTTGCCAACCCCCAGGTGCCCTCTCCTATAAATATGGAGACCCTGGGAGTTGCAAAGGGTTGGATTCTATTGTGTAAAGAAATACCCTGTAAAGAATACCAGAAAACTAGCAATAATATTGGCTGGTGGAGTAGAAGGATTTTAACCTTTGAACCACCTAAAAAAGTATTCGTATCACCATTTTATTTCAAGATCATTCATCTGTTACGGTTCATTACTTAGCACTAATCCCATTCTCTTATTCTATTAATTACCTGTTGGCGAAGAACCGCGTCAACAGTTTGGTGCTTTCATTAAGAGCTTGTTAGATTGGTGCTATCGCAAATACCCAACCATGGTGGTCACTCGCTCAAGACATGGTAACGAGGCGGACCAACATGATGGGCAGGAGGCCCATCATGCCGCCATCTCCGATGATCAGAACCCTGAAGTTCAATAGCGGCCAGGCAAGCAGCCAATAGGCCAGGATGACACTGGAAGTTTGGCACCCCGACCACCTAATTCGAACCCAGATTTTTACACGACGGTAGAAATGGAGAATGCACAGCTGAGGAGTCAGCTGGCGAAAGCTAACCAGCAGATTCGAGAGGTGTTGGCCCGATTACCCCCTCTTACAACCGACGCTAAGTCGGATAGAGGCAAGGCGAGACTCATAAGTCCCGCTGGGGTAATCGGTCCAGGCCTAGCCGGTCGGTCAAACCCTCGACATCAAACTCTACTCCCACATCGCACCACCGGGAGACCACTTTTGAGGAACCACCTAGGGCCGAGCAACAGTATAGTCGATCGGTCCGGACCTCAACTCCCAGCTCACTTCCACCCTCGAGTGCGCCCAGGAGGGCTCGAGGGAAAAGAGGCAACGCGAGACTCATAAGTCCCGCCGGGGTAATCGGTCCAGGCCTAGCCGGTCGGTCAGACCCCCGACATCAAACTCTACTCCCACATCGCACCACCGGGAGACCACTTTTGAGGAACCACCTAGGGCCGAGCAACAATATAGACGATCGGTCCAGACCTCAACTCCCAGCTCACTTCCACCCTCGAGTGCGCCTAGGAGGGCTCGAGGGAATTCTCGAAGGAGATCCGGGGAGGGCTCACAGCGACAGCCCGTCCTGGCCAACCATCCGGCACCTCGCTCAGACATCTGAGCATAGGACCCGGCGGAGGGTAGAGCGGAGCGGCCCCTACCTAACCTAATCCGCCCTGACGGGACCAGGATTGCATCCCCGGTCAGGCATCCTCCTTCATCGATAAGATATCCATTTCCTCCTCGGCCAGTCCGAGATATTCCAGCTTATGGGAGCAGTAGGAGAAATCCACCTTCCGCAGGGCCTTCCCATCATAGCAGGGTGCCCAGAGAAGTCCCGAATCCTCCTCCCCAGAGGCGGGCTCCGAGCTTCTCAAATGGGAGCTATTGGACCAGAAGCTGTCGAAGTGACCTTTCTGGCGGAGACCTGCGCCAATGCTTGAGCTCGGCGCAGAGTCCTCAAGACGCCCCGAGGGACGACCTCCGAGATCGTCTAAACTCCCAAAGAGGAGACCCGGCGAGAAACGGCAGCCGTGCTCACCCAAGGGAAGACCTGTTCGAGGTACGCGACAGCGGGAATGTCCCGTATAACCTATCTCAAGATAGGAGGGACAATAACCCGCTAAACGTGTACAATGGATCCAGAGCTGTTGAACGGCCCCGGAACAACCAAGGAAATCAGGAAAAAACCCTTGAGCTCTTGGCTCAGATGGAGGAGCTAATGAGGAAGCTCCTGTTAGAAAAAGAAAAAGACGAATATGATTCAGGGGACGAACTGGAGCTCTTCGCCCCCAGCAAAGCGGCGACAGCATATCCGCCCGGTTTCCGTATGCCGCACTTGTCCAAATTCGATGGAGACGGAGATTCGTCAGATCATCTGGGTATGTTCAATACCTTGATGATGGCCCACAACATCGGCCCCAAGCTAAGATGTTTAATATTTCCCTCCACCTTGACTGGGCCGGCCAGACAGTGGTTCAAACAAAGTAAAAAACAGTCAATCAGCTCATGGAAAACTTTCTCTACGGACTTCAAGAGAGCATTTTGAACTTCCCAGGCTGCCCGCGTCAAGGCCGACACCCTGGCCAACATAAGGCAACAACCCGACGAGCCTCTGAAGGCTTACCTGAGCAGATTTGCGAACGTCGCTGCTCGGGCCAAAGACGCAGATGACAGCTCTGAGCTCATGGCTTTGAGGACTGGAATCCTCGTCGGAGGGGGACTCTGGAATGAGATACAAAGGAAGGGAGTCAGCTTCGTAAACGAATTCCTAAATAGGGCCCAGGGGTGGATCAACCTGGAGAAGGCGCAAGCCTCAGCTGCAGGAACCAGTCAGGTCCCCGAGCAGCCCGCTGGAGTGGGAACGGAGGTCGTGACAACGACCCAGAACGTTACACAGA
Source organism: Humulus lupulus (assembly GCF_963169125.1). Taxonomy (NCBI): domain Eukaryota; kingdom Viridiplantae; phylum Streptophyta; class Magnoliopsida; order Rosales; family Cannabaceae; genus Humulus; species Humulus lupulus. The sequence goes on from NC_084793.1 coordinate 256,910,838, forward strand.
ATAATCAGTTTGGTGGAGGCAAGAGAAAGGGGAGCAGCGAGGGCAACCAGCACGGCCCAAAGAAAAACAAATCCATAGAAAAATTTAAGCCGGTCTACGCGACTTATATGGAGATCACCCACTCAAGGGAGAACATCTTCCTAGCAAACTCTGCTCGCCTCCCCTGGAAGAAGCCGGAGCCGTTAAAGCACCAGAAGGGAAAGCGAGACCCTTCCAAGTTTTGCCGGTTCCACAACGATGTTGGCCACAATACCGATGACTGTAGAAACCTGAAGGATGAGATCGATACTCTCATCCGAGCCGGCCCCTTGGCTCAGTATGTGCGGAACAGGGTTCCCGCAAGCCGACCAGCTCCGGAAGTCCCGGTCAGTCAGCCCGGGTCTCGGATAGGTCAGGACGTCCCTCCTCCCGTGATAGGAGGAGAGATCTCCACGATCTCTGGAGGTCCTCATTTGGCTGGCACGAGCCGAGGTGCCCAAAAGAGGTACGTCAATGAACTTAAGGCTCATAATGGAGTGGAGTTCGTCCCTGAGCAGCATCTGCCAATGCAGCAGCGATTGGAGAGGCAACCAATCATATTTACTGAAGAAGATGCCAGCCACGTCCAGTTCCCTCATAACGACCCTCTGGTCGTAGCAGTGTAGCTCGCTAATCGGAGGGTTAGGAGAGTGCTGGTCGATAATGGGAGCTCGGTAAACCTTCTATTCCGGTCCACACTGGAGAATATGGGTTTGTCTGTCACCGAGCTGAAAGCAACCTCCATGATGCTTTATGGTTTCTCTGGAGAAGGGTCGGCGGCAATAGGGACGATCGAGCTGGTGATCACCTTGGGAGAGGGACCTCGGACAGTCTCAAAACTCCTCGAGTTCGTGGTCATCGACTGTCCCGCCGCGTACAATGCCATTCTGGGTTGACCTACACTTATAGCTTTTGAAGCCATTACCTCCATCCGCCACCTTGCGCTGAAATTCCCCTCTTCCACGGGGATATGCACGGTCCGTGGCGATCAACTTGTTGCCAGGGAATGCTACAACATTTCCACGAAGGGAAAATTAAAACCCGGCAGTTAATGATGACCGTCCAAGGTGGAGAGGAGGAATCTCAGGAACCTTTGCCTAATCCTGAGATTGAAAAACCTCAGAACGCTGAAGGGGAAAATATCGTCCTGAGTGATGATATTGACCCCAGGGTAGGCGAGGATAAGTCCGAGCTCCAAGCTATCGAAGAGCTCGAGGAGGTAAATATCAATCCACAGAATCCTTCACGGATGGGGGTGTTCTTCTTTGGTCCCATTTGGTCGCCTAGCGAAAAAAAGAAGAAAATTTAGAAAAGGCGACCTAAGCATAAGAAAGAGTATGACGCGAAGTGTTTCCTTTACACGGGCTGAGGTAATCTCAGCCCGTGGAGAGTGAGACCACGCGGTTCTATGAACACGCGCCTGTGCTCCCAACAGATCCCCGATTACTCAGAATCCGTGTGTCAGGAGGGTCAGAATAAAAAAGTTTTCCTTGGAAGGAAAGTTTCAGTAGGCAACCAGTGCAAAACCGCTTGTGAAGTGTGTCCCCTAAGCTACCCGGTTTTGCACCCTAAAAACTGGTTATTTCAAATAGGCCTACAAAATTTCTACCCAAAAAATTTCCCCAGAAAGTGTACCCTTTGAGTCGTATTCCTAAATGGTATTTTCTACGGTCGATACCGTGGAATAAAAACCTACGTCTATCACACCCACAAAAACCAGCAGGATACTGCATGCGGCTACAGAAACAATTTACCTAAGCAATAGTGAAAAGGAAATTTAAAGCATGCATAAGCGGATAACTAACAGAGTGTTTTGCTGTGAGGAGACTGAAAGGGTCGTCTGGGTTGGAGTCTTGTGGAAACTGCTGGTGCCAAAGCCTCAAAGGAGCTCTCGCGCCTGAACTTCTGGAATGCTGGGACCAGTAAACGGAAGAAAGGGAGGGTTTTTTGAGACTGAGAAAGAAGATGAGAAAATCAGAAAATTTCCAAATGAACGGGTGGCCCATGCGTAAGGTGGCCACCCATTTTATATACGTAAGAGGCCAAGTAAGGAGGGCCGTTGGATTTCCTTGATGTAGGATACGAGGATCTCTACTCGAAAGGCGAAACGACGACTGAGTATAGGCTAGGCCATTTAATGCGGTTCTCGGAAGACGTACCGTCACCAACGACAATGCTCCACGTATTCGACGCCTGCGTAATGGGCGGGATGTGAAGATTCCACAAGGAAGCCTAAAAGCCCCCACTGTGGCCCCAGGTGACGTCGTGTGCCACGAGCAGGGGCTTGGGGGGCAAATGTAAGCCCTAGTTCCCCAACGGGCTATTAGCGAGCTGAGGTATGGCATAATTATTTATCAGCCACGTGGATGACATGTACCCGGAGCTGCTGTTACCAGGTCCCACCTCTTTAGCTTGAGGTATCCAAAGGCTTACTAAGGAGCCGGGTCAGAGGTATAGACACTGCGGGTTAAGAAGACATCCAGCTCGAGGTACGCGCTTGAGTTGGCAGCTGTGACCCCTTATAAAGTCAACCACGCAATGTAAACGTGCATATATCAGACATCACGTGTCTGATATATCCCTAAATTCTCGGACACGCAGCATAAACGTGCGTGTTCAGGCACCCACGACTGGGTTGGGCCGTGCGGCCCATTATCCCCCTTACCTATTGATTAGACCACACTTCACTTGTCAGGTTTTAGGAATTAATCATGAATGTCACAGAAGTGACATGATTGGTAAGAAGGTCACGGGATGGCCCCCCTTGCCAACCCCCAGGTGCCCTCTCCTATAAATATGGAGACCCTGGGAGTTGCAAAGGGTTGGATTCTATTGTGTAAAGAAATACCCTGTAAAGAATACCAGAAAACTAGCAATAATATTGGCTGGTGGAGTAGAAGGATTTTAACCTTTGAACCACCTAAAAAAGTATTCGTATCACCATTTTATTTCAAGATCATTCATCTGTTACGGTTCATTACTTAGCACTAATCCCATTCTCTTATTCTATTAATTACCTGTTGGCGAAGAACCGCGTCAACAGTGATAAACCCTAATTTCGTATTTTGAATTTTGCTCTGATACCATGTAAACAATGGTGAAGAGAATAATTGTCTTGTCTTTTTCATTGAGAAAATAACATATATTTATACACAATTTAGGGAAGCTATTCTAGGAAATTAAGAGAACAAAGGAAACTAATTAGCCTAATTTCTAGCTAATTTTACATCTAACATATTACAACTAATATACATATCTAACTATGTGATTTAGAAATAATTGCTATCGAATTAGTTTGTTAAATTTTTTGTGTTGTTCACTCATTATATATATTTTAAAATATTTCTTTATAATTTTTATTCTTCATTCAAACTATTTTTATTTCATATTAATATAAAAAACTAATTAATTTCATTAATGATCAATTCAAGTAATTTTTTCTTCTGTAAATTATGTCTCTTCTATATAAAAAATGTATATTTAATGATTTTTTCTTAATTTTAATAGTTTTTTTTGTTAAATTTAATAGAATATACCTTTAAAATTAATTAAAAATAATTATTTATTAATTATATTAATATAAATTCAAATATTATAAAATATCATTGTTGGCGACGTTTTTTGTCAACAAAAAAATAAGATCAATTAAGCCTTGATTAACAAATCAGGAAGAAAAGAAAAGAAGATAGATTTTTTACATGGTTCAGTAGTTAAATCTACTTAGTCCACGAGTCACTATTATTTTGATGATTTGCATTAAATTCTGAAGGCAATTCCACAGAGTTTTTGAGTACAAGAATTGAGCGTATCTTACAAATAAACAGTCCCAGTATTTATAGACTGTGTTTAGATATTCTTCCCACATTTTTAGGGAAGTTACAACAATATATAATTTAAATTTGAAATATAAAGAATCTCGTAAGAATTGGGTTGACTAAACAAATACATACATAAATAAACCCACAAATGTGGGCTTTTACTATTTAAACGTAACTACTTGTCGTCTATTGAATATACGCTTTCGAGCCTACACCACGATTCGAGCTGACAACTACAATATTATCCATGTCACCATCTTTCGAGCTTTCGAAGTCAACATTTAGCATGGTCCAAACCTTTCGAGCTAAGTCCTCATTTTGAGCCAGACTGGTGACGTGACACCAATATTAATGACGTACTCATTTGATCATATAAATACGTTTGTTTAAGTAAAGTATTTCTTCGATCCTTATCTTTTGTGAGCCTACATTTTGAGATGACTTAACCCGTCTCAAAATTTGGGGTATAACAATTTGCACCCTCAAAAGTATCTTCTCAAGCCTTGAGAGAGAGAAGCTTTTGAACTTCTCACTCGGGAAACGTGCCCATCTACCACACTCGAGTGGGTGTATGTATCAGCTTGAGAATGGAGAACTATAGTACTCAAGTACTATAACCTTTGCCCATGCCCTTTCATATGCTCAATTACCACCACTTTCGAGATTGAACGTGGTTCTTTGGATCAATAATAAATTTGAATTAATGGCCCTGATCACTCATTAGTTACCACATTTTGCCTATTTAAACCTTCATTCTCCATTTTCGTTTCATTCTCATCTTCAAGCATTTGCATGTTTTCTAAAAGGAAAAAACCAGACCCCTCTCAATCTTCGTTTTACTACGAATCTCCAAGGTCTTTTCTGTTCAAGATTTTTCAATCCACGCTTCAATCATATCCTCAACTTCCTTCGTGTAAGTTTCTCCATCATTCTCTATGTTTTGGTCAAAAAATATTGCACATACATCCACCGTTTATTTTTTGAAATCTGTTCTTGGGAAGTTCTTGACATTTATGGAAAAATAGGGTGTTTTGATCAGTTTTAAATGAGGGATTTTGAATAAAAATGGTTTATTTTGAGTTAACAAGGCATAGGCTATAGGTTTTGTGTAGTACAAGGAATAAGGTTTTATAAGTAGGGTTTCTTTTCATACAAACCAATGATAACCCTACCCATTTTCCCTAGAAAATCGGGACAACCAAAAATGGAAATTAACCACCCACTTCAAGTGGTCCTACCTTGATGTTTCGAGCCTTTAATGGCCTGAATGATTCGAGATGAACATCTCAGTATTTCGAACTCATCTCAGCTCAATTTTTCGAGATGAATTTGTCCAATTATTTTTCTCTTCTTATTTAGGTAATGGGCCCTCACCTTTTTCTTTATTGTTTGATGATGCAGTTTTCCGAGAAGAATTGGTGGGGGCCCAACTACGCGATTCCCTATCAAACTCCATCCCCCCGAGCTGAGTCTCTATTTTCTCGAAACCAAAGACTTATTTATGAGCATGAAGAATGAGTAGAGTGCCAGGACATCAATGCTCATTTCTGACGTCACATTATCGAGGTCCAAGATGGAAAAAAAAGAAGTCTTCGACTGGTCGTTCATCCTGAGACATATTCCTTTATTCATCCCATTCCTTTTATAACGCCCTACCTCCTTAGAGTTGTTACTATGTTAGTTAAAAATGTGCCATTAGCTCGCTAATCGAGGTATTAGGTAAAAAGTGTGACTAAACTGAAGTTAGACTCGTTTAATGACAAAAATTATAAAATTTGAACATTCCTTGAAATTATAGAAAGTTATACATTTGGGATCCCAAAAATATTATTTAGAAAATTGTATTACAACTCAAAATGTACACATGGTCGACCTAGGCGACAAAACAACCATTATAGTATATTTTTCCCAAAATAACCCTGGCCGTGAAGGCCAGTCAGGCCAAACATGTATCCGTCGCTCCACACTCTCCGTACTCATAGTTGGTCGATATTTCCTTTGCCCTTACCTGCACCATAGAGCACCTGTGAGCAAAAGCCCAACAAGAAAACTCAGCACAAAGCATATAACATATCCATAACAATCCACAATATACAACAAAACAGCCAATAGGCTAAACACATAGCGGTCAACGCTGTCCCAGGCGCTTTACTAGGCCCTGGGTTCACGGTCTTCATCGAGAGGGTGGATGAAGCACCCTAGGAGGGTCTCGCCTTAACGACCTGCACTCCGTGTGCTCAACGCCGATCCTGGCCCTTCGCCGTACCCAGCTTCTTGCCGTTCTCGACCTTCGCCATTCCCAGGCTTCGCCGTTCCCAGCCTTTGCCATTCCCGGCCTTCGCTGTTCAATCACAAACATGCATCACATGGCATAATAATCATAGATATTTAAACACATATTAAGCATAAGCATGAGGGCCGCGCCCAGCAATACAAACAATAGGGCCATGCCCTGCTCTATGGGTACAACAGTTTTCTTACCTGTGTCCCGAGCTATCTGAACACTGCAATCCCGAGCACAGTCCTCTACCCCGAGCCTCATTGAAAACCTAGCCACAACGCATTCATAAAAACCATCCATCAAGTTCTAAAGAAATAAAAAACCTTGGAATAAATCTAGCCTTCAGGATCTTGAATTCTACTAAGCCGGGTAGTAGAATTCTTCCTGAGCCTTAATATTCGAGTTCCCGAGCCTTAAAACCTTAATTCCCCTTTTTCCCCATTTAGGGCTGCGACTCGCTACTTGGTCAGAGGGCAAGGCTCTCCCTGTTGGAGGACTTGGGCCGCGACCTACACCCCCAGGGTTTCGACGTGCCTAGGCAAAACAGGCCTTCCAGCCTCTTTGAGCACACATGCTGCGGTGCTTGAAGAACAGGGTCGCAGCCTGAGCCCCCAAACCCAGAAAATCAACCTTTTTCCTGCATTTTTCCTCGAGCCTAAACCCCAATTTCATACCCCAAACACCAATTAAACTCAGAATCAAGCCTAGACTTCCCCTCCACACAACTTAGGCTTCATAACAATCTTAGAAATAATTCATATACTCATCAAAACTCAAAACCAAACTAAAATCTACCTTCCATGCAAACTTAAGGTTCTAGAAAGAATTTAATAGAAACAACCAGCATTAATTCTTACCTCTGTGATATCTCAAAACCTGAGCTGATTTCCTAAATCTTCAAGCTTCTAGCCTCACAAATTCTAGCATTGAATCCTTAATCTCTGGAAAATTTTCTTCAAAACCTCTAAGCTTCAATGAGAGAAGGAGTGAGCCGAGAGAGAGAACAAGGCTGAGATTTCTTGCTGTTTTGTTTTCCATTTTTGTTTTTCTTCTAAGTCTCAGCATCCAAAATTCATGTATATCCCTTAGCCAAAAGTCCAAATACCCCTTAAGTCTATCTAAATCCTCAAGTGCCACTAAGGGAAATTCCTTTATATGCCACATTCCGCTAAGTCCTCGAATATTCCTATAAATCTCTGTTCCATCCCGACATGTCCAAATCATTGCTAACTTACTACTCGTTACCCGGTGAATCCCGAACACCAACTGTGCTCCCAAAATACCCCTAGGTTCCTCCCGAGCCGGGTATTCGACCCCGTTGTGACTATTTAGCTAAATTGCTCCCTAGGACCGTCTTAGATTGTGCATCACAAATATATCACCACTCACTTGTGTACCAAACACAATATACAAAAATATCACATTTATGCCCTCAACGGGCTAAAATTATAAATATGCCCCTAATAACCAGATGGGGCCCACATGCATATTTAATTATCCTAAACATGTATTTCTAATCATATAATCATAAAATTCACATATTAACATAATTAAATCAATTATTGCCCTCCCAGCACACTAATCAATGCCCTAAGCCTTATTAGCGAATTTGGGACGTTACAACTATCCATTCCTTAAAGAAATTTCGTCCTTGAAATTATCTAAATAACTCGGGATATCATTCTCGCATATCTATCTCAAGTTCCCAAGTTACCTCTTCCACTTTGTTGTTCCTCCATAGTACTTTCACTAAGGCGATGGTCTTGCTCCACAAGACTTTGTCCTTTCGGTTGAGAATCCGAACCGGCTTTTTTTCATACGATAAATTCTGATCCAGCTCCAAGTTCTCATAACTCAGCACATGCATAGAATCTGATACATACTTCTAGAGCATGGTTACATGAAACACATTGTGAACCCCTGATAGAATTGGAGGCATCACCAATCTGTAAGCTACCTCTCCAACTTGTTCCAGAATCTCAAAGGGGCTAATAAACCTAGGGCTCAACTTGCCCCTTACTCCAAACCATTTCACTCCTCTCAAGGGAGAAACTCTGAGAAACACATGGTCCCCAACCTGAAACTCTGAGCTCCTGCATCTCAAGTCTGAGTAACTCTTTTGGCGAATCTGGAGGCGAGCATTCGAGTTCTAATCTTCTTAATCACCTCATTGGTCCTCTGAACAACCTCAGGACCTAGATACCTCCTGTCACCCATCTCATCCCAATGGATGGGTGATCTGCATTTCCTCCAATATAACATCTCATACGGAGCCACTCCGATAGTCGCTTGATAACTGTTATTGTACGAAAACTCAATCAAAGGGAGATACTTACTCCAAGATCCCCCAAAATCCAGCACGCAGGCTCGTAACATATCCTTCAGTATCTGAATCGTCCTCTCAGAATGTCCATCTGTCTGTGGATGATAAGCGGTACTAAACCGCAACTATGTACCCATAGCCTTCTGCAGGCTCTCCCAAAACTTGGAGGTGAAGTTGGGGTCCCTGTCAGATATTACCGACCTTGGAGCCCCATGTAGTCATATAATTTCCTTTAGCATACTGCTCCATAATATAAGTCATCTTAACAGGCAGAAAGTGGGCTAACTTGGTATACCTGTCCACTATTACCCACACTGAATCATGTTGTCTCACGGTCTTCGGTATTCCAATCATGAAGTCCATGGAGATATCCTCCCATTTCCACTCCAGCATCCCTAGAGGCTGCAATAACCCTGCTGACCTCTGATGTTCAACCTTTACCTACTGACAAGTCAAACACTTGGCCACCTAATCCACCACATCCCTCTTCATTCCCGGCCACCAATACAAAGTTCTCAAATCTTGGTACATCTTCGTCGTACTTGGATGTAAAGAGTAGGGAGTGGTATGAGACTCAACCAACATTTCTCGCCAGATACTGGAATCCATCATAAAGCAAATCTAGCCTTTGTACTTCAACAATCCCATCTCCGAAACAAAAAAGTCTTTAGCCACTCCGGCTAAGATGCCTTCTTTGTGCTCTCTCAACTGGGGATCCTCCCCTTGTGCCTCCTTGATCCTCTCAAGGAGCGTAGATTGAAGAATGATGTTGGCTAACTATCCAACCACCAACTCTATACCTGCTCTAGTCATTTCTTCAGCTAACTTATCTGATTTCTGCCTCGAATTGAACATTTGTCTTGGGCCCTTCCGACTCAACGCGTCGGCCATCGCATTGGCCTTCCCAGGATGGTATAAATTAGTACAATCATAATCCTTTACTAATTCTAGCCAAAACCTCTGGTGCATATTCAGATCCTTTTGAGTAAAGAAGTACTTCAAACTCTTATGGTCGATATATATTTCGCACTTCTCGCCATATAAATAATGTCTCCAAACCTTAAGTGCAAAAACTACTGCCACCAATTCCAGATCATGTGTGGGATACCTCTGCTCATAATTTTTCAACTGTCTCGGCGTGTAGGCTATTACCTTTTCGGCTTGCATCAGTACGCACCCCAAACCCTGTCTAGAAGCATCACAGTAGACTACAAACTTCTCATTGTGTGACGGCAGGCTCAATACTGGAGCGGTGATCAGTCGCCGCTTCAACTCCTTGAAAATATTCTCACACCTGTCTGTCCATACATAATTAGTCTTCTTACACGTTAGTTCGGTCAATGGTATGGCTATTCTGGAGAATCCCTCGACAAACCGCCGATAGTACCCTGCCAATCCCAAAAAGCTCCTATCCTCTGGTACACTGCTCGGCCCGGGCCAATCTCTTACTGCCTCAATCTTACTTGGGTCCACTAGAATCCTCTCTTTACTTACAACATGACCCAGAAATGTTACTTGGGGTAGCCAAAACTCACACTTGTTGAACTTAGCATATAACCTATGCTCTCTCAACCGATGGAATACCAGGCGTAGATGTTGCTCGTGCTCTGTCTTTGACTGAGAGTACACCAGTATGTCGTCAATGAATACGATCACAAACTTGTCCAGATAATCCTTAAAGACCTTATTCACCAAGTCCATAAAAGCTGCCGGGGCATTGGTTAATCCAAAGGACATAACAAGGAATTCATAGTGTCCATACCTCGTGCTGGAAAGTGGTCTTTGGTATGTCCTCCTCTTTAATCCTTAACTGGTGGTAGCCTGACCAAAGGTCAATCTTAGAGAACATTGTCTTCCCTTGTAGCTGATCAAACGAGTCATCGATCCTAGGTAGTAGGTACTTGTTCTTAATGGTCAACTTGTTCAATTCTCTGTAGTCAATACACATCCTTAAGGATCCATCCTTCTTCTTGACGAACAACACTAGAGCACCCCACGGCAAAAAACTCGGTCTAATGAATCCCAAATCTAGTAACTCTTGCATGTGAATCTTCAATTCCTTCAACTCTGTTGGAGCCATTCTATAAGGTGTCCTAGATATTGGATCCGCTCATGGCGCACACTCTATGACAAACTCAATCTCTCGATGTGGCGACAACCCTAGGAAATCTGCGGGGAACAAATTAGGAAACTCATATACTAGCTCGGTCTCATCCAGTCCAACCGAAACAACTCTAGAAGTATCCACAATGTTTGCTAGGAATCCCATGCAACCCTCTTGCATTAGGTATCTAGCCTTCTGTGCCAAAATCATAGGTACTCGCGGTCCACTCACTGTCCCTACGAATACAAAGGGTACCCCCCCTTCCTGTTCAAGGGTAACCATCCTACGCTTGCAGTCAATCGTCGCCCCATACTTTGATAACCAATCCATCCCTAGGATCAAATCAAATTCATCCATCGCTAATTCATTCAGATCCACAGAAACTTTCTACTATCTATCTCTACTGGTAATGCTCTAACCCATCTCCTAGAGACTACCAATTCCCCAATCGGCAACAAAGTCCGAAATCCCCTAGCATACAAATCACTAGGTATACACAGCTGATCTATCACTCTAGCAGATATAAGAGAATGAGTAGCCCCTGAATTAATCAACACATTAAAAGAAGAACCAACACTAGAAATCTGACCTGTCACGACCGAGGGGCTAGTCACAGCCTCAGTTTGGGTCAAGGTAAATACTCTGGCAGGAGTGAGGTTGTCGCTCTGCTTCGACTCTTCCTTCCTGGCTTGTGGGCAGCCCTTCCTCAAATGACTAATGCTCCCACAAGTAAAGCAGGACTTGATCCTGCACTCTCACTGATGTCGCCGTCTGCACCGAGGACACACTGGGAAACTCCTCCAGTTGTCTCCCCCGCCTTGACGACCACTAAAAGCACCCTGCGCCCTCCTATTCGAGCCAGGAGGAACAAAATAGTATGGGGCCTTTCTCTTTTGCTCACTGGGGCCACTACCTCGAATAGATCTAGTAAAAGGAGGCACCGTCCTCCGAGCATCGCGCTTAGCAGCGCCCTCTCTCCATATCTTATCTTCGGCCCCCTCAGTTGTAAGGGCCTTGTCCACTGCCTGTGCATAAGTGGTAGTCCCCTGATCCAAAGTTATCTTGACGTCATGGGCGATTATAACATTCAATCTTCGCATAAACCGATCTCTCCATGCCATGTTAGTCGACACAAAATCTGGGGCGACCTTCGCTAACCGGTCAAACTTCAAAGCATACTCAGTAACCATCATCCGGTTCCGAGTTAGGTTCGTAAACTCATCCACCTTCGCAGCTCGGACTGCGACACTATGATAATTCTCATTAAATATATTTTTGAACTCTTCCCAGGTCATAACTGCAATATTTCTTCTCTGCAACACAACATCCCACCAGATATGGGCATGTTCTCTCAACATGTAGCTGGCGCAATATACTCTCTCATTTCCCTCCACCCTCATGAAATCCATGATGGAAGAGATCATGTTCATCCACTGCTCTACCCGTAGTGGGCCTGGGCCACCCTCGAAGGTGGGAGGATGCTATATCCTGAACCTCTCGTACAAAGGTTCCCACCTATTCTCCACAACAGGCTATGCTTGCACTAGTGCCATAGCCTGTGGAACCTGTAACTCAATGCCCTGAGGAGGGGCTTGCTGCCTCAACTATTGAAGCTCTTCTTCTGTTTGGTGAACTCTAGCTTCCATCTCGACAAATAACTGTTTCCAATTCGGTGGGGGCATGTGGAGGGTCTTGACCCTAGTTGTCATCCTTGGCCCTATTGCCGTGGAGTCTAATTGATCGTCGAGGCATTAATGTAATATGCCTGCAATCAATGATGCCGCACATCAGACATGATAACATCCAAAACCACCTCCCAATTTCATCAACCAATCACAACCAGCAAATCCACATAGCACAGATAACATACAACAATCAAGGGGGCCATGCCCTAGCATCATGCATATATATCAACACATTCATCATGCTCTATCTACATATTCAGGCAAATGGGGAAACTTAAGCAAGCAATTAAACATATATTTAATTAAATACCAACCAATCCTGAGTTGAGCTTGTCACTGGCAGCGAGCGTACATGTTCGGTCGATCTCCAGGAACCACAAACCTTGGCACACTCTAATACCAAGTTGTAACGCCCTACCTCCTTAGAGTCGTAACTATGTGAGTTGAAAATGAGCCATTATCTTGCTAATTGAGGTTTTAGGTCAAAAGTGTGACTAAACTAAAGTTAAACTCATATAATGACAAAAATTATAAAATTTGGACTTTCCTTGAAATTATAGAAGGTTATACATTTGGGATCACAAAAATATTGTTTAGAAAATTGTATTACAACTCAAAATGTACACACGATCGACCTAGGCGACAAAACAACCATTACAATATATTTTTCCCAAAATAACACTGGCTGTGGCGGCTAGGTAGGTCGAACATGTACCCGTTGCTCCATGCTCTCCGTACTCATAGTTGGTCGATCTTTCCTTTGCCCTTACCTACACCATAGAGCACCTGTGAGCCGAAGCCCAGCAAGAAAACTCATCACAAAACATATAACATATGCATAACAATCCACAATATACAACAAAACAACCAACGGGCTAAACACATAGCGGCCTATGCCATCCCAGGTGCTTTACCAGGCTCTGGGTATGCGGTCTTCACCGAGAGGGTGGCTGCAGCACCCTAGGAGGGTCTCGCCCTAACGGCCTACACTCCGCATGCTCAACATTGATCTCGGCCCTTCGCCATACCCGACTTCTTGCCGTTCTCGGCCTTTTCCTTTCCCAACCTTTGCCATTCAATCACAAACATGTATCACATGGCATAATAATCACAGGTATTTAAACGCATATTAAACATAAGCATTAGGGCATCACCCAACAACACAAACAATAGGGCCATGTCTTGCTCTACGGGTACAACCGTTTTCTTAACTGTGTCCCACGCTATCTGAACACCGCGATCCCGAGCACAGTCCTCTAACCCGTGCCTCATTGAAAATCTAGTCACAACGCATTCGTAAAAACTATCCATCAAGTTCTAAACCAATAAATAACTTCAAAATATTAATCTAGCATTCGGGATCTTGAATTCCACTAAATCGGGTAGTAGAATTCTTCCTAAGCCTTAAAACCTTAATTCCCCTTTTTCCCCATTTAGGGCCACGACCCGCTACTTGGTCAGAGGGCAAGGCCCTCCCTACTAGAGAACACGGGCCGTGACCTGCACCCTAGGGTCGCAGCGCCGAGGAAAAATAGAGGCCTTCCAGCCTCTTCGAGTACACGGGCCGCGGAGCCTGAAGAACATGGTCGCAACCCGAGCCCCCAAACCTAGAAAGTCATCCTTTTTCTTGCGTTTTTCCTGAGCCTAAACCCCAATTTCATACCCCAAACATCAAGTAAACTCAGAATCAAGCCTAGACTTCCCCTCCACACAACTTAGGCTTCATAACAATCTCAGAAACAATTCATATACTCATCAAAACTCAAAACCAAACTAAAATCTACCTTCCATGCAAACTTAAGGTTCTAGCAAGAATTTAACAGAAACAACCAGCATTAATTCTTACCTCTGTGATATCTCAAACCCTGAGCTGATTTCCCAAATCTTCAAGCTTCTAGCCTTGAATCCTTAATCTCTGGACAATTTTCTTCAAAACCTCTAAGCTTTAATGAGAGAAGGAGTGAGCCGAGAGAGAGAGCAAGGCTGTTATTTCTTACTGTTTTGTTTCCCCCTTTTTGTTTTTCTTCTAAGTCTCAGCATCCAAAATTCATGTATATCCCTTAGCCAAAAGTCCAAATTACTCCTTAAGTCTATCTAAATTCTCAAGTGCCACTAAGGGCGATTCCGTCATATGCCACATCCTGCTAGGTCCTCGAATATTCCTATAAATCCCTGTTCCATCCTGACATGTCCAAATAATTGCTAACTTACTACCCGTTACCCAGTGAATCCCGAACACCAACTGTGCTCCCGAAAATACCCGTAGGCTCTTCTCGAACCGGGTATTCAACTCCGTTGTGACTATTTAGCTAAACTGCTCCCTAGGACCGTCTCAGATCATGCATCACAAATATATCACAACTCACTTGTGGTACCAAACACAAATATCACATTTTTTCCCTCAACGGGCTAAAATTACAAATATGCCCCTAATAACCATATGGGGCCCACATGCATATTTAATTCACATAAACATGCATTTCTAATCATATAATCATCAAATTCACATACACGCGAATCAAATCTCTAATCCTTATTAGCAAATTTGGGACGCTACACCTTAGATCGTGCCTTTACAGTTACAATTGCCTTCCACCCAAACGAGCTCTCTTTCGAACTCATAGAGAGCTTTTCAAGTTGCCCTCAATCTTCTTCTACCCCAACCCCACCCCAAATATCTTCTCTCCCCTCCTCCAGCAGTGAATTTTACGAGGCCGATTTCTATGAAAGCTCGATAAAAACCACCAGATAGGTTTTAGATATCCTATCTGCCCACCACCTTAAACTCTCAACCAAGCTGGTGTGCTGAGCTTCAGCACCTGAAGACAGGAGCTGTTGTACCCTAAAATTAGCTAGGGTACAACTGACAGAGGAAAATGGGGAAAAATAGTCAAGTAGGATATCTAGTTAACAATGATGTGAGAAACTCGAGGATCAATCTAGATCATACACGATATACATGTTATTATCAGAATGCCTCTCAGGACAACAATCGAGTTCAAGACTTATAATGGCTAGATCCAACTTTGGACGTTCTGAGCTTACTACGAGCTCGGGTGAATTATTCAGCTCATGGAAACCAGGACATAACACATACTGAAGGATACCAAGAGATTCAAAGATACCTTATACGATCATCAATGCCCAGGATGTAATGAATATCTATCATTTATTATTGAAGATAGCAGGAGTATATTCTACTTTGTTATCAAATCATATCCCAATGTAAATGGGAATAATCTATATTAAATGTATACCTTATTTATTCACGCGGTTACCCAAACATGTCTAGGAAATTCCCCTATAAATATTAGGAATAATGGACAGGGAAAGGGACGACCATTTTTATATTACAAACTCTACAAAAATTAAGAGAGAAAAGAAATAACATTGTCTCGTGGACTACGTGGATTTTAACCACTGAACCACGTAAAAGTCATGTGTGTTCGAGAGTGTTTTTATTATTTTATTACTGTTTATAGTTTAGCACTAATCTACCTATTTAATTTCTTAATCTACTGTTGGCAAAAAAACAGCGTCAACAGTTTAGTGCTTTCATTGAGAGGAAATTAGTGCTTCGCAAGTTTTAGTTGACATTCATCATAGTGCTCACTCGATCGATGCATGAAAATGACATGGAGCAGCTTGGTGGGCAGGAGGTCCATCATACTGCTGTTCTCGCTGAAAGGGGCCCAGACGTTCAACAATGTCCTGGAAAGCAACTGGTGGGTCAGGACGATGCCAGGAGTTCAGCATCACTCCCACCAAATCCTAATCCGGGGTATTTGACTGCCGTTGAGATGGAAAATTCCCATATAAGAAGCCATCTTGCTAGGTCAAACAGGAAAATCGAGGAGGTCTTAGCTCAATTACCCCCTCTTGCGACCAACATTAATGTCGGAAAAAGGCAAAGTAAGTCTTATAAGTCCCACAGGAATAACCAGTCTAAACCTAGTCATTCTGTTAGAACTGCCACTCCGAGCTCTATGCCTTCAGAGTGAAACCACCAGAGTGCTCAGCCCACTAGTCATCACAGCGGTCATCACCAACATGTCAGTCGATCGGTCAAGACTGCGACCCCCATCTCTGTGCCTTCTTCGCAGATTCCTAGGAGTGCCCACAACAACCCACCAGGGCGGGCTGGGACAAGTTCATGGAGAAAAAAGGCTCCAGCAAATCCTCCTGTGCCATGATCAAAACCCCAAGCAAAGAACTCGGGACAGTGGAGTAGAACTGAAGCGGGCTAATTTAGTTCGTCCAGATGGAACGAGGATAGCCTTGCCAATAAGGTATCCACCATCATCGGTTAGACATCCTACACCACCTCGCCCACAGTGAGACGCTTTAGCTCGTGGGAACAGTAGGAGAAATCCTCCCCCATCGGTAGACACTTATGCTCCATTGGCACGTGCTAAAAATCTAGGTCCTCGATCTCAAATGTGGGCCGTAAGTTTTGCAAATGGAAGTTACTGGACGATGAACCAGCGTGGAGGCAGGTCTGAAAGCGACTTGAGGAATCTTCTAAGCTCAGGAAAAAGTCCGTGGTATGATCCACAGCCTGACTTACATGATCATTTGAACTCACAAAGAAGGTATCCAACTCAGAACGAGGATGTTAGTTATACTCGACATGAGAGAGGTTCGTCTATCGTACGTGACAATGAGAATGTCCCACCTAACCAAGCTCGGACTTGAAGGGACAATAACCCATCAAATGCGTACAATAGGATGGGAGTTGTTTAACAACCTCCAGCTAACCTAGAGACCAAGGACCTAACCCTTGAGCGACTGGACTTGATGGAGGAACAGATGAAGAGGCTCTTATCTGGAAATGGGGCAGATGATTGAGACTCAAATGAGGAGCTCGAACCTTTCGCTCCAAATATTTCTGTAGCTACGTATCCTATTGGCTTTAGGATGCTGAGCATGCATACATTTGATAGAAATAAAAATCCATCCGATCACTGTAGAATCTTGGAATTTAAATCTAGATGCATGCTTCTTATTATTTTTCCAAACACATAATAGAAACATAGAATAACATGACATACATATGAACATTAGATTCATAAATTAACATAAATACAATGATGTAGAAACTTACGAATACGCAGCGGAACTGGAACAACTCCATCCTTCAATCTCTCTAACCCTTGATTCCTTTCTGTAGCAGAGTATTATCAAGAGATTGAACAAGATCAGCAGCATAGTCTTCCTCACCAAGCCTTTGATCAACCTAGAACTAGTGTGGGCTGGTTCTCAACACATGAGATAGAGATCTTGAAGAGAAGAAGAAGAGAGAGTGGCTAAGAAAGGATTAGAGTGTCTAGGTTTTCACTTACCCAAATCAATTGAGACTGACTTGCTTTCGAAAACCCTAGATATCATATTCCTTATATAGGCAACTTAATGGGATTTATTTAAATTTAAATTAATTAAAAATAATAAACAAAAATAAAAGCCTTGGGATGCCATAAATGGACTTGGGCCCAATCTCTTTGTTTTGAATTTAAATCCCAACTGGGCCTAAATTCAAAACCTTTTTGTTTTTGTTTTTTTTAATTAATTAATTAAATCCTTATTCAAATTAACTAATCATAATTTGAAACTTGATTTAATATTATTTATTTATATTGATACAAATTTATCAATATTAATAAATTTACCCAAAGATTCTCTTTTATTCTCTAAATCTCATATCTCTGTAAATTTTCCAAAATTGACCTAGTCAACTTTAAAAAATCCTAATTGATAATTAAATCAATTAATTGAGACATTCTAGATGATTTACTCAAAGGTGATGCGGGGACCATGGATCCATGAAATCAAGCTCCAACAAGTTACCGTGAATTTATTTACGAATAATTTCACTACCTTATTAATTCCTCGTGACTCCACTATAGACTTGGAATTGAACTCTTGAATTCATAGAATGTATTTTCAAAACCATAAATACGTTATCCATTGTTATAACCATTACAATCAGTCAATCCTCTATCGATGACTTACGAGCTGGGTGCAAATTACCGTTTTACCCCTCATCAGTATTTTATCCTTAACTCCCACTAAGTTCCTTACAAATGATATTTTCGTGAACTTAATCACAGAAATGAGATCTCAATCATTTAACCTTTTGAACAAAGCAATTAAGGAAATCATCTTTTCACTTCTCATACAGAAGTTATAGATTTCGTATCTATGAATAATACTCCCACTCAATTACACTAATAAATCTCCAAGATGTAAGTATGGGCTAGACCGTAGGGTAAGCTGGTAACGAACAAGTCAAAAGATTTAAATAATATAATTAGCAGAATATTATCATTCAGAATTAAGATCA
Organism: Humulus lupulus; assembly: GCF_963169125.1. Taxonomy (NCBI): domain Eukaryota; kingdom Viridiplantae; phylum Streptophyta; class Magnoliopsida; order Rosales; family Cannabaceae; genus Humulus; species Humulus lupulus. The sequence continues at coordinate 256,929,407 of NC_084793.1, forward strand.
ACTTAACATATGGTCAACGTTGTGACATTGATTAGATTTGATAACAATGATACTTATTTATCAATCAATAATCAATATCGGTCCTCGTCCGATGTAACTAAATACATTCGATCTTATCTACTTGGTCGATACGTTGGACAAGATATCACACCCTGAATGTGTAAGTAGATCATATCGTAGATTGCTTAGTCAGTGAAAATCCAATGCACTGATCTAATCTTAGGACTCGTTCTTTTGAACATAGAATTACAATTATAATCCACTGTGACCTAGTCACTATAATTGTACCTATCCATATGTTCGGGATTTTATAAATGTTTGTATTATTTCAATAATCATGTAATAAAACAAGCAAGCAACACAATTGTCAAACTAAATGATTTCTACTACTTTTATTGATATTATGAAATCGTGCTACATGTCCGACATGGTTTTATAAGGGCATAAAACCCAACAATCACCACAGGATGTTCAACACAATGATGATGGCCCACAATGTCGGGCTCGACCTAAGATGTATCATGTTCCCTGTGACTCTGGTTAGACATGCTAGATAGTGGTTTAAACAATATAAGATACATTCGATAGGCTCATGGAAGAAATTTTCTTCTGAGTTTAAGAGAGCATTCCGAGCTTCACAAGCAACTCGTGTAGGGGCCGACTCATTGGCCAGTGTAAAAAAACAACCTGGTGAGTCACTGAAGGCATACTTGAGCAGATTCGCCAATGTTGTAGCACGAGCTAGGGATGCTGATGATAGCTCCAAGCTCATGGTGATGAGGATAGGAATCCTGGTGGGAGGCGATTTGTGGCAAGAACTCCAATTAAAAGGAGTTAAAAGTGTAGATGAATTCTTGGCCCGAGCCCAAGAGTGGATAAACTTGGAAGAGGTGCGATTTGCTGTTGCGGGAACCAGCCATACCCCAATCCAACCCGCTGGAGCAATGACGAATGTTGCAGCTACGACTCAACCTGTTACCCTGAATAACCAAGTGGGAAACAACAAGAGGAAGGGGAATGGTGAGGGCGACCAGAATGACATGAAGAAGAACAAGTCTGTGGAGAAATTCAAGCGCGTTTATGCCACCTACACTGACCTAACGGACCCTCGTTAACGTATCTTCCTGGCAAATGCTAATCACCTTCCATGGAAGAAGCCAGAGCCTTTAAGGCATCAGAGGGTGAAGAGAGACCCCTCAAAGTTTTGTCAATTCCACAATGACATCGGTCATAACATCGATGACTGCTGACAGTTGAAAGATGAGATTGAGACTCTCATTCAGACTGGACCATTAGCTCAGTATGCCTGAAATTGGGTAGTCCCCAATCAATTGGCTAGGTAGAATCCTCAACCAGCTCAGGATGCCAAGACAGTTCTGGAGCTCAGATGAATCAGGTCGACCCTCCCCCGATAGTAGGAGGAGATATAACTACTATTACCGGAGGACCTCATTTGGCGGGCACGAGCAGAGGAGCCCAAAATAGGTATATTAATGAGTTGAAAACTCATAATGGTGTAGAGTTTGTCCCGGAGCAACGGTTATCGAAACAACAACGGTTAGAGAAACAACCAATCATTTTCATGGAAGAGGATGCTAGCCACGTTCAATTCCCGCACAATGACCCGCTAGCGGTAGCCATGCAGCTCGCTAACCGAAGGGTACGAAGAATACTGGTGGATAATGGAAGTTCTGTAAATGTGCTTTTAAGGTCCACCCTAGAAAAAATGGGATTGTCCGTAACTGATTTGAAGGCGACCTCAATGACTCTATACGAGTTTTTGGGTGAAGGAACGGTGGCCATAGGGACCATCGTACTAGTGGTGACATTGGGAGAAGAGTCACGAACTGTCTCTAAAATACCTGAGTTCATGGTAATCGATTGTCCGACCGCATATAACGCAATTTTGGGATGACCTGCACTAAGGGCTTTTGAAGCCATCACTTCGATTCGACACCTGGCAATGAAGTTCCCCTCAACCTCGGGAATATGCACAGTAAGAGGAGGCCAACTCGCCTCCAGAGAATGCTACAACATTGTTATGAAGGGAAAATCACAACCCGGGCAGCAAGCGATGTTTTTAAGTGAAGGAAATGAGGAGTCCTGGGAAATGGAAGTCACTTGTAGGACGGAAGAACCTCGAATAGGAAATGATGAGGTTGCCCAACGGGGCGACATTGATCCATGAGTAGGCGAAGGCAGGTCTAAACTTAAAACAGTAGAAGAGTTTGAAGAAATAAACATCGACCAAGAAGAACCTTCAAGAGTTGTCAAAATTGGAAAAGATCTTGAAGTCGAAAGGAAGAAGAAGCTAGTCCGTGTATAATAATGCATACTTTAAATTTGGACAAGAATATGCCTGCAAAGTCCCAAAAACAGAGCTTTTGGGGACAATACGATCTGAAGTGTTAGAAGAAGAAGTAGCTCACCCACTTAAATGCATGTTTATTAGGGAAGCAAAATACTCGATCTGGGTTGCTAACCTTGTGCTGGTCTCGAAGCCAAACGGGAAGTGGAGAACTTGTATCAATTTCTCCGACCTCAACAAAGCTTGTCCCAAGGATTGTTTCCCACTACCAAGAATTGATCAGTTGGCAGACGCCATGACCAATCACGTGCTCATGTCTTTCATGGACGTGTACTCTGGATATAACCAGACCGCGATGAACCCTGCAGGCCAAAAGCATACCAGTTTCATGACCGAGCATAACGTATATTGCTACAAAGTTATGCCATTCGGGTTGAAAAATACCAGAGCTACATACCAATGGTTGGTCAACAAAATGTTCGCTAACCAGATTGGGAGAAACATGGAGGTGTATGTTGATGATATGCTCGTCAAATCAAAGACTACCAATAACCATGTATCTGATCTAGAAGAATGTTTTGGCATATTGAGAAAGTATGACATGAAGCTGAATCCCTAGAAGTGCACTTTTGGAGTCGCATCGGGAAAGTTTCTGGGGTTTATAGTCAACACAATGGGAATAGAGGTGAATCCGAAAAAAATCAGGTCCTTGTTAGAAATGCCTTCGCCTAGGTCGCGTAGGGAAGTACAAAGCCTAACTGGAAAGGTGGCGGCCTTAAACCAATTCATTTAAAAATCCACTGACAAGTGTATACCATTCTACAACTTGCTCAGGGGAAACAAGAAATTTGAATGGACCGAAGAATGTGAACAGGCATTTCGTGACCTGAAAACGCACCTAGCTGAACCCTCCGTACAATCAAAACCAACGTTCGGAGGATGTATGTTTCTTTTCCTGGCATGACAGAAAACACAGTCAGTGCTGTGTTAGTTCGAGAAGAAAACTGAGCGCATAAACCCGTATATTATGTAAGTAAGAGGCTTCTCGGAGCTGAATCATGATACCCGTTGATGGAAAAGCTTGCGTTCTATCTCATTTTGGCTTCAAGGAAGCTAAGGCCATACTTCCAGTCCCATTCTATTCACGTCTTAACCGACCAACCTTTAAGGTAGGTTTTGTAAAAACCTGAAGCAACGGGTCGTCTGTTAAAATGGGCCATCGAACTCAGCTAGTTCAAAATATTGTATATGCCACGAATTGCAATCAAGTGCCAAGCCCTTGCTGATTTTGTTGCCGAGTGCACAGGTTTTCAGGACAAGCTGATAAGAGAGCCGATACAAGAATTATGGAAAATCTTCATTGATGGATCATCTAACGAAAATGGATCGGGAGCTGGGAAAATCTTAATCTCACCTGAAGGACATCAGTTCCATACAACTCTCAGGTTAGGGTTTGAAGCATCCAATAACGAAGCGGAGAACGAGGCCTTATTGGCAGGGCTAAGGGTGGCGAAAAAGCTGAAGTCAAAAGCCATCCAATGTTATAGTGACTCTTAGCTCGTGGTAAATCAGATATTGGGGGAATACCAAGCTCGAGGCATCAAGATGGCGGCCTACCTGGCTAAGGTAAAGGGCGAGTTGCCTGAGTTTGAGTTTAGCTCCGTTGAGCAAGTACCCCACGAGCAGAATTCCAACACTGATGCTTTGGCTCGTCTCGCTACCACCAAAGAGGCAGATACATTGAATGTAGTTCCGGTGGAGTTCTTGGAAAGCCCGAGTATAACCACAGAGATAGTGGAGGTCATAATGATTAACATAGAACCGACCTAGATGACACCCATAGTGAAATACCTTACAACTAGAAGGCTACCTAATGATAGGAAGGATGCAAGAAAGCCATTGTATTATGATCCATGGTATGTTATTTTTGAGGGGATCCTATATCGACGGGGGCATTCGTTGCCCCTCCTGCGATGTCTTTTTCCCGTGGAAGCACGGACTATTTTGTAAGAGATACACGAAGGCTTCTGCGGAGACCATGTTGGGGGGAAAATCCTAGCTCTAAAGTACTGAGACAAGGCTATTTTTGGCCCACTTTAACAAAGGACTCGATCTCGTATGTGAAAAAGTGTAACAAATGCCAACGCTTCGCCATAGTTGCCCGAGCTACTCCAGTTAACCTAAGAATGATCTCATCCACTTGGCCATTTGCAGCATGGGGATTTGATTTAATTGGTTCCTTGTCGACGGGAAAAGGAGGAGTTCGCTATGCAGTAGTCGCAATTGGTTATTTCACGAAGTCGGTAGAGGCTGAACCTTTGGCAACCATCACCTCGAGGAGAGTCCTGGATTTTGTTGTGAAGAATATCATATGTCGATTCAGACTCCCTAAAAAGATCGTGTCAGACAATGGAACTCGGTTCGATAGTGATCTATTCACAGATCACTCACTATTTCAATTCAAAGGTTAAGGGGCACAGACTCGGATTAGGCGATCTGGTTCTCCGAAGGGTCTTTTTGGAAAATAAAGATCCCAAGGACGGTGTGTTAGGGCCGAACTGGGAAGGACTGTATCAGATCGTAGAGGTCCTGTTCGAAGTAACTTTCAAGCTAACCCGACTAAATGAGGAAATAGTCCCACAGACCTAGAATGCCCTACACTTAAAAAAGTATTATCAATAGTTTTGTTGTCTTTAATATTTTCAGAGTTACCGTCTATGTAAGGCTTATTTATAAAGGCCATTTCAGTTTAATAACAATTGGATTATTAAATTACCCATTTTTTTGATTTGTTATCATAAGCTCGCTTTGTTAAAGCAACCAAGAACATTTATACGTTCTAGTTGCTTGGGGGGCACATAGCCGAGGAGATTTTTTAAGAAAGTTTAGCTTAGTCGGATAAGGATTAAAAACTTAGTTTGGAAAAATTGATTATTCAACGACTTTTTAAAGCTTGAATTTAAAACAAAAAAACAAAAAAACCAAACGCGAACTAAGTTTGAGAAATCATTAAAACCTTGGATATAACTAGGTTTGAGGCCTGATTCCTAATAGATACAATGCTATTAAGCCAATTAAAAAACCCCTGGATACAACTAGGTCCGGGGCATGATTCCTAACAGGTATAAAGCTACTAAGCCTATTAAAAAGCATGGATATACTGTAATGCCTCGAAATCCCTAATGTGGTTTAATGGTTGGATTAGTAGGTCGGGAGGGCCATAATTGATTTATTATGCCATTAAACTGTTATATGCATGTTTGTGTGAATTATATTATAATATGATGTTAAATGCATGCATGTGGGTCCATATTTCGTGACAGGGGTATTTTGGTAATTTGGCCCGTTGATGGCGTAATTGTATATTTGTATGCATGTCGGTGATATATTGTTGATGCCACATTATAATGTGGATTTGTTCGAGCTATTCGGCATGAGACGATCTTTGAATGTTAAGTAGCGGTTTAGTCATAACGGGATTAAGTTCGAGGCTCGGGGTGAGTCTCGGGATGATTAAATGATTAGAACGTTGCCGGGAATATAAGGGTAACAATTTTGAATTATTGGTATTTGGGAATATCGAGAATAGCGGGAATCAGAGAGCGTTAATTATGATTAATGAAATAGGTTGGAAATGGCGATTTTACCCTTGGGGAGACTTTAAAAGCTTTAAATGACCTAGGGGTATTAAGGTCATTTGGCTTGGGATATATATGTTTTTGGTTGGCTGTAGAAACATATAGAACAAAAATAGAGCCTCACTTCTTCTTCACGTACATCACCCTTTCCTCTATCTTCCTTTGAAGTTTTGGTCCCAAATTGAAGAATCAAGCTAGGAAATCAAAGCTTGGGGGTTATAGACTTAGTTCATCTATTGAGGAGGATTCATACCAACTTGAGATAAGAAATTGTCCATGAATTTTAAGCTATACTCTGTTTTCTTTATAGTTTTCAGCTTATAGTTTTGATGTGGATAGTTGGAATCAATGGGAGTTTTTGTGTAAGATTGATTGGGTTTTGATGAGGGTATGATGTAGATGAAGTTTAGGGGTTGAATTGGGTGTTTTGGTAAGGTTTTGGATTGGTTTGGAAGGTTGGTATTAAGGGGAATCGCAAGGAGGGAAAACAGAGGTGTTGCTGGTCTGAAGTTGGCGCAGCAGTGCCATTCCAAGCGCAGCAGCGCTAGGCAGGGCAGAGAGTTGGGCCTCTCTGACTTGGAAATAGCGCCTCAGCGCTGGTCCATTTTCCAACAAGCCTATTTTAGGGCTCGGAATGACTTTTAAGGCTCGGGGTTTGGTTCCTTTGCCCCGTTTGAGTATATTAAGATTCCCGAGAGTGCGGGATTGATCCCGGGAGTGTGGTTTTAGATTATGAACCATTTATTGATTTACTTTATTAATGGATTATAATTGGTTATGATTAGGTAACCGCTAAGGGACCAAAAGGTTGATCGTTCTCAGGAGTCGTTCTTATTATATTTCTCGCTCGAACCAGAGGTAAGAAAACTGCACCCCGTGTATATGACATGTATGATTGTTGTTGAGGCATGCTGGTTGATAAATATGGACATTGATTGCATATTAAATGCTAGCAAATATTGTTTACTTGTATATGACACTGACTAGTCAGGGACACTGACCTAAGAGTCAGAAACGGCATAGCATCTTGAACGCAGGGCCGAATGAAGATTAGATCTAATCGATATCAGCGTTGAATGAATCTAAGGTATTAGCGCTGGACCGACCCTAAGGTCGATGAAACTTATAAGCGCTTGACTAGTCTAAGCTAGTTACTCAGAGCCAAGGCCTAAGGCCTAGGTGACCGTTTGTCACATGGCTAGGGAACGAAGTTCCATGGTTATGACTCTATGGTCATGAGGTTGGTTATGTTGATGACTAGTCATCATGCACCTAACCTGTTTAAGCTAGTGAAAGGTTCACTTATCTGTTAAGCCCGGTGACCCTATCGTCACATGGCTTAAGGGAGCTATACCCACATTCTTGACTTTTGTGACTGTCACTTACCTATTTTGGACTGAAAGTCCTGAATGATTATTATGATCATTGTTGATATTATATCATGCTATATTATGTTTTCTTGCTGGGCCTTGGCTCATGGGTGCTATGTGGTGCAGGTAAAGGGAAAGAAAAGCTCACCCAACCTTGAGTGGAGAGGTTAGGTGGTGATGTGTACATATGCGGCCGCTTGACCACCACGGCCAAGGAGTTCTCAGAGGAACTAGGGGGTTTACCCTATTTTTGCCGCTTAGGTTGGTGTGTTTGTAAAATTGAAACAGTAATGACCATTTTGAGTTGTAAATAACTTGTAAATGTTTTGATGTACTTAATAAAGCATATCCTTTCCTTTTATTGGTTTTCCACCTTAGCCTGTTAATAACACTTAGAAGCACGTTTTTAACCAAAGGATTCGGGTAGCAAGTTAAATTTCCGGTTCACCGTTCATAGTAACTATCCTGGGGTAACCAGGGCGTTACAATAACCAGGTCTGAGGCCTGATTCTTAACAGGTATGACGCAAATAAGCGAGCAAAATCTTAGGATACAACTAAGATAACGATAAAATCTATCTTGATCTAAAGTCAATCCCTAAAATTTTGAATGTACAAGAATCTAAGGATTCATAAACATGGGAAAATAATAGACTAAAGGGAATGTAAATAGATCATAAGTTAGATGAATATTCAAAAATATATTGTCATCTCGAGGAGGAAAAACCTCGACCTAAGCCCGAAGGCAATTGTTTTGGTCCCAAGGGACTTGATTACAAAAGCTTGAAAGTATAAATATAAAAAAAGTGAATAAAAAATCACTGAGGTCCGTCAGCTCTCACCAGAGAAGTCACCTCCTCTCCATCTCCATCAAAAGCTCTAGAGGCTTTGGTGGTCTCTGATGGTTCCTATGAGAACCGAATCTTGAACCTAACAAGATATGGGTCCCACAGCTCTGGCTGCATAAAAGAGAAGTTCCCATCCTGGTTGAAAACCCAGCAATGGTAAAGCATCTCCTCCATTTTAGTCGACGACTCTGCAGCTTCCTCCTTGGCCTAGGCCTCGACCTCGATCAACTTTTTCTTGGGTTCTTCACTTTTGGCCTAAAGCTGGCCTACGCGATGGCTCACCTCCATGACCTGATCCTGGGAGGCAAACAAGGCAGCTCTTGACCCAACAATGGTAAAGCATCTCCTCCATTTTGGTCGATGACTCTGCAGCTTCCTCCTTGGCCTAGGCCTCGACCTCGATCAACTTTTTCTTGGGTTCTTCACTTTTGGCCTAAAGCTGGCCTACGCGATGGCTCGCCTCCATGACCTGATCCTGGGAGGCAAACAAGGCAGCTTTTGTAGACTGCTTGTTCTCCTGAGAGGAAACCAGGACGACTTTGGCGGTCTGTTTTCCCTCTTTAGCGGCTCCCAAGGTAGCTCGGAGCTTCTCGTCCCTGGCTTTAACTCGAGCAATTCCTTGAAATTGAGCAAGGATAGACTACAAAAGAATGAAGCAAGTCAAGAATAGTTTATAAAAAAAAAAACTAAAGAGAAAGAAAAAGTTAGGAGAGTGAAAAAGACTAGCAGTGAGGTTCATCCTCGTGGCAGATTCGAGGATGTCCTCAATACTGCACTCATCTATAGCCTTTAAATCTCTGGCGTTGGCTCTGTAGGCATGGCCGACCATGCGGCTTGTCGTTTCTTACAAAATACCTTGACCAGCCTCAGGGATCTTATCCAGGTCATGTGGCTTGATCGGGATCTGAACAGTGGGAGCCTCGCCTTGGATTACTTGAGGATTTGAGGGAGGTACGTGTCGAGGAGGAGGAGGAGGAGCTTGTTGAACCGTAACTGTTGTTACCAGAGCTGGGGGAAGTTTCTTCTGTGGCTGCTCCCGGGTGGAGCTGGCACCCTTTTCTTTAGCTAGAGACTCGGTGGTCCCCTTTGTCTTTGGAGTTGTTTTCTTTGTCACCCTGGGCCTCTTTACCACGGGACCAGCTCTGGTCCCACCAGCCTTGAAAGCACCCCTCAAATCCGGGGCTGCTGGCAGCTCCACCTCTTCACCTGAAAAAGAGCGGACAGAGAATTAAGTTTAAAGAAGTAATTATTCAAAGTATTATAAAGACAAGAGAAAGAGCAAGAACCTTACCCTTCGGGCTAGGGGAGGAATCTACTACGATCAGCTCAGGGTTATTGACTGAGCTAGGCACAACCTCTAACTCTTCGATTAACGGAGGTGAAGGAGAATATAAAATTATGACCTCTTGGGTCGTAGGGGTTTCAGGTCCTTCCTCGGGGCTGGACTCATATATGTATTGCCTAAAACTAGGGGCATATACACCCTGACACAGGGAAGGCCAAGTCCTACGATTTGTCCCATACTCCTAAAAAATGGTGGACCTAAAATGGAGAGTGTTGTCAACTATGATGGCACCTTTGGGATAGCTATTGTCATAGCGTACCACCAAATGGTCCACACACTGAAGGAGGGTTGTGTTTAGGTATGGGTTAGTGGGTGATGACTAATGAGCTGGTTAGGGTTGAATCAAATTAGCCTATAACTGGCGGAAACCCGATCTAACTCTCTATAGGGGTATGGGTTACCTTGGCTGGAGGGATCGACTGCTACCCTAGACACACCTCGTTCTGGATCGGGCTCCTAATTATCTTTAGGAGCTCACCTTTTACGCACCAGCAGTGCCACGTCTTCTTCCTCCTCGACGTCCTCATTGGCTGGCAAGGCCTCTTGAGGAGGGGGAGCTCGGGGATGACAGAGGAGCTTGGGTCCTCAGAGATAGCGTCTGGCCCTTGCTAATCAGTTTGCAGGCCACCATGATGGCGTTGTTCACAATCTGACGATAGTCTTTCACCCTCAGAGGAAGACTAGACAAGGTCTCGTATTGACCCCCAAGGGTCACAGACCGCTCTGTCCTCGCGAATATAGATGCACAAAGAACGATCTCAGTCAAAATCTTTAAACAAAAAAAATTGCGCATAAGTAATAAAAAAGTTCGAGTGCTGAATTCATAAAGATAGAAGACTTATGAGGACAGTTGAAGTATCGATGGTTGCAGTTCTTGAGCCCATTTGACATAATGAACAAGTCTTTATAGTCATTTGGGTGGTTGGGGAGGTCGATGATGGAGGCTGAGTTGGGAAAACGAGTGAGCTAGTAGAAACTGTCACCTTGCCCCTTCTGGTCGGGACTGTCCTTGAGGCAAAAGAAGTACATGATGTCTTCCAGAGTAGGGACCTCCCACTTGTGCCTCAGAAACAAATACTTTAACCCCACCAAAATCCTGTATGAGATTGGGGGGAGCTGGAATGGAGCCAGTTTGACGTAGTTTAGAAACTCTACGAAATAATTGTCCAATGGGATGAAGGCACTAGCCTTTAGGTGCTCATCACTCCAAGTCCCGTAAGGCCATCAACTCCCATCTCAATCCAATGACTCATTAGGATCTTGCTAACTTTCCCCTGTGTCGTGATCCGGGAGACTATGTGTTCAGCCTCGAAGAATGCGATGGATTGACCACGATTTCACTCTCCATCATAGGGCTGAAACGAGGGATGAGAGAGTCAGAGGTGACCTACTTGCCCTTATCGTTGCTCTGGGCAGAGGAGTTCACAGTGTTCTTCTTTGAAGGGCCAAAATTTAGATCGCTCGACGACAAAGTGACCTATTAGTGGTGACCTAAGACGATTTCTAGCTACGGTTGTGGAGGTATGGAAATCCGATGGTTTAAGCGGTTTACTTTTCAATTTTGAAAATTCATACGAGCTAAGCTATGTCCTAGCCTCAACGAGTGGTTCCACGCATGGTCCTAGGCCGCGTGCTTTGATTTCTTAAAATTCCTTGATACTTCGGGATTCGTTTGTCAAATCCGTTAGACCCACTAATTTTTTTTGAAAGGGGCTTAATGCAAAGTTGCTTAAGGAATCGTAACCTTTAAGCTACCGAGAACCAAACCTAAAACCCCTTCAGCTTCTACACCCCAAACATGTATTCAAACCAATTTATAATTAGAATTTTCTTTGAAAAACCCATAAAATTTTCCCAGTTAATATAAAAACCTTGTTTCTAAATAAGCCTAATATCGTTCATTTAGCCTAAACTGAATCCTATCACCTATTTCCAAACAGACGTAACCTAAACGACATTGAGTAAAGGATGTTTTTCACAAAAAAAAAAAAAAAAAAAAAACTCACTGGAAAGCACAAAGTTGAAAAATTCAAACCAGATGAGGAAACACTTACAGTTGATATGATCGATTCAGAGAAATTATCTATACATCCACAGGAAACTCCCTAAAAGCTTTTGAGAATCCGAAAGGCGATGGAGGGTTTTTGAGAGAAGTTTGAGAATAAAAAGGCAAACTTTATTTTTTAAATGGAAACTTTTTGAATGCAAAGGTCGTGAGGGTTCAGGTCTGATCATCCTATTTATATGTAAACTACGATAATTAATTTGGGCCATCCGATTGGGCTCGCTTGAGATCGAAAGATCAAGATTAAATGAACCATACGACGACAAAAAGTTAACAGGACGTTTGTCACAGTTCTTGAAACCCGGACGGGTGCCAATTGCAAGCAGCCACGTGTCCAGTACTTGAGTAGTGGGCATACACGATTTTACATGGCAGAAGTCTAAAAGCCCCCACTTTGCATGTCGGAAAGTGACGACATCAAGCACGAGCAGGAGCTTGGGGGGAAAATGTTGTACCCTGAAATGAGCTCGGGTATAGCTGGCAGAGGAATATGGGGAAAAAATAGCCAAGTAGGATATCTGGTTAACAATGATGTGAGCAGCTCAAGGATCAATCAAGATCGTACACTATATACATGTTATTATTAGACCGCCTCTCGGGATAACAATCGAGTTTGAGACATATAATGGCTAGATCCAACTTTGGACGTTCTAAGCTTACTACAATCTAGGGTTCAGATGGCATTTGAACACGAGCTCGGGTGAATTATTTAGCTCGTGGAAACCTGGACAGAATACATACTGAAGGATCCCAAGAGATTCGAAGATTCATTATACGCTCATTAATGCCCAGGCTGTATTGAATATCTATCATTTATTAACCGAGATAGCAGGAGTATATTCTAATTTCTTATCAAATCATATCCCAATGTAAATGAGAATAATATGTATTAAATGTATACCTTATTTATTCACGCAGTTACACAAACTTGTCCAGGAAATCCCCCTATAAATATCAGGAATAATGGACACGGAAAGGGACAACCATTTTTGTATTACTAAAACTCTGCAAAAATTAAGAGAGACAAGCAATAACATAGTCTCGTGGAATAGGCATATCTTAACCACTGAACCACGTAGAAGTTGTGTGTGTTCGAGAGGGTTTTTATTATTTCATTACGGTTTATAGTTTAGCACTAATCTACCTATTTGATTTCTTAATCTACTGTTGCAAAAAACTCGCGTCAACATGAGCAGTTATGCCCCGGCCGAGGATAAGCCCGACTAAATATATAAGCTCCCAGCTTGGAGCTTGGAGCATATGAGGGCTGGGGTACTATTGCCCTTGAATGATTACATCAAGAAATTCACCGACTGGGTCAGTATCACCTCATTCCAACTACAATCTAACTCATACAGAGTTCTAGCGGCATTGGAGTCGTTATACCATGAGATGAAGTGGGAAGGGCCTTCGGCATATGAGTTTCTTTATCTCTTCTACCTCAAAAGCAACCCAACTTGAGCTCAAGACGGAGATGGATTTTACTATATATCGAGTTGGCCCAGTGAGAGGAGGCTCTTTGAGGACATACCCAACAATCCCCTAAACTTCAAATTTTTTTTATTCTAGACCACAGTCCTCGAACAGTCCAAATTCTACTCATTCCAATGGATCTGTAAGTATTTATCTTATTGTTCTAAGACTTTAGTATTAACCATTTGGTTCAAACACTTATCTATCTATTTCACCGTAGTAAACTTTGACCGTCCCGAGCCTTCCGTAGAGATGGTCAATAGGTGAGACGAAATGTCTAAGCTCCCATATGGCAAGTGATCATTGAATTACTTGCTACATGAGGACAAGCTCCACTTATGTGGTCTGCTCGGGGTAGTCGAGATCACAAACGATGACAGGATCCATAAATACGCCTCATGGGAAGAAGTCCTAATTATCACTCACTCTAATCCTCTTTCAAAGAAAAGTAAAGTGGGTTCAAGCTCAACGCTTGCCATCTCCTCCTCCCCTGCTGAGCAATCTGGTTCGGTGAACGAAGCTCAAGACGAGGCATCCTTGAGCTTGAATAAAGGAGGTAAAGTAATCCTTGACCAATCGGGTTGGTCTCACACACTCTTAACACGAGAGCCAAATGTTTTAGTTTATTTTAAAAACCTTGAAAATAATTTCATGACTTGGTCGGGGGTAGACTTTATAGTGCATAAGGAAGATAGTTTTTTGTTAGAGTCTTAAGCCATGTATAGTATAAACAATATATGGGAAGGTCTAGGGACTTAGTACGGTTCGAATGACTGGCGAGATCTTTCCAAGCTGTCTCCCACATTTCAAAGAGAAGAATCAAGAATAACCAAAGAACCTTCCCAAGTCATCAACATATCATCAGATGACTTTTCATTATATTTTGTGTCTTCCAGTTAGGTTTCCTTCTTTATGTTAAAATTTTATTACAACTATTTATCCAAGATACTTATCACATTTTTCTTCATTTGTAGAGGATATGGACTCTGACCTCGAGAACCTCCTCACCAAGCCCCCAAAAGGAAGAGGATTGAAGCGAGGTGAAGTCTCTTTGAAGAAGGATATGCCTCCACCACCACCTCCAAAGAAGGCCAAGGTTACTGAGAACCCTTGTACACAAGCCATTCAACCAGCCTCAGGGCAGACACCCCCCCCCCCCCCCCCCCCCCCCCCCCCCCCCACATGTTACCTTGGGGACTTCTTCTGCTGCCTTAGGGAAAGTTCCACCTCTTGCACTTGTGGCGAAGACTCTTCCCCCTCCTCCCCCGCCTATAGCAAGGTCCCTTCCTTAGACAAGAGAAAGAAGGTTGACGACTCTTCAAAATGCAGGCCTCTTAACGCTTCGACCTTGGTCTGTAAGTTCTTAATCTCAACTCATAAGAGAGAGTTCGTATTGGACAATGTGGCTGGTGCCTCTGAAGTTGATCTCAGGTCAGATGTTTTGACCCGAGTGGGTCGAATCCTTAGCAACCTCCAAGACTCTGACTGGGAGTTTTTGTATAGCGATAACTCCACCTCTATTTTTGATAGGGTGAGGAGTTAATAACCTCGATAAGCATCCTCAATCACAAAACTTTTTACAAGTTCTGATTTGTCTTCAATTTTTTCTAACACTTTGCATGTTTCAGGGCTTTTTAGCCTTCACTGCCAAAACCACCTCTTGACGGCACAGGTGGCCATCGGTCATAAGCTCGCCTTTGAGGCTAAATTTTCTCAGAATCAAGCAGAGGATGCCCTTAAGGCCATCAAGAGCAAGTTGGAAACCAACCTTGCTAACACCGCGCGAGCTCGCGATGAGGCACTGACGAAGATTATATCTGTAGAGGCCGAGCCTGGGCACCAAAAGGCCAAGCTTGATCGTTCTAGGGCTAAACATGATAACACAAAGGTTGAGCTCGATCTTGTAAAGGTGGAGCTTGAAGTTAAAACCTCTAAGTTGACCTCCTAGAAATCTGAGCTCGAGCGCCTATAGAGCCAGAATGCTCAACTTGAAGAGGACAAGAAGGCCACCTACGAGGTGATGGAGGAAGAGAAGGCTCGGCTCCTCAAGGAGTTCAAGACCAAGAAGGATGCCGCAATTGACACGACCATCTACTGAATATGGTCCATGAACCCTGAACTTGATACAACCTTCTTGGCGGACAAGGAGGAGACCTTCTTGGAGAAATTGCAGGCTCGGCTTAGGGAGGAGGAAGCTGCCGAGGTCACCACTTAGGAGGCATGGACTGGTGAAGAACGAGGTGACGAGGCAAACTCTGGTGCCACTTAGTAGTGATTTTTTATTTTATTTTATAAAGGCTTCGACTCTAATTTTTGGGTTGTAAATATTTAAGGCCCTTGTGGTTGAGACAGTTTATAGCTCGAATTTTCGAGCTAATTTATTTACTTATTTTGAAGTAGTTTTATTTTTAGAAACAATTTATTGCTAATTTATATACCTACTTCTTTTCCGTTTTTATTATATCACGCTCAAATTTATATACCTAATTTTTGGGTGGACAAATTTTTCGAGCTTACACTATATATATATATAACTTTTGAGTATACTTATTTACCCATACAAGTAATGTTGAGCTTGTTGCGCATTTCTATACGTGTCACACATAGGTTTTGTGCATAACTATGCCCGAATTCAAACTTGTTAAAACAAGATCAATTACTTTAAATTTTCTTTACAAAAATTTGTAGTAATGTTTAGGATTAGTTCAGTTATTTAACTTGTTTAAAATGTTAATTTTTCCACTTGGTTAATGCCTAAGGCGAGTCCGAGCTTAAAAATATTTTCAAGTTAAATCAAACTCGAATTTCCTTAGTTGGTTATTCTGAACTCGTAAGGATGTGCAAGGTTGTTTTTCCTTGCACTTGTTTCCATTAAATTTTTTTTTCGAGGTCATGGTATGGTTATTTCCTGTATCATATATGCCCTCCTTAAACTCCTAAGATTTTAAGACCTTGGGTTGTTTTTTTATTGAGTTGCAAGCAAAAAATTAATAACAAATTAAAATGGAAATGGATATTATTTTATAGATAATACTGAAATAAATACAAACTTAGCTACTTTAATAAAAATCTTCCAAAATTCATTGATAATATGGTCGTAGATGTTCACCATTCCAAGCTAGCATGACCAATTCTTTATTTAATCGAGCTAGCTTATAGACATCTGGTTTGATGATTGATTCAATTAAATAAAGTCCTTCCCAATTTGGCTCGAGCACACTTGATGCCGAGTCTCTTGTGGCCAGAAATACTCGTATGAGTACCAAATCTTGCACTCCAAAATGCTTGTCTCAAACTTCTTCATTAAAGTATCTTGTGGCACATTGTTGGTATGCGACATTTTTGAGCTGACCGTCATCTCACTTTTTCTTCGAGTAGGTCTGATGACTCTTCAAGCTATAACTGGTTCGAGTACAACACATATGCTTCGCGTCGTAACGTTGTCACTTTGAACTCAATTGAAAGCATTTCTTCACAACCATAGGCTTGTGAAAATGGTGTATGCTCTGTCAAGGTTCGAGCTATCATCCTGTAAGCCCATAGTACTTGTGGTAATAATCAGGTCATTTTCCTTTTGCTTCTTCGAGCTGCTTTTTGATAGACTTCTTCAAAGTTTTAGTCACAGCTTCGATCTAACCATTTTCTTGAGGGTGTGCCACAATTGAAAAGCTTTTTATAATCCCATTTTTTTTCCACAAAACTGAGTAAACAATTCACTATCGAATTGAGTTCCATTGTCAGAAATAATCTTTCTCGGGATCCCATATCGACACACAATATTTTTTACCATGAAATCTATGACACTTTTTGAGGTGATTGTAGCTAGTGGCTCGACTTCGGTCCATTTTGTGAAGTAATCAACTGCGACCACAACATATTTAACTCCACCTCACCCCATTAGTAATGATCCTATGAGGTCTATGCCCCATACTGCAAACAACCATGGGGAAGTTAACATAGTGAGCTCAGTTAGTGGAGCTCGAGGTATCGACGCAAACTGCTGGAACTTGTCACAATGTTTAACATATGAGAGTGCATCAACTTTCAGAGTGGGCCAAAAGTACCCTTGTTTTATTACTTTCTTCGAGAGGTTATGACCCTTGTGTGATCTCAGCAAAATCATTCATGGATTTCTTCAAGGATTCTTCTTGCTTCAGGCGGGGTTACACATCATAACAACAACATGGAATAGCCTCTTCGATACTACTTTTCCTTTAAGATCGTATATCTCAAAATCTTGTATAGTAATTTTCAAGCCTCATCCCAATTATTAGGGAGACTTCCGATTTTGAGGTAGTCGATTATAGGCGTCATCCATGTTGGTTGTGAATCAATCATTTCGACATCACCTGTTTCTAGCTCGGAAATACTAAGTTGTGGCAAGAATTCCACTTGAACCACATTAAGTCTATCGACTTCCCTGGTAGTTGCAATTCAATCCAACACTTTAGTATTCGAGTTATGTTCCCTTGGAACTTGTTCGATCATGTAGTATTCGAACCGCTCGAATGCGGTTTTGACTTTTTCTAAGTATTCTGCCAACTTTGTCCCTCAAGCTTGATATTCACCTCGTACCTAGCTAACTACGAGCTGAGAGTCACTATAGCAGTGTATGGCCTTGGCTTTTAGTTCACAAGCCACTCGAAGCCCTGCCAGTAATGATTCATAAAATGCCTCATTATTGGATGCATCAAATCCAAATCTTAATGCAGAATGTCCTTTGAGGTTATGAGTATGATCCCTGCCCCTGATTTGTTCTCGTTTGAGGACCCATCAACGTAAAGTTTCCACAACTCTCGAGATGGGGTTTTTACTTCCTCGTTGGATATGTCGGTGCATTCAACTATAAAGTTGGCTAATTTCTGGCCCTTGATCGTCGTCCTCGGGTGAAAGGTTATCTTGAATTGCCCAAGTTCGACTGCCCATTTTAATAGCCGACCTGATGCCGCTAGTTTTTCCAATATTTGCCTCAGTGGTTGGTTAGTAAGCACATGTATGGGGTGCGCTTGGAAGTAAGGTGCTAAGCATGCACCAAACATAGTGCAAGCTTCTCCATTAGAGAATATCATGATTCAACTCCTAATATCCTTTTATTGACATAATACACGAGCCTTTGTACTTTGTCCTCTCGAACTAACACAATGTTGATTGCGTGCTTAGTTGTGGCGAGGTATAAGTACAATACTTCACGCAAAACTGGCTTAGATAAAATTGGTGGTTTTGCGAGGTATTTCTTGAGAGTCTGAAACACTAGTTCACATTTCTCTATCCACTCAAATTTCTCGCCCCCTCTCAAAAGGTTAAAGAATGGCAGACACTTAACAGTTGATTTCAAGATGAACGTATTTAAAGCTACCGTGCGTCCAATTAAAGCTGGAAAAATATTCACCACCCCTATTACTTCTGATCCCTTTTATTTTATTTTCCAATTGATTTTCAACTTCAGCTTTATAGATATTAAACATGCTAAAGACCTCATCCTTATTCTTAAGCAAGTATGAATATGTGAATCTAGAACAATCATCAATAAAGGTAATAAAATACCTATGTCCACCTTTAGTCATTATTCCATTCAATTCACATAAATAACTATGTATCAAATCTAACGAGTTAGTTTTCCTTTCAATACTTGGAAAAGATTTATTTACCATCTTAGATTTAACACATAATCCACACTTATCATTCTCAACATCATTGCATACAATTAAACCACATTTGATAACTTGTTTAATTGTCTAAAACCTATACGAGCAAGTCTATTATGCCATAAAGTAATAGAATAAAAACCAAGCACATAAGAGGAAGATGAGTATGCATTATTGTAAAAAACATTGTCCTTGATACACAATTTTAGAGTAGACATTTCTTGAAGAACAACCCTTAGAACATAAAATCACAAAGCTATGATTTTATGTGAAACACAAAAGTTGCAAGGTTTGATACAAATGTAGATTTGTTGTCTGAAAATCTCTATTCCTAGCTTTCTCTATGAAAATGCTTGAAGTTACAACAATGAATGAGAATGGGATACACAAGCCTTGATCCTTCATACAAGACAAGCTTTCTTGATGAAGATCTTGGAGAAAACTAGTCATCTTGGAGCTAGAGAGAGAGTTCTTATTTTAGAGAGAGAGAGAGAGAGAGAGAGAGAGAGAGAGAGATTCTCTAAGGAAATGCTTGTAGTTACAACAATGGAATGAGATTGGGATACAAAAGCCTTGATCCTTCATACAAGTCAAGCTTTCTTGGTGAAGATCTTGGAGAAAACTAGTAAGCTTGGAGCTAGAGAGAGAGAGAGAAAGAGATTTCTTATTTTACAGAGAGAGGTGAGTGATCAAGTCACCAATTAACTCATATGAATCCCTTAAATAGTATAGGACTCTAATTAGACTCAACCAATGAGATTAGAGCATTTAAATTTTAGTTTTGGAGCAAAATTATGTAACTGTACGGACACGCATTAAAGGCCCAAGTGATGCATCGCCTAACACCAGGCGATACATTGCATGGTCTGTCTCAATTAGGGCTTCATGGGTGAGGCGACGTGTCGCCTCCTAGGGGCGACGCATCATCATTGCCCCTGACTTTGCACTCCAAAATATGTCTCAAAACATCCCCAAATGTTCCCAAACTTCTTGGGTACTCTTATATACTCCAAATAAATATTTTGGACACAAAAAGAAATTTATAAATGCTTATACCGAAAGTCAACTTTCACATGTTGACTTTTATGAAATCATTATTGTTTTAATACCTCTTCGTGCCTAAACAATTCCACTATGTCTCGAACTTGAGTTTGGGGTATAACAATCATTAATATAATAATACTTAATACAAGACTAGATATTTAATAATTATATTAATGTAAATTCAAATGTTATAAAATATCATTATTATAATAATACATAATACAAGACTAGATATTTAATAATTATATTAATATAAATTCAAATGTTATAAAATATTATTATAATAATATATAACATTTAAGACTAATTAAAAATAAATATCATTCAAATGTTATAAAATATCATTATTATAATAATATTAATACAAGACTAGATATCTAATAATTATATTAATATAAATTCAAATATTATAAAATATCCTTATTATATAATATATAATACAAGACTAAATATTTAATGATTATATTAATATAAATTCAAATGTTATTATTATAATAATATATAACATTTAAAATTAATTATAAATAAATATTTATTAATTATATTAACATAAATATTATAAAATATCATTATTACAATAATATTTAATACAAGACTAGATATTTAATAATTATATTAATATAAATTCAAATGTGATAAAATATCATTATTATAATACTATATAATACAAAACTAGATTTTTAATAATTATATTAATATAAATTCAAATATTATAAAATATTATTATTATTATAATAATATATAATCCTAATTTTTATAAAATTTGGATAGCATAAATATTTAGTAATTATGTTAATATAAATTTAAATGTTATACAATATATTATTATAATAATATATAACACATAATCTTAATTTTTATTAAAAAATTAATCATTTATATTTAAAAAGAAAACATATTTTTGTTATTACTAAATCTAACATATATAAATATATATATATTTATATTAAATAACGACAAAAATTATAAATAAACAAATAGTATGTAGATAAATATTATATATATGTGTCGTGCGTGTACAAATAGTATGACTATGCAACTACATAAGAAATTAGAATAACATTTCTTCTTTATCAATAGTAAACAAACTTTATCTCTAATCATTGAGTGTAATTTGAATAATATTATCAATTTTTTGTATCTTAAATATGGCAGTTTGTGATCTAAAAAGTTATCATATTATTTATTTTAATAAAAAAACATAGAAAATGTTTTGGTTTAATTTTTCTTTTAATATAGGTTGACTGGTTTTTTAGCCAACTGACTCGGAATCAAATAATTAATTAGAGAGCTCTCAATTAGACAATCAATGAACCATAAATGAGCCTAAAACTTGATAATAATGAGCAATAAATAATAAAGAACACCAGAATTTTATAGAGGTTCGGCCCCAAGAATTGGTAATGACCTATTCCTCTTAGATTTGTATTGATCTTAAGGGTTTACACAAGATGATCAGAGAACACAAGTAGATTTCTAAGTATAAATAACAATACAAAATGGAAGAAACGCTGCTAAGTACCAAGCCAGACTGCTCGGTATATTTCTAGTACTGTTCGGTAAGCAATTTTCGTGAACCCCTCCCACTGTGGTGGATGGTTTGTATTTATACTCATCCTCTTGCCCAGGGGTTGCGCTCGAGCGTAGCTGATGGGAAAAAATCCCTATATTCTTGCAGGTGGTTGCTCCCCTATTCTTTAGGAGCTTTCACCAAGCTTTATGGGCTGTTAGGTACTCTTTGCGGATGGTTGGGCGTTCTTGCGGAGAGCTAATCGGAGAGTGTAACTACTTTCATCCGAGCAGATGTGTCTGTTTGTCAAATGGACCAACTGCTCTTCTGGCAAGCGTACCAAGTAGTGACTATTATACTAACCAACAAGTTTTCTGGGGGTCCTGTCGACCAGCTGAGTCTCTGGGGATAGTATGTCGAGCAATAACTCGTCGTATACCCTGCAAGCATACACCGACCAACCTGCTTTGTGGTCTGTCTGGTCTACTCCACGTGTTCAAGTTTGTGCCACGTCAGATATGCCAATTTTTGGGATAACAATATGTTTATGTTATTCTTTTATATATAATATTGTTTATTTATATAAAATTTATATGACAATTATAAAAACTTAATAAAAATAATTAATAATTTTTTTAATAAAACTAAACATAGTTGGTGGCACCTAGTACTATGATAAATATGTTAAATCTAGTTTGTTATCCAAAAAATTAGCATTGATGACGTGGCAAGTGATCCCTGGACACGTGGCTGACACCTGGAAGAGCTCTGCTAGGGTATCGACCAGAGGACGCACTAGAAGCAGTAAGCAGCCCAGTCTTACCTGCGACCAGTCTGGTTGATAGTTCCGCATGCAATGTCATATTACTGTAAAGATCTTTGTAGATCCCGAATTTAACTCACACAATCTCCTGAATATCCGATTATTTAGGAGAGAATATTGGCAACTAAATCAGGTAATCCCCCTTGAGCCTATAAATAGGAAAAAATAGCTCAAGGAAGGGACTTTTGGGCTTTTGAATTATTTGAGATTAGAGTAATTCTCCTTGGAATATTGTATTGTTCTTCAGAGGTTAGTGAAACTCATTGAACCCTTGTTCTTTGATCACTCCTTTGATTCTTATATCAATAACAGTCTAAGTGGACGTAGGTTATTACCAGATCCTGGGGCCGAACCACTATAAAAATATCGTGTTCTTATTACTTTTTGTCATTACGTTCTTCTCAATACATTCATTCACATCAAGCATATTCCGACTCCGTGTCAGTTGACCAAAATCTGGGTCAACATAGTTTGTTAGAACAAAAATAAATGGAAACTCTAAGGTTTCTTATAATCTTTATGAAATTTCCAGAATTCTTGTTAAAATTTAACAAAACAAGATTTTCTATAAAAACTACCCCATTTTTTTGTCCATCTTAATGATTAATTCACTGGATTTTTAATGGAATTTATGTTAAATAAATTGTGTCTCAATTCATATCTATCTAATAAAAAAAACACATACTAATGAGTTAACACTTAACAGAGTTATTAGTGTTAAATTGTTAAGATATGCTATTTTTTTATTAATTAGTGTTATCCAAAAAATTTGGTGTATCCAACGTGGTACTAAACTTGGACATGTGGGGCAGATTGGGCAGGGAATACTAGAAAACTTGCTGGTCGGTGTGACAGGCAGGTTGGTCAGAATACACTTGACAAATGATAACAGTCACTGCTCAATACGCTTGCCAGGTTAGTAGCTGGTCAATGTGACAAACATACATACCTGCTCGGATGAAAGCAGTCACACCCTTGGTTAACATTTTGCAAAAATCGTCCAACCACCCGCCAAGAGTGCCTAACATCCCTAAAAACTTGGGAAAAGCTCCTGAAGAATAGGCCAGCAACAACTTGCAGAAAGAAATGGATTTTTCCACATCATATATGCTCAAGTGCAACCATTGGGCGATAGGAACAATATATATACAAACTTTCCACAACAGTGGAGGGGGTTAAAAAAAAGAGCCTACTGACCAGCACCAAGAACATACCGAGCAGCTTGGCTTGGTACTTAGCAGTGATTCTGTCATACTATATTGTCTTTTACATAGAGAAATCCATTTGTAATCCCTTGTGGTCTTGTGTAAACCTTCAAGATTAATACAAATCTAAAAGGACGTAGGTCATTACCAATCCTTGGGACCGAACCTCTATAAATCCTGGTGTTCTTTATTACTTATTGCTCATTATTATTAGGTTCTTGGTTCATTTATGGTGTATTGATTCTCTATTGCTGCAAGGATGGTAGTCTTAACCAGAAGGTCAAGCCAAGAGCTTCTAGAGCTTGAGGCTGAAGTCTCTCACCAAGTCCCATCAATGAGAAATTTCAAAGGGCAGTGAAGTGATTAGCCGCCTAGGAATCCATCTGGTGTCGGGGGGAAAACCGCTGGGCCCACCGCACCAGGACGCGGAGCTGTGCCTCTGCTAGAATCACCCGTGCAGGAACGTCAGGTGGAGCTGCTGGACCCAGAGCTTGAGGTCATTGACGGTATGAGCCCCATATAGATATTGAAGGACTTGACCCTGAAATCGATCAGATAAGGGAAGTTGTTGTGCAAATGCAAGATCAGCTTGCCTCCATGAACCAGGGGCAAGCCACTGCGTAGGAGGACTTAAATGAAGCTTTCAAAAAACAAAGGAAATATTTCAAGAATGGATGGATTGACATGCCCGGGAGGTGCAGGACCGTCTGGAGGACATGGAATGCCAAGCTCGGGAGGCGGTTGAGTCCATCCGCAATTATATGCAGCAGCAGCAAACCCAAGGTATGGGAACGACAGCTGGAACAACTGCCCAAAACCAACAACGCCCCGGTTTTTGGTTTCGGTGAAGGTGTCATGCATGGGCCAAAGACTCAACCTCAGAACGGGAACTAGGGGTCGACCAGTAGTCACAGATCTAGTCAGGGTGTCGAAGCAAATAAAGATAGTCGACCCTTACCAGCTGATGAGCAGGTCCTGCCAAGGCGTGGCATGGGACAAGACCAAGCAGGGAATTTTCAGCCAAGATCTCAGGGTAGCGGCCGTGACAGGAATCATGGTGCTGCAAGGTGAGATGGAAACCCCCAAGCTCCAGCACCAAATAGGAATGGTCAACCCATAAACTACCAGCAGTAACCTGGTCGGTATAGACCACATCAAGAATACTGACCAAGGTCCCGAATAGATGAGCTGAAGGTTAGTAGTGCATACAGGCCCCATTATACAGATGGGTATGACCATGATGAGGCAGCAAGCCAAGTTCGCCAATAGAATAATCAAGGTAAGAGAAGTAACTAGCTCGAAGGATCGTTTGTCCCACAAGGGTAGGATGTCTCAAACAATCAACCACCTCAAGGTGGAGGATTCCAAGGAGTACCTCCAGTGTCAGGCCGAGAAGACAGCCAGAATAATGGGGGCAGACCTCGACCAAACTCTGTTTTCAACCGAATGGGCCCCATGGGAGGCAAAGACCTTCGAGATACTCTTAATCGCAATAGGGAAAATCAGGATTCAAACAACATAGCTCCGCTTGAGCCTGTTCGGGACCTGAGAATGGATGAGGTTTGCAATGCAGCACAGCCCCAGGCAGCTGTAGACCTTAATATCCAAGCCTAGCTGGATCTGTTAACTTGATTGGTAAGGGACTTGACAACCCCCAAATTAACAGATACTGAAATGGAAAGGCAAAGAGTTTCTCCATTTTCAGATCGTATTAATCAGCAGCCCATACCTGTCAAATTCAAAATGCCAACATGAAAAATGTACACTGGGCTGGAGGACCCGGTATCTCATGTTCACCACTTTGAACTACAGACTGATTTTTAGGGAGTTCAGAATGATGCACGGTGCATAATCTTCCCAGCTACCTTGTCAAAAATTTCCCAGCAATGGCTTTTCAAGTTACAGCCAGGATCAATTACATCATGTGATTAATTTGTACGCACATTCTGCTCCCAATTGTCCTCAGCAATGCCCCTCCTACGGAGCCGAATGACCTGGTGGACATAAAATAGAAAGATAATGAACATTTGAAGGATTACATTCAATGTTTTATGCGAGAAGCCACCAGAGTGAAATCCCTTGGTGATGACGATAAACTAATAGCCATCAATTCGGGAGTTATGGTAAAGAGTCTGTTCTGGAGTAGTTTGAAAAGGAAGGCTACACGTACCACTCAAAAGTTCCTTGACCGGGCAAAGGAATTCATCAAGTTTGAGGAGGCCGAGCGGAAGGTGAATAATCCAACTCAGGTGGTTGCCGAGCAGGGGAAAACAGATGCTGGAAATACCACCAACCCTGTAGGGGGAGCAAAGAATAGGGCTAAGAATGGAAAACGTAGTAATGTGGCTGGAAGTAGCAGTAACTAGAATGACAACAAGAAGCCTATGACCGCCCAACAACCCAAACCACGGGAATATGTTCCTAAATTTTCTACTTACTCCATCCTGTTTGAGACCTGGGCGAATGTTTTTAATGCCACACAGGCTGTCGTACCGTACAGAATGTTAGAGAATATATTTTATTTCAATGGAAATGGTAAGAAATATTACAACTCTATGCAAAAAATACAATGGACAAGGTGATTGATTAAAAAGAGTGTTACAACTCTATAACTGAAAATACAAACAAACAAAGAAAAGGAAGAAGGAGAAGGAGAAGAAGAGAATGGTGAAAGATACAACTCTAAACAAAAGATTACAAGTAAAGGAAAGGTGTTTGAAACAAAAGAAAATAATATTATAACTCTAAACAAAAGTTGCAAGTAAATAGAAAATGAAAATAAGAAGAAAAGCAATAGAGAAAAAAATGTAAGAACAAAACAATAGTAAACTCTCACTTACACAACCTAAGTGAAAAAGGTTGGGGATCACCAATTTGAACAAGGTTTAAAACCTTTGTCCAAAAGCTTATTTCTCCCTAACTCAAGCATTAAGGGATCTCTCACAGATTGTTTGGAAATGCTTTCTGGAATAATCAAGCCTCAAGGTGTATTTTCCAGCCAAGTGCTTTGTGGATGGAAAATGGTGTCTTACAAGTAAGCATTAGGCTCCTATTTATAGAGTTTGAGATACCCTTTGAATTTCAAATTCCACCAACCCCCATGGTTGTTACCAATGTTTAATTGGATGTTTATGGAATTCAAATGGAGATTTGTGAGTTATTTGGGATGTCAGAACCGTTCAATTTGGAAAAAACTGAAAAACCAAATAGGCTGTCAGCCGCACTTGTCGCGGCCAGGACTTTTCAGTGGCCGTGACCACTGGCTTCTGTCCCCCAGGCCGTGGCCACTGAAAGTCAGTGGTCGCGGCCACAAGCCATTTTCAGCACAAAAAAGTCATTTTTCCAAAACTTTCCAAAACGTCCCAAATCCTTTCCCACATGATTTTGTAACCTCCAAACACCTATTGAGAGTTAAAAACATGTCTCCAATAGACATATTTCATCATGGCTTTGTGAAATCCAATCTCAAATGTGTAACATATAATATACACATTATTGGGTAATATTTGGGAGTTACAAATTTGTAACTGATTTTGTAACTCCAAAATATGTCACATTTGGGCACACACATGTGTCTAATTTTTGTGACTCTCAATAATATGTTACAAGGTGTGAAAAATCACATTTGTATGAAAAATCACATTTTGTCACATTATTTAATCTAAAATTATATTATATGAAATAATATAACACAGAAGACCCCCACCAATGAGGAAGGATGTTAATATACGGGATATGACCAAGTTCTGTTAGTTTCACAATGACTATGGTCATGAAACCAATGAATGTAACCACCTGAAGAAGGAGATAGAATTCCTCATTAGACAAAACAATGCTCATCTGAAGAGGTATGTACGACCGACTACCGACCAGCATCCTCAACAGCCTCCTCAGCAATAGTCTCAGCAGTATCAGAGCAGTCAGCCTATCCTACCACCACCAGTTGCTGGTCAGCTAGATATGATCTGTGGCGGGCCACATTTAGCCGGCAATTCTGGCAAGGCTCGAGAAAGGTACGCTTGTTCCCTTAGGCACGAACAGGAAGAAGATGTGCTGGCTGTCCAGGAGCGTACTCCCAAACAGCCTCGCTACGAGTGTGAGCCCATCACATTCAGTGAGGAAGACACAAGTCACATAATTCATCCACATAATGACCCGTTAGTGGTAGAAGTACAGATCATTAACATGATCGTAGCCCGAATGATAATTTATTATGGGTCATCTGCCAACATCCTATTCAAGAGAACCCTAGAGAGGATGAACTTGAGCATTAGAGATCTAGAACCATGTAAGCAATTGCTGTATTGATTTACAGGGAATGGCATGGCCCCGACAGGAAGCATAAGGTTGCCTTTGACAGTGGGAATGACTCCCAACAACAATATGGTAATGGCCTTGTTCGTGGTGATCGACATCCCATCTCCATACAATGCCATGATAGGTCGTCCAACTCTATATGACCTCCGAGCAGCCACTTCAGTCTTCCATCTGCTCATTAAATTCCCAACTCAAGTAGGTATAGGATGTCTTAAAGGGAACCAACTAGTGGCCAGAGAATGTTATAACTCATCAGTAAAAAAGGCAGGAAAGACAACCTACATCGCACAGCCTGCAGGGCCCAGTCACCAAAAATAGGATGCAACCCAAAACGGGGGGATGACCCAGACCTTCATTTTGGGGATATTGACACAGGAGTAGGCCCTGTCAAAGAATTAGAAGAGGTCCCGCTTGACCCAAAGAACCTGACCAGGGTAGCCAAGATAGGGAAAAGGTTGTCTGGGGGTATAAGATCCGCTTTGATCCAGTTCCTATGGAACAACCAAAACGTATTCGCCTGGATGATATGGTGGGGATGTACCCAACCATTATAAGCCATGCCCTCAACATCAATATTGAACACTTCATGCCCGTACAATAGAAAAGGAGGTCACTAAATCCAACGAGGGCAAAGACATTGAAGGAAGAAGTTGAGAAACTCCGAAATAACGAATTCATTAGGGAAGCTTTCTACCTAGTATGGGTGTCCAATCCTGTATTGGTGTCAAAGCCTAATAACATGTGGAGAGTGTGCATATATTTCACCAATTTAAATAAGGCATGCCTGAAGTTCTGCTTCCCACTTCCAAGAATTGACCAATTGGTGGATGCTACAGCCGGTCTCACACTAATCACCCTTGAAGGGCAACGAATCCATTGTGCACTTTGTTTTGGATTTTAAGCACCCAATAATGAAGCAAAGTATGAAGCATTAATCGTGAGGCTAAGGTTAGCAAGGGAAGTAAAGGCCGAAGTCTTGGAAATATACAGTGATTCACAGTTGGTCATCAATCAATTCCTTGGTGAGTACATTACTTGGGGAGAAAAAAATGATGGCCTACCTTGATAAGATTAAAGACCTGATTGCTCAGCTCAAGAGGTACAATATCCAACGGATACCAAGAGAAAAAAATGCCACAGCAGATGCGCTGGCTAGACTAGCCAGCAGTACAACTATAGACAAATCAACTTGGTTCCTATAGAATATCTGGTCGAACCAAGTATCAACCTGACAGAACCAATCTTTCTTATAGACAACACTCCATCCTGGATGACCCTGATTGCAACTTATCTGGAACACGACATCCTGCCTAATAGTCGTAATGAATCTAGAAAATTAATGAGGAAAGCCGCTCGGTATATAATCCTGGCTGGGGTTATGTACAGAAGAGGATTCTCCATGCCATTATTTATGTGTGTCACCCAAGCAGAATCATAACGACCGCTGGAGGAAGTACATGAGGGTTTCTGTGGGAACCATGCAGGGGGAAAAGTCTCTCTAAGAAGATTTTAAGACAAGGCTACTTTTGGCCAACTTGATTACTTCACCAAGTGGGCGGAGGCCGAGCCACTTGCAACCATCACTTCCAAGAAAGTACTGGACTTTGTGGTGAAAAATATAGTCTGCAGATTTGGTTTACCTTAGAAGATAGTGTCCGACAATGACACCTAGTTTGACAACCAACTGTTTATTGATTTCTGTGCCAAGCATGACATCACAAAAAGTTTCTCAGCAATCTCGCACCCTCAAGCAAACGGGCAAGTCGAAGCAGTTAAAAAACTATCAAAGACACCCTGAAGAAGCGTCTAGAACAAGCCAAATGAAACTCGCCTGAGAAATTGCTTGAAGTACTCTGGTCATATAGGACTACCAAGCGAACAACTACTAGTGATACCCCATTTGCACTCACGTATGGGTATGATGCAATGCTGCCACTCGAGATGACTCCACCTTCTCACAGACGTACAATGTACGACCAAGATCGTAACTACCAATTGCTGGCCGAGTCCTTTAACCGGATTGAAGAAAGACGCGAAAAGTCCAACATACGCCTAGTTGCCCACCAGCAAAAAGTTGCTCGGTATTTCAATTCTAGAGTTAAGGAACGAAAGATTGACGTAGAAGATTTTGTCCTGCGAAGAATTTTCCCAGAAACTCGAGACGCCTCATCAGGAGTGCTAGGGCCAAGCTGGGAAGGTCCTTACCAGGTCACAGAGATAGTACTGCCCGACACGTACAAGCTAGCGCGGTATGACTAATGTACACCCTAAATATCCACGGGTTATTAGCGAGCTGGAGAAGGGCATAATTCTATCGGCCACGTGGAAGCCACCTACCCGGAGCTGTTGTTATGAGTCTCTACCTCTTTAGCTCTGAGGTAGCCAAAGGTTTAGTAAGAATACTCAAAGGCATCGGGTCAGCAGTGTGGACACCATGAGCTAAGACTACATCAAGTAAAGGTACGACCTGGGCTTGACACCTCCGATCCTTTATAAAGTCAACCACGCAATGTAAACGTGTGCATATCAGACATCACATGTTTACTCCATTCTTGAATTCTCGGACACGCAGCATAAATGTGCGTGTTCAGGCACCCCACGACTGGTTTGGGCTATGCGGCCCATTATCCCCCTTACCTATTGATTAGACCACACTTCACTGTCAGGTTATCACAGAAGTGACATGATGGGTAAGAAGGTCACGGGTGACCCCCTTTGCCAACACCCAGGTGTCCTCTCCCTATAAATATGGAGGCCCTGAGCATTGCAAAGGGTTGGCTTCTAAATTGTAAAGAAACACCCCTGTAAGGAATATCAGAGATATATTAATAATATTGACTGGTGGACTATAGGGATTTTAACCTTCAAACCACCTAAAAAGAGTAAACGAGTTATAACCTTCTTTTGAGATTATTCACATATTACGGTTCATCATTTAGCACTAATCCTCCCCATTTATTCATATAATTATTTGTTGCTGAAGAACCGCGTCAACAGTTTGGTGATTTCATTGAGAGGATTGTAGATTGGTGCTATTGCAAAACCCAACCATGGTGGTTACTCGCTCGAGACATGGTAACGAAGCGGATCAACGTGATGGGCAGGAGGCCCACCATGCCCCCGTATCCCATGAGCAAAACCCTGAGGTTCAGCGGGGACCGGGAAAGTAGCCAATGGGCCAAGACGACACTGGAAGTTCAGCTCTTCGGCTGCCCAATCCGAACCCGAATTTCTACACGACGGTAGAAATGGAAAATGCAAAGTTGAGGAGTCAGCTGGCGAAAGCAAACAAGCAGATCGAAGAGGTTTTGGCCCGATTACCCCCTCTTACAATCGACGCTAACGTCGGAAAGAGGCATGGTGGGACTCATAAGTCCCGCCGGGGTAACCGGTCCAGGCCCAGTCGGTCGGTCAGACCCTCGACATCAAATTCTACTCCCACTTCGCACCACCAGGAAACTGTATTTGAGGAACTTCCTAGGGCCGATTAGAAATTCAGCCGATCAGTCCGGACCTCAACTCCTAGCTCGGTTCCACCCTCAAGGTCGCCTAGGAGGGCTCGTGGAAGCTCACGAAGGAGATCCGAGGAGGGTTCATGGCGACAGCCTGCCCGGCCAGCCGTCCTGCACCACGATCAGACCGCCGAGCGCAGGACGCAGGGGATGGTCAAGCGGAGCGGCCGTGACCTAGCTTAATCTGCCCCAATGGGACCAGGATCGCGTCAACAGTCAGGCATCCTTTGTCACCAATAAGATACCCATCTCCTCCCCATCCAGTTCGAGACATTCCGGCTCATGGGAGCAGCAGGAGAAATCCTCCTTCCATCAGACCTTCCCACAACAGCCAAGCACCAAGGGAAATCCTGGATCCTCACCCCCAGCGGCGGGGTCCGAGCTTTTCAAATGGAAGTTACTGGACCGGGAGTCATCGAAGTGGCATGTCCAGCCAAGACCTGCGCCATCGTTTGAGCTCGGCTCAAAGCCCTCGGGCCACCCCGAAGGCTGACCTCCGAGATCGCCTCAACTCTCAGAGAGGAGACCCAGCTAGAAATTGTAGTCATGCTCACCAAGGGGAGGACCTATCTGAAGTACGTGACAGCGGGAATGTCCCACATAACCTATCTCAAGATAGGAGGGACTATAACCCGCCTAACGCGTACAACGGAACTGGAGCTGTTGAACAGCCCCAGAACAACCAAGGAAGCAAGGACCAAACCCTGGAGCGACTGGCTCAGATGGAGGAGCTGATGAGGAAGCTCTTATCGGAAAAAGAAAAGGATGAGTACGACTCGGGGGACAAACTCGAACTCTTCGCCACCAGCATAGCAGCTACTGTGTATCCACTTGGTTTCTGTATGCCTCACTTGTCCAAATTCAATGGAGATGGGGACCCGTCAGATCATTTGGGTATGTTCAACACCCTGATGATGGCCCACAACATCAGTCCTGAGCTGAGGTGTTTAATATTTCCTTCCATCTTGACTGGGTCGGCCAGGCAATGGTTCAAACAAAATAAAAAGCAGTCCATCAGCTCGTGGAAAACCTTTTCCGCCGACTTCAAGAGGGCATTCCGAGCTTCTCAGGCCGCCCGCATCAAAGCCGACACCCTGGCAAATGTAAGACAACAGCCCGACGAACCTTTGAAAGCTTACCTGAGCAGATTCGCAAACGTCGTAGCTCGAGCTAGGGACGCAGATGATAGTTCCAAACTTATGGCCTTGAGGATTGGGATCCTCGTTGGAGGCGGACTCTGGGAAGAGATACAGAGAAAAGGTGTCAGCACCATGAAGGAATTCCTAAATAGGGCCCAGGGATGGATAAATCTGGAGGAGGCGCGAGCCTCGGCCGCGGGAACCGGCCAAGCCCCTGAACAGCCTGCTGGAGTGGGAACGATTGTCGTGACAGTGACCCAAACCGTTACACAGAATAACCAGTTGGGTGGAGGAAAGAGAAAAGGAAGAGGCGAAGGTGGCCAGCACGGCCCAAAGAAGAACAAGTCCGTAGAAAAGTTTAAGCCAATCTATGCGACTTACATAGAGCTCACCAACACTAGGGAGAACATTTTCCTAACGAACTCTGGTCGCCTCCCTTGGAAGAAGCCGGAGCCTTTGAAGCACTAGAAGGCTAAGTGGGACCCCTCCAAGTTTTGTCGATTCCACAACGACATTGGCCATAACAATGACGATTGTAGGCATCTGAAGGATGAGATCAAGACTCTCATCAGAGCCGGATCCTTGGCTCAGTATGCGTGGAATAGAGTTCCCACCAGTCAACCAGCTCTAGAAGCTCCGATAGGTCAGCCCGGGTCTCGGATAAATCAGGACGCCCCTCCTACTGTGATAGGAGGAGAGATCTCCACGATCTCCGGAGGCCCCCATCTGGCCGGAACGAGCAGAGGTGCCCAGAAGAGATATGTCAACGAACTGAAAGCTCATAATGGAATAGAGTTCATCCCAGAGCAGCATCTACCCAAATAGCAACGATTGGAGAGGCAACCGATCATATTCACCGAGGAAGAGTCCAGTCACATCCAGTTCCCTCATAACGACCCTCTGGCCATAGCCGCTCAGCTCGCTAACCGGAGAGTTAGGAGGATACTGGTCGATAATGGGAGCTCGGTGAACCTGTTGTTCCGGTCTACGCTGGAAAAGATGGGTTTATCTGTCACCGAGTTGAAAGCCACCTCCATGATGCTATATGGATTTTCTGGAGAAGGGTCGGCAGCAATAGGAACAATCGAGCTGGTGATCACCTTGGGAGAGGGCCCCCAGATTGTCTCAAAACTCCTCGAGTTTGTGGTCATTGATTGTCCCACCACGTACAATGCTATTTTGGGCCGACCTACATTGATAGCGTTTGAAGCCATAACCTCCATCCGCCACCTCGCGCTAAAATTCCCCTCTTCCACAGGGATATGCATGGTCTGAGGATCAGCTTTCTTCCACGGAATGCTATAGCATTTCAATGAAGGGAAAATCAAAACCCGGGCAGCAGACGATGACCATCTAGGGCAGGAGTGAGGAATCTCAGGAAATTGTGCCTAGTCCTGAGATTGAAAAACCTCAGAATGCCAAAGGGAAGGATATCATCTCAAATAATGATATCGACCTCAGAATAGGTGATGATAGATCTGAGCTCCAGGCCATCGAAGAGCTTGAGGAGGTAAATATCGACCCACAAGACCCCTCGAAGGTGGTAAAACTCGGGAAAAATCTATGTAGCAAGAGGAAGGCGGAGCTGATTAGGTTTCTGCAAGAAAATCTAGATATGTTCGCCTGGTCCCATGGAGACATGATAGGGATCAGCCCGAGCATCATCATGCACACCCTCCACTTGGATAAAAGCGTGCCTGCAAAATCCCAGAAATAAGGCGCCTAGGAACAACCTGAGTTGAGGCCCTAGAGGAGGAAGTAGCCCGACTCTTAAAGTGCGGCTTTTTCCGCGAAGCAAAGTTCCCGATCTAGGTCGCCAATCCTGTGTTGGTCCCGAAGCCCAACGAGAAATGGTGGACCTGCATCGACTTTTCCGATCTGAACAAAGCCTGCCCCAAAGATTGTTTTCCCTTGCCAAGGATTGACCAATTGGTAGACGCCACGGCGAGACACGAGCTCATGTATTTTATGGATGCATACTCGGGCTATAACCAGATCTCCATGAATCCAGCAGACCAGGAACACACTAGCTTCATGACCCCAACTAACGTTTATTGCTACAAGGTCATACCTTTTGGGATGAAAAACGCAGGAGCTACGTACCAAAGGTTGGTAAATAGGATGTTTACCAATTAGATCGGGAAAAATATGGAAGTGTATGTTGACGGCATGTTGGTCAAGTCGAAAACTGCCAATAACCATGTCTCCGACCTGGAGGAATGCTTTAAGATACTGAGAGAATACGGCATAAGGCTAAACCCCCAAAAGTGTACTTTCGGGGTCGCGTCGGGAAAATTCCTGGGTTTCATTGTCAATACCAGAGGAATAGAAGCGAACCCCGATAAGATCAGGTCGCTACTCGAGATGCCCTCACCCTGGTCGCGAAAAGACGTTCAGAGTCTGGCATGAAGGGTGGCGGCCATTAATTGGTTTATTTCTAAATCTACCGACAAGTGTCTGCCATTCTACAACCTGGTCTGGGGAAATAAAAAATTCGAGTGGACCGAGGAATGCGAACGTGCCTTCCTCGACCTGAAAGCACATTTATCCGAGCCGCCTGTATTATCCAAACCAACGGCAGGAGAGCCTCTTTTCTTGTACCTAGCTGTCACGGAAGATGCAGCTAGCGCCGTATTAGTCCGAGAAGAAGACCGAACTCAAAAGCCAGTCTATTACATCAGCAAGAGGCTTCTCGGAGCTGAATCCCGGTATACATTGATGGAAAAGATGGCTTTCTGCCTTATTACGGCCTCCCGAAAGCTCAAGCCGTATTTCCAGTCCCACTCAATACACGTCATAACCGATCAGCCTTTAAGGCAGGTTTTGCAGAAACCTGAAGCATCGGGGCGTCTGTTGAAGTGGGCTATCGAGCTCAGCCAATTTGAGATACTGTACATACCACGAACTGCAATAAAAAGCCAGGCCTTGGCTGATTTTGTGGCAGAGTGCACAGGGTTCCGAGAAGATCCCGTAGAAGAGTTAGCTCAGGCCTCATGGAAGGTCTTCGTAGACGGCCATCTAACAAGAATGGATCCGGGGCTGGAATCATATTGATATCCCCAGAGGGACATCGATTCCACTCGGCGTTACGATTCGGGTTCAAAGCGTCCAACAACGATTCCAAGCTCATGGTAAACCAAGTGTTAGGGGAGTACCAAGCACGGGGAACCAAGATGTCTGCTTACCTGGCCAAGGTAAAGAAAGAACTATCCGCATTTGAGTGCGACTCAATCGAGCAGATACCTCGGGAGCAGAATGCCAACGCGGACGCCCTGGCAAAGCTCGCTACCTCTGGGGAGGCAGAGACTTTGGGGCTGGTGCTGGTAGAGTTCTTGGAAAGACCAAGCATAGAGGAAGTTAGGGCGTAGGTTGAGATGATTGACGCCAAACCGACTTGGATGACTCCCATCCTCGAGTATCTCACAGCAGGTAAATTACCCGAGGAGCGAAATGACGCGAGGTGGGTACTTTACCAGGCTCCAAGGTATACAGTAATAGA
Organism: Humulus lupulus; assembly: GCF_963169125.1. Lineage (NCBI taxonomy): Eukaryota > Viridiplantae > Streptophyta > Magnoliopsida > Rosales > Cannabaceae > Humulus > Humulus lupulus. The sequence continues at coordinate 256,965,147 of NC_084793.1, forward strand.
TGGGATATTATACCGGTGTGGTAACTCTTTACCTCTCCTACGGTGTGTTCTGCCAAGCGAGGCGAAGACCATTTTGCAGGAAGTGCACGAGGGTTTTTGCGGAGATCACACTGGGGGGCAAAGCCTGTCCCTGAAGATACTAAGGCAAGGGTATTATTGGCCCACTTTGTCAAAGGACTCGATCTCCTACGTCAAAAAGTGTGACAAGTGCCAGCGATTCGCCACAATTGCCCGAGCTCCCCTAGTCGAGCTGGAGATGATCTCGTCCCCATGGCCATTCGCGATCTGGGGGATTGACCTGGTTGGTGCCCTTCCTACTGGAAAGGGAGGAGTTCGCTACGTGGTGGTGGCTATCGACAACTTCACCAAGTGGGCCGAAGCAGAGCCCCTGGCAACGATCACTTCAAAGAGAGTCCTCGACTTCGTGGTCAAGAGTATTATCTGCCGATTCGGGCTGCCAAATAAGATCGTGTCAGATAATGGAACACAGTTTGATAGCGACCTCTTCACCGAATTCTGCGAGACGCACGACATTGTTAAAAGCTTCTCCTCCGTGGCCTATCCCCAGGCCAATGGGCAGGTCGAGGATGTCAATAAGACGCTAAAGGCAAGCCTTAAGAAAAGACTGTATGAAGCCAAGGGAGTCTGGCCCGAACAGCTCCCCCAGGTACTGTGGGCATACCGGACCTCACATCGAACGTCGACAGGTCATACTCCTTTCTCCCTAGCTTTCAGGAGTGAGGCAGTCCTTCCTGTCGAAGTAAAGGTAGCGTCACATAGAGTCTAGGCATTTGACCAAGACCGGAATGACGGATTGCTCTGCACGTCCCTCGACCTAATTGACGAAAAACGAGAAGATTCACAGCTGCAGCTCGCGCATTATCAACAAAAGGTCACTCACTATTTTAATTCAAAGGTCAAGAAACGCGTCTTTAGCGTTGGCGATTTGGTACCCAGAAGAGTCTTCCTAGCCAGTAAGGATCCTAAGGACGGAGTGTTGGGACCAAACTGGGAAGGGCCCTATCAAATGACCGAGGTCATGAAAGAAAGAACCTACAAGCTAGCCCGGCTTAACGTAGAAGCAGTCCCGCGGACTTGGAACGCTATACACTTAAAGAAATATTATCAATAATATCTTTGTAAGGCTTAGTTAGAAAAGCCATCTTTTTTTCATTAAGTAATAAGAGTTAATCTTTTTGTATTATTGTATATGTTTGTGGATGTAACGTCAAGTAACCACGAAAGACCCTTTCCTGATTACTTGGGGGGCATATATCCTGGATATAACCAGGTCTGAAAACTTAGAAGTTAGTTCAAATTGATTGATCGATGTTTTTCGTAAAAATCATGAGATATCGATAAAGGATTAACGTGAACTAAGTTTTTTAAATTAAAATCCTGGATACAACCAGGTCCTAAAACTTAGAGGTTAGTTCAAATTGATTGATAAATGTTTTTCTTAAAAAGCACGAGATATCGATAAATGATTAACTCGAACTAAGTTTTTAAAATTAAAATCCTGGATACAAATGCTATGCCACGTAGCAAGGGGAATATACCCCTGACCAGGCTGGACGGAGTGGTCCTCAGAGGAAAGTTTCCATGTTGCCTAGCATCATTGCAAACTTGGGGGAAAATGTTATCCCAAATATTTGGTGTATCCGATGTGGTAATAAACTTGGACACGTGGGGCAGACTGGGTATGGAACAACATAAAACTTGCTGGTCGGTGTGACAGGTAGGTTGGTCGAATACACTTGACAAATGAATAACAGTCACTGCTCGATACGCTTGCCATGTTAGAAGCTAGTTGGTGTGACGAATAGACATATCTGCTCGGATGAAAGCAGTCACACTCTCCATTAACATTTCACAAAAATTGTCCAACCACTCGCTAAGAGTGCCTAACAGCCCTAAAAGCTTGGGAAAAGCTCCTGAAGAATAGGTCAGCAACTACCTGCAGAAAGATGAGATATTTCCACATAAGATATGCTCAGGTGCAACCATTGGGCGATAGGTACAATATAAATACAAACTTTCCACCACAGTGGAGGGGGTTCAGAAAAAGAGCCTATCGACCAGCACCAAGAACATACCGAGCAGCTTGGCTTGGTACTTAGCAATGATTCTGTCATACTGTATTGTCTCTTACATAGAGAAATCCATTTGTAATTCCTTGTGGTCTTGTATAAACCTTCAAGATCAATACAAATCTAAGGGGACGTAGGTCATTACCAATCCTTGGGGTCGAACGTCTATAAATCCTGGTGTTCTTTATTACTTATTGCTCATTATTATTAAGTTTCTGGTTCATTTATAGTGTATTAATTGTCTAATTGAAAGCTTTCTAATTAATTATTTGAATCCGCATCAATTGACTAAAAAATCCAGTCAACAATTAGACATAAATTGGGATACAATTTTCGGACCAAAATTAAAAATATTTTTAATTTAAAAGTAATTACTTCATTTTGCTAATAAAATTTAAGATAAGTGCTTAACACATGTTTGGTTGAGGATAATGGAATGAGATAACAATAAATTTATTTCCATTATATCCTTTGTTTGGTTATACTTTATAATATTATAATGTTATTCCAATATAATAATTTTTCCACTATTTTGGGGAAATAATTATTATTTTTAAGAATGAGAGAAAATACTATTCACTGTATAATTTTTTAATTTTTTTACTCATATTAAATCTTATTTTATTAATTTCATATTTCTATTCTCATTATCATTCCTACTTCTTTTTCTTTCATTACTCGTAACATACAATAATATTTTTTCACTCCACAAATGTATATAAATTAGTATATTATGCTTAATACTACAAATCTTCTTTCTTCCAAAAAAAAAAAAAAAAAATACTACAAATGTTCTAAAATAAATTTCAAATTGAAATAATATTTTTCCTACAATTAAATAAAGTAAGCAAATTAAAATAATATACATTTAGTTAAATTGGCCAATGTGGTTACGGTGGATGGCAGAAAAATCACTAGTGATTTAATTTTCCATTACTTTAGCAACAATTTTCCGAAAAATTGATTAGATACATATATATACTTTGGAGATAATCATACCATAATGGCATTTGAATAATGTGAATTGGTACTAGTTGTGAGGTATGATTGGAACCACTTACCCCCATAGAGGAGTTGTGCTTGTGGTGATATGATATTTTAGAACTGTGAACCATAATGCAATAATGCAGCTATATGCAGTGAATAATGATGGTGCTTGTGCTTGACCTTTAACTGTATCTGGTTTTGGTCCTCCATCTACGGACCTATAAGGCTCCTCCTAGTACAGAAATGGACCACTTCTCCTACATTCTCATATCTATTTGGACCGACAAACCTGCCATAATGACTAAAATTAATCATGCTCGATGTTACATTAATATTAGGGCCGTGCCTAAACCAATACTAAAACTAAGTCATCATTCATGATCACAATATCTAATGTTTATACCAGGCTATATCCATATTTATTACATGAATATTCAAATAGTATAGTTGCAATTGTAATTATATTTTATTTCAAATTGTATAGTTGAATATGAATATCATGTGATTGAACATTTATATCGAGTGTAATAGGAGACTCGTTTGTATACAATCGTCAGATTTTTATTATTTATAAAATTTATTAATTATTTTTATTAAATTTATATGATTGTCATACTATTTTTATTAAATTTAAATATAAATGATAATATTTTTAATAAAAATTAAGATTGCGTATTATATATTATTGTTATAATGATATTTTATAATATTTAAATTTATATTAATGTAAGTATTAAATATCTAGTTTTGTATTAAATATTATTATAATAATAATATTTTATAATATTTGAATTCATATTAATATAATTAGTAAGAAATTAGGATTATATATTATTATCACAATAATATTTTATAACATTTGAATTTATATTAATATAATTATTAAATATCTAGTTTTGTATTATATATTATTATAATAATTATATTTTATAATATTTGAATTTGAATTTATATTAATATAATATTAAATATTATTATAATATTTGAATTTATATTAATATAAATAATAAATATTTATTTTTAATTAGTTTTAAATGTATATTCCGTTAAATGTTTAGAATATTATGTTAAAGATAACAAAAAAAAAAAACCGTTAAAACTAATAATTTCCGTTATCTACACACTTTTTATATATTATTATATATGCGCTTATTCTTCTTCTTCTATTGTTACTAGATTTTATAAAAAATAAAAGTTGTAGATAGTGATATAGCCATAATAATATTATTTTTTAAGGGAAAATAACAATTTGACCCATATGTTTTAATCAAATATTCGATGGACCCCTATGTTTTGTTAAATGATAATTTAGACTCTTTGTTTATTAAAACAGATAAAAATGATACCATGAACCCAATTTTGGACAAGTAATTTTTTAATATGACCAAAATACCCTCAGATTTTTTAATTAATGAATTTATTAAATAATTAAAAATAGATTTTAAAATAAAAAATAATTAAAAAATAGAATAAAATAAAAATTAATCAAATAAAATATATAACCTAAATTATAATTGTTTAATCCAAAATTGGACATGATGATGTGGCATATGAAAATGACATGTGGCAATAAAGAGGATTAAGTTTGCGTGTATTGGTCGAGTTGTATGAGCTGGTCGAATAAGGAAGTTATCCACCTAGAAAAAATTAAAGCTTATTACACAAAGTGTGCTGGTCGAACAAAAGGAGCTTGGTTGATGGCACATTGACCTCACAAAGCTGCTTGAAGAGAGCTCGTGCTCGAAGGTGTTAGATAACAAGAATGACCCAAATTTTAAGGGATATTTATGTGATTGATATTTGAATATATTTTTCGTATTATTTTAATATGCAATCGGTTGTAACAAACCCACACTATATGTGTAGGACCGATCTCATATTTGTAAGACCCATGACCCACTAAGGGACTCTATAAATAGAGATCTCTCACAGTCATTATTCTTTCATGCGCGCTTTACACACAAAATCTTTGTTGAATTGTATTCTCTCTTAGTCTTAGGAAACTCAGTTGAATCTTGTTATTTTGATCTTGAGTTTGTGACCTTTCTTGATTAATAAAAGTGTAAGTGGACGTAGGTCATTACCAATTTTTGGGGCCGAACCACTATAAATTATTTTGTGTCGTTTACTTGAATTCAACTCTTTACATTCTCTTTTGTCGTTTAATTTGACTCAGTGTCGTTGACCAAAACGCTGGTCAACAATAACATAATTTTATTCAAACTTATAACCAAACTAAATTAACAAAATTGAAACTAATTTAACAAGATTTACTAACTAAATTATAGGAAAACTTATACAAAACTAAAAAAACTTAAATCATATTTTTTTTTCTTCTTCTTCTTCTTCTTCTTCTTCTTTTCCTTCCTTCCATTCTTCTTCTTCTTCTTCTTCTTATGTTCAAATCTAATTGACATATCTTTCCTCTCGTTCCTCCATTTTCTCTTCCCCCATCGTTCTTTCTGCCATGTTCCCTTCCCACTTCTTAGATCTGGCAAAACACTCCATATCTTTTCAAAGAAAAAAACCCAGATCTTGAATATAGGTGTCTTCAAATGGGTGGCTTCGTCCCAAACCCAAATCCCATGTTGATGGCTTCTCATCTCTGGCGTGAGTGCTCTTCATTTGGAGATTTGTGGATTTTGATTTTAAGGTGCATGATGTCATTGGATTTTGTTTTTTTTTTAGTTGATGTAGGTTATGATGAAGAAACGCTTCATAAATCTAGACTTTTTTTGTTTTGATTTTAAGGTTTTTGAGTTTGATTTTGGGATTTTATTTTTATAGTTGATCTTGATAAAGAACATATAAAGAAGAAGAAATCTTAATTGTATATTAATAAAAGCTGGTTTTGATAGTGATAGTGATTTTGCTTTAGTTTTTATTTTCCACTTTAATATTGTTTAACGTTTTTTATTATATTTTTCACTTTAATATTTTTTAAAATTTTTATTTAGTTAAAAGAATTGTTTAGTTTTTTTCTTAATAAGAATAATTATTGTTATTATTAAAATATATGTTCTTATTTTTATTTGCTTTTTAATTAATTAATTAATTTATAAAAAATGGGTATTTTGGTCATATTGAAAAATTATTTGACCAAAATCGGGCTCAGGGTATCATTTTATCCGTTTTACAAAACACATGTTTTGAATTGTCATTTAACAAAATATAGGGGCCAATCAAGTATTTGTGCAAAACACAATGACCAAATTGGTATTTTTTTTTATAAGTACGACATTGACATAAAATTATCACATTAATATATGGTTTAATAGTGGAAAAGACGTGGGAATATTAGTTGTGGATAGTGGAGGAGGAGGAAAAAAAATTGTAGTGTAGATAATGAAAATACTTGACTAAAAAAATTGACATGATGAGATGTGTAGAGTATGCAAGTGGAGGGATCGAAGCATAGATTGTTATATTATTTTAAATAATATAATGTTAGATTAAATAATGTGACAAAATGTGATTTGTCACACCTTGTAACATATTATCGAGAGTCACAAAATTGGACACATGTGTGTGCCAAAATATGACATATTTTGGACTTACAAAATCAGTAACAAATTTGTAACTCCCAAATATTATCCAATAATGTTTAGATTGTATGTTACACATTTGAGTTTGGGTTTCACAAAGCCATTATGAAATATGGTTGTTGTAGACATGTGTTTAACTCTCATTAGGTGTATGGAGGTTACAAAAGCATGTGGGAAGGGTTTGGGACATTTTGGAAAAACTGAAAAATTGGATGCTGAAAATTGCTTGTGGCTGCGGCCACCGTTTATCCCTGGCTGCGGCCTGGGGGACAGAGGCCAGTGGCCGCGACCACTGATACTCCTGGGCGCGGCCAGTGAGGCTAACAACCAAAACCACTTTTCAATTTTTTCAATTTGAATGATTCTAACATCCTAAGTAACTCCCAAATCTCTATTTTAATTCCATAAACATCCAATTAAACATTGGTAATAGTCATGGGGGTTGGTGGAATTTGAAATTCAAAGGGTATCTCAAACTCTATAAATAGGAGCCTAATGCTCACTTGTAAGACACGCCATTTTCTATCCATAAAGAACTTGGCTAGAAAATACACCATAGATACTTGATAATTCTAGAGGTTATTTTCTTGAGAGATCCCTTAGTTCTTAGAGAATAGGGGGAAATAAGCTTTTGGACAAAGGTCTTGAACCTTGTTCAAGTTGATGATCCCCACTACTCTACACTTTGGTTGTGTGAGTGTGAGATTTTATCTATTGTTCTTCTTATTATTTTGTTCTTCTACGTCTTTTACTTTTTGCTTCTATCTTATATATTTATTTGTATTGTTATGCTTTGAATTGAATTATCAATATATCTATCATCCTCTATTTCTATTTACTTGTATTTTTGCAATAGAGTTGTAACACTTTTTATCTATCATCATGTCTATTGTAACATTTTGCTTACAGTTGTATTTTGGTTTCTCTATTTCCATTGAATATAATATTTTCTCCAACAACCAAAAGCTTATTCCCTTATTTGTTTCAATGGTTTTCAATGGAAGGTGAGACATCAAGATCATGAACCAAGACCTAGTGAGGTTGGATAGGTTTGATGGATCCAATTTAAATAGGTGGCAAGACAAGGTGAAATTTCTTTTAACAACACTCAAGATAGCCTACATCCTTGAGTCATCCTTGGCACCTCTAGCTGAGCCATCCGAAAAAGACACCCCCAAGGTGGTGGAGAAAAGAATTAAGAGAGAAGAGGACAACCTTCTTTGTAGGGGTCATATCCTTAATGCTCTGTCCAATAGCCTATATGACCTCTATACCAATACCAAATCCGCGAAGGAGATTTGGGATGCCTTGGAGAGTAAGTACAAGATCGAGGAAGAATGTACAAGAAAGTTCTTAATTTCTCAATATTTTTAATTTTCTTTCATTGATGCAAAAACTCTCTTACCTCAAATTCACGAGTTGTAAGTAATTGTGAACAAGTTGAAAGTACTCAAGATTGAGCTTCCCGAGGCCTTTCAAGTTGGTGTAATAGTGAAAAAATTACCACCAACTTGGAGGAGCTATAGGAAAAGAATCCTCCATAAGAATGAGGATTACACTTTGGAAGAGATCCAAAAACACATTAGAATTGAAGATGAATCGAGAATTAGAGACAAGGGTGTGAATGAGTCTAAAGATGAGACTTCCAAGGCCAATGCGGTTTCACACAAGCATCCCAAGGGCAACAAAAATAAAAATTGTAGTGTGAACCCTTTAGGTCCAAAGAAAGATCATGGACGATTCAAAGACGCAAGAAGTCATTGTTTTATTTATGGAAAATCCGGGCACTATGCTAGAGTATGTAGGTACCGAAAGGACCCACATGAGAATGTGGTTGTTACACCCAGATTTCAAGAATGGAGATTTTGATCTCGAAACTCAGGCTCGTATGGCGTAAGCTCGAGAAAAGCATACTTGTCATATAAATCTCCTACCATCAGACAATACAGTTTGAGCTCGAGCATTGTGAGCTTGGAGAGGATGATCTCGACAACATTAATTGTTGAGAGCATAGGTGAACCGAGATGTTGAGTTCGTGATGGATGAACGGTCTCGAAGGCGTGTGAGACTAGTGTCTAAGCTCGTAAGCTGTGTGTGAACATGTTTATTGTTGTAAAACCCTATGTTTAAGGGATCAAATGTAATCTGTTATTAAATCCCAAATATCATGGGATATATACGCGTACGTAGTAACTGTGTGCATTTGATTGTATTTATTTTTATTGATAACTCCCCGAAATCTGTGGGAAGATATTCGTTGAACCACTCTATAAATAGAGTGGAACAATTCATTTGTAGAGAGAGAAAAATAGGTATTGGGAAGACTCTGTAAAATTGCTTCCAGAAGCTTTGAGAGAATTCCAACAAGTGAATAACACAGACTCATGGACTAGGCAGATTTTAACTGCTGAACCAGGTAAAAAATCGTGTCTATATTGTTTGTTTCCTCTGGCATTTTTGTTTCATTTCTAAGTTGACGAAAAAATGGCGTCAAAATTTTGGTGCTTTCGTTGAGAGCCATTAAACTAGACGTGAGCCTGTTTAATAAAAAAGCCTCCTGAATCATCAATGGCCACTGCAAGTAACCCCAGTACTAGTGAGCGACCATTGACCCAGATACCTGAGGAGCAGACTCTTCATGCTGAGGACTACCCCCGACGGCCTGGAAAGCAGCCCATGGTGGATTCGGATCTTGAAGAAATGAGTGATTCGTTTAACTCTCGGGGGCCACCTGCCCCCAGGCCTAACGAGGATATGTATTACAATCCTGAAAGATATGTTCCAATTGTGGAACTTGAAAATCGCCAACTGTGCAAACAGTTGGCAGAGGCAACGAAGAATTAGCCAGACAGGCTGCTAACGCCCAAGCACCTCCCTGGAGGCCTAGGGGAAGTCCCCGTGGGAGCACGGTCGCCAGGAGGGCGGAGCAAGTGCCACCACTAGCGTCTCAGCCAACTTAACCAAGGTCTAGGAGGAGTAACTGGGCTGAGGCTACTGCAAAACTGACAGCAGAAGTACCATCAGGAACGAGTAATAATTGAGCCCCCTCAGTTGCTCGGAACCCGGATCCTGATGCTGCGCGAAACAGCCCGGAGCCTGATCGGGAAAACTCTGGACCATCGAGGGCCGAAAATGGGAGACAACCACCGTCACCCATAAGGCACCCACCATCCCCAATAAGGCACCCCCTCGCCATTCTAGGAGGTACCACGAACTGCACATTAGAGGCCATCTCATAGCGGCAATCGAGATGGAAATCGACGAGCTAGGCCTAGACAAGGGAACAAAAGAGAGGCTACCTGCGATTGCAGGGCTCAACAGCCTTCAGGAAGCCAAATGTCAAGATCACAAACTGCTGGGACAAGGAGGTTAGCAAGAGACCCACCTTGTAATCATCGAGCCATGCATCCAGAAAGGGCTACTAGTTACGTAAGTTAAAGGTCGGACTACACTCGGTCCGTGAGAATTTATAACACTGAACGAAGGCATACAAGGAATCGAGGGAATCACCCTAATCTGGGAGATCATATAAACCATAATCAGGGTCGAGATAACCCCTCGAACCCTGATCTGCGTGACCACTTGAACGGCCGCAAACAGTCAGCATATAAACTTGTACCAAGACAGGGAGCATGAGATTTTATTAACGATAACCAGCTCCTTCAGGTCCAGGCTCGACCTCCAGTGGATTTAGTCCAGGAAAGAATTGACCAGTTGGAATGAGCATTCAGGCTCCTGTAGAACGAGCGTAATAGGGACAAGCCTGAAGATTCCGATGAAGAGCTCGAGCCTTTTGACCCACATATCTCCAGCACTTCGTTCCCTCGGGGGTTCAGGATACCTCATGTCCTGCCATTTGATGGAAACTTATACCCGTATAGTCATCTGACTACCTTCAACACCATCATGCGAGCCAACAAAGTTGGGTACGAGCTCAGATGTATGTTGTTCCCTCCCACACTTATAGGACCAGCAAAAAGCTGGTTTGAGAAGTTTAAAAGGCATTCGATCTCGTCCTGGGATCAATTGTCTAAAGACTTTAAGAAACAATTTAAGGCTATGATTGGCATTAAGCCCAAGGCCTTAGCCTTAAAGAATGTCTGACAACAACATACTGAGTCATTGAAGAGTTACCTCACAAGGTTTAACCTAGAAGTGGCCCGAGCTCGAGATGTCGATGTTAACGGTCTCCTGATGGCTGTTAAAGTGGGTATACTGCCAGGAAGTCCCCTTTAGGAAGACTTACAAAGGAAACCTATCAGGTCGCTAACCGAGTTCAATCGGAGGGCCCAGAGGTTTGTCAATGTAGAAGAGGCGAGGTCAGGACTGAGCATGACCTATCCGCCTATAACTACAATGACGAACATAAACTCTGCCTCGACCTCAGCGACCCCTCTGACTTCGAAACCCTCTGAGGAAAACCCTTATAAAAGGAAGAAGAACGAAGGGAATAACCCCGAGGCTGAAGGAGGAAAGAAGAACAAAGGGGATAAATATTTCTCTGTATACAAAGTGTATACTGAGCTCAACGAGTCTCGGGAGAATATTTACCTGGCTAATGAGAACCAGGTCCCGTTTAGACGACCTGGCCCCATGAGGAAAAAAAGGCAAAAAGAGATTCAAATAAATACTGTAGATTCCATAGAGATATCGAACACACAACCGATGAATGTCGGTAGCTGAAAGATGAGATCGAAGGCTTGATCTCGAGGGAATATTTCAGACAATCGTCAGAAACCAGAATACAAATCAAGCTTCGAAAATCCAAAGGGCTTAAGCTGCACAACCTGCCCAGAACAATAACTCTCGAGCTTGGGAGGACGAGCGACCCCCTCCAATTGATGGAGAGGATGTAATAACCATCTCGAGGGGACCTCATATTGCAGGATCAGGCAGGAACACCCAAAAGAGATACGTGAATGAGCTCAAGACTTGAGACGATTCTCCCTACGAACCCGAGCCGCGAGCTCCAAAACAACAAAGGGTTGAGACTCAACCCATAACATTTCCTGAAGAGGACATATTACACGTCCAGTTTCCCCATAACGACCCCCTGGTTATAACTCTCCAACTCACGAAAAAGAGGGTACGCCAAGTCCTGATTGATAATGGGAGCTCGGTGAATATACATTATAAAGCCATTCTTGAAAGGATGGGAATCGCGCTTCGTGATCTGAAAGCATGTGCAACATTATTGTACGGTTTTTCAGGAGAAGGGATTCCCCATACGGTATCCATCAAACGCCCTGTGACCTTGGGAGATTATCTAGTCTCAGTAACCAAGATGATGGAGTTTTTTATGGTGGACCTCCCATCGGCCTACAATGTACTGCTCGGGAGACCCGTCCTTGCTGGGTTGGGGGTAGTATCATCTGTTAGGAATTTGGCCATCAAGTTCCTGACTTCTAGTGGCATCGGGACGTTGAAGGAGGACCAGCTTGAGGGAAGAAAATGCTATAGCATCTTTATAAGGGGAAAGAAACAAATAAGTGCACAAGCACTTGTAGTTATTCAGAATAAGGATGGGACGGTCTTCGAGATAGATGAAGAGATCAACCCCAGGGTAGAAGAAAGGGTTGGCCTTGAACCTCTAGAAGAGCTCGAGGAGGTCAAGCTTGAAGAAGTCAATCCCATGAAGACGGAGAGGGTGGGTAAGAATCTTTCAAAAGAAGCAAAATAACAATTAATCTACTTCTTAAAAGAAAACCAGGATGTGTTCACATGGTTACGCTCAAACATGGTGGGAATCAGTCCGAATGTCACGAGCCACGCGCTTAACATTGACAAAAGCTCCCCCCCCCCCCCCCCCGAAGCAACAAAAGCGAAGACTCCTGGACGATGATAGAAAGAAGGCCCTCTGGAAGAAGTCGACAAGTTGAAGGCAAATCGATTCATACGAGATGCCTTCTATCCCGATTGGATTGCCAATCCAGTGTTGGTTTCGAAACCCAACGACAAATGGTGAACATGTATCGACTCCTCAGACCTTAACAAGGCATGTCCTAAAGATTGTTTCCCTTACCTCAGATAGATCAACTCGTAGATGTCATTCATGGACGCTTATTCAGGATATAACCAAATTGTCGTGCAGGCGCCAGACCAAGAGCATACGAGCTTTGTAATCGATAAGGGGTTATACTGGTACAATATCATATCTTTCGAGCTCAAAAACGCTGGAGCCACATACTAGAGGCTAGTGAACAGGATGTTTTCCGAGCAGATATGGAATAACATAGAAGTTTATGTTGACGACATGCTTGTCAAGTCCAAACATAACAATAACCATGTGGATGATCTCGCCGAATGCTTTACTATACTTCAAAAGTATAACATGAAACTTAACCCACAAAAGTTCTCTTTTGGAGTGTCTTCGGGAAAGTTTCTGGGATATATAGTAAATGCATGAGGAATAGAGGTTAATCCAGAGAAGATCAAGGCATTGATTGATATGCCCTCACCTTGAAAGCATAAGAATGTCAAAAGCTTAACTGGACGGATGGCATCACTAAGTAGGTTTATTTCGAAATCTACAGACCGTTGTCTTCCTTTTTTCAACCTTTTAAGAGGAGGCAAAAAATTTGAGTGGTCGGAGGAGTGTGAGCTTGCATTCCAAAACCTAAAGAAGCACCTCGCCGAACCACCAATCTTGTTAAAACCTATCACGGGAGAAGTCTTGTATTTATACCTCGCTACAACCGGGCACGCCATTAGTGTTGTGCTTGTCCGAGAAGAAAATAAGGTACAAAAACCAGTGTACTATGTCAGCAAAATGTTACTGGGGGAGAATCGAGGTACCCGTTAATGGAAAAACTGGCTCTCAGCCTGATCCACTCATCTCGAAAGCTCCGACCCTATTTCCAAGCACACCACATTCATGTGCTAAATGACCAAACATTACGAAAAATTCTATCTAAACTAGAAGCTTCTGGAAGATTGTTAAAGTGGGCTGTCGAACTCGGTTAGTTTGAGATCACATACCACCTGGGAATGACCATCAAGGGACAGGTCCTGGCAGATTTCATTGTCGAGTGTACTGGAGTATCTAATAATGAAGTTGTAACCCCAGCCCGTGAGCTGGGGAAACTTTACATCGACGGATCCTCCAACGAACATGGATTGGGGGCAGGTATTATATTGATCACCCCTGTAGGAAATCGAGCGTGCCTAGAGAAATCCAAAGCTGCGCTTAGATAGTTCGAATTCTAAGCTATAGAATAAGTTCCCCGAGACAAATTTTGAATGCGAAAGCATTGGCCAGGCTTGCTACCACCAGCGAGGCTGATACATTGAATGTGGTCCCGGTAGAATTTTTATCGACCACCAGTATCAATGAGCCTGACGAAGAAGAAGTATGCATGATCGATTCTCAACCTACCTGGATGACCCTAATAGTCGATTACCTCGAAACCGGAATTCTCCCAGCATAATGGAACGAGGCTCAGAAACTGATATATCAGATCTCGAGGTACACTATTGTAGAAGGAAGGTTGTATCGAAGAGGGTATTCTATGCCATTACTCTGATGTGTAACTCCACCTGAGGCAAAGAAAATTCTGGAAGAAATTCATGAAGGATTTTGCGGAGATCATACTGGGGGGCATAGTCTATCCAAAAAGGTGATAAGTCAAGGGTATTTCTGTCCCACAGTCAAGGCAGATGCGTTTGAATACGTCAAAAGATGTGATAAGTGCCAACAATTTGTCTCAATTCCATGAGCTCCACCTACTGAGCTCACCATGTTGACCTCCCCATGGCCATTTGCGGTGTGATGAATTGACCTTATAAGCTCGCTACCAATAGGCAAAGGTGGTGTAAAGTACGTTGTGGTCGCGGTAGATTATTTCACAAAATGGACTGAGGCCAAACCCCTGGCCACGATTACCTCGAAAAAAGTTTTGACTTTGTGGTAAAGAATATCATTTGCCGATATGGGATGCCCAGGAATATAGTGTCGGACAATGGTACCCAATTTGACAGTAACATGTTTACCCATTACTGCGAAAAGAATGAGATAATAAAAAGCTTATCCTCCGTCGCTCATCCCCAATCAAATGGCAAGGTCGAAGCAGTCAACAAAACCCTAGAAGGCTCCATAAAGAAAAGGTTAGAAAATGCTAAGAGGAGGTGGCCCGAGGAGTTACCTCAGGTTTTGTGGGCTTATCTAACCACAGCTCGAACTTCAACAGGGCATACTCCCTTCTCCCTAGCGTATGGATGTGAGGCCATGTTGCCGATTGAAGTCAAAATACCCACAATACGGAGCCATGCCTACAATCAGGCATCGAACCAATCCCAGCTCGAAGAAAGTCTAGACCTCATTGAAGAAAGAGGAGCTGAAGCTCAATTGAAAAATATTGCATACCAGCAACGAGCTACCAGGTATTTCAACAAGAGGGTTCAAGATAGAAAATTCGAATTGGGAAATCTGGTATTAAGATTTGTATTTTTGGCTACTCGAGACCCGTCTGCTGGAGTACTCAGATCTAACTGGGAAGGGCCTTACCAGATCAATTCTATCATCCGGCCTGGGGTATATAAATTAGCGAGACTATATGGAGAGTCGGTGTCGCGAGCTTGGAATGGTGAACATCTATGACCTTATTATCAATAATGTAGGAAGGGTGTTTTGTTGTAACCAAGCTTGTTTATTTTTCAGACTTTTTGTTAATAAAATGTTAAACTTTGCTCAAAAAGTTATTTTCTTTATTAAATGTTGTATTTTTTTGCAAACTCTCTTAATTCAATAACCTATGGTCACACTCATAGGATATTATAGGATATTAAAGGGGCATCAGTGGTATACAATCATACCATAAGTTTGAAAAAATAAATAACATAAAATAAAAATGTCTGGATCATTAATCTGACATAAAAGTTTTAAGTATACACGTAAACTAATAACGTCTGAATCATTAACCCGACATAAAATTTATAAGTGTATACACGAGCTAAAGCTGTCTGGATATAACGCGAACTAAGATAGTCTGGACAAACCAGATTATAAAAATTATAAGTGTATGGATTAATAACCAAACATGTGGGCTAAAGTTGTTTGTATATAACCATATTCGCGAGCTAAGATAGTCTGGTCATAACCAGGCTATAAAAATTATAAGTGTATGGATTAATAACCAAACACGTGAGCTAAAGCTGTCTGGATATAACCAGATTTGCAAGCTAAGATAGTCTGGTCATAACCAGACTATAAAATTATAAGTGAAAGGATTAGTAACCTAGCACACGAGATAAATAAGTTTGGAACAAACCAGCTAAAACTAATCGACAAAAAATTGGAATGTAAATAAACCTACTTAGAATTAAGTCAAGTCCGAGGCTGGAAAATTTTGCAAAAATTAACTTCGACCTCATAACCTTGAGGAGCTACTCGAGGATGAGAAAAAGTGACTAGACGAGCAAAATATAACTAAATTACTAAAATTACATGCCATATAAGTACTTTCGAGTGCATGGTAAAAGTAAATTCTGACCTTGACAATAACGAGGTCGGACATGGATATATCGAGAAACTGTGCATGCATGCATTGAAACTTGAGCTTAAATCCAACAAATGTGTTTGTACGAATAAACAAACATAAAAGAGAGCCTTTAGTATAACATGCTTGAAATATTTCGACCCAAAAATGTAAAGCAAAAATATTAAAGCAAAAGCTAAACTTAAAATCAAGTGCATAAAGGTTTTCGAGCAAGAAAATCAAATGCATAAAAATTAAAATTACAGCAAATAATAATAAAATAGCCCTAAAACGAGCTATGTATTGTCTTTGCCCCAAGGGCACATTTAAAAAAAAGGGAAAGGGGAAGTATCACAAAAACCTTAATGGGACGCAGCCCATGACCTCACTTTTATAAAGTAGGCACATCCCCATCAACAGCACCAGACTTCTCCGCCGCCTCCTCTACCTCGTCCCTGGCATCCTCGTCATCAAACCGAGCTTGCCACCTCTTAAGGAATTCATCTTCAAGGTTGTCCAGAAAGATGGTGTCGAGATTAGCGTTTTTGGCCCAAATTCGATACATGGCCATATCAACAGCATGATCATTTTTCTACTTAAACTCCTCGAGGAGGCGAGCCTTCTCACCCTCGATTATATCAAAGGTGGCCTTCTTTTCCTCCTCGAGCTTGGCATTCAGCTCTTCAAGCTCCTTGATTCTAGAGTCTCTCTCCTTGATTTCAGAATCCTTAGCCTCCAGTTTTGACTTGAGCTTAGACATCGTCGACTTCGCAGCCTTGATCTCGTCAGTGAGCTTTAACTGGAGATTCTTCGCCTCTTGAGCATAGGCACAACTCGAGTAAATATCATTGTTCAACTTAAAAATCAGTTGAGCAAACGCAGCAAAAGCCTGTTCACAAACAAAAATGGGTTATTAAACATACATGATAAGTTCGTATAAGCAGTGCTACAGAATAAAAGGATTTACTGAGGTGAAGAGCTCGCTGCCTTTGTCATAAAGGGTGTTGTTGTCTCGGTAGGTGGTGAGGAACTGCCATTGAGGGGCGCTAAGGTTGCTAAAACTTTGGCCAACTCGGGATAATACAAGCGAGCCCAGACTAGCTCCAAGTGTTCCCGTAGCATTGTCGATCGCATACTCAGGGGCGTGGGTCAAAACCGACAACAAGAAATCCTGTGTGGGAACCTACTTCTTTGAAGTCGGAGCAGTCTGTTGAGAAGTTTGGATTGCAGGAGGAGGTGGGGGAAGCGAGATCTTGGTGGATACTCTGACCTCAGGGTTTGGATCAACAGGTAGGCTCGGGCCATGAGTGTCCGAGGCAGGAGGCGTTGCCTCGGATTTTTTCAAAATTTTGGAGGGGCGCCTTGCTCTCTGCGATGCCCTCAGGCATTTGCTTTGCTTAGCCCCCGATTGGCGGTTGAGCATGTTATCTAAATCAGATTCCATGTCACCTGCACATACACAATTTGCACATTAGTGGTCGAGCCTAAACATAAAAAAGAAACAAGACAAAAGTCAAAAGAACCTACTTGGTACTATCCCCTGAGCTTGTGCTCGGCGACCAAGTAATCCCTCTATCTTCAGAGGATGCTGGGGGAGTCCCTTCCCAATATGTGGGGGATAGCCTCAATAGGTCTCTATAGACATTGGTTCCATATTGAACAATGACCCCATCCCAAACTTCATTTAAACTATACATAGCTTGGAATTTTCCTAACCAGCTATCAAACCTATGAACCCTCTCATCTACCCAAGACCAAGCATGGAAGTTTTCCCTAGGATCCGGGAATAGGATCAGAGTGTTGGGTTTGTGTTTAAGCAAGGAAGGAGACCACATGGCAGAGCTAAGTATAACTTTACCTCCGCCACCCGAGCTCAAGGCCTCATCTTGGGCTTCATTCCCCGAGGTGGGCTTGTCGTGACGGCAAGCCACAGAGGGGTAGGCTCGTGTGCTCGACGACCTTCATCTCGGGGGGAGCTCCTCAGTGGGAAGTGGCACGTGCTCCTACTTAAGGTACTTGCGGTATGTAGAGTCATTTGTCGACTGGTCTTGCTCCAGGAGACCGCAGGCTCGAAGTCGATCTTCATGGAAAAGATAGGATAGGGAGAGCCGACCATACGCCAGTTGGAGCAGAGCTGTCTTGTGCTCCACCATTGACTCTGAAGGAGTGGGACGTTGATAGTCGGCTGAAGAAATGGATATGCGTTATAATTTCGAGCCCAGTCATTAAATGAACAAGAAAGGAACAAGTATGAGTGCATACGGATGCACTGGAATGAGTAGAATTTGGAGGGAGCGAGGCCATCCGTCCAGAAGAAGGCCAACTTGAATTTTGGAGGATGGTTTGGCATATCCTCGAAGATCTTCTTCTCCTTTGGATAGCTCGATAAGTAGTAGAAGCCATCCCCTCCCCGAGCTCGGGAGGGGTTGCTTTTCAGACAAAAGAGATACAAAATCTCTTGTGGTGAGGGTCCTACCCACTTCAGCTCATGGTACAGGGACTTGAGGGTAGACAAAACCCTATAAGAATTGGTCTGGAGTTGGAATGGGGTGAGCCCAAAAAAATCCAGAAAATCCTTGAAGGGCCCCTGCCTTCATATGCTCACGACTCTAGGACGCGAGCTTAATCTTGCTGTCGGGTTTTTCATCACCCGAGGCATAGCAGCTCCGCCCGTTCCGAGTTGTAGGTCGACACATCAGCGTGCTGGAGAGCTCCAGGCCGTGGCAAGCTAGAATGTCAGAAATTTGGACCGTTGAGGTGACCGAGCTCCAATAATGTTCTGCCTCGAGAAGTAGAAGGGCGATCTGAAGGGTCCTCCACCAACGAAAAGGAAAGAGCACCAGGCTCGTAAGCAATGGTGACTTTGAGTTTTGGATCGAGTGGGATAGGTCTGATCTCGGTGTCCGGATCTGGATAAATCGCGACCCGAAGTTTGTTCCCATTTCTTTCCTCAACCTCGTCAATCTGATGTCAGAAATGGGCTCGAATGTCCTCTTATTCGCACCACACGTGGTGCTCGCGTATCAACCATTGGTTCTGAGTGAAGGGAGACTCTGGACTGGGAGTTGATGGAGAATAAGGAATTGCGAGCACTGAACCCCACCGATTCTCAGAGTTCTGTGACATCTAGCAAGAAAGAAAATGGTGAGGGTCAGGCATACAAGAAATCAGAGTATAGTTTTAGTGATTCGAGCTCGAAGGCCCAAGATCATGGAGTAAGCTCGATCGAGACCAAGGTCTCGAAAGGACAGATCAAATTCGAAGTGGAGCCCCGAACTATTGTAAGGTTCAGGCTTCGAGCGTGTACTTGACGCGAGAGTGGGAAAGTGTGGATTCATTTTAAAAATCTCGGGTTTTTCAGGGGTAAAGTTGACAGTTACCCAAAAAGGTGATAATTTTGGGATTTGTGCAATTAAAAACCCTAATTCAAAACCCCATTTCTTGGCTTACACGATACACTACCCATAATCTGAAAAAACCCTATGTTTGTATTTTTTACACAAAATACGGGTTTTAGAATTGTGTTATTAAAAAAACTTTGAATTGAATGTTTATGAAGTATCAGTTAAAAAATGTGGCAAAGACTACTAATATCCTTATACGACTAGTGAAAAACTAGTAAACATACTCACAGTGCAGAAGAAAAACAACAATGCACGAAGAGATAAAAATACGAGAGTCAAGAACAAGAAACTTACACACAGAAACTTACGGATACAGTGAAATCGATGACTGGAGAAGAGGTTTCAAGAATGATCTCACAGAGTCAAAAAGGCCAAGGTTCTTTTGTCTTCTCGGTTTAGAGAACATGCAAAAGAAAAAAAAAAAGAGTTTTTCGGCTTTGGTTCATTTTTCTTTCCATTTGAAACTAGAAGCGTAAAAATGAAAGTGGAGAAGAAGAGAAAATTATTATATATATATATGTCCCAAAGGGAAATCAAGGGTCGAGTTGATCAGGGCCTTTGGTTGTGTTTGGAATTTGATCAGACAGTCAAGTGCAAACGTGACGATGGCGGCAAAAAGCTGAATGCGAAAAGACGACGGTGTGTTGACAAAGTACTCGAGTACTTTGATTGAGCAACCCGTGGCTGACGCATGTCCACACTCAAGTGTGGTAGGTGGCTCAATTTTTGAAAATGGCAGTTCAAAAGTTTCCTTCTCATAGGATTCGAACTGATACTTTTGAGGGGGCAAAATGTTACACCGAGATTTTGAGAATGGAGATTTTGATCTCGAAACTCAGACTCGTAAGGTGTAAGCTCAAGATAAGCATACTTGTCATATAAATCCCCTACCATCAGACAATACGGTTCGAGCTCGAGCGTTGTGAGCTTGGAGAGGATGATCTCAACAACATTACTTGTTGAGAGCATAGGCGAACCGAGGTGTTGAGTTCGCGATGGATGAACGGTCTCGAAGGCGTGAGACTAGTGTCCAAGCTCGTAAGCTGTGTGTGAACATGTTTATTGTTGTAAAATCCCTATGTTTAAGGGATCAGATGTAATCTGTTATTAAATCCTAAATATCATGGGATATATAGGCGTACGTAGTAACTGTGTGCATTTAATTGTATTCATTTTTATTGATTTGTATCATAACTCCCCGAAATCTGTGGGAAGATATTCGCTGAACCACTCTATAAATAGAGTGGAACAATTCATTTGTAGAGAGAGAAAAATAGGTATTGGGAAGACTCTATAAAATTGCTTCCAGAAAGCTTTGAGAGAATTCCAACAAGTGAATAACACAGACTCGTCAACTAGGCAGATTTTAACCGTTGAACCACGTAAAAAATCGTGTCTATATTGTTTGTTTCCTCTGGCTTTTTTGTTCAATTGCTCTTCATTTCTAAGTTGACGAAAAATAGCATCAACAGTGGTAAATGCTATTGAAAAGGAAGAAGAGATCTTAGCATGATTACCATGTTTATGTGCCTTGTTGGGAAATGGTTATTTTTATGTAATGACCTATAGTCAAGCTTGTACTTTTGAAAGCTATTAATAAATTAAAGTATTTTTCTATGATAATTCTTTATTTTTCTATGAGACATTTGTGTGAGATATTAACAAAGTTTCAAAATGAACTTGTTAAAATAATAGGTAAGAGTGTAGACCTATTATTCCATAATGTGATTATTTGTTTGAGAAATTATCACATTACATTTGTGTTCACAGTTTTTATTTTGTGAAATATATAAAAGAAAGAAACTAAGTGAAAGTTACTTTCAAAGAAGTGTGTCTTGCTTTAGCAAGTAAATAAATCAAGATAAACATTGAAGTTTTTCATTTTGATCTATTGAGAGTTTATCATGTCGCTTAAAAGACTCATGATGAACTTTGTGAATTGTAAGTCTAGATTTATCTTGAAAGATAAAAGACTTAATAAAAATAAAGAGATTTCTATTTAAAAGTGATATTTTTACTTTATGTGAGAAATGTGGGGGTGATGCTCCAAAGTTAATCAATTTATGTTCGTAATAGTTGATTAATTTGGTCATCCTATCAAATAGGTAATTTGGAATTTCACGTTGTAAATTACTTTGGCTGTATGTGTATAGAATGGATAATTATAGACATGTTTGGTGTTTAAAGTTATTATTTTAATATTTTGATTCAAGAAGGAATCAATTTGAAACATAAAGGAGAATTTTAGAAACAAAGAGGTTTCTAGAATTAATATTAAAAAAAAAAATTAACTTGGATATTGAAATATAAAGTAGTGGCCAGAAATGTCGAGACATCCAAAACGCATGTTGAGACATGGACATAGGTTGCGGCCACTAACAATCCTGGTCGCAGCCGCTATTCTCTGACTGGGAGGCCACGACCTGACATGATCCAGGTCGCGACCACTGTATCAAAACGAGGCAACTCTTCAATAAAACCATACATAAGTTAGTAGTAGGGTAGCATATATGACATGCTTTTTCCAAAGGATTAATACATTGTATAGTTGACTTGAGTTGATTATACAATTGATGGGACGATTGTATAACTATCATATCTCCAGTTGGGTGGTATGGTTGATATCTTTGATTCTCCTATTCACTTTCATAATTGTGTATATGTGATGCGTGTCGTGTGCTGTATCAAATCTACTACATATTTTATTTTCAATATTAATAATTACTTAGCATAATAATAAATATAGGTCAAACCCACAAGAACTATTTTTTCAATTTATTATTCAAAATTAGAAACAATAATAAAAATGGAGGATTTTAAAGCTTAAAAGAAGACAAAAAACAATGTAGAACAATAAAATAGTGAAATAAGCAATTGGACTAATAAAAATAATTTTAAGAAACAGTTAAGAGTTAATTCTCCACATTTAACATTCATTCAATATTAACAATGCTTATTATTATTCCCTATTCCAATTGAACTATTAACCCCACATGTAGCACATAAGCAGTCAATTATCTTAGTTTTCCTATCACAATTAATTAAAGCTAAACACTCATTAATTAATTCTTTTTACCAATCAATAAACTCATTAAGCATGTGATCTATTTAACTCAGGAAAAATATTACATTCAGTGGAAACAAATTAATCTAGGCAACAAATTCATTAAGCATGCAATTCATTTAACCTAGGTTATAAACTTCATCATAACTAAAATAGTCACCACAATACTTAATTGTAATTTAGCACTCTACTTAGAACTCTTGACTATTAGGTGAACAACAATACTAAGATAATAGTAAAATAATACAAAACTCTAATTAGCAGCCATCTAAACAAGATATTACATTAATCATAAAATTAAGCACGGAAGAATATAAACAATTCAATCAAAAGAATAGAAGAAATCTATGTATTTATAGAAATCTATATATTTATATAAATCTGAGCTTGAGGTGAGGTGGCACTTAGCTTTTTTTTTCATGTTCTTTGCTTTCTCAATTTTTCTCATTTACTTAATATTTTAACTAATTTATTATCATTTAATGATAACAACAATATAAAAAGAAGAAAGGCGTGAGGTTTTCTCTCTGGTTTCTCCATGGCGAGACGCAAGAAGGTTAATCAGAAGCCTGATATTCATTCTACTGTGACTGAATCCCCTTCGGTCAAAGGATCATGTGAGGAGGGGCTGACTGGTGTCGAAGAAGAACCGCCGGCTGTTGTGGAGGAGGTTTTCAAGGATACCTTGGTGGAATTCCCTGAGGTTGGGGGAAATATCCCTCTAAATGCGCATAAGGGTAGGTCTGGTGTTAAGGAGACTGGTGTGAAATGGAGTGAACAAGTCGATAATGAGAATGATTTTCAAAGTTTAGCCAAAGACAAATGGTCTCAATTTCGGGCAGTGTTATCGAATCAAGGAGGAGCTCGGCTGAAATTTGAGGAACCCATAGTTCGAGATGGTCAACGGATTGCTCAGGTTGATTTGGAGGAGATTGAAGTTGAAGCTTCCTTCTGGAACTCAGCAGTGGTTTGTATTGTCCTTGAAGCTAATCCTCCCTTTGTTGTGTTTGAGGGTTTTATCAATAGAATTTGGGGCAAACTGGGTATTGAACGGATTTCTAGATTGAATGCTGGTTATACTCGTGTAAAATTCAGGGATGAAGCTACATGTGATTTGGTGTTGGAAGCTGGAGTTGTCCATTTCAATAGGAAACCAGTTATCTTGAGGTCGTGGTCTACTGATCTTGATGCTATGAGGTTAGTGAAATCTATTCCTGTATGGGTTAGATTGCCTAGTCTTGGGCTGCAATATTGGGGTGTTAAGTGTTTGAGTGCCCTAGTGAGTACCATTGGTAATCCTATACTAGTTGATAAAGTTACTAAAGATCGTTCCATGGTGCAATTTGCTAGGGTGTTAGTGGATGTTGAAATAACATATGATGTTCCTAAATCCATTCAATTTTTAAATGAAAGAGGACAGTTGATGGAGCAAATGCTGGAATTTGAATGGTTGTCGACTCAGTGTAAAAGATGCAAAGTTTTAGGTCATGCTGAGGCTTTTTGTAATAGAAAACAGGGTGAGGTTTGGAGGAAAAAAGATAGGAAGTCTGGAACTCAAAATACTGAAGAAGTACCTATACAAAAATCCACTAACCTGCACTCTATCTCAGTTACTACTGGTACGGCTAATGAGTTAATCTCAAAAGATACACAGAAAGGTGTTGCTAAGGAGATGTGTGACCCCCATTCTATCTCATTCCTATTGGTACGGATAGTGTGTTAGTCTCAAAAGATACTCAGAAAGTTGTTGCTAAGGAGAGGTGTGATACAAGAGATGGGCATGATTCAGATTGGCTCACTCTTAAACGAGTTGGGGGTGTAAAGATTTAGGCACTTACTTCTCAGAATCAGTTGAAGAATTCTTATAGTGCTTTGCAAGATAGGATAATGGAGGTCACGAATTTGGGATTATCTACAACAAATATATTCAATGGAGGATTACAACATTCTTAGTTGGAATGTCCGGGGCCTTAATAAAAGGGAGAAGCAGAGATCCCTTCGTACTTTTTGTTGTTTGAACAAAATTGGTATAGGAGCATTTCTTGAAACCAAGCTGCATGGTAATAAAAAAGAGGAGATGATGGCAAGTAATTTTGTTGGCTGGAATTGTTATACTGGTTCAGCTAGTGAAGGGAGAATTCTTCTAGTTTGGCAGGCCGATATAGTGTCTGTTGAGGTTTTACAAAAAAGTGATCAGTTTATTCAAACTTGTGTTAAAGATTTGGGTTCGGGTAAAGAGTTCTGTCTGTTATTTGTGTATGGGAGGAATACAGTTGAGGAGAGATTTCAGTTATGGCAAGATTTAACTGGGCTGACTTTTCCAGTTAAACCTTGGCTTGTGGTTGAAGATTTTAATTCTGCTTTTGATTTTGATGATCGACTTGGTGGTCGTGCTATTACTGATATGGAAATGGCTGATGCTCACAGATGGCGATCTCTTGGTTTGGTTGATGAACTTCGCACTAGTGGTTCCCATTTCACTTGGACGAATAAGCAAGCCGCTGAGGCTAGAATCTATTCCAAATTGGATCGTATCTTTAAAAATGAAGCCTGGATGGATTTATTTCCTATATCTGAAGCCTCTGTTAATTGGTGTTGATTGCGTTTTTAGCCAACGACGTGAGAACGTCAAATACGACAAACCTTCAAGAGAAATAAAAACGACACAGACGGTTTAAATAGGAAAAGTAAATAACACAGGAGATTTTTATAGTGGTTCAGCCCCGATTGTAGGTAATAGCCTAATCCACTTAGAGTTGTGATTTATAGATCTGTACTCAAGATCAGATGGACTGAGCCAACTGAGTTTCTTCAGTACAGAATGCAAAAATACAAGAGTTCTCTCAAATTTCAGCACTTTCTCTCTCTAGAATACACAGACCCAATTTTCTCTCTCTAGAAAGAAGAAGCAGAAGAAGACCCCTCTCTCATCCCATAAGCTCTCTATTTATAGGTCTGGGATCCTCAACTGATATACCCTTACGATAGGGATATTTTATTATTCATCTTATATTTATATTACAATAAATGTTTAAAATACAACTGATTCCTCAATTTGAGTGAGAAATGAGAGATTTCCGGATGTCTAGACCAATTCTTGCTAGAGTCGTTCCGAGGATTTTGACGTAGTCTCACATGCAGGTTGATTACTCCTTCAAGCTTTCCTTGGCCCAAAATGATGTATGCTTGGCTCTCCTCATACAAAGGTAGTGCATGCCTACTCCCTTGGCCTTTCACCTTGGGAAGGTCCGAGCCTACCTCCTCCAACCAAGGTCTGATCGGACCTTGTGGCCTTCTCCTCGGACCAAGGTAGTCCGAGGCATCCTCTTCTTGCCTTCTCCTCGGACCAAGGTGGTCCGAGCCATCTTTATTGGCATCTCTCCTCCGACAAGTCCGAGGCACTTCCTAGGCTCCTCCAACCATGTCCGATCGGACATGTGTAGGCTCTCCTTGTCAAAATCTAAGTCTCCATTCTTGACTTGCATGGGACTCCTCCTCCTTAGCTACTTACCTTGGACACATTCGAGCCAACACTTAGGAACCTTGGGAGGCTTACCTCAAACACACCCTTGGGGTCTCCTAGGACCACATCCTCCTTGGGGTCTCCTAGGACCACTTTCTCCTTGGGGTTCCCTTAAGACCACTTTCTTGAGTTCTCCTCGGACTTCATCCTTGGGTTCTCCTAGGATCACTCTCTTGGGGTCTCCTAGGACCACTCCCCTTAGCTCTCCTAGAATGTGTTCTCCTATTTTTTGGGTATAACAGCTGTCATTAGACCCCCATAAAAACGTTCTGCATAATTGATCAATCTCACAAATGACACTCTTGGGAAGGAGGAATATACTCATCCAGAACAATCTTATACCCAATAAAACAGAATGAATAAGCTGAGCTCGACCAACAAACGAAAGATGACGACTGGACCAAGAGTGAAGCCTCAGGTGAATCTTTTTGATGAGTAAGGCACAGTCTCTAGCCTTCCATTTAGTAGGCCTGAGAGGAATCCCAAGATATTTTAATGGAAATGAACCTTCAGAAAATTGAAGCCTAGTTGTTGATGCTCATAATCTCATCAAGGGGAAATGCAAGGTAGTCACCTGGGCGTACTCCCCCCCCCCCCCCCCGATCCGCGAGACCGCCCCGTCTCACGAGGATGCTCTTCCGTGAGGCCACCAAGTCGCCTCCCGCGAGGCCATCAAGTGGCGAGGCCCCCCCTGATCCGCGAGACCGCCCCGTCTCGCGAGAATGCTCTTCCGCGAGGCCACCAAGTCGCCTCCCGCGAGGCCATCAAGTGGCGAGGCCCCCCTGATCCGCGAGACCGCCTCGTCTCGCGAGAATGCTCTTCCGCGAGGCCACCGAGTGGCGAAGCCCCCCCCGATCCGCGAGACCACCCCGTCTCGCGAGTGCCTTGTTCCGCGAGGCCATCGTAGGGGGCGAGGTACCTTATTTAGCGAGGCCACCCTAGGGGCGAGGTGCCTTGTTCCGCGAGGCCATCCTAGAGGGCGAGGCGCCTTATGTAGCAAGGCCATCGTAGGGGGCGAGATGCCTTGTTCCGCGAGGCCATCCTAGAGGGCGAGGCGCCTTATGTAGCGAGGCCATCGTAGGGGGCGAGATGCCTTGTTCCGCGAGGCCATCCTAGAGGGCGAGGTGCCTTATGTAGCGAGGCCACCCTAGGGGCAAGATGCCTTGTTCCGCGAGGCCACCATAGGGCGAGGCGCCCTATTCAGCGAGGCCCTTGGGCCACTCCTACCATGCCCATGCGCGGGGCCGAGGGAGGCTGCGAGGCCGCCAATGGCGCCCCGTGCGCGAGGCCACGCAAGGTCCCGCGCGCGCGCCCCGGGAGGTCCACCAGCCCGCCATCTTCTCAAGAGGCCGACACACCGTGATTTGATGCGCATGGGCCCAAGACCCCTATTCAACGCCACGGCCAATACGGACACCAAAGATCCCCTTTTTCACAACCTCAAAGTCCCTATGCTTAGTAGATCCGGAACGAGTCGAATGAGACATATTTGTACAATCGGGTACTAGGTACGGATGCTAATGCCAGCGAGGATCGTGGTCCGTACGTCTACGGCCATGGGTCAGAGCCGACACCACTACCTCCTGCGCCACCACGCCGGCTACCACGCCTCAGGAAGGGGTACAGACAAGTAGTGGAGACATCCTCCTGACACCTGCTCCTGTACGGGATGTACAGCCACAACCTCTGAAGCCACTTCCCTAGTACAGTACGTTTGTACCTCTAGGTCCCCTGGACCACTATGTACCTAAGGCCGTTAGAGCCTACTATAAATTGAATTCCAAGGCCACCTGAAAGGGGGTTGGAAATTTTACTGTAGCGGAGACATTAGTGTGAATGAGATACTGAATTCTCCATTGTTGTTATTCCATCATTCTTGAGTCATTGTTCAAGTTTTCATAGCTTTCGAATTAGCAATTTCAATTCGATAATTTTTCCAACTTAACTTCGTTGACGAGTTCTCACCGTCAACAGTTTGGCGCCGTCTGTGGGAACGTTAGTTTTAAGCTACTGTTCCACCATTATTTCCGACAAGAAGAAGATGCCGAGACGCTCGAAGCGACTAAGGGAGACGCAGGAGGTCGAAGTTCACTTAAACGGAGTCCAGCTGAAGGCCTCCATGAAGGACGCTCCTCCACCCAAGGACGTGGAGCCCCCGAAAGACCCTGAGGTTCAAGGAGGAGACAGGGTGGCCTCATCACCGGCTGCTCCACCCGGGGGGAGTCCTCCCAGAGCACCACCAGTGCACGCTGATGAGTTCCCTCCTCCGAAACCACCGCGGGCACCGAACTCTGGCCGGCAAGACCCGGGCCCTTCTACCCATAGGCCGGACAAACACCCCCGGGTCCACTCCGTGAGCTCGAGTTCGAAGTCCCGATTTTACGAAGAGGAGATACGTGAGCACCACCGTAAAAACCAAAGGTTAGAAACTACCTTGGAGAACATGCAAGAGGTCCTTAACGGCCTACTGCAGGGTAAATCCAGCATAACCTTGCCCAAGGGAAAGGAGAAGGGCAAGGGTGGGGTGGAGACCACTGTGCCAGTAGATGATGGAAGAACCCGACACTCAACTAGCAACACTCCCCGCACGAAGCAACGTGATCACCCCGAACCGCCTAAGCAGGCCCAAAAGCCAACGCCGAGAACCACTGCTGCCCCTCGACGCGAGGATGAGGTCACCTCCAAGAGAACGCCCCCAGACTTGCGGGAGGAGATCAACAGGAAAAGGGCAGGCAAAGGGACCACACCCCCTGAGGCGCCTCGAGAAGGCAAGGGAAAGGCAGGTCTTAGCCCGTCCACTCTAAGAGACTCCCTCAGCAAAAGGAGGCAAGACTTAGACACAGAGATGCGGAGCTTGCGGAGCAAGATTGTCACCGCGTCGGGTGGCCAGGCCTTTGAGGAAGAATTCGACCACGAGTCACCCTTCGTGCGAGAAATTCAGGCAATCCGGCTCCCTGCCAATTTTAAGGAGCCCAACATGACCCCTTACGAAGGGAGCACGGATCCAAAGTACCACTTGGATGCGTTTAACGATCTCATGAAATTGAGGGGGATTGGAAGTGGCGCCAGGTGCCATTGCTTCGCTGTTACTCTGAAAGGACCCGCCTACAAATGGTTCAAAAGGCTAAGGCCGGGGTCCATCAGGTCCTGGCAGCAGTTCTCTGACGAGTTCCTCCAGCAGCACCATGCCGTGCGGGACTACACGATGCCAGGCACCAGCTTAGCCAACGTGAAGCAAGGGGAAAAGGAGAGCCTAAAAAGCTACATTCACCGGTTCAATATGGAGGCCGCGAAAGTGGGGAGCCTGACGCGCCGGGAGTTAAAAATGGCCATTACTGCTGGGGTACTCCCAGGGAGCAAGTTGTGGGACAACATGCTGAAGAGGGAAGTCACCGACTTGGACGACTTCTATGAAAGAGCACAGAAGTACATCCGTGTGGAGGATGGCCACGCAAACCTGAAGGCCGGAAAGGAGGAGTCCCACGCAAAGCCCCCAATTAACGACGGGCCGAATATAGCTAAGAAGAAGAGGACGTATGAGGGGTCGAGAGATGACCAGCAGAGGAAAACCAAACGAGGGGGTGATCATAGGCCAGCGACCTATACTTACTATACGAACCTCACTGACACCAGGGAGCATATTTACGTCACCAACGAAGATCGAGTGCCCTTCAAGAAGCCCCCACCAATGAGAAGGGATCGGTCCAAGAGGGACCCCAGTAAATACTGCCAATACCACAAAGACATTGGACACACCACGGCAGAGTGCATCCACTTGAAAGAGGAAATTGAGGAGCTCATCCACCGGGGGCACTTAGGCCGTTATGTCAAGAAAGAAAGGCAAAGGCCAAAAAACGAGCCCAGAGCACCCCAGGCACAGGAGCGAGCCCCAGAAATACAAGGGGAGGTCCGCACCATTTTTGGAGGCCCAGGATTTGGAGGAGATTCTCGGAAGGGACGAGATAAATATGCAAGGGAGGCTCGACGAAGTCCGCCCCCCTGTGTCATGAGTTTAGAACAGCGACCCCCGAAGAGTTTCAAGGGGGAAAACGACTCAATAACGTTCACTGAGGAAGATGCACGGGGGGTACACTTCCCCCACAATGATCCGCTGGTGCTGACAGTCCAGTTGGCAAATATGCGTGTGCATCGAGTCCTGGTGGACAACGGGAGCTCAGTAGACATCCTATATCGCCCGGCTTTGGAAAAAATGGGACTGGGCATTCGTCACCTAAAGCCTTGCCAGTCGTCACTATACGGATTCACAGGGGATTCAGTGCAACCCCTTGGGATGATTGAGTTGACACTTACCATGGGGGAGCAGCCCCGCCAAACCACAATTATGTCTAACTTTGTTGTGGTAGATTGCGCATCAGCTTTCAACGCGGTATTAGGGAGGCCCTCCCTGAGAGAATTGAAAGCCATAACTTCAATATATCACTTAGTTGTCAAGTTCCCGACCCCAGGAGGGATCGCGAGTATGAAAGGAGAACAGAAGGAAGCAAGGGAGTGTTACAACACCTCACTCCGCACGCCTGCAAAGCCACGTGAGCCGATGGCCATGGTGGTACACGAGGCGATAAGCATGCCCACAGGGGGTCCGCAGGAGCTGGACCCTCGGGTCTTGGATGAGGCAAGAGCAGAACCGGTAGAAGAAGTAGAGGAGGCTACGGTGACGGAGGAGCCTTTAAGGAAATTGAAGATAGGGAGAAGCCTACAACGTGGCGTGAAGGAAGAATTGATAAATTTTTTGAAGGATAATTTGGACGTGTTTGCATGGAGTCATGAGGACATGGTGGGCATAGACCCCAGCGTAATGTGCCACCACCTGAACATCTCCCCAGGAGCAAGGCCCGTCAGGCAGAAGAGGCGGGCGCTCGATCCAACAAGGTACGCAGCGTTAAAGGAAGAGGTTGACAAATTGAAGGCCAACGGGTTCATCCGTGAGTCTTTCTATCCTGTGTGGGTATCAAACCCAGTACTCGTGCCGAAGCCAAACGGGAAGTGGAGGACTTGCGTCGATTTCACGAATTTGAATAAAGCTTGCCCTAAGGACAGCTTCCCACTCCCCAGGATAGATCAATTAGTAGACGCAACAGCGGGGCATGAGTTACTAAGTTTTATGGACGCCTACTCGGGATACAACCAAATCCCAATGAACCCTGCAGATGAGGAACACACGTCATTCATTACAGACAAAGGGCTCTACTGTTATAAGGTGATGCCCTTCGGGCTCAAAAACGCGGGAGCCACCTATCAAAGGCTGGTGAATAAAATGTTCGCAAATCAGATAGGGAGGAATATGGAAGTGTATGTGGATGACATGCTGGTGAAGACCGAAATAGCTGCAGAACTCAACAAAGACCTTGGTGAGATGTTTGACACGCTCAGGAAATATCGAATGAAACTGAACCCAGCCAAATGCACCTTCGGGGTATCCTCAGGAAAATTCTTGGGCTTCATGGTCAACTCCAGAGGAATCGAGGCCAACCCCGACAAGATAAAGGCGCTCATAGAAATGAACCCGCCGAAGAATAAGAAGGAGGTACAATGCCTAACAGGAAGGGTGGCGGCCCTTAACAGGTTCATCTCGAGGTCCACCGACAAGTGCCTCCCATTCTTTGACATCCTCAAAGGGAGCAAAAAGTTCGCTTGGGATGAAAGATGTGAGGAAGCCTTTGTCAGGTTGAAAGAGCACCTGGGGAAGCCGCCCCTGTTAGCAAAGCCAGAGAAGGGCGAGAAGCTGTACCTATACTTGGCGGTGTCGGAGCATGCCATCAGCGCAGCCTTAGTTAAGGGAGAGAAGAAGCAACAACAGCCCGTATACTATATCAGCAA
Source organism: Humulus lupulus (assembly GCF_963169125.1). Taxonomy (NCBI): domain Eukaryota; kingdom Viridiplantae; phylum Streptophyta; class Magnoliopsida; order Rosales; family Cannabaceae; genus Humulus; species Humulus lupulus. The sequence goes on from NC_084793.1 coordinate 256,997,071, forward strand.
GCGTCTGGTGGACGCAGAGAGCCGGTATCCAGAGATCGAAAAACTGGCCTATGCGCTAGTAGTGGCGTCGAGGAAGTTGAAGCCTTACTTCCATGCGCATACGATTGATGTCTTAACGGATAGTCCTTTGAGACAAGTCTTACATAAGCCAGAGACCTCAGGGAGGCTAATGAAATGGTCGATTGAGCTAAGTCAGTTTGATATTGTCTACACCCCAAGGGCCTCCATAAATGGGCAGGTGCTGGCAGATTTCATAGTAGAATTCACCCATCAGCCGAATGAAGGACAGAGTGAAGGAGGGGCGCAGCCTGTTGTGGAGGATGAACTGGGAAATGTAGAGAAGTGGAGTTTGCATGTTGATGGGGCGTCAAATGAAGGAGGATCAGGAGCGGGCATCATGATGACTGGGCCCGAGGGACACAGAATGTACTGCGCAATCCGGTTTGGGTTCGAGGCCTCCAATAATGAGGCGGAGTACGAGGCGCTCTTAGCTGGCCTGCGCCTAGCCCAGGAATTGAAAGTAACGCGCCTCCATATTTTCAGTGACTCGCAATTGGTGGTATGCCAAATAAAGGGGGAGTACCAGGCAAGGGGGCCCAAGATGGCAGCATATTTAGAGAAGGTGAAGGGCTACCTGGGGCGAATGGTGGCATATACTATAGAGCAAATCCCCAGAGAAAAGAACACCCATGTCGATGCACTTGCAAAGCTGGCATCCACCAAGGATGGTGACGTCTTGGAATCAATACCCGTGGAGTACTTGCCAAAGCCCAGCATCGGAGACGTAGATGTGCACATGATCAGCGTCCCAAAGAAATCATGGACCGAGCCAATCAAGAAGTACCTGGAGGAAGGAGTCTTGCCTGCGGATAAAAACGAATCTCGGAGGTTGGTGTACAAGGCCGCGAGGTACGCCTTGGTAGATGGGGTCCTTTACAAAAGAGGATTCTCCATGCCTCTTCTGCGGTGTGTAGAAGGAGAGGAGGCGTTGAAGGTGTTACAAGAAATCCATGAGGGAGAGTGCGGCAACCACGAAAGTGGACCCTCCACGGCTAGGAAGGCCGTAAGACAAGGATACTACTGGCCTTCCATGGAGAAAGACGCGCAGGACTTTGCCACGAAATGTGACAAGTGCCAGAGGCACTCCAATTACCCTCGAAGACCCCCAAGCGAACTGACCAGCATGCCCAGCCCCTGGCCCTTCGCCATCTGGGGGATAGACCTGATCGGCGCTCTTCCTACAGGTAGAGGTGGAGCAAAGTACGCGGTGGTGGCAGTAGATTATTTCACCAAGTGGGTAGAAGCGGAACCCCTTGTGAAAATAACCGCTAAGCACATCACCTCTTTTGTCAACAAATTCATTGTGTGCCGGTATGGGGTACCCTACAAAATTATTTCCGACAATGGTACCCAATTTGAAGGAGGAGCCTTCGATGAATATTGTAAGAAAAGAGGTATAAGGAGGAGCTTCTCCGCAGTGGTACACCCCCAGGCCAATGGGCAAGTGGAGGCCATCAACAGGGTCCTAAAGAAGAACCTAAAGACAAAGCTGGAGAAGATGAAAGGAGCCTGGGCAGATGAGCTACCAAATGTGCTGTGGGCTTACAGAACCACCCCACGCACGACGACTGGGGAGTCCCCATTCTCCTTGGCCTATGGATGCGAGGCTGTGCTCCCAGTCGAAATGCGAGTCATATCCCACAGGGTGCAGGCGTATGAAGACGAAGCCAACCACACAGCCCTGACCGAAAGCTTAGACCTCCTGGAGGAAAAGAGAGAAAAAGCCCAGATGAGGGTGGCAGTATACCAGCAACGCGCCGCAAGGTACTACAATTCGAGGGTGCGAGAGAGAACTTTCAGAGTCGGCGACCTAGTGCTGAGGAAGGTGCTCCCAAACACACGAGACCCAGGTGCAGGAGTGCTGGGGGCAAAGTGGGAGGGACCCTACCAAGTCGCTCAGTGCATCCCCCCAAACACTTACAAGCTGGCGCGCATGGACGACACCATCGTACCCCGGGTATGGAACGCGGAACACCTGAGGAAGTACTTCCAGTAAGACGCCAGTGCCCACGGATAAAAGCACAAGTGTAGCACGCTGCCTTGATATGGTAGGAAGAAATCAAAGAGGTTACCTAGATAACCTCCTAAGTAGGCGTGAGCCATTTTATTTTGTTTTATGTGAAAATCACCTATGTACCGTTGCAACTACGTGTATGAAACCATTATGTTACGAATATAATGAATGAAACCACGTATTATAAGTAAGACTGTTAGCCTCTTCGTGTGTTATTTTTTCTTCAATACCAGGGCATCAGCCAAAGTGTCCGCCGAAATAAATTTCACCAAACACTTGGGGGGCGATAACACAGCTAGCAAGGGAGGCCTGAAAAGGACCCTCTAACGGAGGGTCTTGGAAAGGACCCCTCGCCCTCCTAGAAAAGAGGCTCCTAAAAAAGACCCTCTGATAAGGGATCTTGAAAAGGGCCCTCGATTCGGAGTAGCCTAAAAACGACCCCCTATGCATCAGGAGGACCCGAGAAGGACCGTAGCCCTAAAAAGGACCGTTCAATGGGAGTTCCTAGAAGGACCCCTTATATCGGGGCCCTAGACGAAGTTCCTAAACATAGAAAGTAGTAAAAAGACCTTGCAAGGCCTCCCCTGAGTTTACGAGGATTAGCTACCCTCGTGAACATCAAGGAGGCCAAAAGGCCTTACGAAAGAAAAATATATATATATAGTGACAACACTAATAAGTCTGGAGCGGCCACCAAGCCGCCCAGCCAAAAAGGGTCCCAAAAGAGACCCTTGCCGAAATAGTACTATGCAAAAGGACGAGAGGGACGCCTCTCGCAAAGAAATAATAAGCGCACGCAAGAAAAACCCAAAAGGATAGCTAAGACCCAAGGGGTCAAAATATCCTTACAAAAACCGCCAAGAGGCACCAAAAGAGGTCCCAGTGAACCCTCTCACATGGGATCCAAAGGACCTCCAGCCTGACAAATAAAAGAAGGGAACCAACCAAACCGCGTCATACAGGCATAAAAGGGCCTCAAATGCAGTAGAACAAGAAATAAACAACAACATCACATGTATTCATACATAAAAAAGAAAGGAGTTCTCAAGACAATACAAGGGTTACTAACAGAAAAGTAGCACTAGTAATGACGTTACAAAATAAAAAAAAACAAAAAAAAGGAGTGAAACTAGTTCAAGGCCTCCTGTAGTGGGCACTCCACCAGGCCGCTCGGGCAACAGCTTGCTCGCCAAAAGAGGAGAAGTCGAAGTCGGGATCCTGCTTCCACACATTGTAAAGAGCCCGGTCTATAGACTTGCGCTCGATTACAGCCTTCTCCGCCTCCAAGGAAGCGACTTTCTCCTGAGCCGACTGTAGTTCAGTCCTAAGGGCCTCAACTTCAGTCCCCTGTCGAACAACCATCTCATGCGACCCGGATGCAGCGATCTTGGCCTCCTTGAGCTCGCGCTCCAAACATTTAGCCTTGCCCTTCAGCACCTTGATCTTAGCTTTCAGCTGCTCATTCTTCGAGTCCGACTTGGTGTACTTAGTCCGGGCTTTTGACAATTGGACCTTGGTTGCGCTAAGCTCATTTTCGAGCTCCTGGACCTGGACTATGAGGCCGTCCCTCTCAGTGGTAGATGCGGCAAGGATGCCAGTTGAGTCAGCATGTCGAAGAGACACGATATAGACCTGCACAAGAAAACCAATGGCATCAGAAATAAGTAACAAAAAGAAGAACACAGGTGCATCTATGCATAATACTAATCAACGCAAAGTGAAAAGCCTCACCCAGGCCGCAGCACGCCTTAGCATCTCCCCGAGGTCTGATTGAGTCACGTTCCCTAGGCCCCTCCAGTCGGAGACAGGGAGACCCTCAGCTATTGGAACGAAACGCTGCCCATAAACTGAGGCCATCCTGGTCACCCAAGCCTCTGCCCCCACGCTAGGAGCATCTGGTTGGACTGGGACAGACGACCCACTCGCCGAGGCAGGAGGAGGCGCAGCAGAAGAGAAAAATTGAGACTCTGGTGCATCGGCAGGGAGCTCCGCGAGCCCGACGAAATCAGCAGCCGGTATGCCGAGATCATGATGAATTGGAGGGAAGGCATCGCCGCCACCGCGACCAGGAGAGGCGTAGCAGCCTGCCGCGGCCTGCGGGCCTAGAGGGTGAAAGGCCGTGTCCTGGTCATGGGAGGCATGAGGAGGACGTCCCCTGGGGGACAGGGGGGCATCCTCCATCTCCACCTCAGCCTCATCTTCGTGCAGTGATGGCCCAGTCGGCGTAGCCACAATCTTCTTAGACCCGGTGATTGACCATAGGAACTTGGGGTTAGAGACCGGAGACAATTGGTGGCGATTGAGATTCGTCATGGTAAATAGGACTGCTGCTTTCTTCAGGGCGGGGTCTGCTGCAATGAGTCTGTTTATCGCCTCCGCCTCCGACCCGATGACCGAGGGATCAACAAATTGCCCTGCAAGAACCGCACCAATATCAGTACAAGCGAGAGTGCAAAACGGTGAGTTCTAATAAGAAAAAGAAAAAGACCTGGATACTTACTAGGTTTAGCGCGAAAGCCTTCACGAACTGAAAGAGGCCCCTGTACCCAGAAAAACTCCTGTTTCCAGGACCCTGGGTTAGACACTGAGCCATCTATCAAGGGTAGCTCACTATTGGCCTTCTGCAAGTAATAGAAGCCCTTGGAATTGTGCACCCCAATAAGGTTGTACAAGGAATGCACCTCTTGCGCCGTCGGGGCGCGTTGCTCATTATTCTTGAACCAAAGAAAGAGGCAACTTAAAGTCAACCAACTGTTGGGCGACAGTTGGAGAGGGGCCAAATCAAAATAGTTGAGAACCGCCACAAAGAACGGGTGTAGAGGAACGGTGCCACCCGCCTTCATAATCTGCTCACTCAAAGCCACAAAGCCCTTCTCAGGGCGGTCGGCCCGGCAGGTCTCCTGAGGAACATGCAGGGCGTATTCTGGAGGAGTTCGGTAGCGCTTCACGATGGTCTTCAGTTTGTTCGAAGACATATGGGACACTAGGCTGGACGCCAGTAGGGGGGCGTCGTCTTCTTCCTGGACGGACACCTGTCTGCGTACCTTCGACATATCTGCAAAATCAAAAGAAATATGTGAGGAAGAGGCAGAGCACTTAACCCTCCATTTTCTCTTCCTAGCAAGGGTTTTCCATCGAGGGAGCGATGGCAGAAGCGCTAAGCCAGGATCAACGGAGACTAGGGGCTGAGGAGAGGAGTTGATAGCCCCGTGATCGTCATCAGGCGAAGGGGGAGTGGGAGGTTCTGGCGGAATGTGTCCCTCCATAAACTCTAACTCCCACCGCAATTCAAAAAGAGCCGTCCTAAGACGCGCTATATGGTCGCTAAGGCCTGGGGGTGAAGGTCCTCCGTCTCCCCTCGACACCGAGTCGATTTCGCTCTCTACCACCCAAATTTTATGCCTAAGATCAGCCATGCACTTGAGGTGGCGAATGCGGGCCTGCCTCAAAGAATCATAGTCCTGGTAAGGGCTGCCCTCAGGGGACTCGGGATCTGAAGACAGGTCGATAAACTCAGCCCTCGAGGGTATGTCGGACGGGCCCTCACTGGCCATGAAACCGCGTCCCGACAGCAAAAAGGGGGTCACGTTTAAACAAGGGGGATACTACAAAACACAAAGGAACAGGCTTAATACCCCTAGGTGCAAACGCCCTAAATGGACTACTACAAGGTATATGTATAACAAGAAAGAGGAGGGGCGCGCGTATGGTCAAAACAAGCTCGGGCTAATGTACCCCATCCCAAGTGTTGTTGATGTGAATCCGATAAAATAAGTAAATAAACGGGAGAAGAAAAGAAAATATACCTCAAGCAATTGAAAGAACGAAGTCGGAGTCCAAGTAAGGTTGGAAGGCGAAAAGCACCAGAAGCGTTGAAAATGCGCGTCTGCAAGAATTAATCAGAAGTGTGTGTTAGTCCAAAAATATACACACCAAGGAACTAGCTAAAAAAAAAAAAAAATGATGACGATGAAAAAATGGAAAAGTGATGAAATAATAGAGAAAGTGTGGTTGTGGGGGATTGAACCCTTTACCTCTTGAAAGGAGCAAGGGTCTAACCACCACTAAGCCAAGGAAGTAAGGTGTAAATATTAAGCCATGCATGAAGGCCTATTTATAGGAACCAAGATGAATAGTCTACAAGAGCACCTTAAGGCCCTCTCCCAGACTAGGGGGGCAAGTGTTGATGCTCATAATCTCATCAAGGGGAAATGCAAGGTAGTCACCTGGGCGTACTCCCCCCCCCCCCCGATCCGCGAGACCGCCCCGTCTCACGAGGATGCTCTTCCGCGAGGCCACCAAGTCGCCTCCCGCGAGGCCATCAAGTGGCGAGGCCCCCCCTGATCCGCGAGACCGCCCCGTCTCGCGAGAATGCTCTTCCGCGAGGCCATCAAGTGGTGAGGCCCCCCTGATCCGCGAGACCGCCCCGTCTCGCGAGAATGCTCTTCCGCGAGGCCACCAAGTCGCCTCCCGCGAGGCCACCGAGTGGCGAAGCCCCCCCCCCCCCCCCCGATCCGCGAGACCACCCCGTCTCGCGAGTGCCTTGTTCCGCGAGGCCATCGTAGGGGGCGAGGTACCTTATTTAGCGAGGCCACCCTAGGGGCGAAGTGCCTTGTTCTGCGAAGCCATCCTAGAGGGCGAGGCGCCTTATGTAGCGAGGCCATCGTAGGGGGCGAGATGCCTTGTTCCGCGAGGCCATCCTAGAGGGCGAGGCGCCTTATGTAGCGAGGCCATCGTAGGGGGAGAGATGCCTTGTTCCGTGAGGCCATCCTAGAGGGCGAGGTGCCTTATGTAGCGAGGCCACCCTAGGGGCAAGATGCCTTGTTCCGCGAGGCCACCATAGGGCGAGGCGCCCTATTCAGCGAGGCCCTTGGGCCACTCCTACCATGCCCATGCGCGGGGCCGAGGGAGGCTGCGAGGCCGCCAATGGCGCCCCGTGCGCGAGGCCACGCAAGGTCCCGCGCGCGCGCCCCGGGAGGTCCACCAGCCCGCCATCTTCTCAAGAGGCCGACACACCGTGATTTGATGCGCATGGGCCCAAGACCCCTATTCAACGCCACGGCCAATACGGACACCAAAGATCCCCTTTTTCACAACCTCAAAGTCCCTATGCTTAGTAGATCCGGAACGAGTCGAATGAGACATATTTGTACGATCGGGTACTAGGTACGGATGCTAATGCCAGCGAGGATCGTGGTCCGTACGTCTACGGCCATGGGTCAGAGCCGACACCACTACCTCCTGCGCCACCACGCCTGCTACCATGCCTCAGGAAGGGGTACAGACAAGTAGTGGAGACATCCTCCTGACACCTGCTCCTGTACGGGATGTACAGCCACAACCTCTGAAGCCACTTCCCTAGTACAGTACGTTTGTACCTCTAGGTCCCCTGGACCACTATGTACCTAAGGCCGTTAGAGCCTACTATAAATTGAATTCCAAGGCCACCTGAAAGGGGGTTGGAAATTTTACTGTAGCGGAGACATTAGTGTGAATGAGATACTGAATTCTCCATTGTTGTTATTCCATCGTTCTTGAGTCATTGTTTAAGTTTTCATAGCTTTCGAATTAGCAATTTCAATTCGATAATTTTTCCAACTTAACTTCGTTGACGAGTTCTCACCGTCAACACTAGTCACAATATTCTTTGAATCCTCCTTTGTCAAACCCCCAAAATAGACCTGAGATTTAGCCATATTGGCTGTTAAACCAGATGCAAGACTAGAAGAAGTGAAACGCTCTTTGATAATCTGAACCGAACTAGAACATCCCTTAGAAAACAGCACCAAATCATCAGCAAAACATAGGCTTGCTAATTTCAGCTTTTTACAATTAGGATGAAATCTGAAATCCTTTCTATACGAAGCTTGAATAAGAAGATGAGTTAAGTATTCCATGATAAGAACAAACAACAAGGGAGATATAGTGTCCCCTTGTCTTAGACCTTTTCTACAAATAAAGCTCCCTTGTAACCTACCATTCATCAAAATAGAGCAAGATGTGCCCTTCAAACAGATCATAATCCAGCGAATAAACGACTGGAAAACAGTAAGCACTTAGAATGTCCTCCAAAAATTGCCAATCTATAGTATCATACGCTTTGCTAAGGTCAATCTTCATCACACATCTAGGGGAGATAATTTTCCTCTTGTATCCTTTAATAATATCGTGAAAGATGAGAATGTTATGGGCCAACAATCTATCCTTGACAAAAGCTCCTTGATTTTGATTTATTAATAGAGGAAGAACCTTAGTCAATCTACCACATAGCATTTTTGAAATACACTTGTAAAGAGTATTACAACAAGCTATGGGTCTATACTCCACAGCCTTAGTAGGAGTCTCAACTTTCGGAATCAGTGAGAGGGTTGTACTCTTAAGCTCAGCTGGAAGCACTCCATGATCAAAAAACCCCAAGATGGCATCAGATATTTCTCCTCCCAAATCTTTCCACATAACTTTAAAAAATCTCGAACCATATCCATCAGGACCCGGGCTTTTAATCGAGTTAATACTGAACATAGCAACTTCCACATCCTTCTTGGTGAAAGGTTTCATCAAATTCAGCTGCTGATCCAAAGACAAAATGCCTCCATGAATAAAACACTCTCTCTGAATAGGAGCAGAAGCTGAACTATGACTGCCCATATTACTTCGAAAATGATTCAAAAAATGAGCCACTACATCCTCAAATCTATCATTAATCTGCCCATCATCATCAATAAAAGAGGTGATACGATTAGTAGCCTTCCTTTGTTTTAAACACGCATGAAAATAGGCAGTGTTATCATCACCAAACCGAAGCCAGTTAATTTTGCTTCTTTGTCTAAGATAGCTTTCATAGTATCTAGATTGGCTAGAAAAAAACCTCAAAAGCAGACCTTTCCTCTCTTTGAAGATCATCTGAATGAGGGTCCTTTTGGAGCTGACATTGGGCAGATTGGTAGTTCTTCTTGGCTATAGCATACTTGTGAACAACATCACCAATTTCCCTTCTATTAAATTGGCGAAGTACATGTTTAAGTCTCACCAATTTCCTCATTATTCTATCTAAACCGTGAGCTTTTATTGGCTTAGACCAGCTCTGCAAAACAATTTCCCTGAAACCATCATGGTCAGCCTACATATTGAAAAATCTGAATGGTTTAATTCCTGAGTTCAATGCTGCTATGGACTTAATGATACAAAAATAGTGGTCAAAAAGCACATCCTAATTGTTATACCCAAAAAATAGGAGAACGCATTCTAGGAGAGCTAAGGGGAGTGGTCCTAGGAGACCCCAAGGAGGATGTGGTCCTAGGAGACCCCAAGAGAGTGATCCTAGGAGAACCCAAGGATGAGGCCCGAGGAGAACTCAAGAAAGTGGTCTTGAGGGGACCCCAAGGAGAAAGTGGTCCTAGGAGACCCCAAGGAGGATGTGGTCCTAGGAGACCCCAAGGGTGTGTTTGAGGTAAGCCTCCCAAGGTTTCCTAAGTGTTGGCTCGAACGTGTCCAAGGTAAGTAGCTAAGGAGGAGGAGTCCCATGCAAGTCAAGAATGGAGACTTAGATTTTGACAAGGAGAGCCTACACATGTCCGATCGGACATGGTTGGAGGAGCCTAGGAAGTGCCTCGGACTTGTCCGAGGAGAGATGCCAATAAAGATGGCTCGGACCACCTTGGTCCGAGGAGAAGGCAAGAAGAGGATGCCTCGAACTACCTTGGTCCGAGGAGAAGGCCACAAGGTCCGATCGGACCTTGGTTGGAGGAGGTAGGCTCGGACCTTCCCGAGGTGAAAGGCCAAGGGAGTAGGCATGCACCACCTTTGTCCGAGGAGAGCCAAGCATACATCATTTTGGGCCAAGGAAAGCTTGAAGGAGTAATCAACCTGCATGTGAGACTACGTCAAAATCCCCGGAACGACTCTAGCAAGAATTGGTCTAGACATCCGGAAATCTCTCATTTCTCACTCAAATTGAGGAATCAGTTGTATTTTAAACATTTATTGTAATATAAATATAAGATGAATAATAAAATATCCCTATCGTAAGGGTATATCATTTGAGGATCCCAGGCCTATAAATAGAGAGCATATGGGATGAGAGAGGGGTCTTCTTCTGCTTCTTCTTTCTAGAGAGAGAAAATTGGGTCTGTGTATTCTAGAGAGAGAAAGTGCTGAAATTTGAGAGAACTCTTGTATTTTTGCATTCTGTACTGAAGAAACTCAGTTGGCTCAGTTCATCTGATCTTGAGTACAGATCTATAAATCACAACTCTAAGTGGATTAGGCTATTACCGACAATCGGGGCTGAACCACTATAAAAATCTCCTGTGTTATTTACTTTTCCTGTTTAAACCGTCTGTGTCATTTTTATTTCTCTTGAAGGTTTGTCGTATTTGACGTTCTCACGTCGTTGGCTAAAAACGCAGTCAACAACAGCAATAGTAACATAAGCAAAATGCATCTCACTGCTTGGGATCAGGTCTGTTTGCCTAAGAGTTTGGGTGGTATTGGGTTTAAGGAAGGGTTCAAATGGAATAAAGTGTTGTTAGCCAAGTTCCTTTGGGCTATTTCGTCTAAACAAGATATCCTCTGGGTGAAATGGGTTGATGCCCTTTATCTCAAAGGGCAGAATTTTTGGGAGTATGAGATCAAAAGCAATGTGAGCTGGTATTGGAGAAAGCTAGTCAATCTGAAATCAGTCATCTCTCTTAGTGATTTGGAGGATGCAGTAAAGAACAGTAAACTTAATCTGAGAAGACTCTATTTTCAGCTGCTGAATAAGGAGAGAGTTCACTTTGCTAATGTAGTCTGGTGTAATCTGGCTGTTCCCAAGCACAGGTTAATTTTATGGCAAGCTACTCTTGGACACTTACTCTCCCAAGATAAGCTTGTTCACTGCCATATGAATATTGATTCCTTACTATGTCCGGTTTGTGAGCTGGAGCAGAAAACTCATGCCCATCTGTTTTTTGAATGTCTCTTTTCTCATCAAGTTAGATCAAAAGTTGCTTCTTGGCTGGGAAATGATATTTGGTCGATTAAGTATGAAGATTGGTCCACCTGGATGATTGAGAGACCTAAAGGTCTTAAGCAAAAAATTGCAGCAGCAACACTGGCTGCATCAGTTTATGCGATTTGGTGGAATCATAATTCTTGTATGTTCAGATTTTATGCTATGACAGTAGATAGTATAGATCACTTGATCAAGTCTTGTTTGAAAGCTAGAATTTTAAGACTTCCTAAGACAAAGTTTGGGCAAAAAGATATAGCTATTGTTGAGAAGTTGGACCAGTTGTAATGGTTCTGGCTATTGGTGCTCTATTAGAGCTTGAGTTGTAATTGTTTTGTTCTGATTCAATATATTCTCATTTCATCAAAAAATAATAATAATAATAACAACAATATAGCCAAGGAGCTTTCTAACCGTTCCATTATTTTCTCTTTGGGAGTTTATTCATATCGCCATCCTAAATGCTTCTATCTCTCTATCTCTGGGTTTCTCCCTCCTTCCCAATGCCGATTCCGATGATAAAAAAAAATTGGTGATAGAAAAGTAAGCACCGTGGCGTTGTCTCTTGCAAAGGTCACCGCGAAAGGCTTGGACATAGGCTATGTATTAAGATTAGCCTAGCTTTTTCCTTAACTTTTATTCTGTTACATATTCTGTTTCATAATAGAAGTTTTATTCTGTTACACATTCTGTTTCATAACAGAATTGTTTTTTTCTTCATTCTGTTACAAGGCTTTATGCCTCTATATATTGTAACCTAAACTTCAGTCAATGATATACAAAAACTATTGTTTTCATTTTTGTCTTCATTTCCCTAATATGGTATCAGATGCAACACCCTCCTCTTGACTGAAACCCATGGCCAGACCACGCACCAGAAGCTCTTCTCAATGCCAAGATCTTCCACCTCCAGCTCCGGCGACTGACTCCACCACTGATCGCCCAGTGCCTCGTCAAGGTCAGCCCCCTGGTAACAATGGCAGATTGGCTTCTTCTTCAAATCTCTTTGACCCCCTCACCAATCTTGATCACCTGCCTATGACGATTTTCATAGTCCATATCATCTCGGCAATGGAGATCACCCCGGAATGCTCATTGCTTCCCCTATCCTCACTGAAAACAATTTTGAGTCCTGGAAATGCTCAATGACCATATCCCTTGGTGCTAAAAACAAGATGGCTTTTGTGGATGGAACTCTACCTAAACCTCCTACCACAGACCCCAATCACAGCCCCTGGTTACGTTGCAACAATATGGTCATGTCTTGGATATTAAACTCCATTTCCAAAGAAATTAGGGATTCTGTGATGTACCTCAAGACTGCTGCTGCTATATGGCAAGAAATCATTGATCGTTTCAGCGAAGGGAATGGTCCTCGTATCTTCTAACTCAAACAAGTTCTTGCACAACTTCGGCAGGGAGATAATTCAATCAGTGGTTATTTTGCAAGACTCAAGTCTATTTGGGACGAGATCAATGAATACCAAGCCTATACAATCTGCAATTGTGAAGCTGCTAAGAATAATCTCGATTTATACAATCGGGATCAGGTTTTGCAATTCCTAACTGGATTAAAAGATTGTTTTCATTCTATTAGAGGCCAAATCCTTTTAATTGAACATTTTCCCTCTCTTGCTAAAGTTTTCTCTATGGTAATCCATGGTGAAAAACAATGCAAGATTGGCATCAATGTTACTAACAATCTTGTTGCTCCAACAATTGCTCAAAATCCTCCAAATCTTCATTCCATTATAGCACAGAATCCTGCTCCTGCCTCAACTTCTTCCATTGCTGCAGCATCACGGACTAAGAAACCAAGATATACCTGTACTCATTGTCACAAAACCGACCATCTTGTGAGAAATGCTACTTTCTTCCTACTGGTTTCACAGTCCCTATTGCCGAATCAGGCATTGTCCATATAACAGAAAATATATCTCTCAAAAATGTTCTTTTTGTTCCCAACTTCAAGCTAAACCTTTTTTCGGTAACATCCTATATAGCTCAAACTACCAACAATGTGATTTTCACTCACACTTGTTTTTTACAGGAACCTACAACGACTTTGAAGATTGGGACAACTAGACGATATGGCAAACTTTTTTGTTTCGAACAAGATTTGTCTTTCTTTTCCAATATTACTTACTCTTTTACTAGTCCTTGTATTGATGCCAATCAATGGCACATAAGACTTGGTCACCCTTCTCATTCAATTTCAAATAATATGAATAAAACTCTTTCTTTTTCTGCTCATAATTCAGTAGATAAACATTGTTCCATTTCCCATTTTGCCAAACAAAAAAGGATCCCTTTTATTTCTCATAATAATTTTGCTTCTGCTATCTTTGATCTTATTCACATAGACATATGGGGACCCTTTCACATCACTAGTATAGAAGGATATAAATATTTTCTAACAATTGTTGATGACAAATCTAGATATACTTGGCTTTACATGCTAAAATCCAAATCTGAGGCTCCATCTTGCATCCAACATTTCTTTACTTTTATCTCTACACAATATGGCATTAACATCAAAGCTATAAGAAGTGACAATGCTAAAGAACTTAGTTTACCATCTTTTTATGCTAGCAAGGGTATTTTACATTATCATTCTTGTGTAGACCGCCCACAACAAAATTATGTTGTAGAACGAAAACACCAACATATTCTTAATGTTGCTAGAGCTCTTGCTTTTCAATCTCATTTGCCTCTTCTTTATTGGAGTTTTATGGTGAAAACTGCCGTATATCTTATAAATCGTACACCCTCTGTTCTTCTTAAGAACAAAACACTCTATTTCCTTCTTCATAACAAGGAACCTTCTTATGACCATTTAAGAGTTTTTGGCTGTCTTGTATATGCATCTACATTAGACAAAACCAGACATAAATTCACAAAATGTTCTCGGGCATGTGCTTTTATTGGCTACCCCGAAAACATGAAAGCATATACCTTAATTGATATTACAATAAACCAGATTTTTCACTCAAGAGATGTCAAATTCCATGAGCATATTTTTCCTTTCAAAGATAAAACCAACAATGATGACATATCATCATTATTCACTAACAATGTTTTACCTTGTTTTATACCTGTCACTACAGCTGAAACAAGTCATCAAGAGGATGTTACCGCGGATGACAGAACATGAACTCAATCGGGTCGTATGGTTACTACACCAGCCCACCTCAAAGATTATGTTTATGCTCATTCTACTACAGCCCATCCTCTTACTATTTCTTACACTAAACTTTCTCCACAGTTTTGTGCAGCTATTCTTGCAGCAAACACTATCACTGAGCCACAATCCTACAAAGACGCTTGTACACAACCTCAATGGCAGCAAGCCATGAATACCGAGCTTGCTGCCCTCGAAGCCAACAACACATGGACATTAACTAAACTTCCTCCAGGTTGTCATACAATTGGAAACAAGTGGATCTACAAAGTAAAATACAAGCCTAATGGAGATATTGAACGCTACAAGGCCCGACTAGTTGCTAAGGGATACACCCAACAACAAGGAATCGATTACTCCGAAACTTTTGCCCCAGTAGCCAAATTTACCACCCTACGGTTGTTACTTGCTCTAGCTGCCATAAAAAATTGGACTCTTCATCAAATGGATATCAACAATGCTTTCCTCCATGGCGACCTCCATGAAGAAGTCTACATGAAGATTCCATAGGGCTATATACCTAAGGGCACGGTTCCTTCCAATTTTGTTTGCAAACTCAAAAAGAGTCTTTATGGTCTCAAGCAAGCATCGAGACAATGGTTCCAAAAACTTTGTACCACTCTTCTTCAAATTGGTTTTGTTCAATCTCCTTCTGACCATTCCTTGTTTATTAAAAATGTTGCAGGTGTTTTCATAGCTTTACTGATATATGTTGATGACATTGTCATAGCAAGTAACAATGATAATGCTCTTAATAAATTCAAAAATAACTTAGACAGTCAGTTCAAATTAAAAGACCTTGGCCAATTGAGGTTCTTTCTTGGCCTAGAAATAAGCCGATCTTCCAAAGGTATTTCCATTTCTCAACGTCCTTTTATCTTACAGCTTCTCATTGATGCAGGTTATCTTGGTACAAAACAAGCATCATCTCCAATGGAGCCCAACATCAAACTTAGCAAGGATGAAGGATAATTACTCTCAGACCCGACCACTTATAGAAGAATTATTGGGAAACTCATCTACATCACAATCACACGGCCAGACATATGTTATGTTGTCAATCATCTTAGCCAATTTCTTTAAACACCTTGGCACCCTCATCTTCAAGCTGCTCACAGAGTTCTACAATAATTGAAAGGAACTCCTACTCAAGGCTTGTTTTTTCCAGCAAGCTCAAGTGCTCACATTCAGGCCTATGCTGAGACAAGCCTTTCCTCCACAGATGTCCAGCTGAAGATCTTTGCTGATGCCGACTGGGCAAGTTGTGTTGATTCTTGACGCTCCATTTCTGGCTTCTGTATCTTCCTCGGCCAAAGCCTCATTTCATGGAAGTCCAAGAAGCAACGAATAGTGTCTAAGTCTTCTGCTGAAGCCGAGTACCGGGCTATGGAAAATGTCACTTGTGAGATAACATGGCTACTTGCTTTACTAAAGGACTTTGGTATATCTCACTCAAAACCTGCCCATCTTTACTGTGACAATAGTGCAGCAATACACATTTCTGAGAACCCGGTCTTCCATGAGCACACCAAACACGTTGAAATAGATTTCCACCTTGTTCGGGACAAAGTCACCAATAGAACACTCAAGCTCATTCATGTCAACTCCAAGAACAAAATTGCTGATGCTCTCACTAAGGCACTATTCCCGACTTACTTCCACGACCTTATATCCAAGATGGGTGTCAAAAGTCTATACACTCCATCTTGAGGGGGCGTATTAAGATTAGCCTAGCTTTTTCCTTAACTTTTATTCTGTTACATATTCTGTTTCATAGCAAAAGTTTTATTCAGTTACACATTCTGTTTCATAACATAATTGTTTTTTTCTTCATTCTGTTACAAGGCTTTATGCCTCTATATATTGTAACCTAAACTTCAGTCAATGATATACAAAAGCTATTATTTTCACTTTTGTCTTCATTTCCCTAATACTATGTGATGCTCTTTGACATGGTCACATCGAAGCTTCCATATATGTTAGTATTAACACCTCTAATTTGGAAAAGATGAGTGCTATTTTTTTTTTTAAAAAAAATTTCACACTTTGAATTATTTACATTGTAGTGGATTACTCTTGATAAAGAGTTGAAAATATGCAGTGATTTTCTATGTAGGAACATCGTATTTTTATTTTTAAGCTAATCTCTCTGTAGTGATTTTCTCCTTTGCATTTCTTTTTTTTTTTTTTTTTCCATTGCCAGAGACATCACATTTCCCTCTCTTATTTGATGGCAGTGTTGGTATTCCTCTTCTCTTTCTAATTTAAAACTAATTTCTTCTCATTTGGTCCTATATGGATTTTTTTTTTTTTTTTTTTGTCTTCAAACATTTCTTAATTGTTTACGTTTTCTTTTACTGTATTATTTTTTCTTCACTCATTTATATTTATGTTTTTTTTTTAAAAATGATATCCATAAAAAGTAATAGTAATGTTTGATAATAATAATAATAATAATAATAATAATAATAATAATAATAATTTCAAAAGTGTTAAGTTATTTTTTGTTTAATATTGACAATGTTAATAAATCTATTGGCATGACCCATTATGGGAAAGCTGTGATTTAATATTTAAACTTATTGAATCTTAAAAACATGTTTTTGAATTTTTTTTGGATAATTGGATTTAATTTAAAAATAAAACATCAAATTGGTTTGTTTTGAAAGGATCTCAATATAATTACAAATTAAAGATCATTTGATTATTCTCCATGATTGCTTTTTTTCTTCCAAACAATTTACCCCGAGTGTCTTTTGGTTTCTTCATACTATAAACACTAAGTATTTACTATTAGTATTAGTATTAGTATTAGTATTAGTATTTTCTTACCTACCATCCTCTTTACAAAGATTGTTGTGTTTTTATTTTTTGAATCTTTGGAACTTTGCCTACTGTTTGCTTTATGGAGTACTCTTTTCTCCAAGACTTTGAACAATGAAGCATATAGTTGGATGATAAGAATTAGACTTTATATGATGTGGGAGTCCATCAAGACCAAGAATAATGGAGAATTGATAAGTGTGAATATGATTTTCATTGATGAAAATGTTATAAAAATTTATTTCTTCCATTATATTCCTTATTTTTCTCAAATTATTTTATACTTAATGTTGCATTTGTTTTTGCCACAAGAAAGTTCAATGCATGCAACAATCAAGAAAAATTTAGTGTCTAGGTTTATGTATCTTTTGAGTGAGATATCTTTGTTTTATGTCAAGAATTCAAAAATTGTTGCAAGTACATGCGATTATAGACTTTTTTCAACTGAGTACAATATTCTCTTTTTGGTTACAACTTCACTCAAGCAAGTATATTTACATAATTGTAGACTACCATGTCAAGCATAGTTTTACTTTTAGTCTTATTCCTTACCCCATTTGTTTCCAACGCATTAAGTTCACATAACACTTTTATTTACTGCAAATAACGGTTTACTTTGGTTGTGTTTGGTAAAATTTTTGTTTTTGAATTTTTTAAACCCAAAAATGGAAATATTATTTTATTTTTGTTTCTTTATTTTTAAAAAATAAAAATATGTTTGGTAACTATTTTTGTTTTTTGTTTTTAAAAACAAAAAAATAATAAACGCGCTTGATAATTTTTATTTTTATTTTTTGTTTAACAATATGATGTGTTGGTTTGAATAAGAAAAGAAAAAAAAAGTCGAAAACTGTTTAAAAAAATTTTGAAAGTGAAAAAATTCTATTTTCAAAATTTAATAAATTTTAATTAAAATTTAAAAAATAATAAATAAAAATAGAGTTACCGAACACATTTTATGTTTAATTGTCAAATTTTTAATTAATTAAATAAAAAACTATTTTTTAAGTGTTACCAAACAACACCATTATGCCCTTTCACTTATTTAACAACTATAAAAGGTATAATTTCTTACACTCATGTTATAAAAATCTTAAAAAATTATAAAATTAATCATACAAATAAAATTCTTTAAATATACATACTTCTGAATTTTTATAAAAAAAATCGCACGAAGCGCGGTCACATTTCCTAGTAATAATATAATTGAAATCAAGAAATCATGTTTATGGCTTTGAAATCACCCTTAATCTAAATAGGAACTTAGCTAGACATAATTAAATAAAAAAACATAAAATTTACTAAGAGAAAAATTGTAGAAAAGAATGTCTCTCTAAATGAGAGCCTCGACTGTTTTCAAATAGAGACATACCTCTATTTATAATAGTCTCATAATAACTAAATCTTATCATAATAAAATTTAAAATCTAAAACTTAAACTAATAGATATTAATTTACTTTTAATATTATGTGATATCTCGAATTTTTGAATTTGGAGTAAAAATTTATGACAATTTGTTGCAAAATTGGAGTTTGAACCTGTTATTTTTGTATTCCTCAAGAAACTGATTTTTCCTACGCAGGTAATCATATTTTGGTCATATCTCTCTCTTGATATAACTCTGTATTGGACGATTCAACATGGCAAGAAAAACTAAGAAAAAAACTTACAACTTTTGGGGGTGTTTGGCACCTTAACTAAAAAATTGTTTTTTGTTTTTAAAAGTTAAAAACTGTTTTTTGAAAACAAGTAGAGGTGTTTGGCATTGTTTTCAGAAAACAATTTTTAAAAACAAAGTTACAAAAAACAGAAAATTTTGAGAACAAGAAAAAGTTGTTTTCTGTTGTTCTCAAATTTTCTCACTTCTTATTTTTCATCATTTTTTCTTTTAAATTATTTTATCTCATTATTTATTACAAACTTTTAAAATTATTTTCTCTTTGTAAATATATTTGTTAATTTTTTATTTAAGATTAAAAAAAAATAAAACTAAAAAATTGTTTTTAGAAAATATTAACCAAACACCTCTTGTTTTTTGAAAACTACAAAAACAGTTTTCTGTTCTCATTTCTGAGTACACAATTTTGAAAACAAAAAACAGAAAACAATACCAAACATGCCCTATTTTTGGCAGAATGTCCAAAATATGACTGTAACAATGTCAAACTTGCTCGTGAAGTTTCAGCTCCAGCACTAGCTCAAACTCATGTTCAAATTTCAACTCTTTTATTTTATTCATTAAAATATACATTTCTTACAAAACCAAATAAATAAAATAAAAAATAAATATTTCCAAATAAAAAATAAATTAAATTAAATCCATAAAAATATTAATTCAAATTCAATTTATTTTTATATTAATAAATGTGTATTTTAACTACTAAAATTATTTATAACCCAAAAATCACAAAATACCAAAAACATAATTAAATTCATTAAAATAACTAAAAACTAACCATTTTTAAGAATATATATAGTTAAAACTATAATTATCATCAATATGTATTAAAAAAAATGAGAAATGTCTTTTTTTTTATTAATTGCAAGTTCGTAGCATAGAATGTGATGAATCAAAAGACTTTTGCCATGTTAAAAAATACTCAAAATTTATACTCAAGCATTATATATATGTATATATATTGGGGTATCACTTTAAAAATAAAATAATACTTTGGTATAAAAAGTTGGAAATTAAACTTGAAATTAATGTATTTGATTCAAATACATGGCATAAATATCTTTTCCGTATGCTTCTTGAATGTTAGATATATAAATATATATATATACTAAGTACAAATAATGTATATTTCATGTTTGCTTAGTTTTATTTAAAAAAATTATTAATTATTTTTATTAAATTTTTAAGATTGTTATAAAAATTTTAAATAAATAAACAATATTATAAATAAAAAAAATTAAACCAAAACATTGTTATTACACCCCAAATTTCAAGGCATATTTATTTAATATCGAAATGTAGGCTCGCAGAGATAAAAATTGAATGAATAAGTAAAATGAGCATAAGGGTTTATTCAAGTATCATCAACTATGATGACACGTCATTAATTTGGCTCAATGCAAGGAGTTAGCTCGAAAGGAACGAGTCAACTTAAGGGTTGACTTCGAAGACTCGAAGGATGGTGACGTGGATATCACTGCAACTATAAGCTCGAACCAGAGTGTAGGCTTAAAAACGTACATTGGGTGAACGACAAGCAATTGTGTTTGTGTATTAAAAGCCTACAATCATGGGCTTGGTTATATTTGCTTAGTCAGACCTATTTTCATGAGATATTTTGTATTTTCAAATTTAAATGACATTGTTGTAACTTCCAAAAAAGGTGGGAAGTAATATTTGAACCCTGTCTATAAATATTTGGTCTTTTTATTTGTAAAGCATGCTCAA
The DNA here is from genome assembly GCF_963169125.1 of Humulus lupulus. Taxonomy (NCBI): domain Eukaryota; kingdom Viridiplantae; phylum Streptophyta; class Magnoliopsida; order Rosales; family Cannabaceae; genus Humulus; species Humulus lupulus. The sequence goes on from NC_084793.1 coordinate 257,017,548, forward strand.
TTCTTGTATGAAGAATCTCTGTGAAATTACTTTTAGGCTTTAACGCGGACTATCTTAATAATAATGACTTGTGGACAAGGTAGATTTAACCACTGAACCACGTAAAAATCTCTGTTCTTTTCTTTTCTTCCTAATTCTTTGATAAAAGCTCAATTGCTCTTATTTATTTTTTGATGACGAAAAACGTCGTCAACAGTTTGGTGCTTTCATTGAGAGCATTAAGCATTCTATCAAACCTCCTATTCGAATATGTGTTCATCATAAACATGGATGCACCCGCTGGAAACATCCTTGGATCTAGAAGTGGACGACCACTACCCAGGATCTCAGAGGAAAATACTCTGCAGGCTAAGGAACACCCCCGACGGGCTGGCAAACAACCAATGAATGACGATCGGACTCTAGATGAAGGAAGTGCTTCCTTAACGCCAGGAGATCCTGGCCCAAGTTCTAGGCCACCACGTCAGGATTACTATAATCGTGATAGGTACGTCCCAATGGTGGAGTTGGAGAACTAAAGGCTACGAGAGAGGCTAGCTGATGCCACTCGACTGAACGAAGAAATGGCGAGAAGAGCAGCTCAAGCCCAAGCACCTCCACAGAGCACTAGGGGACGTCCTTGGGGTAGTACCGCTGCTCAAATTGCCGAGCAAATGGCTCGATAGAACCAGGCAGGAGGAACTGGAGTAAATACTAGAGCTAACCAACCGAGGGTTTCATCTCGAAATCCCTCACGTGTGAGCCAAACGAGGGAAGCTCCTGCCAATATTGGGAATAACCCAGCTGCCCTACAAGCAGCTTGGAACAATAACCCAGAATCTGTGAGGCCAGCCTCAAACAATGAGAGACTGCTACCATCTTTGATCAGGCATCCACCTTCTCCCATTAAACATCCATCACCAGTTTGAGACATACCGCAGCATGACTCGGGTGGACCTCGAACTGGGGAGGAGGTACCACAAAGGCTAGCCCAAAGTGCAAGAAGTGCTAGTCGAGACAGAAATCCTCGGACCAGACATGGACAGAGGAATAGCCATGTGGTCCCAGTGGGAGAAAACCAAGGGGAAAGGCAAGTGAGACAGCCCCAGCCATCGGGAGGTCACTTGTTTAGATCCCGAGCCACTGGGATCAGGGAGCATGTGGATAACCCACCTCAAAATTATTCCCAACACCAGCAACAACAAAGGATGGTTAGTTTTCTTGAGGACAACCAAGATATCAGTAGGTCAGAAAATGTGTACAATACTGAGCCTAGGTACTACAAAAATTATCCTAATAATGGTCCAGATCTCCTAGATCATCTAAATCAGAACTGGGGGCAGTACAACCAGCCAAAAACAAATCTGAGAGCACACTTAAATGCCCAGAGGGAACCATTACAACCTGTTTACGGGAATAATTATAACTCAATACTACAACAAGGAGTTGGAGTTCCTTTGACAATAACCAACTCTCAGTATTGCAGGCTCCACCCCTGGTAAATCTGGTTCAGGAAAGAATAAACGCACTCGAGGAGCAGTACAGGCTCCCACAAGAAGGGAAAAATAAGGAGAAATCATACGACTTAGATGAGAAGCCTGAGCCCCTCATATTTCAAGCACACCTTTCCCGAATGGTTTTAAAATACCCCATGTGGCACCTTACGATGGAAACTCCGACCCTAGTAGCCACTTGAGCACTTTTAATACAGTAATGAGAGCCAGTAACGTGGGTCTCAAGCTTAGGTGCATGCTGTTAACGACTACACAATTAGGAGAAACAAAGAGCTGGTTCAATAAATTCCGCAGACATTCTATCTCATCGTGGGAATAGTTGTCAAAGGATTTTAAAAAGCAGTTGCGAGCTAAAAAAAGCATTAAGCCCGAAGCATCATCCTTGGAAAACATCAAACTACAACAAGGTGAATCACTCAAACAGTATATTGGGAGATTCAATATTGAGGCAGCTTGAGCCCGAGATGTTGATGATATTAGCCACTTGATGTTTGAGCTGGAATCCTGGCAGGAAGCGCCTTATGGGACAACCTACAGTGAAAAACTGGTTCATACCATAGCAGAATTCACCCTACGAACTCAGAGGTTTATCAATGTAGAAGAAGCCAAGTTGGCATTATAGCTGTTATCCAGATTTCCGGATAGCGTTTAGATGGATACCCTCGGGGAAGCAGAATTATCAATGTCTTTCACGGTAGGTGACCAGAGCTCGCGGATGGACAGAAAGGCTTCGCCTCTCCCGTTTAGTGTCCGGATTACTCTTTCAAGCAAACGCGACACGGAAGCTCGTCAACTCTCCCGGACTCCCGAAGGAGTATCCTTCGGGGAAACTCCTTCCAGGAGAAGCTCTTCAAGAGGTCTTCGCGGAAACAGTTCCGTGCCTCGCACGGAACAAGACCAGGCGGTCGAGTCGTGGAGGAGGCATATTTGGAATGATATCCACCTGACACAGGATCCCGCCTGACACGCCCGACAGGTCAAAGCCGCACACATCCCAGCACGCCTAAGGGTACCTTTTCGCCTACTGTTCCGCTGGCAACTTGGAAAAGACGGCTGACTTTGTGTATTCCCCATACTTTCACGTAAATATACCCACATAGAGTCTTGTAGCCATGCTACTACAGTAATTGTATCCCCTATTTATGGCTGGTGTAATTAAGACTCATGTACGTAGAGAAAAACCCTAATCCAAAACCCTAGCTATAAAGACCCCCTCATTTTACAATAGGAGGGACGGCCAACAAATCACATAGCAAGAACTCTACTAAAATCTCTCTAGCTTCATCTTCTTCAAGAGAACCCGAAAGAAACACTGTGAGTGTGTGAAGTTCTTGTACACCAGCCATCTTACTGTAATCCTTTACAAGTATAATAACATCGACTCGTGGACTAGGGCTTGTTAACGCCTGAACCACGTAAAAACACTGTTTGTTTAGTTACATTTCAGCACTTCTACAGTTCTTATCTTTTTATTATTCTGTTTGTATTCGTTTCCGAAAAACTCGGTAAACCTTTTGGTGCTTTCATTGAGAGCTGTAGGAAGTTGTTAGTCAGCTCTTTTTCTGTGTACGTTTTTTGTATTCACTCCGTGCTAAAAATATGGTGACTACGAGAAAATCCGCGGTTCACAAGAATGCTAGGGTCAACCCCGATACTATGATGGAAGATGCGGTGCAAAACGAACCCTTGGACTACCAAGGTGAAGACCCGACATCCCGCCAGGATCGGGTCAGTACTGAAGATACGACATACTTAGAAGACGAAGAAGAGTATGTCCAAGACGGTTATTACAAGGACGGCTGCTACTATGAGAAGGACCCAGAACTGGTCCAAGTAGCCGAAGAACTGGAGGTCACCAAAGCCAAGCTTGCTGAGCAGGAGCGCCTCTCCGAAAAAATGCAGCGCATGATGGAGCGCCTCCAAAGCAAGTTCGGAGACCTAGGCGACTCGGACGAGGACGCCTCTGTTTTAGGTGGTGCTGATGCCACTATGCCGGATTCAGCCGCTGCTGGACCATCCAAAGCCGCCCCTAACAAGGGCAAAGAAAAAGTTGGAGAGCCTGTGCGCGCTGACGCCCCTGCACCTCCTAAAGGCATGAATCACCAGGCCGACTGCCCCCCCCCCCCCCCCGCGCGCAGAAGGTCTCTGGCGCTCCTAAGCCCAGACGTCCTTCAGCCCCAAGGGGGCACTCCGTGCCTAAAGGGCCCGGTGCTAAGGCACCCAGGCCTAGGGGAAGGAACAACCGCCCCAGTGATTCCGTCAACCAGGACGGTCGGGCTGCGAACTCGCACTCCGAAGATAGCTGGTCCACGGTGGACCTAAGAAGAAGGTTGGAGGCCAAGTATGAAAAGGCCAAAGGAGAAAAGGCCCGGCCTCGCGGAGATGACCTCCGAAATCATATTAATGACAAGCTCCAGGGACGTGACCTCCCGGAGAGTGATACAAAGAGGCTCGAGGAACAGATTGCTGCCTTGACCAAGCTGGTCCGGAAGCAAAGTGGGGCCCTGTCAGACTCTGAGGAGGAAGACCCGGAACCATGTATTCGGAGGATCGCGGAAACGTCCCTCCCGGATAACTTCAAAATGCCTCACATAGAATTATATGAGGGGAGGACAGACCCGCGTACCCACCTAGCTAAATACAACAAAATGATGCAAGTGGCGCGCGTCAGTGAGGACGCCAAATGCATGTGCTTCTCACTCACCCTTACCAAGTCCACGGAGGACTGGTGGAAAAGATTAGCTCCCGGATCAATCCACAGTTGGAAGGAGCTACAGTCCGCATTCAGGAGGCAGTTCATTGCTGCCCGCGACCACGACATGGAGGTTGGTTCCTTAACCAACATCAAGCAGCAACCCAATGAGAACCTCAAAGCTTTCATTCAGAGAATGATGGAAGCTGCTGCAAAGACCAAGGTCAGCGATGACATGAAGCTGATCGCCCTTCAATCGGGCCTTACTGTCGGCTCCCTGCTATGGGGGGAAATGCAAAGGAGACGGGCAGAAACGCTGTCTGAATTCATGTCTAAAGCTCAGGGAATCATCAACCTTGAGGATGCCTACCAGCAGGCCTTTGGAGTTCCCCCAGCTCCAACGCCTTCCGTGACTGCGCCAAGCTTTGCTTCGCAAGCTCCCGCACCAGCCCTCACACTTCCAGGAGCCCAATTCACTCCAAGTGTGTATGGGCCTTCCGCGTCTGCTCAGACGCCGAGTCAAACCCATTTCTCTGGGTACGGAGCTGTACAAACCGGGTGTAGTATCGCTCCTGGCCTGCTGCAGCCGCAAGCGGAAGGCCCAGAACGAAATTTGAGCCAATCGCGGAGCAAACGAAGCGGAAGAAACTCCAACCGGGGAGACCATTCAAAGAAACCCCGGAAGGACTATGAGCCCAAGTTCACGGAGTATACCAGTTTGATAGACTCGCGAGAGAATGTCTATCGGGCGACCTGTAATATGGTCAACTACAGGAAGCCCCCGAAAGTGTCTCGCGGAGGAAGGCGTCCGCGAGACTCCAATAAGAGGTGTGAGTTCCACGGAGACGTGGGGCACACCACGAACGAGTGCCTTCAGCTGAAGGATGAGATCGAGTCCCTGGAAAGAGCGGGACACCTCGGTCAGTGGGTGAGGATACCCATTATCTATCCCGGACAGGGAGTAGTTCACGGAGCTGCATATTCCCCGGGACAGAGGGGGACCGTTAGCGCTCCTGGAGCCGGTCACCCCCAAGCTCCCGGGTCTCAGTTCCCAGCGCTTCCTGCTCCAACCGCTCCGGCACCCATTGCCTTGTTGGCTCCAGGACCTGGCAACCCATATCCGCCCGGCCTTGCTCCGCCACCGGTTGACGGACACGTAGCCACCATTTCCGGAGGACCGCACCTTGCCGGAAGCACCCGCAACTCCCAGAAGAGGTACTTGAGGGAGTTAGAACACACCGGGGAAATGTGCGCCTTGGTTCAATCACCTGCTCAACGTCCCCGAATGATGGACCTTCCCATCACCTTCACGGAGGACGATGCCCGACATGTGCACTTCCCCCACAAAGATCCCCTCGTGGTGGAAGCCCAGATTGCCAATAAGAAGGTCTCACGGATCTTGGTCGATAACGGAAGCTCCATAAACATCCTCTTCAAAGCGGCCTTCCACGGGATCGGATTAACCGAGACAGACCTGACCCCATGCCCCATCCAGCTTAAAGGGTTCAATGGGGATGCACTCATGCCACTAGGAAAAATTCAACTTCCAGTCACCCTCAGAGGAGAAAGCGATGCTTGTGTCTTCAAGCACAGCACATTCGTGGTGGTCGACTGCCCCACGGCGTATAATGCCATCCTAGGCCGACCGGTCCTAATCGATTGTGGGGCCATAACCTCAATACGCCACTTATGATTGAAGTTTCCATGCGACGATGGGCGTATCGGCACCCTTCGAGGAGACCAACGAAGCGCACGAAGCTGTTATAACGTCTCCGTCCGATCCGTCTACACGGTCCAGGAGACGGTTGCTGCCATTCCTTTGGCGGAAGAATTACCAGAAACTGGGGGTGCTCAAGGGGCATACTTTGACGAACTCGACCCAAGAGTGGGAATCGAGAAAGCGATAGAGCCAATGGAGGAAGTCGAAGAGGTGATCCTCAACCCGGGAGATCCCACCAAAGTCATTTAGGTGGGGAAAAACTTGTCGTCGGCCATTCGAGATAAGATCGTGGCCACTGTGAAGAATAATCAGGATATCCTGGCATGGTGCCACGCTGATATGACGGGTATTAATCCTAATGTTGCGTGCCACGCACTCAACATAGACCCATCTGCAACTCCAGTTCGCCAAAAGAGGAGGCCGTTAGACCCAGTGAGGGCCGAAGCCGTCAAAGCTGAAGTGGACAAGCTGATGTCCATAGGCTTTCTCCAGGAGTCACACTATCCCGTGTGGTTGGCCAACCCAGTTCTGGTCCCGAAACCCGATGGGTCCTGGAGAATGTGCATTGACTTCACGGACCTAAACAAAGCCTGCCCGAAAGATTGTTTCCCTCTTCCGCGAATCGATCAGATGGTAGACGCTACTTCCGGGTACGAGCTCTTATCCTTCATGGATGCGTACTCCGGATACAACCAGATCAAGATGCATGTCGTGGACCAGGAACACACCAGCTTCCTCACGGACAAGGGTGTCTACTGTTACGTGGTCATGCCCTTCGGTTTGAAGAATGCTGGGGCGACGTACCAGCGTCTAGTAAACAGGATGTTTAAGGACCAACTGGGGAGGAACATGGAGGTGTACGTGGACGACATGTTGGTAAAATCCAAGACCTCCGGGGACCACAGTGACGACCTTGAGGAAGCTTTCGCCGTGATCCGAAAGTATGGAATGAAACTGAATCCAAAGAAATGTACTTTCGGGGTCTCGTCTGGGAAGTTCCTCGGTTTCATTGTCAGCTCCCGCGGAGTGGAAGCCAACCCTGAGAAAATTAAGGCGTTCATAGATATGCCTTCCCCCCGGAAGCATAAGGATGTCCAGAGCGTTACCGGAAGGATAGCTGCTCTCAGCCGCTTCGTATCCAAGGCCACTGACAAGTGTATCCCCTTCTTCAATGTGTTGTGAGGAAACAAGAAGTTCGAGTGGACCCCCGAATGCGAAGCAGCCTTCCAACACCTCAAGGAACATTTAACCCGAGCTCCCATTCTGTCCAAACCTGTCGAAGGAGAGGCGTTGTTCTTATACTTAGCTGTGACAGAGCACGCAGTGAGTGCCGCTCTCGTCCGGGAAGATGGCCGTATCCAGCTCCCTGTGTATTACGTAAGCAAGAGGTTACTGGACGCCGAGTCCAGATATTCAATGATCGAAAAACTCTCCCTCTGCTTGCTAATTGCTTCGCGGAAGCTAAGGCCATATTTCCAGGCGCACACCATCAAAGTACTCACCAACCACCCTCTCCGACAGTCTTGCAGAAACCAGAGTCTTCTGGCAGATTGCTTAAGTGGGCCATGGAACTGAGCCAGTTCGACATCCACTACCAACCACGTGTTTCCATAAAAGGACAAGCTCTCGCAGACTTTATTGTGGAATGCTCAGGGATGAATGACCTCCCGGAAGATCTTGTCCCGGAACTTCCAACATGGAAGGTCTATGCAGACGGAGCCTCAAATGAAAAAGGAGCTGGAGCAGGGGTTATCCTAATTTCTCCCCAAGGACATCAGCTCCAGAGCGCCATCCGTTTCACGTTCCCAGCATCCAACAACGAGGCAGAACACGAAGCCATGCTAGCTGGATTACAACTGGCCAGAGAAGTCGGAGCCCAAAAAATCGAAGTATACAGCGACTCCCTACTTGTGGTAAACCAAATATCCGGAGAATACCAGACGAAAGGCGAAAAAATGGTTGCCTACGTGTCTCTCTCCCGCGGCCTCCTGCAGCATTTCAAAGGCTACCAAATCCGCCAGGTCTCCCGGGACCAGAATTCACTCGCGGACACACTGGCCAAGCTTGCAACAGACCCGGAGATTGAACAATATGGCCTAGTGCCCATCGGGCACTTAGAACCACCTAGTACTGAGACACAGAGGGTAAATGCCATCATCGACCATTCCAATTCCTGGATAGGACCCATCCTCAGATTTCTCACCACCGGAGAGCTCCCCACTAATAAAGCTGACGCAAGAAAGCTCCAATATCAAGCTCCCCGATACGTGGTTATGGATGGAAAGCTTTACCGCAGGGGGTTGTCCATACTTCTGGCCCACCATGAAGAAGGATTGTGTGGATTATGTCAGAAAATGTGAGCAGTGCCAGAGGTACGCCAAGGTTCCGCGAGCGCCGCCTACAGAAATTACCTTAATGACCAGCCCCTGGCCGTTCGCCGTTTGGGGCATTGACCTAGTAGGTTCCCTTCCAACTGGAAAGGGTGGAGTGAAGTATGCCATAGTCGCGGTAGACTACTTCACCAAATGGGCTGAAGCTGAACCTATGAACACGGTCACATCTAAAAAAGCACTGGACTTTGTCATCAGGAATATAGTGTGTCGTTTTGGGCTTCCACGAAAAATTGTGTCCGACAACGGGAAGCAATTTGACAGTGAACACTTCACGAACTTCTGTGCTTCGCATGGAATTATCAAAAGCTTTTCCACAGTCGCCAGACCCCAGGCTAATGGGCAAGTGGAGGCTGTAAACAAAATATTAAAGACCACGTTGAAGAAAAAACTCCAAGCCTGCAAGGCTCACTGGCCGGAAGAACTTCCGCGAGTACTTTGGGCCTATCGCACAACAGAGAGAACTTCGACGGGGCACACGCCTTATTCCATGACCTTCGGTTGCGAGGCCGTCATCCCAGTAGAAACTATGATCCCCTCTCACAGGCAGGATACCTACGACCTTACCCGGAACCACGCCCTTCTCCAGGAGTCCCTGGACATGATCGAAGAGCTCCGGGAGCAGTCGCAGGTCCAACTCAAAATGTACCAAGGCAAGATAGCCCGACACTTTAACACGAGAGTCAAGAGCCGTACATTCGAAGTTGGGGATCTTGTCCTACGGAGAGTATTTCCTGCTACGCAGGATCCGGGAGTGGGAGTCCTCGGACCCAACTGGGAAGGCCCCTATGAAGTCCAAGAAAAAGTGGGCCATGGGACGTATCACTTAAAGAGACTCGACGGATCTAAAGTCCCACGCGCCTGGAACGCGGAGCACCTTCGCCGTTACTACCAGTAGGCCCCGGACGATCTAGTCGGAAGTCCTTGGTGAAATTAGCAAAAGTGAAGAATGTGGAAATAATCCTCCCTGTTGTAAAACACGTGCCTAGCAGGCTAATTTAATGAAACACGGAGAGATTCACTCCACTTTTACTGCACTTTTTATCCCTGTGTTCAAAGCTGCATTTTAACAAGTGACCACGCGGTCCGGAGACGTCCGGACCCCACGCTCACTTGGGGGGGTATACATGGCTAAGGCATAGCCATACGCCCCTTGAACAAAACATACACAGAACACCACTTATGTGCTAGCATTGTGTTTGAAATTTTTAAATTGTTAAGCTTAGGTTAATTTGTTGCCATGAACATGTTTGCATTACGTGAATTATGTGTTTATGTGAAAATTGCCATTGAAATGCCTGCCATTATGCATCATGAAAATTATCTCCTGTGTAGCACAGCGATGAACAGGACTGGGGAGTGGGGCACATTCAGAGAGCTACGCCAAAACACCCCCAACTCCCTGACAAGTCCTTTGCAGACATATTCCGCGATCGTTGTAGAGCTTTGCTTCACAAGCTCCAGCTCCGGGTCCCGTAAGGCGAAAGATGGCGAGATCCGCGACCGTTGAAAGCCGTCCTTCGCAGGCTTCAGCTCCGGATCTCACAAAATAATGCATGGCGAGCTCCTCGACCACTGCAAGTTTCAGCTCCAGGAGCAGACATGGTCGATCCCCCACTCACAGCAGGCCTTGCTTCGCAAAGCCCCTGCTCCGGGATCGCACCTGGTAGGCGTGGCAATTTCCCCGACAGCAACGAGCCTTGCTTCGCAGGGCTCCGTGCCAGGTCCCTGAAGCCAGCCACCATGAGGTTCGCAACGACAGTTAGTTTTGCTTCGCAAAGATCTAACCTTAAGTCTAACGACGCTCACCAAAAGAACTCCGGTTCCGAGCCATGGAACGGCTCACCTTAGCAATCCCAGCGAACAGTATAACTACAAGTCCCGGGATTGGCTATTTGCCTTAGGAAAGCTAAAATACGGTGAAAGGAGTCTGGCCGTTGGAACCAGGAAACCTTCGTAACCTAGAAACTACGTGGGAAAAGACATCAGCCGTTAGAGCCTCAAGTGGGAAGTGCATAGGTTCTGGCCGTTGGAACCAAAACCTCATGCGCCCCTACAACAGTTTCTACCGTATAAAAGTCTACCCTAAACGCAAAGTTAAATAAAGAACTCGGCAGAAAAGAAAGGAGAATGCTATAATTATGGCAAATATGTCTGCAATGAAAAACTCAAATGAAAAATAATTAAAGATAAAACCCCTTCAAGCATTGGGGGTGGCTGCAGCTTCCACGACCGCGGCCTCGGGGACATCGGCTTCAACTGAGGCTGGCGGAGTCGGCTCATTGGAAGGCGGAACTTTGTCACGGGAAGGTTCAGAGGTCCCCGCCTCTCCGGGATCTCCCGCCTCAGGGGCTCCAGCACGTTCGTCAATGTTGTAAGTTTGGACGTACGCCTCTGGGCCTTGATCCCACACCTGTAGCTTCTCCCTCATGGCGTCGTCATCCTCTCCCAGATAGCCTAGTACCTCCGGGTTCACTTTCCAGAGTTGATGCATGAGGACCACATGCGATATATTAATCGTCCTGTTCAGTATCACCTCGGCATCCTCCTTCTCCTTCAAGCGCTCCGCCTCGGAGGTTGCCAGCTGTGCCTCCGCGACAGCTAATTGAGCCCTTAGTTTGTCCATCTCGGCCTTGGAGGCATCCCGCTCTCCCTTAAGAGAATCAATCTCCTTGCGCTGCTCCCTATTTTGGTTCAGCACGGATTGCTTCTCGGTCACATGCCCCCTGGCAGTGAATTGCAAGGCTCCGATCTCTTTATCCTTCTCGGCGAGCCCCAACTTCAGCATAGACACGAGATCCCTGCTCCTCTTATGAAGTTGCTCCTCCTCGTGCAGCTTACTCTGAAGAGTGGAATATTCCTCTTGCTGCTTAAGGAGGAGATCATTTTTTGATTGCAAGCGGGCTTCCAAGGTATCCTTCTCCACCCTGGCTTGGGACAGCTCTTCCCGGAGCTTGGAGTTTTCGGCCTTCATCTCATCCGACCGCTGTCTGAACTCATTCTCTGCGTTGGCCCGGTACTCTTGATATTTGGCAAGATATTTCTTGTCCGCCTCTTCCTCAGCCGTGCGCCGGGCCTGGTCAATCTTCTCCGAAGCCCCCAAGGCCTGTTGGGTCAGTTTCTGCTTCTCCGCCTCCAAGGCCTGGCGAGCCACCTGGCTCTCCTCCAGCTGAACCAGAACTGCACCCACCTCCCCGAAACGAGCGTTCCGCGATCAAAGAGGCCTGCATGGAAAGACAACGCAATGAGTTAAGCAGAACCAAATGTGCTAAGACTGATGATCCCAAAGCTTAACTGACGGCTTACCCTGGACAATTGTTGCTTCACGGCATGTGTCAGCAGCAGCGGATCCTTACTGCTACTGATGGCCCATTTCTCAGAATTGAGCTCGCACAAGCTCAGGGCCATGTCCTCCATCATCTCCGCTCCAAACGGCGCCAATGCACGTCCAAGCCTAGGCACCAGCCTCTTCTCCAAGGCTGGGCCATCCAAAACCGCTCCAGCCGGGTGAAGAGACCTCACCCCCTCGGCCAACTCAGCTCTCTTCACGGCAGACAAGTTGTCTGCCCTTCCCTGAGTAATGGCCTTCTCAGCCTCCAACCGCCTCTTCAAAAAATTATCGGCCCGTCTTACACCCTCCAGGAGGGCAGCGGGGAAACGGGTTGGTTTCTGCGGGAAGTGGAACTTCAGGCCAGGCAGAGGAAGGTTTGTTAGCTGAGAAGAAGGAGACCCCGAAACGGTGAACTCCCTTTGGGCTGGAGGAGGAGGCAGACGGGGTACTAAGGCCCCGGTCTGTTGTTTTTGCTGCTGCGGTGGCGGAGGTGACTGCCTTTGTTGTTGTTGTTGCCTTTGCTGCTGCGGCAGCGGAAGTAATTGCCTTTGTTGTTGCTGCTGGTTTGGATGTTGTTGTTGCTGCCGCTGTGGCGTTGGTGATTGTCTCTGTTGTTCTTGTTGCTGCTGTTGTTGTAGTTGTGGTTGCTGTCGTTGCTGTTGTTGTTGCCTTCGACCGGGAGAAGAGTGTCTAAGGCGTTTCTTCTCGGCGCCCTCAGCATCCCCTCCAGGACGCTTGCTCACCCCAGTCGTCTTCACGGGGAACACAAGCCCTTCCCCGTCGCTGCTGCTACTCGAGACCATCATAGTCTCGGAAGGCCCGTCGGCAGGAGACTTCTCTACCCCTGGAGACGCTTGCGCCTCGCCATTTCTCTTCTTGGGGGTGGCAGCTTTACCTCCCCTACCAGCCTTGGCCTTCCGTCCTTTCCCCTTGGACGGGTCTTGGCTGGTGGCAGCCTTCTTAATGAGCAGGGTAACTCTCCCCAACATCTTGGCTTCTGGATACTCTGCAAGAAACATACGAAGCAAGGTTAACGAACCAACAAGCAATGAGAAAGAAGATAAGCAGAAGACAAGACAATCAACAACATAAAAGCACAAGCAAGACCGCCAGCAGGGAACAAGAAACAAGAAAAAGAAAAGTTTGAAAGGGACGACCATGCACGAGAAACGTGGATGGCCTTCCCCGAGCAAAAAAAAACACCGCCTCCTGCTCCAGGAAGCTCCCGTACTCCTTGAAGTCCGGGAATGACATGCTGAGGGAAGAAGGGTCAACCATGATGACACCTTCTGGCAGACTACCGTCACTCAGACACCCGAGGAGCTCATCTACCCTATCGAAATATCTGTCAAAGGGTATCCTACGCGGATCTAGCCTAAGGAAGCGGGGATCGAACCCCATCTGAGAGGTCCGGGAAACCTCAGACAGGCTGGGGGTGTGGATCAATCGAAAACTAGTCTTACCTCTCCCGGAGGTACCAGCCCCCGGAGTCCCTTCGTTAGGGTAAGCTGCGGTGTGGCGAGCCTCGATCTCCTCTCCCTCCGGCTGGGGGTCGGGGAACCTCTCCGCCCAACTAGGGGATAAAGCATTCTCGTCCCGGGCTGCTTGGTTGATCACCTTGGACAGCTCCAAGGCAATCTGCTCCCGGATGTCAACTGACACCTGACTTTGCCCCCTGCCACTCACTGGCTCAATGTTTTGGAAAGAGGCGAGTAGCCCATACTCCCTCAAAGATTCGGAGGTCAAAAGCCCCTCCACTTTCAACTCTTCCTCCGAGAGCCCTTCGTAGAACTTGGACCTCCTTATCATCTCCGCACAGCGAGGTGTCCGCGGAACGACTTCTGCAAAATTCAAATACAAGCATTAGAGATCCTCCCGAAAGGCAAAGCAAAAGCAAAGAAACAAAGTTGAAAAGGAGAGGAAGGAGCACTTACCAGGGATTTTGAAGTCCAAAGATAAGGCTGGCACCCTCTTCAGTGGGAAGCCAGTCGTCAGGAACCAGTACTCCCGGAGGTCTGGAACCCTCGCGGTATGACAGGTGGGACACATCACGTCCGGGTGCCTCTCCAGCCTGTAAAATCCCACCTTGTCTGAATGACCCCTCATGGGCTGAGACTTCAACCCGTAGAAGTACAGCACCTCCTCCGGGGTAGGAGCTTCCAGTTTCCGGGACTTGCAAAAGATGAACCACCCCGCTAGGAGCTTGTAGCTGGGTGGAATCAACTGGAAGGGGGCAATCCCCGCCTTCACACAGAAATTGGCAAAGTAACTTCTTAGGGGCAAATGCGCCTCACACACTATGTGTGCCCAGCTCCAGGCACCAAAACCCTCGTGGCTCTGACTAGCCGACTCGCCCGGCACCGACAGACGGTGCCACATGAGGCCTGGGATGTTCTTCAGGCCTGCCTCTGAGGAGTACAGCTCCAGCATGCCGTAGTTCCTGAACAGGTTCGGCTTCTGGTCCATCTCCCAGATTAAACTATTGGTAGTCGGCGGGCTAGCCGCGACCACTTTTGTCTTTCCTTTCCCCTTTGCGCCGGCGACAGGGGAACCCTTCTCCTGGGCAGAATCAGCCTCCGCCACAGCGAGGAGTTGTTCGTCACTGAACAAAAGAAACAAAGAAGAAAACACTCTAAGCAGTCAGCACCCTTGTCATACCCTAGTGGTATCAAAGGCGTCGGGGAGACCCTCCCCGAAAACTGCTTGGAGAGGCTCCCACCGAGCTTGCCGAAGGGTTGGCACCATGCCACCGGAAGGACAGCAAGGAGCCAAACTCAGACTCCGAGCCTAAGCCCGCCGAGAGAAGTGTTTCTCTAGAGAAAGACACCCTAAAGGCGTTCATGCTTATGCCCTAAAACAGCAAACCAGAACAACGCAAGCAAGACAAGGAACGACTTTCCAAACGCAAATCGTCAAAACATGCAAAAGAGACTACTTATCGACTCACATCAACCGCATGCCTATCAAAGCCCTAATCACGCATGCACATAGGCGATAATGGCAGAAAACTCAACTCTAACAACTACCAACAACCTAAGGTTTGGGAGGAAAGAGCAAAGTAGAAATACTTACTGGTATTCGGGTAGTTGAAGGTTGAAGGAGTAACCGGATCACTGCACAGCACGATCGCGAGAAGTAAAACCTGCAAAGACGAACGGCGATTCAAACCCTGAACTTGGGCGAATAAACCCACTGCCAAATCAAAAGAAAAGTTTCTAGATCCCTTACCAAAAGAAGTGGCAAGTTCGAAGGAATGGAAGCTTGGAAGCCTGAGAGTTCGAAGGTTTGGGAATCTGAAAATCCAAAAGATAGAGAATTTGAAAGCGTAAAGAGGAAGAAAGGTCCGTTCCCTCGTTTTTATAGCAGGGAAGAAGTCGTTTCGAATTCCTCAAATGGACGGTCTCGATCTTCCCATTCCGTGTGCATCAGATCCAACGGCTGGAGATGAAGCGACGATCCTATTTATGACTCCTCGGATGGGAATAAAGTATTTATTTCCCATCATTATACCACCTCGGGCCCGGAGTACCATTAAAAACCGTCAAATCATTACTCAGATGCCTGACGCACGCATACTCAACCAGTCGCCTCACGCACACGTCTTGGTCGCAGAACCATTCCTGGCATGACGCGTGGCCCTTGCCGCACTTGAGTACTTGAGTTCAAACAGAAGAAATTCCCTTCCTTTTTCATACTAACACTCAGGCGGGAAAAAGGAACACTTCCGGGAACACAGAAGGTGACCCCTTGCCTAATCTCAGAAACCGGAATACCCGGAGGACTGTACAAGCTCCCGGATCTCTCAAAGCTCCGTGACCTTGGGGGGTAAATGTTATCCCGATTTTCGGATAGCGTTTAGATGGATACCCTCGGGGAAGCAGAATTATCAATGTCTTTCACGGTAGGTGACCAGAGCTCGCGGATGGACAGAAAGGCTTCGCCTCTCCCGTTTAGTGTCCGGATTACTCTTTCAAGCAAACGCGACACGGAAGCTCGTCAACTCTCCCGGACTCCCGAAGGAGTATCCTTCGGGGAAACTCCTTCCAGGAGAAGCTCTTCAAGAGGTCTTCGCGGAAACAGTTCCGTGCCTCGCACGGAACAAGACCAGGCGGTCGAGTCGTGGAGGAGGCATATTTGGAATGATATCCACCTGACACAGGATCCCGCCTGACACGCCCGACAGGTCAAAGCCGCACACATCCCAGCATGCCTAAGGGTACCTTTTCGCCTACTGTTCCGCTGGCAACTTGGAAAAGACGGCTGACTTTGTGTATTCCCCATACTTTCACGTAAATATACCCACATAGAGTCTTGTAGCCATGCTACTACAGTAATTGTATCCCCTATTTATGGCTGGTGTAATTAAGACTCATGTACGTAGAGAAAAACCCTAATCCAAAACCCTAGCTATAAAGACCCCCTCATTTTACAATAGGAGGGACGGCCAACAAATCACATAGCAAGAACTCTACTAAAATCTCTCTAGCTTCATCTTCTTCAAGAGAACCCGAAAGAAACACTGTGAGTGTGTGAAGTTCTTGTACACCAGCCATCTTACTGTAATCCTTTACAAGTATAATAACATCGACTCGTGGACTAGGGCTTGTTAACGCCTGAACCACGTAAAAACACTGTTTGTTTAGTTACATTTCAGCACTTCTACAGTTCTTATCTTTTTATTATTCTGTTTGTATTCGTTTCCGAAAAACTCGGTAAACAATAGCTAGCACCTCCGACCTAAGTAACTACAATGATGAACGTGAATCCTACTTCAAGCTCGAGGACACCAACTGCTATTGAACCCTCTGGTGATAATTCCTCCAAACAGAAGAAAAATGAGGGAAATACTCCCGAGGCAGAAGGGAGTAAGAAATAAAAGGGAGACAAATATATCTCCATTTAAACTGTGTATACTAAGCTAATAGAGATTCGAGAAAATATATGTGGCAAATGAGAATTAGGTTCCATTTCGATGACTTGAGCTGTTGCGTAATCAACATGCCAAACGAGACCATATTAAGTATTGCTGGTTCCATAGGGACATCGAACACATGATTGAGGAATGCAGACAATTGAAAGATGAGATCGAGGGTTTGATCCTGATAGGTTACCTTAGGCAGTATGTCCGAAATAGAGGAATAACCAGGGGCAGACTCCATAGAACCAAAGAGTGGCACCAGCCTAACATGTGCCACCACCTCAGGTCGCAGCACCCTCTACTCGAGAAGATAACCGACTGTTGGTAACTGGTTTACCATGTGCACAACGGAAAGCACGAGGTGTTGGGCCCAGAGATTTCAAAAAAAATTATTTAAACAAACTTTAAATAATAGAATCCATTAACATGAAAAACATTAATCATAGAGAAAAAAAAGATGAGAATTTTCCAACTATTCCCATGAATTTTCAACGAACATCCAATCCAAAGCAGTTCTTCAAAATACTCAGAACAAGAACTTCCAAGATGTATCTCTACACCTCAAGACATGTGTGGGCACGTAGAGTAATGGTAGGAATTTTTTTTTTGATTCACAAGATATTCCCAACACATGAGATATTGGAATATTAGGTCTGAGACAGTTTTTAGGGATAGAGAAATAATACGATCTATTTCTCTCTTTATCAAAAGTCTTATTATTCTCTTTCAGAAGTTAAGTGAAACTACTTCCATCTAATAGATTTATAAAAGAATTAACTAAATTTTTGAAATTCAAAATTCAAATTATAATTAAATAAATAAAATAAATATCCAAGACCCATTCTTGGACCTTGTTACATGCCAACTACAGTGCATGCACTGTAGTTGGTGTGTAACACATCCCTGGCATCAGAAATGTGTTCCAACCATTTTCTTTAAATTATTATTTATTCAAAAATATCTAAACCTCATACCTTATTTATCAGAATAATTAAAGAATAAATATCATTTCAAATTCAAATCCAATTTGAATTATCAGAAATATCTTTTTCACATTATTTAAATAAATAAAGGTAATTAATTCAAAATTAATTATCTTAATTATTTAAATGCTATTTTTGATAATACCAAAATAATTTTTGAAAAATATAATTAACTAATTTATTAATTTCAAAAATTAATTTATTAATTAATTATTTTGTCTCAATTACATATTTGACCATGAAGAACAAATTTCTTCTAAATATGTATTTTTCCTGATTTTTCTCAATTTCAACTCTTACCTTGAATAGTGTTGATAGAGCCATCTCAGGGACATATGGACCTATAATTTCAAGCTTCAATAAATTTAGATTATTAATTAAAACTATTTACTATAATAACCTTAATTTATTAATCTCAATATTATTATACTAAAAATATTAGATTGCACTCTTGTAATTATAGACATTTATTTATTGAGTACTTTTAAATATATAAAAAGTGTCCATCGATTTAATTACTACATACAATTCAATCCTATATTAATGATTCATAATTAAAGTAGGAATTAATCATCGTTAAACCTCTTTAATTATATATTGTTTCCTTTAGTATCATTAACTTTACTATCGAAGGTTAATTCATAAACTTATGAATTTGAGCTCAATAACCTTTCAGTTCCAAAAGCCAACCCTTAAGGGTACCATTATTCAATTCTTCTCGGAAATGTATAGATTCCATATATGTATATTATCTCCCCAGCCATTTACATCAATGAGTTCCCAAAATAAATGTTTTCAGCCTAATCATTCTGACAAACCATAACGAGTGAATCAAAGAACTCATATGACATAAACATGAGTTCATAATAACTTCAGAATTAAGATCAATTTGTATATGATCATATTATTGATATGTTTAATTAATACTTACAAAGTAAACAGTATTATTAAGCATTAATAACATATCAGGTCTTGTTCATGTATAACCTCTTTATACAAAGTACATCCACTAAGATGTCCTACTACATCAGTAATCCAGATCTAGATTACATGTATTTATAATATTAGTGAACCATACTTACATTATTTAATCCAAAGATTCCATATAACTTTGTTTTATTGTGAACTGTTTAAATTTGCTCCCTACAATCTTAATCCTCTCGTACAAATACAAGATTGTAGTCATAATAACAAATTTGAGAATTTTTTTGATATTCATATAATATTATTCTAATAATAATAATAAACAAAAAATATATGAAAAAATTTATTTCAATTATTTATTTCATAAAACATTGTTCAAAACATATGCTTTAAATGACAATAATCCCAACACCGACCACCTCCGATTGATGGAGAGGATGTAATAACCATCTATGTAGGGCCCCGTATAGCTAAAACGAGCAGGAATGCTCAGAAGAGATATGTACAAGAGCTAAATATTGAAGATGGATCACCCTATGTTCCAAAGCTCCGAGCTCCAAAACAACAAAGGGTCGAATCCCAACCAATAACTTTTACGGAGGAAGATGCCTCTCATGTATAGTTCCCTCATAACGCTCGCCAATAAGAGGGTTCACCAGGTACTGATTGATAACGAGAGCTCGGTGACTATCCTATATAAAACAACGTTGGAAAAAATGGGCTTATCAGTTTGAGATTTAAAAGCATGTGCACCTACCCTTTACAGATTTTTAGGAGAAGGGATAGCCAACACATGATCTATCG
The DNA here is from genome assembly GCF_963169125.1 of Humulus lupulus. NCBI lineage: Eukaryota > Viridiplantae > Streptophyta > Magnoliopsida > Rosales > Cannabaceae > Humulus > Humulus lupulus. The sequence continues at coordinate 257,036,803 of NC_084793.1, forward strand.
AGCTCCCTGTAACTCTGGGGTAGTTTACAGTCTCAATCACTAGGATGTTTGAGTTCAAGTGGTGGATACAATATTTGCCTACAATGTTATGCTCGAAAGACCAGCCCTAATTGGGCTAAGGGCAACAACATCTGTGAGGCACTTAGCACTCAAATTCCCAACACCAAGTGGAATTGGGACACTGAAAGGAGACCAGTTAGCAGCTCAAGAATGTTATAGCATTTCTATGAGAGAAAAAGTTCAACCCATTGCCTAAGCAATGGTTGTGATCAAGGAAATAGAAGAAATAGTTTTTGAGGTCGAAGATGAAATCGACCCCAGATTAGGCGAGGACCGAGCTGAACTTAGACCAATTGAGGAGCTCGAAGATGTCCAGCTCGACGAGAAGGACACAACCAAAGTGGTGAAAATTGGAAATAATCTTGTTAAATAGGAAAAATAACAATTAACACGCTTCTTAAAAGAAAATCAAGATGTTTCAGCTTGGTCCCATGTAAATATGATTGGGATTAGTATCAACATAATAAGTCGTGCTTTGAACATAGACAAAAACTTCCCTCCGAAACAACAAAAAATTAGGCTTCTTGATGATGAAAGGAAGCTAGCACTAAAAGAGGAAGTGTATAGGTTGAAAGCAAATCGTTTCATAAGAGATGCTTTCTGTAATGCCCCAAATTTCCTAATAAGGTTTAGGACCTTGATTAGGAGGCCGGGAGGGCCATAATTGATTTATTGTGATATTTAATGATTATATGCATGTTTATGTGAATTATATTATTATATGATGGTGAATGCATACATATGGGCTTATATTTTAAATGCAAGGGCATTTTGGTAATTTGGCCACTGTGGGCGTAATTGTATATTTTGGGTGCATGGTTGAGATTAAATATAATTTTACCACATTGTATGTGGATTGGTTCGAGCTTTGCGACATGAGACGATCATGAGATGTAAGTGTTCGATCTAGTCATAACGGGCTTAAGTTCGAGGCTCGGGGTGAGTCTCAGGGAGATATTAATGATTAGAGCATTACTAGGAATTAAAGGGTGATGGGATGTGATTTATTGGTATTTGAGAATATGGAGATTAGTGGGAATCGGGAAACGTTAATTATGATTAACGAGATAGGCGAAAAGTACCAATTTTACCCTTGAAATGGTTTAGAGGCTTTTGTTGGCTTAAGGGTATTTTGGTCATTTTGGGTTTTGGATATATATAACATAGGAAAGCTGTGGAAAACAGAACAGAAAACAGAGTTTATCTTCATCCTTCTCCCTTCCTTCCCGTACAAGTCTTCCTTCACCCTTATCTTTGAGTTTTGAGAGCCTATCTTGAGGAAACAAGCTAGGGTCAAGCTTGGGGAGGTTTAGCTTGAGTACAGCCATTGGGAAGGATTCAAATTGTGTTGGAGGTAAGCTTCTATCATTAATTTCTGGTGCATACCCTGTTTTGATACTAGTTTTCAGCTTGTGTTTTTATGGAGGGTTGTTGGAATTGATGGAAGTTTTAGTTGGGGTTTGTCTTGGGTTTTGCTAAGGGTGTAATATTGAACAAGTTTAAGGTTTGAATTGGAGGTTTGAGTGGTGTTTAAATTGGGTTTGATGGATTGGTTCCAAGAGAAATCGTACGGGAAGAAAAACAGGGGTTTTGGCTGAACTGGGGGGTTGCGCCGTGGCATGGCTAGGGAGAGCCGCGGCCCTTGGTGCAAACTGGGTTTGGGCGCCTCTATTTGAGGGGCGGGCCGCGGCATGGCCAAGGAGGGCCGCGGCCCTTAAGGTCATTTTTGCTAAAATGGGGTTTCTAGCTTGGGGATTCAAGCCTTAGGCCTCGGGGTTGAACCTACTACCCGGTTGAGTAGTATTTGAGGTCCCGGAGGTTAGGTTTTGGTTTGGGAACATTTTATTATTCATTTTATTAATGGTACCCTATATGTTTGGTTATGACTAGGTGACCGCTAAAGGACTAAAAGCTGATCATTCTCAAAAGTCGTTTCTTTTATTAATTCTCGCTCGAACCCAAGGTAAGAAAACTGCACCCTGTGTAAATGTGACATGCATGGTTATTATGGATGCATGTTGGTTGATTATTGAGCATGCCATGCATGGCTATTATGGTGCATGTTGATTGGCTATTGAGTATGACATGCATGGCTATGATTGATGCATGTTGGATGTTTAAATGTAAACATTGTTAGCATAATGAATGCTTGGCGATCTTGCCCATTTGCATATGATTATTGTTGAGGCATGCTGGATAATTAAGTGTGATGCATGTAATGCACGAGAAACATGTGGTTAGGGCATGCCATGAATGATGAATATGAGATTGGTCAGAGCTTGAGTCTCTGAGTTTGTGCGTGATCATGACTATGCTAGGAACTGTTTAGTAAGCATGCTGAATGCCCTGTTCCTGAGTAACTGGCATATGATACATGTTGATAGCATTGCTTACTTGTGTATGGACATGAATTGAATACAGAATCGACAAAAGTGTTAGTATCAGCTGTGAAGCTGTGACTTACTTGTCAGGTTCGGCAGTGATACTGGACACAGGTCAGGAAGCGCTGACTTACTTGTCAGAACGGTCTTAGCGTGAATCACGCAAGCCAACAAAGATTAGATCTAATCGACTACTAGCATTGAATGGCTCAAGGAGCATTAATGCCTGACCGACCTTGAGGGTCGATGAACAAAACAGAGCTTGGAGGCTAGTGGCTCACCTATCAGCCACTCTCTTACTAAAAAACAGAGCCTGGAGGCTAGTGGCTTACTTAACAGCCACTCTCCCGCTACAAAACAGAGCTTGGAGGCTGGTGGCTTACCTAGCAGCCACTCTCCCGCTAGAAAAGAAAGCTTGGAGGCTAGTGGCTTACTTAACAGCCACTCTCCCGCTAAAATCATGTGTTATTCATTGGTTTGAAAGCTTTATATTCAGTGTGATTATAATGATAATCATTTGCTAATGTTTATGAAAAGTGTTATGTTTTCTTGCTGGGCTTCGGCTCACGGGTGCTATGTGGTGCAGGTAAAGGCAAGAGGAAGCTGGACCACCCTTGAGTTGGAGAGCTAAGGTGATGACGTGTACATATGCAGCTGCTCGACCGTCACGGCCGAGGTTTAAAGTGGAACTAGGGTTGAACCCTGTTTTGCCGCTTAGAACGGCCTGTTGTAAATACTTTCTGTAATAAACTCTGAAATTTATATTTTTGGGATCCCAATGTATATATATTAAACGTTCTAGTGAAACGTTACACCTTAACCAAAATGTTTAATCCCTAAACCGCTAATCATACTTAGATCACGATTTTGGCCAAATGACTCGATTAGCGAGTTTAGCACTATTTACAAGGCACACCGTAACGGTCCCAGGAGTTGGGGCGTTACACTTTCTACCCAGATTGGATTGCTAACCCAGTATTGGTGTCCAAACCAAACGAGAAATGGAGAACCTGTATCGATTATTCTGACTTGAATAAAGCGTGTCCAAAAGACTATTTTCCATTGCCTCGGATTGACCTGCTCGAGGATGCAACTTCGAGCCATGATGTCATGTCATTTACGGACGCTTATTCTAGATATAACTAGATAACCATGCATGCTCCAGACCAAGAACATTTGAGCTTCATGATAAATTAGGGATTATATTGCTACAACATAATGCCTTTTGGGATAAAAAATGCTAGAGCAACATATCAAAGGTTGGTAAACCGAATCTTTGCTGAACAGATCGGAAACAACATGATGTGTACATGGATGACATGTTGGTAAAATCCCAGTACACCAATAACCATGTTGTCAACCTCACAGAATGTTTCTCTATACTCCGAAAATACAATATGAGGCTTGATCCACAAAAGTGCTCCTTCAGAGTATCTTCGGGAAAGTTTCTCGGTTTTATAGTGAATGCTCGAGGAATCGAGGAAAATCCTGACAAAATCACTTCCCTAATAGAAATGTCTTCACCTCAAAAGCACAAGGATGTCCAGAGTCTAACTGGACTCATGGTAGCATTGAACCGGTTCATCTTGAAATCAATCGATAAATGGTCGCATTCTTTAACCTTTTGAGTGGGGGCAAGAAATTTGAGTGGATAGAAGAATGCGAGCTAGCCTTTTAGGCTCTCAAGAAACACCTTGCAGAACCATCGATTTTGTCTAAGCCCATTTTGGGAGATGTATTGTACTTATACCTCGGTACAACCGAGAATGCAATCAGTGTTGCGTTAGTTCATGAGGACAAAATAGTACAAAGGCAGGTGTATTAGATTAGTAAAAGACTCTTAGGGGCTGAATCAAGGTACCTTCTAATGGAAAATCTCGCATTATGTTTGGTACATGCATCACGGAAGTTGAGACCTGTAACGAACCGTGTTTAGGGCGCCAAGTAGAATTTGGGTTTATGAGAAATTTTATTCTCAGAAACTTTATTTCCAAGTATTTTGATACTTCTAAGAAATATGGTATGTCTTGTATGTAAGTTATGTGTTTAAATATTAGTTATTATATGTTAAGTTTGGTTATGCAATCAAACTAAGACTGCAGTCGCGGACTAAGTCAAAATCCCTAAACGGGTGAAAATCTTAGATATAAAATACTCTCCAATAATTATGGTGAAAGGAAAATTAATTTGAGCATAAAATAATTATGAATAAGGGAAAACAAATAATTTTAATGAATTTTTTGGGAAAATTCAATACGAGCAAGCTATGGGAAAATACTTAATCCTACGTAAGGTGGAATTAAGACCAAGGAAAATTACATAAGAAAAATTATACGCATTTAGTAAGATTAATGTCATCAAATATTTTTGGTATGACATTCAATTAAATTAAAAAGCTTAAGTTCTTTTAGTTGAAAACTATAGGAAATTACATTTTTACAAAAGTATCATTCTAGCCTTGGTGAATAAGTAGCTTTATTTAAAAGCTTGGCTAGGCAAGAAAAAAAAAGGGAGGGTATGTTGGTCTTTCTATAGGGGTCGGCCACAAGGGAATTGAAGAGTCTATTGTATTATTTTTTATTTATTTAATTGTGTAATCATTACACACATTTTCTTAACTCCCAAATCAAACTTGAGAACTCAAAAGCCTCCCTTCTTCTTCTTCTTCTTTCTCTCTCTCTCTCTCTCATTCCAATTACAAAAGTCAGACCCTTTTTCTCTCCATATCCTCTCAAAATTTCGTGCTCCCTCTCTCTCTAAGGAAAGGAAAAGCATCCATTGAAGCTCCTAGGCTTATCTTCAGGAAACAAGTGACAAAAGAGGTAAGGTTCATGAAATTTTCTTTTCACCTCCCTTATGTCGAACCTAGGACTCTCTTTTTCCCTATTTATTTCTGACTATCCACTCTTAAAAACAGTCTTTGATATTTGATATAGAACCTAGGAGTGTTGCATGCAAGATCCAAGAGCTTCTATGACATATTTGGAGCTTTGAACATTAACAAGGTAAGTTTTTGTAGGGTTTTGAAATTTTAGTGTTTCTTCTCTTTTCCTTCTTTTTATTGAATAAAATCTGACCTTGAAGATGTATTGGGGAGAGGTTATAAGCTGGAAAGCATTTGGGAAGCTTAGTGCCAAACCCTAGAAGGGAAACTCAAAGCTTGAATACAAAGGTAAAATCTTGATTCTTTACCTTAAATTTTTTTTGAGTGATCCTACAATCTGAGTTTTTGGGTCATGTTTGGTGTTAAAAAAAGTGAGTTAATGTGTATTTTTTTTTCTTATATGGCTGTTTGGTTTTCATGCATGTAAGTTGTGGTTGTTTGGTAGTGGAAATCCAAAGTTTCCATATGCTTTGTTGAAAATAGCTTGCTGCCAAAAACGTTACAATAGATTTCAATGAGTTTTATAGTGCCTAAATTACCTAGTTTATAAATAGGATTTTTACTAATGCATTATTTAGAAAGAGTACATGATTTTAGCATCTTTAACCACTGAAAAAGGTTTTGAATAACTCAAGTTATGAGCATTTTGGGAATGCATGTACAATATGAAATGTTGACTGGCAGTTTTAATACTGAGAATTTGAGCAACGATTTGAATGGGTTAAAGAGTGCATATTTGAACAACGTTTTGGCAAGTTTAAAATTAATATTTTTATCTAGTCATTTATTTAGACTCTTTTAATATTAATTAAAATCCATGCAAGAGTTGACTAAGAATACCCCATAGATTGTGAGTTTTGATTTTTTTGAAAAGGTTGTCAAATCAAGTTATGTTTTGGAGTGATTTGGTTTTTAAACTTTTAGTCATAATTCACTAGTCAAATCATGTTTTTTTTTTTCATAAAGTAAATAGAATATAATTTTCTATGAATTAAGGGTTAAGATTTAAGTAGCTTAAAATATAATGAGGTTTTATATTTTATTGAAAATTCTTAAGATAGTACTCTTGTGTGAGTTAAGACTTTATTTTTTTCACATAAATAATTATCACTTAGGACTAAAATTTGTTATTTAGTTATTTGAGAAAATAAAATCTTTTTCGATAATAAAACTTATAGGTTTCTTAATTTACTGAAAATGAACATTTTTAAATTAAAATATTAGTAAAATAAAAAATCTATTTTTCAAAATTTGGTAACTCTAATTTCAGAACTCTTTCCTTTAAAATTTTAATAAATCAGGAGATAGTGTTTAATCCTGTTATTTTATAAGGAAAATAAGAAAGCGGTAATGAAAGTTTTCTTTAGGCTTAAGAATGTGGTCTCTTTATGTAATTGAGAATTTATTTCCAAATTTCCAACACCATTATTTGTAGGCATGTTTTTATGAAAAATGTGATAAGGCTATAAATTCAAGGGTTTAGTCTCAACTTTAAGATTCAAGAACAGATGCTTTTAAAGTATTGAAAATTAGTTAAGTTAAGTTCCTCCCTAATCGCTCAACTTAAAGACATAAACTTGATTAATCAAATACCATAATTAATTCGAGTCACTGTATGAATTTCATTATGGTGTTATTTGCATGTGAAAGCTCATTTCTAGACTCAGGGATCCCACTTATCCGCTAAAGACAACTGGTAAGACAACTTACGAATGTTTGGCTACAACATGACATGACTATTTTTAATTTAAGACTCAAGTACACAGTTGAAAACTAGTTCTAGAAGGTTACTTAAGACCGTTGTCCTAAGGAGGTTCACATACTCATAAGTAAGGTAAGCAGTTATGATTATGACATCCGCCTAACTACCGGTATCAAGTAAGTAAGAACTGGGTAGCTCCCGATAAGTAAGTAAGCAAGCATCAGACGCCTTTGGTGACTTTGTAAGTAAGCTTGGTTGACAATTACTTATACAAGTCAGTAAGAATTCTTGTCAGCCAAGAAGAGGTAAATACTTTTGTTCTTGAATATTTGTGTATATGTGTATATGATATATATATATGTTGCATAATTAATAATATTGTATATTAGTGTTTCTTTCTAGATGTTTTTTCTTGAACATATAAATTGTTTATATGAGAGATGGAAATTCGCCACTTAGGGGGCGACTTATCACCACCCTCTCTGACTTTGGACCCCTCCAATGGTCCTAAAATTGCTCCAAATGCTGCCAGACTTTTTGGGAATGTTTGGATAACTCATTGTATCACTTTAGACTGTCACTTTTAGATACCTTATACACAATCTCATGTTTTCACTTCTCTTTAAGTGAAAATTGTTAAGTGTTTTGCACCTCAACGTGTAAACATATTAACCATTATATTTAACCAATCTCAACATTCCCCCACATGGTTAAATATAATCCTCTCTTCTAAACTTGACAGTTTTGGTGCATAAAATAAAGTTTCTTTCGATTTGAACTTTATCTTAGTGAATGTATTGGAAAGCCTTATCGAAGTCATTGGTGTCTTAAAGATTGAACCAAGTATTCCTTAATGATAAAATTGGTAACATCACACACACCTCTACTTGACCATTCATTTTTCCACTTTTCTCGCTTAGCACTCATATGGCCATGTGATGAGAGACGGTCTAAGTTCACATAGGTGAAGTTCTTACAACATCTTTGCTACCTTTAGAGATGCTTGTTGCACACAATTGAACTTTATTAAAAGCCCTAGGCTTAACCCTCACTCAGTAGCAACCAACATTAACCATCCTTGAATGGAACTCATGATTTTAGTGTTGAAACTATTCACCCATTAACTTGTTCTTACCCGTTGAACTCTTACCCTTTATGTTCACAAGTTTGGAGTTGGGTTACCATCATTGGCAAATATATTATTCTAGGAGTTTTAGTCCCATTCCTTTTGAAGTAGAACTTACTAACCTCTTCACAAGAGGTTTTGTAAATGGATCCGCTAAGTTCTCACTTGTCTTAACATATAAGATTGATATGATTCCTCCACGAATCAATTGTCTCACATACTCATGTCTTAGACTTATATGTCTAATATTTCCATTACATACGCCATTATATGCTCTAGACAATGTGGCTTGACTATCACAAAGTATCGAGATTGTCGATACCTTATCTGCGGAAATTGGGATCTCCAACATGAGATCCCTAAGCCACTCAGCCTATTTGCTGGTTGCCGCTAGAGCTATAAATTCGGCCTCCATGGTTGAGTGTAAAATATATGTTTGTTTCTTAGAACCCCAAGAAACCGCTCTTCCTCCGAGCATAAACATCCAACCGCTTGTGGAGAGATTATCTCTGTTTATCCCTTAATCAGTTGCTAATGACGTGACAAGGATTTTTGACACGTGGCGGACACGTAGCAGAGATACGACTCGCCTATCGACCAGCATTATTTCTGCACGACGAGATCAAGTTTTATATACGACCAGCCTGGTTGTATATCCGTTCATTTATGTAAAGATCTGTATAGTTGTGAGGATATCTGAGAATATCTCCTCATTATGGTCTGCAGATCCGATCATTAAGGATAGATATTATTTCCTAATTCATGTAACCCTTCCCGAGCCTATAAATATACAAGAGATAGCTCAAGGAAGGGGATCGATCAATCTTTTATGCTGAGAGAATTATATTACTATTATCCATCACTGTATTGTTTTCTTCCTCTAAGGTCCGTGAAACTCAGGAACCCTTGTTCTTTGATCACACCTGGGGAATTCAATATCAATAATATAATCAAGTGGACGTAGGTTATTACCAATCATTGGGGCCGAACCACTATAAATCCTTGTGTTCTTTATCTTTCCATTAGATTATTTTCAAGCTCTATATCATTTTCTTGTCATTTTCTAGACTCTGTGTCGTTGACAGAAATCAGGATCAACAATCTCCTACACTTGATATCCAACTCGCATCGGAATATCCTTCAAGTGTCTTCGGGAACTTTGAATATTGGAGGCCTAGCTGATTGGTCCTATTAAGGTACCCTAGAACTCTCTCAATCGCTTTCCAATGTTCCATACTTGGATTGCTAGTAAACCTACTTAGTTTACTAACCGCATATGCAATATCCGCTCTTGTACAATGGGCAATGTACATTAGACTCCCTAATGAACTTGCATACTCAAGTTGAGCCACTGCTCTACCATTATTCTATTCAAGCTTTATGCTTGAGTCAAATGGTATATTTGCCTCTTTGATTTTGAGATGACTAAACTTGTCAAGAACTTTCTCAACATAGTATTCCTTACTTAAAGCATAACCCCCACTATTTTTTCTCACTTTTATACCCAAGATGGTATCAACCTCTCCAAGGTCTTTCATTTTGAAAGTGGAAGATAGAAACCTCTTCATTTCCATTATGCCTTTCATATCATTACTCAAAATCAACATATCATCAACATATAGACACACCAAGATGACATAGCCATCACAAGTCTTAGAGTATAAGTACTTATCCGCATTATTGTGTCTAAACCCATACAAAATTATGGCTTTATCAAATTTATCATGCCATTTTTTCGATGCTTGCTTTAAACCGTATATTTAATAAGCCTACACTTTATGTTCATTTCCCTTCAGAACAAAACCCTCTGGTTGTTCCATATAAATCTCCTCATCGAGATCTCCATTTAGGAATGTCATTTTGACATCCATTTGATGAACATAGAGGTTATATATTGATGATAAGGAAAATAGTACTCTTATAGTGGTTGTCTTAGCAACTGGTGCATACTTGTCAAAATAATCGACTCCTTCCTTTTGTTTAAACCCTTTGGCTAAACCCTTTGGCTACTAGTCTTGCCTTGAAGGATTGTAATGTGCCATCGGTGTGATATTTCCCCGAAATACCCACTTGCACCCAATTGGTTTTGAACCTTGTGGAAGTTCTACCAATTCCCATGTGTGGCTTGAAATAATTGAATCCATCTCATCATTTATTGCCTCTTTTCAAAGAGTGGACATTGCTTCTTGGATTGTCTTGGGATCATCCTCAACTTGAAGAGCCATAGGAAATTTCCATGTGACTTCTTCAAGTTTTCCCTCTACTAGGTAGAGTGCCTCCACTTGAGAACATGTCTCGTTTGATCCCAATTCTTTAAGCCTTTGGCTTCTCCGAGGCAATATAGGTTGCTCATCAACCTTTGGATATTTCTCTTTAAGAGATTCTCCAAGACTTATGGGTTCTTGAGAACTGCTATCACTGTTGAGAATAGTGCCCTTAAAGCAATTGTAGTTGACAAATGTTTTAAATGAAATAAATAATTGAATTGAATTATTATATATATAGACTATGTCTGATATTATATGATAATATTAAGTGAATATCAGAAAATTCCAAAGTTTTCTATGTGGTCTTAATCTCATATTGGTATGGGAGGATTGAGATTAAGACAATAAACTTAAATAGTTCGTAGTAAAATAAAGTTATGGAATCTTTAGATTAATTACTGTTAGTACGGTCCACTAGTATTATGAATACATGTGACCTAGATTCGGGTTACTAGTGTAGTATGATACTTTAGTGAAGGTACTTTGCATGCTGAGAGTATGTAGAACTGGACCAGATGTGATTTGTTAATACTTGTTTAAACATCGTTTCATAGTATTAATCAAACACATCAAACGATGATCATATACACAATAAACTTAATCCTGAGGTTGCTATGAACTCCTATATATGTCATCTGATCCTTTGGTTCATGCGTTAAAGTTTGTCAGAATGATCAGGCTAAAAACAATTGTTTTGGGGACTCAATGATGCATATGGCTGATGACGTAGTTTAACAGATATGGAATCTATACCTTCTTATAGATTAGATAATGGTTCCCTATTGGGTTGGCTTTTAGAACTGAAAATGTTATGAGCGCTCACGTCGCAAACTTGTTGTGACACAACCTTCACTAGCAAAGTCAATGGTACTCTAGGAACAATATATGGCTAAAAGGGTAAAAAATTAATTTTATTCCCTTTTAATTATGAACCATTAATAGAGGATTAACGTTGTATATAATGATTATATCAATAGACACTTTATTCTTTAATAAAGTACTCAGTAAATACATGTCTATTATTATTAAGCGTTCAATCTCATATTCTTAGTGGAGTAATCGTGAGATTAATAAATATGATTATTTAATCAAAGAGCTTTGATTAATAATGTAATATTTATTGAAGTTTGATATTATAGATCCATAGGTCCCTAGGGTGGCTCTATCAACACCATATCAAGGTAAGAGTTGATACAAGGGTATAACTGTAATTTGGGAATTTGAGAAGAATTTTATTCTTTGGGTCAAGTTTGCAATTATATGATAATTGAGGTTGAATAATTAATTTAGAATTAATTATTAATTTTTGAAAATATATTTATTAATTTAAATATGTAAATTTTGAATTTCATATATATATATATAAATTAATTAATTAATTTTATAAATTAATTATTTTATTTGAGTGGAAGAAAATAAAATTGGTAATTCAAAAATAGATAATGATGATAATCATTTTGAATTTTGAATTTAAAAGTTAAATTTTGAATTATGGTTGTCATTTTTTCCTTAAAAAGATTAACACCTTATTTTGTGGGAGATTTATTTTAATTAAATAATTAAATAAACGAAGAGTGCAAAATGAAGAATCTCTAAAAAAGGAATAACAGTACATGCCTAACATAGTCGAAGGACTGTGCCATGCGTGTACCACATATACATATGTTATATCTATATAGTTTTTATTTTATTTATGTAATTATTTAATAATCTGACAATGGTTTTTCAAATTTGGTAAGTTAGATATTTATCTAAATCAAATCCTATCATCATTATGATATTTTAATATATTACTAATATTATTAGGAATAATAAGGTGATAGAAAAATCTCTATATATATGATATAGAAGAAGAAGAGAAAATACATACAGAATAACATAGAAAGAAAAGACAACACAATACACAATTCAGAATAGTTCTCAGAGTTTTTGTCAGAAAAAACTCTTTCTTCTTCTTCTTTATTCTAGCCATTCTAAGACCATAATCCAAGTTCTCATGTATTGAGAAATACTTGTGGTTCCTAAAATACAAACTCATGTTCTCTATGTGCCCACACACATCTTGCGGTGTAGAGAACACTCTGGAAGATCGTGGTTTGAGTGCTCAAAGCTTTGAATAGGAAGATCGATAAAAATACAAAAAGACTTAAGGACACTTGATAGGCTTCAAGAGGTAATTGTTTATATGTTCTTGAACTTTTGTGTTTATATGTTATATATAAATATATTGTATATTTATATATATTTGTTGCATGATTAATAATATTGTATGTTAATGTTTCTGGATTATTTTCTTGGTCATATAAATTGTTTATATGATTAATGAAATTTTTTTGATTGCTGTTGTTCCTTAATAAATCAAACATAATGGGCCCACCATGCAAGAGTTTTCGCTGCGTGCTCTAAATGTTTTCCAACAATCACAATATAACAATTTTTCAAAGAACACCACTTCTCTTGATTCAATTATCACATTAGACTCCAAGAATCGCCTATAGGCCTTGCTATTTGAGGCATAGCCAACAAATGCACACTTTACAGCCCTTGGACCCAACTTGGTCCTTTTAGGTTCTGTGATCTTGCAATAAGCAAGGCACCCCCACACTTTAAGATAGCCTAGGTAAGGCTTCTTTCCTCTTCATAACTCATATGGAGACACATTGTTCTTTTTCATAGGAATTCGATTCAATATATGACACGCAGCAAGCAAGGCTTCACCCCACACATTATAACACAATTTAGCATGTAAAATTATAGAGTTAACCATCTCAAGATAAATCCTATTCTTTCTTTCAGCTATTCCATTTTGTTGTGGAGTGTATGGTGCAGTGCATTCGTGTATAATTTCATGTTGTTCACAAAACACATTGAAATCATTTGAAAAGTATTCACCACCTCTATCACTTCTAAGAGTCTTTATTTTCCGTTCCAATTGATTTTCTATTTAAGCTTTATAGATTTTAAATGCATTAAATGTCTTATCCTTACTCTTAAGTAAATACACATAAGTATACCTAGAGCAATCATCTATAAAAGTTATGAAGTATCTATTTCCTCCTCTAGTAAAAATGTCATTCAATTCGCATAAATCACCATATATTAAATCTAGCAAGTTTGAACATCTATCAACACTTAGAAAATATTTCTTTACCATTTTAGATTTAACACATAATTCACATTTATCATGCTCATTCACATCACAATTAATTAATCTACATTTAACAACTCTTTTAATTGTGTTATAACCTATATGAGCAAGTCTATTATGCCACAAAGTAATAGAATTAGAATTAATCACATTGCAAGATTTAGATGCCATATCATTATTGTCACTATCAAGAGCACAAAGTTTGATCATTCCATCACATGTATAACTCTTTCCCACAAAAGTGCCCAACTTAGTCAAAGTGAGTTTACATAATTCAAACTCCATTTTGATACCAGATTTACTCAATAAACTTCCATTAATAATGTTTCTAGTCATATCGGGAACATAGAAAACATTAATTAGGGTCACTTTCTTTCCATTTGTGAAGAACACATCAATGTTTCCTCTTCCAAGTACCTTGGATCTCTTTTCATTTCCCATATGGACTTTAAGTCCCACCTTTGCACTTTCAAAGGTTTTGAAAAGAGTTTTATCATAGGTTGCATGAATGGTGGCACAACTATCGTATCACCATCCTTGTACCTTTCCTTGGGTTCATTAACTTCACTCAAGGTTGCAATGATCTCAACATTAATTGCATTGACATATTCACCTTCTCTTAAGGTTGCATTAGTCTCATCACTACATGCATGAACTATGTCAATTCTCTTTAGGGTTATCATACATTCTTCATCGAATTCATTAAGCTCAATTAAGGTCACAAAGATCTCATCATCAATTGTATTGACCTTAATCTCATTATGGTTAATTTTACAATTTCCATATCTCATATGATGATCAATAACTTTACAAACAAAACAAATACAACAATAACCCTTGAACTGTTTATTAACATTCGTCATTGTACTCTTAATACAAAAAATAATCTCAAACTCACAAAAATATGGCAGAAAGCACATTTCATTCAAATTCTTGAAATCTACACATTTAGAAATACGTAACTTGATGATACCAATCTCCGTAAGCATGTAATCCCATTGAGTTGTCTCATCCATTGTTGATGAAGAATTTCAATCCATATCCACATTCATGAAGAGCATTTCCAAATAAAACTTTCTTTGATCTTTCATGGTTATGTGTCCAACACAAACCAAATCTTGAAACAAGGATTTGAAGGTTGTAGAAGATGAACCAATTTCCCTCATTATTGATTATGCAAAACATAAAATGAAAGTAATTAGAAATAGAGATTTTGATTATTGGGAATATATGGTAGTACCTTTTGCAAATCAACAATGAATTATGATAATAATACAATATTCCAAACCCTAGATGTTGATCAAGATTCAAATTCAAAGTATGAAGACAATTCTTGATAATCAAAGAAACATGTTCATGATATGAATGTTAATCTTGAATATAATGAACTAAATAATTAAATGATGACAAGATGAATTTAGATACATTTAATCATCAATACAAACAATGAATAACATAACAGAATTACAAAATACAAGATTAGGGTTAGAGAGATACAACCTTTGTATTAAGCAACTTGAATCTTCAAACTTGGGGAACTTCTAAGACTTATACACAATATGAATATTGTTGTCCAAAATCTCTATTCCAAGCCTTCTCAATTTCTTGAAGCTTCAACTAAGTAGAATGACATTTGGGATTGAACAAGCCTTGAAACTCATGCAATTCAAGCAAGCTTGATGAGTTTCTTGGAGAAATCTTTGGTCTTAGAAAACTAGAGAGAGAATGAGTTTTTGAGAGAGAGTTGGAAAGTGTGATCAAGACTGTAATGCCCCGAATTTCCTAATAAGGGTTAGAACCTTGATTAGGAGGCCGGGAGGGCCATAATTGATTTATTATGTTGTTTAGTGATCATATGCATGTTTATGTGAATTATATTATTATATGATGATGAATGCATGCATATGGGTGTATTTTAATTATAAGGGCATTTTGGTAATTTGGCTCGTCGAGGGCGTAATTGCGTATTTTCGTGCATGTGGGTGAGTTATGAATGGTACCACATTATATGTAGATTTGTTCGAGCCTTTCGGCATGAGACGATCATGAAATGCAAGTGTTTAGTCTAGTCATAACGGGTTTAAGTTCGGGGCTCGGGGTGAGTCTCGGGGTGATTTTAATGATTAGAGCATTACCGAAAATTAAAGGATAATGGGATATGATTTATTGGTATGTGAGAATATTGAGAATAGCGGGAATTGGAGGGTGTTAATTATGATTAACGAAATAGGTGCGAAAGGATGATTTTTCCCTTGGTGGCTATTAAGGCTTTATTTTAGACTTGAGGGCATTTAGGTCTTTTCACCCTTAGAGATTTATATCAGCCATTAAGGCTGTAGAACCTTGTCAAAAACAGAGTCCTATCTTTCCTTCTCTCCCGATGGTTTTTCTCCTCCATTTCTGTTTGGATTTTTAAGCTTCTTTTGAGGAATCAAGCCAAGGAACCAAGCTGGGATAAGCTAGGGTTATGCTCCCCCATTGAAGAGGGTATGTTGCTGAGATTGAGGTGAGTTTTTAGCCATTAGAACTCTTGGTTTTGCTCTGTTTTCTTAGTTGAGTTCCAGCTGGATTTTGGGTTGGAAAGTGAGGAATTGATTGGAGTTTTGGCTAGGGTTCTTGGGGTTGTGGTGTCTAGGACATGTGGAGGTGGTATTTGGGTTCATTTGGGACTTAATTTGATGTTTGGAAGCTTTTTGTTTGGGTTATAAATGGTGGAATCGAAGGAAGGATTTTCTGGGCAGTTGCTGACTGAAGGTAGCGCTACAGCGCCCAGTATAGGGCGCTACAGCGCTACCTGCAGAGGAGGCTAGGGCGGTTTGGTTCTGTCTTGAGCACTGGGGCGCTAGGAGGGCAGCGCTGTAGCGCTACCCTGTTTCTTCAGAACCCTGTTTTGAGTGTTTTTAAAGGTTTTTGGCTCGGGTTTTCAATCCTTAAGGCCCGGGATCGAAACTACTCACTGTGTGGGCATGTTTCGAGGTCCCGAGAGTGGGGTTTAGATCAAGACCCTATCTTGGTTGATTTTCATTAATCGGAGATTGTATTTGGTTATGACTAGGTGGCCGCTAAAGGATTAAGGATCGATCGTTCTCAAGGGTCGTTCTTGTTCTAATTCTCGCTCGAACCGAAGGTAAGAAAACTGCACCCTGTGTATATGTGACATGCATAGTTATTCTTGATGCATGTTGGATGTTTAAATGTAATGCACGAGAAACATGTGATTAGGACATGCTTTGTATACTGAGTATGATATTGTTCAGAGCTTGAGCCTCTGTGTTTATGCATGATCCTAATTGTGCTAGTATTTGTTAAGTAAGCATGTTGAATGCTTTGTGTTCTGATATTGGATATGTGATATATGTTTGGTGGCATTGTTTACTTCTATATGGTACTGACTAGACAGAGACACTGACCTAAGAGTCAGAAATGGCATGAGCGTCTTGAACGCGGGGCCGAATGAAGATTAGATCTAATCGATATCAGCGTTGAATGACCCTAAGGCATTAATGCTGGACCGACCCTAAGGTCAATGAATCTTATAAGCGCTTGGCTAGTCTAGGACTAGTTACTCAGAGCCAGGGCCTAGGGCTTGGGTGACCGTTTGTCACATGACTAGGGAACGATGTTCCAGGGTTATGACTCTATGGTCATGAGGAAGGTTATGTTGGTGACTAGTCATCATGCACCTATTCTATTTAAGCTAGTGAAAGGATCACTTATCTACTCGACAGGGTTATGCTGGTGACTATTTCACCAGATACCTATCTTGTTTAAGCTAGTGAAAGAATCACTTATCTATAAGCTCCGGTGACCCTATCGTCACATGGCTATTGGGAACGGAACCCACCCTAGTGACTGTACCACCGTCACTTTTCTATTGGGGCTAAAAGCCCTGAATGGCTATTATGGTCATTGGTTGATGTGTTATACTCAACATTACGTGGATTTGTTTGCCTGCTGGATTAGGGCTATATCTGTTAGGCGTGTGCCTTATGATTTGATGACATGTTATTACTGTTCATGAGCATATTAAGTTTTCTTGCTGCGCTTCGGCTCACGGGTGCTATGTGGTGCAGGTAAAGGCAAAAGAAAGCTGGACCATCCTTGAGCTGGAGAGCTTAGGTGACGGTGTGTACATATGCGGCTGCTCGGCCGCCACGGCCAAGGGTTGAAAGAGGAACTAAGGTTAAACCCTGTTTTGCCGCTTAGATCGGCCTGTTGTAAATATTTTCCTGTAATAGACTCTGAAATTATATTTTTGGGATCCCAATGTATACAGTAAACGTTCTAATGAAACGTTATATCTTAACCAAAATTTTTAATCCCTAAACCGCTAATCATACTTAGTTACACAATTTTGGCCAAATGACTCGATTAGCAAGTTTAGCACTGGTTACAAGGCACACTGTAACGGTACCTGGAGTTTGGGACATTACAAAGACTTTTAAAACACATCATTTGGAGCACGTTACATAAACTGTACGACCCTAAAAGACCGCCCAAGCAACGCATCGCCTACTAGGGCTTTTGAAGGCCTTCACATTTAGGCGATGCTACACCACTTAGGGGGTGACGTATCGCCACCCTCTCTAACTTTGGACCCCTTCAATGGTCCTGAAATTGCTCCAAATGCCACCAAACCTCCAATGTTTGGATACCTCATTGTATCACTTTAGACCCATACAAGTCACTTTTAGATACCTTCTACACAATCTCATGTTTTCACTTCTCTTTAAGTGAAAATTGTTATGTGTTTTGCACCTCAATGTGTAAAAATCTTAACCATTATATTTAACCAATCTCAACACAATTTTGGCAATAACAAATGGAAATTAGGCTTTGCTAAGCAGGGATAAGCTAATCCCAACAAGCATCCAGGCTTGAGTTTGAGTACTCACTAACTTCAATAAGTGCTATTGGTGCAATCAAGGCAAACATAATGCAAAGGGGTGTTATAGTTCCACCAAGTCGAGACACTTCTCCAAGGAACACCCAAATTCGAGTAGGAAGGACAGGAACGGTAAGCAAAGGTGGATAAGAGCATCACTGCTTGTTTATGCACTCACATGAGGTGACAAGAGAGCCAGACCATTTGAGGTGGTGTTAGGTAAAATTCCTATCGCCCAAACCTCAGTATGTGCATTAATGGATATTCGGGCATCACATTCATTTGTAGATACTACCTACAATAAGAACTAGACGGAGCGCCTGAATCTACAAAATATATGTAGTGTATCATTGCCTTCAAGGGATTATATGATGGTTCGGTTTTGGCTTAGAGTTGTACCAATTATTGTAGTTGATCGTGAACTAACAGTTGCCCTATTAGTATCGAACCAATGCAAGTAAGAAGTAATTTTGGTATGGATTGGCTATCTATGTATGGTGCAGTGGTCACTTACAAGAAGAGGAAAGTGGTCTTCCATCCGGCAAGCGAGGAACCATGCACTTTTCAAAGAACGTCCAGAGACAAGAAGTTGTCATGGTCTCAGCAATGAAAGCAAGTAAGATGTTGGAGGATGGAATTATTGGATATTTAGCTCACGTTGTGGATAAGAACCAAGAAGAACATGCTTTGCATCTAGAAATGGTCCTCCAACATTTGAAGGAACATAAGTTTTATACTAAATTCTCCAAGTGTAAATTTTGGTAGGAAAAAGTAAGCTTCTTAGGTCATGTGGTGTCGAACGAAGGGATATCCATGGATCCTACCAAGATAGAGGCAGTGAGTCGGTGGAAACCCCCGAAAAATTCCCATGAGGTGGGAGTTTCCTCAGGTTAGCATGGTATTATAGGCGATTCGTAGAAGGGTTCTCGTAGATAGCTACACCCATGGCCGACCTTACCCGTAAAAAAATGCTAAGTTCGTATGGACTGAGCAATGTGAAAGGAGTTTTCCAGAGTTGAAAATGAGACTGACCACCGCCCTGATGTTAACTATCCCTAGCGAGATGGAGGGATACGTAATTTACAACGATGCCTCTCAAGATAAGGAATGAGGGCAGTTCTGATGCAACATGGCAAGATGTTCGCTTACATGTCGTGACAACTACAGAATTACGAAAAGAACTACCTAACACATGACCTCGAACAGGTTGTTGTGGTGTTCGCACTGAAAAATCTGGAGGTATTATCTCTATGGGGTACACTACAATATTTACACCGATCAGAAGAGCCTGAAGTACTTCTTCACTCAAAATGAACTAAACATGAGGCAACACCGATGGTTAGAATTATTGAACAATTATGATTGCGATATTCTGTGTCATCCAAGAAAGGCCAATAAGGTGGTAGATGCTCTGAGTCGACAACCGATGGTGTACGTGATGATGGTACGAGAAATGTTGTCAGAGTTGCAAACTGACATCTTTATGCTAGATCTCGAAGTGATAGTAGGTAGATTCGCAAACCTTTGTGCAACCCACCATTATGGAAGCCATACAAGGAGGGCAACTATTGGAGCTTTGATATGAGCAAATCAAACACAAAGTGAGGAAGGATATGCGACAGGGGTTCCACATATCAGAAGATGGGTTGTTAGGGTTTAAAGGCAGAATTCACATTCCCAATAATGCATAAATCAATAACCAAATCTTCTATGAAGCGCATGATGCCCCCTATGAAATGAACTCCAGAACCACGAAAATGTACCACGATCTTAAAAAGTACTTCTGGTGGACGAAAATGACGAAAGAAGTGGCAAAATACATGGCGCATTGCCTAACGTGTCAACAAACAAAGGCAAAGCATCAATGACTAGTGGGGTTGCTACAACCATTAGAGATTCCATAATGGAAATGGGAGATGGTCACAATGGAATTTATCACTGGCCTGCCCACGACCCCAAAGGGGGAAGATACCATTTGGGTCATTGTCGACAGACTGACGAGTGACTCCTAGCTCAAAGTCAACCAAGTACGAGGTAAATATCAAGCTCGTGGTACAAAGATGGCAACATACCTAGAAAAAAGTGAAGACTACATTCGACAGTTTGAGAACTACACGAATGAACAAGTTCCAAGGGAACAAAACTCGAATGTTGATGCTTTGGCTTGACTTGCAACAAGTAGGGAAGTTGACATGCTCAATGTGGTCCCAATACAATTCTTGCCACAACCAAGTATATCCGAGCTGGAAACGGGTGAGGTCGCCGTAATTGATTCACAACCAACATGGATGACGCCTATATTTAATTACCTCAAAAATGGGAGCCTCCCTAAAAAATGAGGCCCGAAAAACTATTGTATAAGATTCCAAGTTATACTTTCTTGGAAGGAAAATTGTATCGAAGAGGCTACTCCATGCCATTATTAAGATGTGTAACCCCTCCCGAAGCAAAAACAATCCTCGAAGAAATTCATTAAGGGTATTACGAAGATCACGCTGGGGGCATAACCTCTCAAAGAAAGTGATAAGGCAAGGAAACTTTTGGCCCACACTAAAAGCTGATGAATTCATATATGTTAAGCACTGTGATAAATGCCAGTGGTTCACATCGATACCTTGAGCTCCACCAACCTAGCTTACTATGTTAACTTTCCCATGGTCGTTTGTAGTATGGAGCATAGATCTCATAGGATCGTTAGCAATGGGGCGAGGTGGAGTTAAGTATGTTGTGGTAGCAGTCGACTATTCAAAATATGGACTAAGGCTGAGTCATTAGCTAGAATCACCTCGAAAAAATTCCTAGACTTTGTGGTAAAGAACATTATATGTCGATATGGAATACCGAGGAAAATTATTTATGGAAATGGACCTCAATTCGATAGTGAATTATTCACTCAGTTTTGTGAAAGAAATGGGATTATAAAAAGCTTCTCATCGGTGGCACATTGTTGTAGGTTGGTGCGTTGAATCGTGAGAAAAAATGTAAAAAGAAGAAGAAATGGTGAAAAAAGGAGCTTTCAGTGGTCGCTTGAATCAAAATGGTGCTAAGGACGAGTTAAAATAAGTTTTTGATGAAGGAAGGAGATTGAAAGGCTTAAATTGGAAAATAATGGAATTAGAGTTGTGACATGGGCTTAAGGGTCGCGACTCTAGTGGAAGTTAGAAGCTTAAGGTTGCTGAAGGGAATTAGAGTCGCGACTTGCTCTTATAAGTCGCGGCGCTAGTGGAAGTCAGAGGCGAACCCAGGAGGACATCAACACACGGGCCGCGACCAGGGTTGAGAGATTCGCGACGCCTGAAGGCTTACCTAGACTTCGAGTTGCATTAAAAATGACACGAGCCGCGACCTAATAAAGGCTAAGTCGCGGCCCGCATATGAAAAAAAAGGGGATTCGTGATTTTGTTTTTAGTATAAATTCAAATTATATGTTATAATTAAGGTTAGGTAAGATTTTAATTATGATTTTAGAGATTAATTTTTGTTATGAGATTAGTTTTTCTACACTTTCATATTTTTATTTCTTCTTCAAGTCTTTGAATTTTATGTTTATGAATTATTATTGTGTTGATTTAGTCATGTCTGATATGAACTAAACATTTTTATCTAGGGTTTAATGTAGTCACTCGGATTTCTATTTAATTTTATTATGATGTTCTATTGTTTCTTCTTCTTGATTCTAATCTATATAATTTTTGCATAATGCTAGTAAATACCTGATCGATAGTTGCTTGATTTATGATTTTAATTCAAAATTCGAAAGATGAGAATTGAATATGCTATCGTTATATAGACATAGTTTACATATTGGAAGAAAGTACCTATATGGCTTGTGAAGTAATTAGGTTTCTATGCTTAATGCCTGCTATATGAATAAGTTTATCACAGAGATGTAGAAAACCTGCATATAGGATGAGATCTTATATCTTGAAAAATAATAGGAGTCAATTTATGTAAACCTGCTATTAGAATAGGAAGAAAGAAATTTAGAAGTGATTAATAAAATTAGTAGAATGAAAAGTAGATGAAGTTAATACCCTAGGTCTTTTTATTATTGATTTTCATCTCTTAATTAGTTATTTTTATTCACAGTTATTTAAAATTTTGTAATTAGATTGATTCATCTATATTTTGTTTGCCAAATAGAAATTAAAGAACGATTATTGGTAATTGGTTAACGGTCCTTGTGGGATCGATACTTTATTTACTATCTATATAACTTGAATCGATTATGTGCACTTGCACATCATATTTTGGCGATCATAGGGGCAGGAGAAGGAACCTACTCTGAGAAGACAACAGGAGGCCCCGAGGCTGCTTGGGCGGCTTGTGGGGGAGGGTTCTTAGTAACCCTGGCTACCTTCGAGGGAGGTGGTGGTGCATTTCTTTCTTCGAGGACACTCTTCCTCATTTCGAGCCTCTAACCTTTGGAGGCTTGGTGAGAAGGTTGTCGAGGTCTAAGTCCTTGTCACCTGTAAAATGGAGAAAAACTGTAACGCTCTGGTTACTCCAAGACCGTTACGGTGAACTTTGAATTGTGCTTAACTCGCTAATCAAGTTCTTTGGTTATAAACGTGCTTCTAGGTATTATTAATAGGTTAAGGTGGAAAAACAATCAAAAGGAAATGATATATTTTATTTAAAACATAAAACTATTCATGGGCCCATCAAAACATTTACAAGTTATTTACAATCCAAAATGGTCATTATTGTTTAAATTTACAACCCGCTGACCTAAGCGACAAAAATTAGGGTTAACCCCTAGTCCCTCTGAGAAACTCCTTGGCCGTGGTGGTCAAGAGGCCGCATATGTACACATCACCACCTAAGCTCTCCACTTAAGGCTGGGTGAGCTTTTCTTTCCCTTTACCTGCACCACATAGCACCCATGAGCCAAAGCCCAACAAGAAAACTCAATAATGCATATAAATATTATCAAATGATTATCATTATAATCATACAAAGCTTATAGCCCTAAACAGATGAGTGAGTATCACTTTGTGGTTACGTTAACCATGAAGGAGCTTATAGCTCTAATCAGATGAGTGATTTAACACTTGAGGTTCTGGTAAACCACAATGAGTGACTAACGAGCAAGTCACTACGGGGCTCGACACCCATAGACATGTGACTAACAGTCACTGGGGCTCTCTGGCCCTAGCTCTAATCAGATGAGTGACTGATGGATAGTCACTACGGGCTCGGCACCCACAGCCATGTGACTAAACAGTCACTGGGGCTCTCTGGTCCTGGCTCTAAGTAACTAGCCTTTGGCTAGAGAAGCGCTTTTAGTTTTCATCGAACTTGAGGTCGGTCTGGCATTAATGCTCATTTGAGTCATTCAATGCAGATGTTAATTAGATCTAATCTTTGTCGGTTTACGTTAAACACGCTAAGACCGTTCTTGACTTATGAGTCAATACCATGTGACCAGTGCTCAGTACTACTGTCGAACTTGACTAATGAATCACAGCTTCACAGTAAATACTAACACCATTGCCAATCCTGACTATTCAGTCAATGCCATGCACAAATGAGCAAGATTTGCAAAGCATTTGATATGCAATCAATGTCCACATTTAAACATTCAACATGCCTCAAGAATAACCATGCATGTCACATATGGGGTGCAGCTTTCTTACCTCTGGTACGAGCGAGAATTAGTAAAAGAACGACCCTTGAGAACGATCTGTCTTTTAGTTCCTTAGCGGTCACCTAGTCATAACCAAATAAGGAATTCCATCAATAAAATGAGTAACAAAGGTTGCCGAACTAAGACCTAGCCTCCGGGACATCGAATCCTACTAAACAGGATAGGGGAACGATCCTGAGGCCTAAGGTTTGAGTTCCCATGATCAAAACACTTATTTGGCCACAAAAACCCTCAAGCACCGCGGCCCCACCTCTTTGAGCCGCGACCCCCAGCCAAGATAGAGGTGCCTGAAGCAAGCACCGCGGCCCTCCTTCCCCAGTGCTGCAGCCCCCAGGCCCCTCAACTCCACCTCCCATTTGCACCATGCTTGGGCCGCGGCGCCCAAGAACAGGGCCACGACCCCACCTGGAAATTCAGCCATAACCCTGATTTTCCACCTTTTAATCCATCCAAAAACCTACTTAAACATCCTCAAATCCAAAAATCAAAGTTTCCAAACATCCCAATGATTCAAAATCATCAAATCTCGAGGCTCAAACAAATCAAAGATTCATCAACACACAAAATCCAAATCAAAGCTTAGAAACTCTAAAACTCAAAACTTAAAGCTTGGATTACCTTTGATTAAGTTGTTTCTCGCTAAATCCTTCGATTAAGAAGCTTCTAATATTTCCTAGGATCGCTATGCCTCAATCCTTGCTTAATTCTGACTCCTAAAACCCAAGTTTCCTTTGAAATTGCGACGAACGGTAAAAAGGAATAACGGGAGAAAGAGTCAAAGTGTTTGAACGTAGTTTTCTTTCTGACAAGCTACTTCAAGCTTAAGTAACCTCAAATAAATCCTAATGCTCGGGGTTCCAAAAATGCCCCCGGGGACAAAATAGTCTAAACTCCTAGAATTTCCTCCTGATCTCACTAACACCCAATATATCCTCAAATAATCATTCTCATTATCCAATATCCCAATAATTGACACCGTTATGACAAAACCGCTAACTTGCAACCTAAGATCGTCTCATGCCGAATAACTCAAATATATCCACATAATAATGGGATCTCATCCATTAATCATAAACATGCACCAAAATCTACAAATATGCCCTCAACGGGCCAAATTACCAAAATGCCCTTATAATAAAATGTGGACCCACATGCATGCATTTAACATCATATTATAATATAACTCACATAAACATGCATATAATCATTTAATGACATAATAAAACAATTATGGCCCTCCCGACCTATTAATCCAATCACTAAACTGCATTAAGGATTTTGGGGCATTAAAACTATCCCCTCCTTACAGAAATTTCTTCATCGAAATTTACTTGAACAACTCGGGATACTGACTCTGCATATCTGACTCCAGCTCCCAGGTCGCTTCCTCGACCTTGTTGTTCCTCCACAATACCTTAACCAAAGGTATCGTCTTATTTCTGAGGACCTTGTCCTTTTTGTCAAGTATCTGGACTGGCTGTTCCTCAAAGGAAAGATCTACCTCAAGTCTAGATCTTCATAACTCAAAACATGAGTCACATTAGATACATACTTCCGAATAACTGAAACGTGAAACACGTTATGCATTGCTAACAATGCCGGAGGCAAGGCCAACCTGTAAGCCACTTGACCAATCCTCTCCAGGATCTCAAATAGACCTACAAATCTAGGGCTCAGCTTGCCCTTCTTCCCAAACCTCCTCACCCATTTCCATGGAGAGACTCTAAGGAAGACGTAGTCTCCCACTTGGAACTCCACGTTCCTGCGCTTGGGATCTACATAGCTCTTATGTCTACTCTGAGAAGCGAGCATCCGAGCTCTAATCTTCTCAATGGCCTCACTGGTCCTCTGAACTGCCTCAGGACCCAAGTATCTCCTTTCACCTGTCTCATCCCAATGAATGGGAGATCTACACTTCCTACCATATAGCATCTCATAAGGTGCAACTCCAATGGTAGACTGATAACTGTTGTTGTAGGAAAACTCTATCAAAGGTAGATACTTACTCTAAGATCCACCAAAGTCCAGCACACATACTCGCAGCATGACTTCCAATATCTGGATCGTCCTCTCAGATTGCCCATCTGTCTGAGGATGATAAGCAGCACTGAACTTTAACTGTGTTCCCATTGCCTTCTGTAAACTCCCCCAGAACTTGGAAGTAAAAGTGGGGTCCCGATCGACCTTGGCGCTCCATGAAGACGCACGAACTCTCTCACATAGAGATCTGCATACTGATCAACTGTATATGTAGTCCTCACTGGCAATAAGTGAGATGACTTGGTATAGCGTTCCACTATCACCCAAATAGAATCATGCTGACCAACAGTCCTGGGTAACCCCACCACGAAATCCATCGTGATGTCCTCCCATTTCCACTCTGGGATATCCAGAGGCTGCAATAACCCTGCCGGGCTTTGATGCTCAGCCTTGACGTATTGACATGTCAAGCACTTAGCCATATATTCCACTACATCCCTCTTCATCCCCGCCCACCAATACAACGATCTCACATCCTAATACATCTTCGTGGTGCCTGGATGGAAAGAGTAAGGTGTAGTATGAGATTCCTCCAGAATCTCTCGCCTCATCGCAGTGTCTAACGGAACACATATCCGCCCCTTGTATAAAAGCAAGCCTCAATCAGACACTGTATAATCTCTGGATGCTCCAGCCAAAACATCCTCTCTGATCTTGATCAGCTGTGGATCACCCAACTGGCCCTCCTTGATTCTTTCCAACAATGTAGACTGTAGCATAATATTGGCCAACTGGCCCACCAAAAACTCTATATCATCTCTTATCATATCATCTGCTAACTCTCTGGCTATCAGCCTCGCACCATAAATCTGCCCCGGACCCTTCCGGCTTAAAGCATCAGCTACCACGTTGGCCTTTCCTGGATGATACAAAATCTCACAATCATAATCTTTTACTAATTCCAGTCAATTCCTTTGTCTCATATTCAAATCTTTCTGCGTGAAGAAGTATTTCAGGCTCTTGTGGTCTGTATAGATCTCATACTTCTCCCCATAAAGATAATGCCTCCATACCTTTAAAGCAAAGACCACAGCCGCCAACTCCAAATCATGAGTGGGATATCTCTTTTCATACTCCTTCAGCTGACGTGAGGCATAAACAATTACCCTCTCTGACTGCATCAGAATACAACCTAAACCTTGATGTGAAGCATCGTAGTAAATCATAAATTTCTCTTGATCTGTTGGAAGACTCAGAACTGGAGCTGTAATTAATCTCTGCTTCAGTTCTTGGAAGTTGTTCTCACACTTGTCTGACCACACAAATTTCTGATTCTTACGTGTCAGCCCAATCAATGAAGTAGCAATCTTAGAGAAACCTTCCACGAAACACCTATAATAACCTGCCAATCCAAGGAAACTTCTAACCTCAGAAGCATTCTTTGGCCTTGGCCAATCTCTGACTGCCTCAATCTTTGCTGGATATACCTTAATCCCCTCCTTACTGACAATGTGCCCAAGAAAAGATACCTGAGATAACCAGAACTCACATTTCTTGAATTTGCAAACAATCTGTGTTCCCTCAGTCTCTGTAGAACCAATCTCAGATGTTGTTCATGCTTTGACATTGATTGAGAATAAACCAGGATATCATCGATGAAGACGATCACAAACTGGTCCAAATAATCCTTGAACACTATGTTCATTAGATCCATAAAAGCACCTGGGGCATTAGTCAATCCAAAAGACATGACTAAGAACTCATAATGCCCATACCTAGTACGAAAAGCAATCTTTGGTATGTCTCCCTCCTTGACCCTCAACTGATGATAACCAGAACGAATGTCGATCTTTGAGAATACCTTTTTACCTTGCAACTGATCAAATAGATCATCTATCCTTGGTAAAGGATACTTGTTCTTGATTGTTAGCTTATTCAGTTCTCTGTAACATATCATCAGAGAACCATCCTTCTTTTTTACAAACAGAACCGGCACTCCCCAAGGTGAGAAACTAGGTCTTATAAAACCCAAATCCAACAGCTCTTGCAATTATACCTTTAATTCTTTCAACTCATCTGGGGCCATTCTGTAAGGTGCTCTAGACACTGGTTTCGTCCCTGGTGCCAGTTCTATCACAAACTCTATTTCTCTATGTGGTGGCAACCCTGGAAAATCTTTTGGAAACACATCCAGGAATTCACAAACTAATCTGGTCTCACAGGCATGACCTGAGTGGTGTCAACCACACTGGCTAAGAACCCAATGCAACCTCCTTGCATTAGATCTCTAGCCCTCAAAACAGAAATCATAGGTATGTGAGGTCCATGCATAGTACCAATAAACACAAAAGGATCCTCACCTTCAGGCTCAAAGGTGGCCATCTTCCTTCAGCAATCAATGGTTGCCCCATACTTTACCAACCAATCTATACCCAATATCATGTTGAAGTCAGTCATAACTAACTCTATCAAGTCCACTGACAACTCTCTACCCTCCACTGTCACTGGCAAAGATCTGACCCACCTCCTGAATACTACCAACTCCCCAATGGGTAATAAAGTTCCAAACCCCACAGCATAAAAATCACAGGGTCTACATAGTCTATCAATAATAATACTAGCAAAAAAAAAATGTGTAGCACCAGAATAAATAAAAACATTATAAGGGGTTCCAGCACTAAGAATCTGACCTGTAACTGCTGAGGGAGAAGCCTCAGCTTCTACTTGTGTCAATGCGAACACTCGAGCTGGGGCCGAGCTATCCGCTTTCCTGGGTTCTTCCTTCTTGCCTTTGGGTAGTCTTTCTTAAAATGACCCACTGCTCCACACAAAAAGCAGGCCTTTGCCCTACACTCTCCCAAATGACGTCACTTACATCTAGGGCATTCAAGACGAGTCTTCCAAGCTTCACTACCACCTTGACGACCCATTGAAATACCACGGGGCCGCCTACCAGGACCTGGAATTGGAAAGGTGTCAAGAACCTTCCTCTTCTGGTCACTGGGGCCTCCACCCCTACTTGAACCCACAAAAGGAGAACTTGTTCTCTTGAACTCCTTTCTGGCTGCATTATCTCGCCAGATCTTATACTCTGCACTCTCAACTGTGAGTGCCTTCTCAACCACCTGTGCATAAGTAGTAACCCCAGCCACACTGGTAATGCAAACATCACGGGCTAATCGAAGCGATAGCCCCTGGAGAAATCTGTCTCTCCTGGTCCCATCAGTGGGCACCAGCTCCATGTCAAACTTTGCCAATCGATCAAACTTCAGGGCATACTCATCCACTGACAAACTCCTCTGAAGTAACCTGATGAACTCCTCAGCCTTTGCCGCCCTGATAGCATCATTATAATATTTCTCGTTGAACAGAATCTGAAACTCTTCCCAACTCAGGGCATTGATGTTTCTGGTCTGGGATATAACCTCCCACCAAATTTGGGCATCCTCCCGAAACATATATGTGGAACAAGCCACCCTCTCATTACCAGTCACCCTCATGAATTCCAGGATGGTGGTAATCATGCTCATCCACTGCTCAGTTTAGCAGGATCTGCACTGCTTTAAAAAACTGGAGGTTGCTGCTTTCTGAACCTTTCATAGATAGGCTCCCATTTGTTACCAACCTCACGCAGTTGCTCAGCTGCTGGCATCGATACAGGAGGTGCCTTAGATACACTGACTACTGCAGGAACCTGTTGTTGTCTTAGGAGGCAGAGTTCTTCTCCCTGCCTCAATTTTGTAGCCTGCAGATCACTAAATAATTGCTGTCAGTTCTCAGGAGCTGGCTGTGGAATCTGACCCTAGTCATTCTCCTGACCCTGATTATTATTATTATTCTGGCCTTGATCACTTTTGCCAGTTGAGGAATCTGTCTGTCTTGGAATCATTCTTATCACTTAAACCTTGCTGAAAAAATTAATGCGACCAGTTAAGCAGTAATAACAAAACCTCTTGCCGCCTCACGGTCCAAGATCAACATATAATCACCAAATTCCATAGTTATACAAGTATACAAATGGATACATGATTATAGCATTTGTCACTCAACATGTATCATATAATAGTTCACAATGAACAATACTAATGAGTATGTTCCAGCAATATCAGTACTATTTAGCACACTGTTGCTGAAGATGCAGTATTTAAGGCATAGCCTTATCCAGGTATCCCATGTAAACATGTAAAGAATTTATATTATATTTAAGCAGTTAAATATATAACCACATAAATAGTTACCAAACCATGAGTCGAGCTTGTCTTCAGTGGTGAGTGTACAAGCGCAGTCAGTGTACATGAACCCTTAAACCTTGGCATGCTCTGATACCAAGTTGTAATGCCCTGGTTACTCCAGGACCGTTACGGTGAACTTTGAACCGTGCTTAACTCACTAATTGAGTTATTTGGTTATAAACGTGCTTCTAGGTGTTATTAATAGGTTAAGGTGGAAAACAATCAAAAGGAAATGATATATTTTATTTAAAACATAAAAAATTTCATGGGCCCATCAAAACATTTACAAGTTATTTACAATCCAAAATGGTCATTACTATTTAAATTTACAACCCACCGACCTAAGCGGCAAAAATTAGGGTTAACCCCCTAATCCCTCTGAGAAACTCCTTGGCCGTGGTGGTCAAACGGTCACATATGTACACATCACCACCTAAGCTCTCCACTCATGGCTGGGTGAGTTTTTTTCCCTTTACCTACACCACATAGCACCCATGAGCCAAAGCCCAACAAGAAAACTAAATAATGCATATAAATATTATCAAATGATTATCATTATAATCATACAGAACTTATAGCCCTAAACAGATGAGTGAATATCACTTTATGGTTATGTTAACCATGAAGGAGCTTATAGCTCTAATTAGATGAGTGATTTAACACTTGAGGTTATGGTAAACCATAATGAGTGACTAACGAGCAAGTCACTACGGGGCTTGGCACCCATAGCCATATGACTAACAGTCACTGGGGCTCTCTGGCCTTGGCTCTAATCAGATGAGTGACTGATGGGTAGTCACTACGGGCTCGGCACCCACAGTCATGTGACTAAACAGTCACTGGGGCTCTCTGGCCCTAGCTCTAAGTAACTAGCCTTTGGCTAGACAAGCGCTTTTAGTTTTCATCGAACTTGAGGTCGATCCGGCATTAATGCTCATTTGAGTCATTCAATGTAGATGTCGATTAGATCTAATCTTTGTCAGCTTGCGTTAAACACGCTAAGACCGTTCTTGACTTATGAGTCAATACCATGTGACCAGTGCTTAGTACTACTGCCGAACTTGAATAATGAGTCACAGCATCACAGTAAATATTAACACCATTGCCAATCCTGACTATTCAGTCGGTGCCATGCACAAATGAGCAAGATTTGCTAAGCATTCGATATGCAATCAACGTCCACATTTAAACATTCAAATGTTGGGGTTTTATGCCCTAATTAAAACCCAAATTCTTTGTAATCTCATTTTATTATCAATAAAATAATAGAAATCATTTTTTTGACTTGGTCAATCACTTTGCTCGCATGTTTTATTTTCATGATTATTTGTTTAATATAAACTTCTATTAAATCCTGAGCATATAGCTAATCTTATTTATAGTGACGTAATCACAGTGGAATATAAATATGATTATATGTTCAAAATAAGTTAGTCCTAAGATTAGTCAGTGCACAGGACTAACTTGCCCATCTAAGATATGATCTACTTACACATTACAGTGTTATGTTATTTCCAGAACATTAGCAAAGTAGATAAGATCGAATGTATTTGTTACATCGGACTGGACCGATATTGACAGTTGATAAGATAAGTAAACATACCGTTATTATCTATTCTAGTCATATCATATAGCTGACCATAGGTCGATTCAATCTCAATTATGAGTGGTTAGTATTCTAACTGATTGTATTATTTGAGTTCTTTGACTTGTTCGTTACCAGCTTACCCTACGGACTAGCCCATACTTACATCTTGGGAACTCAGTAGTATAATTGAGTGGGAGTGTTAATCATAGATATGAACATCTGTAGCTTCTGATGAAGAAGTGAAACGATGGTTTCGTTTTAGTTTGGTTCAAGGTGTTAAATGATAGAGATCTCATTTCAGTAATTAAATTAGTTTACTGAAATATCATTTACAAGGAACTAAGTGTTTTAAGGATAAAATACAATAAGGGGTAAAACGGTATTTTAGTCATATCTCATTGTAGACCGTCTATAGAGGATTGAGTGACAATTATGGTTGTAATAATGGATAAGTAATAGCGTATCTATATTTGCTATAGAGTGTTCTATGAATTCAATAGTGCAATTCCGAGTCTATAGTAGTCACGAGGAATTAATAAGTTAGTAAATTTATTAGTTAGATTTATGATAACTTATCGGAGCTTGATTTCATAGGCCCATGGTCCCCATTGTACCTTGGATAAAATCATCTAGATAGTCTCAATTAATTGATTTAATAATCAATTAGAATTATCTAAGTTGACCAAGTCAATTTTGGATAAT
Organism: Humulus lupulus; assembly: GCF_963169125.1. Lineage (NCBI taxonomy): Eukaryota > Viridiplantae > Streptophyta > Magnoliopsida > Rosales > Cannabaceae > Humulus > Humulus lupulus. The sequence continues at coordinate 257,069,408 of NC_084793.1, forward strand.
TTCACAGAGTTGTGTAATTTTGAGAAAAAAAGAGAAATTATGGCAGATTTATTAATTAAGATAAATTAGTATCTAATTAATAAATAAGTTTAAATCAAGGTTCAAATTATAAATAATTAATTTGATAAATGATTTAAATAATTATTTAATTAATTAAATCAATAGAATATAATACAGGCCTTGATTTTAAGTCTAATGGGCTTATAATCAAATGAGAAATTTCACGGGCCTATAGCCTATGATAATTTAGACCTAGGGCTTCAAAGTGGCTATTATTTTATTGATTTTTTAATTAAATTAAATGGCCTAATTGAGTCTATAAAAGGAGTGCTTGGAGAGAAGTCATCAGTAAAGATTTCTAAGACGACAGATAAGTCACAAGTCAGATTTTCTGATAGTTTTAGATTCTCTCTAAACACAAGTCCTTTTCTAAGCCTCTTTGTTATTTTCTCTTCTTCTCTCTATATCTATCTCATGTGTTGAGAATTGCCCACACTAGTCTAGGTGGTTCTAAGGATATATTGGAAGATCGTGAAGAAAATAGAAGATCGGTTCAGTTTCTTTATAATACTCTGCGACAGAGAGGATACAAGAGTTAGAGAAACTGAATGACTGACTCTTTAATTCCGCTGCATATACTGTAAGTATTCTATTCTTTGTTTCTCTTTGAATTCAATTTTAGAAACATGTTTTAGGCTATCTCGTATTAATCTGTTTAATATTAGATATACATAAAAATAAATAAAGATCATGTATAAGCTAATCTAACAACTGGCCTTAGAGCCTTTGGTAATATTTATTTTCATGTATGAACATGTTTAAAATTGGATTATTTGATATGTTTGAATAATTGGATGGTTTTCATGTTTTTATGTGAATTTGAGCAATTTGCAGGCTATTTTGTTGTGTTTTCTATGCTATTAATTTCATATATGCTTTATTTTGTATAAAACATGTTAAAATTTAATAAGAAAATGGTTTTTGTTTGAAAAATTGCACACAAAAAAAAATTGAATTTTTTTTGCACGGGCTCCCATGCATGCGCGCACACGCGCACGCCCCACCCCGCGCGCACGCCCAGCCAACACCAGCGCGATGAACAGTACCCCGTGGTAGTGTTCATCCAATTTTTTTTTTTAATTTTTAAAAAAAAAAATCAATAAATAAAATTTGTGGAAATAAATTATTTATAATCAAAACCAAAAATATCTTTTTTGTTTTATCATTTAATTTTTTTTTTTAAAATAAGATATTTTTGTTAGTTGAGATTTAAATAATTAGATATTTTCTACAAACATTCAAATTCAAATTTAAAAATAGACTAACAACTTAATTTTAAATCTTTTAATATATTAAAATATTAGAATTATGATATCAGATATTTAAGATATTTTCATTTAAATTCTTGATATTTTTATTAAATCTTTATTTGAAAATATAAATATCTTTTTATTCTATAGTTTTTAATATTTAAATTATTTGAAATTTGAACATTGTTAGTTAGATATTTTTATGGATATTTGAATTTGTTTAAATATTTTGAGATATTTTAAGGTTGTTATAACTATTTATATTTTATTTTTTTTAATGGTTAAAATATTAGCTAATAGTTATAACAACACAAGACATTTTGGAAAATAGTTAAGATATTGATTTTAAAATTTAAAATTGGTTAAATTTTGAAAAATATCATTTTTTCAGCCAATTAATAAAATATTTTTTTTAATGAGATTTAAATTAACTTTGGTTAATTGATGATAAATCCTATTTCAATTAAATTATTTTTTTTTATCAAATTAACCTAAAACCAAGTTGATTGTTGATAAATGAAATTTAAATTAACTATTGTTGATAAATGAAATTTAAATTGACTTATTTTTTGTAAAAATTTAATTAATTTGAATTTTTTGATAAATTCTAGATAATTAATTGTGGTATTTTTGCAAATGAAATAAATTGTGGTATTTTTGCATAAATTCATAGAATTGCTCATATAGTAACATGATTAGGCTCATCCAATTATAACATGTTTGTTTTCACTACATATGGTATTTTTGCAATTGGGCTTAGATGCATATAGTGGCCCATATGTTTGTTAGATATATGGTGTTTTGCCAAATAAAATATTCATAAAATGATAGGTTTTATTTGGGCCCATTAGAAAATGTAAAGTTTAAATTCCTCTCTTGTGGGTGATTCCACTTATGAAGGTTCATTTGCTTTGCATGACTATAGTGGGCCTAATCAATTAATAACAATTAATAAAACGAAGGTTTAAATTCCTGTCTTTTGGACCTTGTATGGAAGATAGAGGGCCTTTGTAGTGGGAACGACATACTGGACCCAACCCTCCTCCATACAAGCCCAATTGTTAAGGCCCATTTACCTGAGTTGGACTTAATTGTATAGGTTAATTATATTAGTTGAACCTAAATATTGATTAGCAACAAATTAATTCTAAATTAATTGAATTTGTTTCAATGTGACACTTTAGAATTAATAAGAAATTATAGGACTTTGGTTTTAAAAAATTTAATCTATTTAATTTTTTTGGGAAAACCATAGTTATTAATTTTCTAAAACTAAATAATAAAAATACTATTTTTAATTTTATAATGAGCTTATTTTAAGAATTTTATTCGATCTCCACCGTTGGTTTAACATAGCCAATAGCTTAATGGGGCCTCGAGGCGTTTTGATTCGTCCCCCTACGGAAGGTGTTCATTAGTTATTTTGACAAGGTTAGATTTCGAAAGATAGATAATTATAGGTCAAATTCTACTAGACTCACCCCTACGGTGACTACTAGGACTAAATCTATGATTATTGAAACCGTGGGTCTAGCTCATAAAATAAGAGATTTTGTTTTCTTATTTTGATAGAATAGTAGGTTGTTAATAGTGGTGTCCATTATTAAATGAGTTTACAACTCTATTTAACTAGTGGTATTTTTGACTCTCGCCAACCGGGGCAAGGATATCATAGATTAGTTAAAAACCTAAAGAAATAGAGATATGATTGTTTTTGGTATTTTTTCTCATATCTTACATATTTTTGGTATATGTTGTGCTATTTCTTGAAATTTGTGTGAATATAAGTTTTATTGAGCAAATGTGACTGATTTCTATTTTATTGATAATTTATAGTCTTAAGCTAAGTAGTGTCTGTGTCTACTCCCATCCTTTCTCAACTTTTGATGGAGAAACTCACTGGAGAAAACTTCCTTCATTGGAAGCAGAATATCAACATAGAGTCGATTGGTGACAACTCTGAATTCATCATGATTGAGGAATCCCCAGAACGAGCACCGTGTCCGCACGTTAGTGATGCAACCGTCAATGCTCGTGATGGTACCGTAAATGCTTGGATAGCACCGTCTCTACACGTTCGTGATGGCACCGTAAATTCTCGAATGGCACCGTATTTGCACGTTCGTGCTCAACTCAACTATGGTCTGACGCAGCTCATGAACGAGCTTCAGATTATTGAACTTTTAATGGGTGGACCTAGTAAAGGAGGGGAAAATAAGACTACTGATGTTGCTGCTGATCTAGCTAAGGTTGAAGCTCATCCAGCTTCTTCTTCGAAAGCTGGAAACAAGAGGAAAGGTGGAAAAAACAACAACCACAAGCTTGCAAAGGCTACAAAGACGAGTGCACAACCACATGCACAAATGCCTAAGGGGAAGAACATGAAAAACAAGAAAGGTAAAGATAAATGTTTTTACTGCAAAGAGAAGGGGCATTGTAAACGAGATTGCCCTAAGTTTTTAGCAGTGAAAAACAAAGGTAAGGATTATAGTTCATTTATCTTAGAAACATATGTTTTCGAGAATGATAAATCTGTTTGGATTATTGATTCTGGATCTACCAACCATGTTTTTAACTCTTTACAGCTGCTTGAATCGTGGGAGGAAGTGGACGAAGGCGGCTTAAAGCTTAGAGTTGGGAATGGAGCGTTCGTTAAGGTCCAAGCTAGAGGAATAGCTCGTCTGAAGTTTGGAAATAAATACTTAATTTTAAAAGATGTATTTTTTTATTCCAGATTTTAGTAGAAATTTAATTTCAGTTTCCATGTTGCAATTAGAACAATTTGTTATGACTTTCACAAGTTTTAATATATCTATTTCTTTCAATGGACCACAATTGTGTATTGCATGTTTGGAAAACGGGCTTTATATTCTGCGACCTAATGAACCCCTCGCTCTTAATAATGATTTATTCAAAGTAGCTAAACCTAGGACCAATAAACGTCAAAAGATCGATAACAATAATATGATGTATTTATGGCACTTGAGACTAGGTCACATTGGCTATGATAGGATTCAAAGACATACAAAGGATGGACCTTTGAGGGAACTCACCTTAGGTGAATTACCTGTCTGTGAATCTTGTCTAGAAGGCAAACTGACCAAGCGTCCATTCTCTGCAAAGGGTGATAGGGCCAAAGAACCACTTGGTCTTATGCATTCAAATGTTTGTGGACCTTTGAATGTACAAGCCATGGGTGGTTTTGAGTATTTCGTCACTTTCATTGACGATTACTCTAGATACTCATGTCTTTACCTAATGCATAGGAAATCAGAAACATTTTCAAAGTTTCTGGAATTCCTAGCAATGGCTCGGAACCAATTAGGTAAAACGTTAAAGATCTTGCGATCTAATAGGGGTGGAGAATATTTGGATATGCAGTTCCAAGATCATTTTACTGAACTTGAGATTTTATCACAACTTACTGCCCCAGGTACTCCGCAACAAAATGGTGTAGCGGAACGCCGAAACAAAACTTTATTGGAAATGGTTAGATGCATGCTTAGTTACTCAACTCTACCAACTTCGTTCTGGGGACATGCAATTGAAATCGCGAATGACATTCTCAATGTTGTGCCGTCAAAATCAATCCCCAAAACACCTTTAGAACACTGGAATGGTCGTGAACCTAGTTTACGCCATTATAGAATCTGGGGGTGTCCCGCTCACGTCCTGAGGAAAAAGGAGGGAAAGCTAGAACTGCGAACTGAAGTTTGCATGTTTGTTGGCTATCCTAAAGGTACTCGGGGTGGACTTTTCTATAGTCATTCAGAAAAGAAAGTGTTTACTTCTACAAATGCTATTTTTCTGAAAAATGACTATGTCCAGAACTTTAAACCTCGCAGCAAAGTAGTTTTAGAGAAGATGGTTAAAGAATTGACTCCAACCAATGTTCCATCGTCATCAACGCGAGTTGATGATGAAATTCCCACTCTTCATGACCAACTGACGCAAGTCGATTTAAATGAAGAAAGTACCACTGTTCCTGAGCAAACAGTCACGGAGCCTCGTCGTAGTGGGAGGGTTTCTAGGAACCTAGTTCGCTATGGTTTGGATGGTGAAACCAATATGGTTGTTGGTGACACTAGTGATGATGATCTGTTGTCTTTCAAACAGGCAATGGCTATCCCTGAAAAGGAACTATGGCTCGAAGCCATGAAATAGGAAATGGAATCCATGTACTCAAATTCCATCTGGGATCTTGTGGAAGCACCTAGTGACTTTAGGGCCATTGGGTGCAAGTGGATCTACAAGAAGAAATGAGGTGTTGATGGAAATATCGAGACTTATAAAGCTCGATTAGTGGCAAAGGGTTATACCCAAAGAGAAGGCGTGGACTATGAGGAAACTTTTAGTCCGGTAGCCATGCTCAAATCCATTTGCATCCTCCTATCCATAGCAGCCGCTCTCGACTATGAGATCTGGCAAATGGATGTCAAGACAGCTTTTCTTAATGGAAAGCTTGACGAAGTCATTTATATGGATCAACCAGAAGGATTTAAAGTATTTGGACAAGAAGAAAAAGTTTGCAAGTTGAATAGGTCCATCTATGGACTTAAGCAAGCTTCTCATTCCTGGAATCTTAGGTTTGATGAAATAATCAAAACCTATGGCTTTGAACAAAATATTGATGAGCCATGTGTTTACCAACTGAAGGCAAATCAAATAGTGGTATTCCTGGTTCTTTATGTAGATGATATCTTACTCATTGGAAACAATGTTAAGAAATTATCAGATGTGAAGAATTGGCTGAGCACTCAATTCCAGATGAAGGATTTGGGTGAAGCAAGTTATGTTCTAGGTATCCAGATCATCAGGTATAGAAAGAACAAACTTTTAGCTCTATCTCAAGCAGCTTACATTGATAAAGTGCTTGAATGTTTCTCAATGAAAAATTCCAAGAAAGGGCGTCTACCGTCCCTCCATGGAATTCATCTTTCAAAGAAGCAATCTCCCTAGACTCCTGAAGAGGAAGATGCAATGAGAAAAGTTCCTTACGCATCTGCAGTTGGAAGTCTGATGTATGCCATGTTGTGTACTAGACCAGATATCTGCTAAGCAGTGGGAGTAGTGAGCAGGTATCAGTCAAACCCAGGACCAGAACATTGGATAGCAGTTAAGCATATCCTAAAGTATTTGAGACGGACTAGGGATTATATGTTAGTCTACAAGTGTGGTGTTCTGAATCTTGTACACTACACCGATTCAGATTTTCAGACTGATGTTGATGACAGAAAGTCTACTTTTGGAATGATGTTTACTCTTGCGGGTGGAGCTGTGATTTGGAGAAGCATAAAGCAGTCTGCAATCTCAGATTCCACCATAAAGGCTGAGTACATAGCCGCGTTAGAAGCAACTAAGGAAATAGTCTGGCTAAAGAAGTTCTATTCGGATCTTGGTGTTATTCCAGAAATGGATAAACCGCTTGTGTTGTTTTGTGACAATACAGGAGCGATAGCCAACTCAAAAGAACCTCGAAGTCACAAGAGGAGTAAGCATATAGAAAGGAAATATCACATTATTCGAGAATATGTGGCCAGGGGAGATGTGAAGGTTATGAAGATTGCAACTGAAGACAATCTTGCGGATCCTTTTACAAAGACACTACCAGAAGCTGCATTTGATAAGCATATCAAGGAAATGGGATTAGTAGAATTAAGGCATTACTTTCAATTAGTGCAAGTGGGAGTTTGTTTGGGTTTTATGCCCTAATTAAAACTCAAATTCTTTGTAATCTCATTTTATTATCAATAAAAGAATAGAAATCATTTTTTTGACTTAGTCAATCACTTTGCTCACATGTTTTATTTTCATTATTATTTGTTTAATATAAACTTATATTAAATCCCGAGCATATAGCTAATCTTATTTATAGTGATGTAATCACAGTGGAATATAAATATAATTATATGTTCAAAATAAGTTAGTCCTAAGATTAGTCAGTGCACAGGATTTATACTGACTTGCCAATCTATGATATGATCTACTTACACATTATATTGTTATGTTCTTTCCAGAACATTAGCAAAGTAGATAAGATCGGATGTATTTGTTACATCGGACTGGACCGATATTGACAGTTGATAAGATAAGTAAACATACTGTTATTATCTATTCTAGTCATATCATATAGTGGACCATAGGTCAATTCAATCTCAATTATGAGTGGTTAGTATTCTAACTGATTATATTATTTGAGTTCTTTAACTTGTTCGTACCAGCTTACCCTACGGACTAGCTCATACTTACATCTTGGGAACTCGGTAGTATAATTGAGTGGGAGTGTTAATCATAGATATGAACATCTACAGCTTCTGATGAAGAAGTGAAACGATGGTTTCGTTTTAGTTTGGTTCAAGGTGTTAAATATTATAGATCTCATTTCAGTAATTAAATTAGTTTACTGAAATATCATTTACAAGGAACTAAGTGTTTTAAGGATAAAACACAATGAGGGGTAAAACGATATTTTAGTCCTATCTCATTGTAGACCGTCTATAGAGGATTGAGTGACTATTATGGTTGTAACAATGGATAATTAATAGCGTATCTATATTTGTTATAGAGCGTTCTATGAATTCAAGAGTGCAATTCCGAGTCTATAGTGGAGTCACGAGGAATTAATAAGTTAGTAAATTTATTTGTTAGATTTATGATACCTTATTGGAGCTTGATTTCATAGGCCCATGGTCCCCATTGTACCTTGGATAAAATCATCTAGATAGTCTCAATTAATTGATTTAATCATCAATTAGAATTATCAAAGTTGACCAGGTCAATTTTGGATAGTTTCACAGAGTTGTGTAATTTTGAGAAGAAAAGAGAAATTATGGCAGATTTATTAATTAAGATAAATTAGTATCTAAATTAATAAATAAGTTTAAATCAAGGTTCAAATTATAAATAATTAATTTGATAAATGATTTAAATAATTATTTAATTAATTAAATCAATAGAAAATAATACAGGTCTTGATTTTAAGTTCAATGGGCTTATAATCAAATGAGAAATTTCACGGGCCTATAGCCCATAATAATTTCGACCTAGGGCTTCAAAATGGCTATCATATTATTGATTTTTTAATTAAATTAAATGGCCTAATTGAGTCTATAAAAGGAGTGCTTGGAGAGAAGTCATCAGTGAAGATTTCTGAGACGACAGATAAGTCACAAGTCAGATTTTCTGATAGTTTTAGATTCTCTCTAAACACAAGTCCTTTTCTAAGCATCTTTGTTATTTTCTCTTCTTCTCTCTATATCTATCTCATGTGTTGAGAATTGCCCACACTAGTCTAGGTGGTTCTAAGGATACATTGGGAGATCGTGAAGAAAATAGAAGATCGGTTCAGTTTCTTGATAATACTCTGCGACAGAGAGGATACAAGAGTTAGAGAAATTGAAGGAATGACTCTTTAATTCTGTTGCATATACTGTAAGTATTCTATTCTTTGTTTCTCTTTGAATTCAATTTTAGAAACATGTTTTAGGCTATCTCGTATTAATTTTTTTAATATTAGATATACATGAAAATAAATAAAGATCATGTATAAGCTAATCTAACATCAACATGCCTCAAGAATAACCATGCATGTCACATATGGGGTGCAACTTTCTTACCTCTGGTTCGAGCGAGAATTAGTAAAAGAACGATCCTTGAGAATGATCTGTCTTTTTGTTCCTTAGCGGTCACCTAGTCATAACCAAATATGGAATTCCATCAATAAAATGAGTAACAAAGGTTCCCAAACCAAGACCTAGCCTCCGGGACATCGAATCCTACTAAACCGGATAGTAGGAACAATCCCGAGGCCTAAGGTTTGAGTTCCCATGATCAAAACATTTATTTGTCCACAAAAACCCTTAAGCATCGCGGCCCCGCCTCTCTGAGCTGCGGCCCCCAGCCAAGACAGAGGCGCCTGAAGCAAGCGTCGCGACCCTCCTTCCCAAGTGTCGTGGCCCCCAGACCCCTCAACTCCACCGCCAATCTGCACCATGCTCGGGCCGCGTCGCCCAAGAACAGGGCCACAGCCCCACCTGGAAATTCTGCCATAACCCTGATTTTCCACCTTTTAATCCATCCAAAAACCTACTTAAACATCTCCAAATCCAAAAATTAAAGTTCCCAAACATCCCAATGATCCAAAATCATCAAATCCCGAGGCTCAAACAAATCAAAGATTCATCAACACACAAAATCCAAATCAAAGCTTAGAAACTCTAAAACTCAAAACTTAAAGCTTGGATTACCTTTGATTAAGTTGTTTCTCGCTAAATCCTTCGGTTAAGAAGCTTCTAATCTTTCCTAGGATCGCTATGCCTTGATCCTTGCTTGATTCCGACTCCTAAAACCCAAGTTTCCTTTGAAATTGCGACGAACGGTAAAAAGGAATAATGGGAGAAAGAGTCAAAGTGTTTGAACGTAGTTTTCTTTCTGACGGGCTACTTCAAGCTTAGGTAACCTTAAATAAATCATAATGCTTGGGGTCCCAAAAACGCCCCCGAGAACAAAATAGTCAAAACTCCCAGAATTTCCTCCTAATCTCACTAACTCCCAATATATCCTCAAATAATCATTCTCATTATCCAATATCCCAATAATTGACCCCGTTATGAAAAAACCGCTAACTTGCAACCTAAGATCGTCTTGTGTTGAATAGCTCGAATATATCCATAAATTAGAAACATGCACCAAAATATACAAATATGCCCTCAACGGGCCAAATTACCAAAATACCCTTATAATGAAATGTGGATCCACATGCATGCATTTAACATCATATTATAATATAACTCACATAACACATGCATATAATCATTTGATGGCATAATAAAATAATTATGGCTCTCCCGGCCTACTAATCCAACCATTAAATTGCATTAGGGATTTTGGGGCATTACAAAAACACATAAGTAACATTTTTAAATACTTGTAATAAAAGTCTATAGTATAAGGTGGGAAACCTAACTGGAAGACCAAGAATTTAATGAAAAGTCATATAAGGATATCTCGACTTGTGAAAGTTCTTTAACTATTCCTGATTATTCACCTCGAAATGTGGGAGACAACTCATAGAGATCTCGCCAGTCATTATAGCCTTACTGAGACCCTAGACCTTCCCACACTTTATTTATACAGTACATAGTTTGGTACTTAGATAAAAACTGTCATCCCTATGTATTATATAGTCTACCCCTGACCATGTCATAAAATTGTTTTCAAGGTCCTTAAAGGATACTAAAATATTTGGCTCCCGTTTAAAGAGTGTGGGAGACCAACTAGAATGGTCAGGGATTACTTTACCTCCTTTCGTTGAGCTCAAGGATGCCTCGTCTTGAGCCTCGTTCCCCGAGCCAGAGTGCTCAACAGGGGAGGAGTTACTAAGTTTAGAGCTCGAACCCACTTTTTCTTTGGGAGAGGATTAGAGGGAGTGGGGACTGGAACTTCTTCCCATGAGGCGTATTTACAAGCCCCGTCATCATCAGTGGTCTCTCCTTCCTCGAGCAAACCACATAAGCAAAGCTTATCTTCATGCGACAGATAGTTCAGAGATCGCCTGCCGTATGGAAGATTTAGTATTTCATTTCGACAATCCACCATCTCCTTGGAGGGCTTGGGATTTTCGAAGATAGCTACAGAAAATCATAATGGATAAGTAATCGAGCTAAGAGATTACAACTAGTCTTAAAAGCATTAATACTTATGGATCTACTGGAAGGTGTAGAATTTGGATGGTTTGAGACCATTGGTCTAGAAAAACTATTTTTTGAAGATGGGAGGATGGTTAGGGATGTCTTTGAATAGCCTCCTATCTCTAGGCCAACTCAAAAAATAGTAAAACCCATCTTTGTCTTGAGCTCGAGTTGGGTTGCTTTAGAGGCAAAAGAGATAGTGAATCTCATATGCCGAGGGTTTTTCCCACTTCATTTCATGATACAGTGACTTCAGGACCGCTAGAAATCTATGGGAGTTGGACTGTAGTTGAAAGGGAGCGATGTTGACCCATTAGGTGAACTTTTTGAAATAATCCTTTAAGGATAATAGTGCCCCAGCCCTCTTATGCTGGCGACTCCAAGTTGTAAGCTTGTATGGTTGGTCCGGGTTGTCCTCACCCAGAGCATAACTATTCTTCTCTTTCAGTGTTAGAGCTCGGCACACTAATTTGGCAGAAAATTTTAAACCATGAGAAGATAGGATGTTTGAAACCTGCCTGGTTAGCCTCAAAAAATTGGCAATTGGAAGAGGGGAAAGAGGATACTTGAGGGGGTTCTGGGGCAGAAGATTGAAAGGGTTGGCTTGAAGAACTCTCCATAAGTTCGAAGGAGAGTTCGTTTGGATGAAAGGCAGTGGATACTGTAAGGGCACAGTCTAAAGGTATGGGATAGATATATGAGTCGGTCTGGGGTGAACAGCTAGTCGTAGTCTTTTCCTTTTTCCTTCTTGACCTCTATGATTTGATGTCAAAAGTGAGCACTGATGTCTTGCATGCTTTGTCCACTTTTCGTACTCGCGAATGAGTCTTTGGTTTCGAGAGAATGGAGATTCAGCTTGGGAGGATGGGGGCTGGTAGGGTATGGCGTAGTCGAGCCCCCACAAATTCTTCTGAGAAGACTACATCATCTAACAATAAAGAGAAAGGTGAGGGCCCTTCACTTAAAATAAGTAGGAAAAAAAATAATCAGGTAAAAATATCTCAAAAATTCGAGCCGAGAAAGGCTCGAGGTAATGAGAAGGTCATCTCAAATAATTTGGGCCATTATAGGCTTGAAACATTGAGGTAAAGCCCACCTAAAGTGGGTAGTTAATTTCCATTTTGGGCTGTCCCGATTTTCTAGGGAAAATGGGCAGTTACCCAAAAAAGGGTAATTATCAATTTGTGTGCATTTAAACCCTACTCATAAAACCCTATTTCTTGTACTACATAGAATCTATAGCTTATGACCTACTAACCCAAAATAAACTACTTTTTTATTCAAAATTATTCATTCAAGACGAATCAAAACCCCTATTTCCCTAAAATTTCAAGAACAAGGAATTCAGAAGAAAAAAATGGTACGTGCATGTGGTGTATTTTTTGATCAAAACATAGAGAAAGGTGGATAAAACCTACACGAAGATAATTGAGGAAATGATTGAAGTGCAGAATGGGAAATTTGGAACATAGAGGATCTTGTAGAATCGTAGGAGTGATAGAGCTCTGATTTTCTTCTCTTAGAAAACATGCAAAAAGATTTTGAGTGAATGAAGAAGATGGTGAGAAGGGAACCTTAAATAGCAAAAACCTTGTAGCCCATGGGTAATCAAGGCCATTAATTTTTATTTTCCACTAATCCAACGACCCATATTTAATCTCAAAAAGTGGCGAAAATGAGGCATATGAAAAGACGTGGGCAGAGAGGACAATACTTGAGTACTGTAATGGCCCATTCCCAAGCTGACATGTATACCCACTCGAGTGTGGTATGTGGCAAATTTCCCGAAAGAGAAGGTCAAAAGTTTCTTTCTCACAAGGCTTGGAGTGATACTTTTGGAGGGAAAAATGTTACACCCCAAATTTTGAGGTAGATTTATTTAATCTCAAAATGTAGGCTCACAGAATGAATAAGTAAAATGAGCATAAGGGTTTATTCAAGTATCATTAACATTGATGACACGTCATTAATTTGGCTTGATGTAAGGAGTTAGGTCGAAAGGAACGAGTCAACCCAAAGGTTGACTTCGAAGGCTTGAAGATGGCGACGTAGATAACACTACAACTGTCTGCTCGAACCAGGGTGTAGGCTCGAAAATGTACATTCGGTGATGACAAGCAGTTGTGTTTGCGTATTAAAAGCCTACAATCGTGGGCTTGATTATATTTGCTTAATTAGTCCTATTTTCAGGGGATATTTTGTATTTTCAAATTTAAATGACATATTGTTGTAGCTTCCGTGGAAAATAATATATGAACCTAGTCTATAAATACTGGGTCTTTTTATTTGTAAAGCACGCTTAATTCTTGTACGAAGAATCTCTGTGAAATTACTTTCAGGCTTTAATCCAGACTATCTTAATAATAGTGACTTGTGGATTAGGTAGATTTAACTACTGAACCACATAAAAATCTCTGCTCTTTTCTTTTCTTCCTAATTCTTTGATAAAAGCTTAATTGTTCTTATTTATTTTTGGTTGACGAAAAACGTCGTCAACAATTGTATACAATTTTTTTTTAAAAATAATAATAATATGATAACATTTTAAATCACAAACTACTCTATTCAAAGTATAAAATATTCATTATATTATTTAAAGCATACCTCCATGATTGGAGAAGAAGCTTATTTATTCTTCATAAAAGATAAATGTAATATTTTATAACATTTGAATTTATATTAATATAATTATTAAAAATCTACTCTTGTATTAAATATTGTTATAATAATGATATTTTATAATATTTGAATTTATATTAATATAATTATTAAATATTTAAATAATTAAAATTGTATAAAAATTAGGATTATGTATTATATATTATATATAATAATAATTTTATAATATTTAAATTTATATTAATATAATTATTAAATATTTAGTTTTGTATTAAATATTATTATAATAATGATATTTTGTAATATTTGAATTTTATATAATATAATTACTAAATATTTATTCTACCATATTTTTAATTGATTTCCAAGATATATTATGTTAAATATTTGTAATATTTATTTAAAATTAACAAAAAAAAATCGTTAAAATTAATAAAAAACATTAAATACACATTTTTTTATATAGAAGATATATACTTATTCTTCATAAAAAAAATGTGTAAGAGACCTGAATACTAAAATGATTATTTGTTAAAAATAAAAAAAATACAATTATATTACTAAACAAGAGATTATTCTCACTTTTTCCATTCATATAATAAATTAAAATGTCTCAAAAATTAAATTACATTTTTTTATTTATCCTTAATAGTAATAACTAAGACACTATTTTTGCATGTGTCAATATTATTAACTATCCATAATAAGCTACATGGTCACACTTTCAATAAAATGTGTGGTTGATAAATCTGTTACATTATTGTATGCGCAAATAATGTCTAAAAAAAGAGTATATCTAACATCACTCACTTAATTAATAAACTACTCAAACAAATTTGTTATGAAAGTCAGCTAAATAAATAAATTATCACTAATGACAATTAATTTGAGAAGGTGGCCTTATCCAATCCAATAGTGATGAATGACATCGGCCTTTGCTGGAAATTATTAACATTTGTTCATATGCGATCCTACCGTAAATCACTAGTAACAATTAATAGAATGAGCATTGACCAATGACCACTACTTTCCAATCCTATTGACCGTTTTTTCTAGTCCTTGACTAGAAAATACTACTTAATTAGGGGACAACAATCATTGAAAAAAAAATCGTTCCTATTATCTTGAACTAGTCAGTATTTTCATTTTCTTTTGTATTATAAGGCTAAAAAATTATTAAGAATAAACTTATTAGGTAGATTGACAAATATATTTATTTAATGTGGTCTCAACTCCCTTTAGTTACAATGTTTATTATAAATTTATGTATTAATGTAAAGAAAGAACTTTTATTTATTTTAGTTTTATACTTTTTTTCACAAGTATTTTAGTTTTATACTTGTGAATTTGGGATTCTTAGCAAAATGGCTAAATTTTAAGTTTTTGTTAAATATATAAATCTCATTTTCAAATTTTATAATAAATTGATCAGCATGTTTATGGATAAATCAATAATATTAGATATACTGATACATGCACTAATATACAAAATCTACATTTGTATATACCATTACAAAAAGTTATATAACAAGTAAGATGTTATAATATTAAATTAGAATTAGAAAAATAAGAGAGATATAAGAGCAATAATATATATTTATAAAGACGATATTTAATTATATTAAATTCTTAATATGTTTATTTTATTATCTCTTAATAGAAGTATGAATTAATTAATGTGTTGGGTTATTAATATGCTCTGTAATTGAAGTTCGCTCATTAATTAAATTCAAGTTCAAATAATGAACACTCACTATAATTTGATTTCTCTTTATTATAGATTTTTTATTGGAAAAGCGTGTTAATGGCATTATTAGAAAAAGAAAAAGTTGTAGAGAGTTGGTTTGCAAATTGATCGAGTTGTGTTGTGTTGTGTTGTCCCTCTACAAGCAAGCATTGATGGTTGATGATGGTGTGACAAGGTTAGGTAAATATACATTATATTCTTCCTATACTTGCGTATTACCCACGTCAGAATCAGACCTTGGAAACTAGAAAAAGAAAAATGCCAAATATTCTTCCACCAACTTGATGAAATATAAGATTAAAGTATCACATGGGAAATGACAATCTATTATCCTTGTTGGATTTATAACTGAGATCGAGATAGTATGTAGTTACATTTTTAAATAAATTTTCTCCTTGGATATTGCAAGTAATCTATGACGTTAGCATTACACAAATACTATTATATATATGGCATATTTTCATTCGCACTAAAATATCCTGTTTAATTGTTTGATACATATATATATATAATTCTTGTAATTTATAATAAAAAATATAAAAGATCATTTTCTTAGCAATCTTCCCCCTACAAAGAAGTCAAAACTTAAACTTAGTAAAGTAGCTCTCTACATTAATCAATTCTACAATAAGCATAACATTTTACTATGGTTTAGATAAATTATTAATTATCTTAGAGAAAGTTGGACATGGGAGCACTGACCCATATACTTCAAAGTTCAACCTATTCTGGAAAAAAATATATATATTGTTTTGTATGTTTAATTAATTTATTTTATGACACCCAACAACACTAATTTAATTTCACTAAACCAACATATAACAAAAAAAAATTTGAGGTTGGGGGTTAGTATTACCATTTCCATTTTGCATTTAAGATATGGAATACACTATTTTCATGAACTCGTTGTCAAACGTTACATTTTATTGGAGTAAATTTACAGCCGAAGAGGTCAATAGTACATCAATACTTCCAGTTGGCTGATCCAAAAACGGTTTGTTACCTATTTTACTATTTACTATAAAAAAAAACTTCCCTATTAAGCAATTCCATTAATAACAATAACCTTATCCCATTGAGCCATTTAATGCGTTGTAAGTTGTACCTACAAAAGAGTTTAAAGTTTCTAAGTTAAGTTTGCTACTAGTTTTGTAAGTTTCAATACATAAAAGGCAAATATTATTTATGATGAAATGTAAAATATGGTAACAATAATTACTTGTTCATGCTTATAATACATCCACTTAGCCCCACTTGTGTGCTATTACAGTGAATAGTGACCCATTTTGTTCATATATCATATAATAATGAACTTCGAATCTTCACATATATTCGCTTTCATGATGAAACCAAACAACAATGGAGTTAAAAAGTAAAGCAATGCTAAGTATAAACAACAGTAATTTATTTATTTTTCTAGAGTAAAAGACGAATAAAAAGATAAATAAAATAATTAAATTGAAAACATCATGGGTGTCGCAATGTTTGACTCAGTGGACCACTGGACCATCACTCTCCTCCAAACAGTTTTCATTTTTCTTTATCTTCTTTTATTTATTTAAAAATTACTTGTTAATATATCTCAAACTCTCCCACCCAATAGGCTCTCAATGTTATTGCTCCCCCTTCACATAACAAAGCTCTGTAATTTGTTGACACACATGAACCCAACCTCATATCCAGCCTTTATCTAAATTCCAAAAATAAAAAAATTATAATTTATTTATTATTTTTCATATGCAAACTCACCATATTCAATTCTAACAAGTAGTATAAATAAAGGGTAGGGTTTAATACAAAGTATCATGTTCACAATTTTCTCCATCATTTCCATTACTCTGCCCTTCTCTCTCTCTCTCTCTCTGCCTCTGCAAAACACAAAAATGTCTTCTTTCTTCTTTATGGTGTTTCTCTTGTCCATAACCATGGCGTTTGGGGCTGACCTCCGAACCGGTTACTACTCTGAATCGTGCCCCGATGCCGAATACATAGTCCGATTAGGCATGCAGAAAGCTATGTTCAGAGAACCCCGGAGTCTTGCCTCTGTTATGCGCTTTCAATTTCATGATTGTTTTGTTACTGTAAGTTTTTTTCTTTTAAAATTTTTTTCTTGATTATTTACCTTAAGATGTAAAAAAGAGTAAAAGAAATAAACTTTTTTTGGTGATAATTCTAAACTTCATTTTTTTTCAACGGTATAAGGGTTGTGATGCTTCGATGTTACTGGATGATACACCAGCCATGCTTGGAGAAAAGCTTTCTCTAGCAAATATTAACTCCTTGAGGTCTTATGAAGTCATCGATGAAATCAAAGAGGAACTTGAAAAGGCCTGCCCTGGTGTTGTTTCTTGTGCTGATATCATAATCATCGCATCAAGAGATGCCGTTGCTTTGGTAAGACTAAACTTTTCTTTTATATATATATCTATAAGAAAAACCCATATCACTTCATACTCTTAACTCGATTATCACTTCCTCGTATACTTTTTGTTTGCTCAAAACGACATCGTTTATCAACTTGGTACTTATGTTCTTTTACTCTGTTTCAAAACCAGTCCGGAGGACCAGACTGGGAAGTGAAGCTAGGAAGACTAGACAGCTTATCAGCAAGCCAAGAGGCCTCAGACGACGTCATGCCGAGTCCAAGGTCCAATGCCACCTACCTCATAGGTCTCTTCCAAAAATACAACCTTTCGGTAAAAAACCTCGTTGCCCTTTCTGGGTCTCACTCGATTGGCCAAGGTCGATGCTTTTCGATCATGTTTAGGCTCTACAACCAATCGGGTAGTGGCAGACCCGACCCGGCCATTGAGCCAAGTTACAGAGAAGAGCTTTACAAGCTTTGTCCAGAAAATGTTGACCAAAACATTACTGGAAATTTGGATGCCACTCCTGAGTATTTTGATAACCAGTATTTTAAGGACTTGGTTTCTGGAAGAGGGTTTTTGAATTCTGATCAAACTCTGTTCACTTCTGCTGAAACAAGGCCATTTGTGATAGAGTTCAGTGTTGACCAACAGGGCTTCTTTGATGCCTTCATTGAAGGGATGATAAAGATGGGAGACCTGCAATCGGGCAAGCCAGGGGAGATTAGGAGGAACTGTAGGGTAGCTAATCCTAGTTCGATGAACAAATTAATGGAGTATTAGAGAGAAAAAATATATATATGATACAGTGCGATGATAGTGTTGGTACAAGTGTTGGTGATATATGGTATTGTAGAAGTTTTGTGAGAATTTTTTGTACTTTGAAACTTCTCTTTATCATTTCTAGTGTCAATGAATGGACTATGTTTGGAATCTAGACAATAATTTAAAAAAAATCTTATTTTCAGAAAAGTACTTTTCAAAAAAGTTTTGTCTACAATTCAACTCTAAATTATGGTTCTTAATCTTAGGGGGAAAAACACCTCTAGATTATGATCGCAGAAAGAGTAACAAATGTCAACTTGGCAAAAAAGAAAACGCACTAATCTACAGAGTGTTCCATTGGATGCTCCACAACCTCATATAATGAAGTCATTTTTCTTTGAATATTCCCACAAGATGTCATATCACCCTATGATATTTTACATAGGTCTAGTTTGATCGTATATAATTTTCTAAGACAAACCGTAGTATATTTTATAGGACGAATTGGATGACAAATTTTCAATGAGTGTATCTAATATTTTGTTTGCATATATCATTAAGTGACAAGCTTTTTAAAAAATAGGTTTTTAAAAAAAAGTGACAAGTTTTGTAATCAATAATATTTAGTTATGACGAGACGGACCATGTTAAAATAATTTGCAAGAGAAGTCTTTATGATATTTTGGTTAAGGTTATAAATTCAAGTAAAGACGCGATAACATGACTTGAAAACTACACGAAATTAACAAGTTTGAGTTTAGTATAAACACATATATGTCAAAATATGTTAAATCTAATTTAACACGATTAAATTTCAAATTACCCGAAATTGACCAGTTTAAATATAGATTACTAAACAACTCATGCATAAGTTAATTTAAACTTAACCTGTATATTAATATATTTATAATATGTTTACTACATTCATTTAAAATTTAAAATAATACTTTGTTTTGGAGATTTTATGACTATATAATGTTGTATTTTAGTGTATAATATCTTATATTTTGAATATTAGATTTATATTTTAATTTTGAGTTGATTACATATTTATATAGGTTAAAATGATTTATTTGAATCTGTTTATCATTTTTATTTTATCTATGTGAGTTAAATATGTTATAAATATGTCCAAAATATAAATGTGTCATGGAATGCTAACATGACCTGAATATAACATGTTTAAATATCGTGTTAAATGTGTCGTGTCACATGTTAACCTGTTTATAAACGTGTTATGTTCGAGTTTATATTTTATGACACGTTATTTAATCATATCGTATTCGTATCGAGTATAATCATATCAAAATCGTATTAACCCAAAATACGACATGATAATACGAATTGACAGCCATAATTTCGTGCACATTTTTTACACATATTATTACTACATCATATTTTTGCTTAAATGTTTTATTATATTTTTAGAGAATTTGTGATGGTCTTCCTAAAAAAGAGACCACGAATAATACCTTTTTCGATTAAAAAATTTGGTCCACGTAAGAGATACACAAGAAGGTTGAATAAAATTACCCTACACCTAGGTACATTAAACTATTATTCCTTGATTATCACCTCATATGACACCCACCCCCCTCTTCATTCTTCTTGATCATTTTTGGAAAATATTTGAAATTATTAACTAACATTTAGTTGATGAGAATCATCTGTTAACAAATATATTTACAATTTTTATTTATCAGATTATGGTATTAGTTAAATAATAGGATATTAAATACACAATATATTTATAGTTTTGTTCTCATACATAAATTCTGTAATGTTCAATATTCAATTTGCATTTAAAGAATATCCAATGTGTGATCAGTTCTAGATAAAAATATATTTTATTTAAAAAATAAAATCATATTAAATTTTCCGTTGGAAAGCTATGTCATATTATATTTAGTGCCATTTTATTTAATTACTATTATTCTTTGTTTTATAAATATATTTTAATTCTTAAAAGAATTTAAATCAAACAAATTAGGATGATTTTGTCAAAAATATTTTTATAAAAAATGGTAAAAATGTACAATATTGAATTGATTTATCATATACATGAAAATTGTACTAATTAAAACAATAACTTACTAAGTTGGTGCAAAGACAAACAATATGGTACTTATATATTATTGAAATTCCGTTTTTTACGATTACCAACTTAATTATTCAAATTAAATAATTAATTACTGAACTGTTACAGAAATGTTTAAATGGACACAGAGACTGTTTGAACAGAAACCAGATATGTTTAAACAGTTTATCACCAGAAGATAAAAATGAACATAAGGTAAAGAACACACGAAATTATACGTGGTATCAGCAATCTTTGCAGATTGCTACTAGTCCACAGGGCCACGCCCAGATAATGAAATTTATTAGAAGAATATCTAAACGATTACAAAATCAAATTGACTTATACAAATAAAGACTCCCTCTTGAATTTGTCGCAACTGTTGTAATCTAAACTCCTAATCAAATTTTTGAAGTGCTAAGATCTTGAACTCCCTTCAAATCATAACACTTGCACTTTTCCTCCCGAAAAGTGACTCACGAACAAGACTTCTCCCGAAATATACTTTTTAGAATCCTTTTAGGTCATGGAAAACAAATTAGAAACCAATCAGCCAATAAATAGAAAATCTGCCTAAACAGGAAAGTCAGAATCTATTCAAACAGACTGGCAATCCGTTCAAACAGATTCGTTGAACCTACACAGAAATTAGACAAACAAATCAGATCAAGAAATAAAAATAAATATCAATAATTTCCATATAAACAAATTTCAAGAAAATATTATATATTTATTTTATTAACATATATAGAATAATATGATTATAGAAAACATATTACAACAAACACAGGAAATTATCCATTTCGAAAAAACTTCTTTAATTAATTTTGTCAATATTGTCAAATATGCCAATAAAGAATTTTATAATTATTAATTAAACTATAAGGTACTAAGTTGGTTCTTGGACAAATAAGAGGGGTACTAAATTAGATATAATATACAATGCATTCTTTTAACAAGTGAAATTCACATTCTATCAAAGTTATAATTTCTTTTTCTTAAATATGAACTTTCATGATCAAAAGAATCTTACATAAAAGTAAATTTATTCCAATTTTGTATTTATTATGATTGCTGAATTGAAGAATAATGAAATTGCATGTGCAAAACTATGATTTAGGAATTACAAATGATGGAAATATAAATAGAAATAATGTTTACTAACTTTTAAAATATTTAGTTTTGAGTGTTAATATAACTTCCTTTAAGTCCAATCTAATTTTCCTAATACCCAATATAATCATATTATAAAAAACTAAATGTATTAAATAAAGCTTATTAAATTTTAGTTTCCATTTGTTAAATTTTTTATAAAGAAAATAGCGGTATAAGAAAAAGATGAGATTCTTAATCTTAATTAAACAATTAATTATATTATAAATTTGACATATTACAGAACGACATACAATATTGCTTTCTATTTTCGGTATATCAATTGGAATTCGGCATTTCAATTGTTTCAGCCCTAATGTGTAAGTGTGAGTAAAATTAAATGGTAATGGGAAATAGTACAAGACAGGGCCTGATAGGAAAAACTGAGACAACTTTGGTTCTATCCAATTGTACAAATAATATATATAATTTTTTTTATAAAAAAAAGGCGCAAAACTATGATGCATCATTGTTTACTTTTGATGTAACTGGCTTCTCCAGTCATCAGAAGACAAAATAAAACCTAGAATAATTGAACTAGCCTTTGGAAGTTTCGAATGTCCCAACCCAAGTGCCACTGCCAAACAACAAAACAAACCAATTTTCTGCATAAAACAGCACTACGACTGTGTAGTGGTCCACCCCACTGTCTAACCCGAGAGAAACAGATTACAATAAGAAACTGAATTCGAGGTACACCACATGCCATATCTCTAGCCAGTCATGGAAGTTTTACTGTCCTATTTATTTGGTAATAAGTGAATTTACTATTTATAAATATTATTAAAATATGAAATATTTGAACAAAAATGATCGTAATAAGCAGAGAGACATGTTAGTATAGATAACTGAGTAAAGTTCTCGTATATCCTAGTTGTTATGGTATCATTGTAATATAAGTTATATTATTTTATAATATAATGCTTTAGATTAAATAGATGTGATAAAGAGTATCACATGTTGTAACATATAAATGAGAGATACAATATTTGGATAGTGCAAATGTGTAACATATTTTAGAGTTACAATTTCAACAACAAATTTGTAACTCTTAAATATTATCCATTATTATGTAGATTTGTTGTTACACAATTGTTGTAACGTCCTGAATTCTCTAATATGATTTAGTGCCTGGATTAGGGGGACATGGGGACAATAATTGGTTTAATGTGTTATTATGTGATTTATGCATGATTATGTGCATTGTATTATTATATGGCTATATTTGCATCCATGCAAGGTAGTTTCTTATAAGAAGGACATTTTTGTAATTTTGGTACGTTGATGGCATATTTGTATAGTTATGTGCATGTATGTGATATATGGGTGAGACTATATTATTATGTTGATATATTGAAGTTACTCGACATGCGGCGATCTTACGAACATTACTACAAAAACACTATTTTATGATACTTTTTTAAGGTACTCACCTATATGTAAGTCCTAAAAGCAACTCCTGAACTTTTTAGGACTCGCAAAGAATTTCTTTTAGGGCTCGCGGAGCGAATCTTAAAAACTATGTGTGTCCTAAAAGTTTGAGTTTTTTTTTAAACAAACACCTCCTGGACTTTTTAGGACACGCGTTGCGAGTCCTAAAAGAATATTTTTAGGACTCGCCTAAAAACTTATGTGTGTCCTAAAAGTTTGAATTTTAAAAAATTTCAAATTCCCTCCAATTTTTTTAAACTAAAATTGCGAGTCCTAAAATAATGTTTACGAGTCCTAAAAACTTATGTGTGCCCTAATAGTTTGAATTTGAAAAAATTTCAAATAACCTCAAATTTTTTTTAACTAAAATTGCGAGTCCTAAAAACTTTTATGTGTGTCTTAAAAGTTTGAATTTTAAAAAATTTCAAATTCCCTCCAATTTTTTTTAACTAAAATTGCGAGAAAAAATTTATGTGTGTCCTAAAAGTTTGAATTTTAAAAAATTTCAAATTCCCTCTAATTTTTTTTTAACTAAAATTGCAAGTCCTAAAAGAATGCTTTTATGACTCGCATGTTTGTCCTAAAAGTTTGAATTTTAAAAAATTTCAAATTCCCTCTAATTTTTTTTAACTAAAATTGCGAGAATGTTTTGCGGGTCCTAAGAACTTATGTGTGTCCTAAAAGTTTGAATTTTAAAAAATTTCAAATTCCCTCCAATTTTTTTAACTAAAATTGCGAGTCCTAAAAACTTATGTGTATCCTAAAAGTTTGAATTTTAAAAAATTTCAATTTCCCTCCTATTTTTTTTAACTAAAATTGCGAGAATGTTTTGCGGGTCCTAAGAACTTATGTGTGTCCTAAAAGTTTGAATTTTAAAAAATTTCAAATTCCCTCCAATTTTTTTTAACTAAAATTGCGAGTCCTAAAAACTTATGTGTATCCTAAAAGTTTGAATTTTAAAAAATTTCAATTTCCCTCCTATTTTTTTTAACGAAAATCTTCTTATTTTTTACTTCACAAAGAAAAATATAACACAACAGCCCATTCTCTCTCTCTCTCTCTCTCTCTCTCTCTCTCTCTCTCTCTCTCCCCCTTGCTCTCTTCCCCCATTTCTCTCTCTCTCTATCCCACTCTCTCACGAACTCCACAACCAAGCCATGGACGGCGGCGCTACGGCCACCCCATTCCTACACGCATCGACGCAATGGACGCAGAAGGTCGGTGACCTTCAACCCCCGCGAGCCCAGCCCCTCACGCGCCGCCCTCCGCCGCCTAAAGTCGTTCGAAGTCGCGGTGGTGCTATTTTTACCAAACTCTTCCGAGTGTTTTTCGACTGCCTCGAGCCACCCCGACCCAAATGAACACCACCAGTGCATTCCTTGTGCTTTGGGAATCAAAATCCACTAAATGATTGATCATTTTCCCGAACCACCACCGTGGGGTGGTGGCGCCGCCGTCAACGTCAAAGCTCCAGTGAGAGCTTTGGCTATCAATTAATTTTTTTAAATTTAAAAATAAGACTTTTTAGGACTCGCCGCAAGTCCTAAAAACTTACTTAAAGGCACTCAACGAGATTTTTGCGAGTCCTAAAAAACCTCTGTTTTTAAGGCTCTCAAATAGAGGACTCACGCCCCGCGAGTCCTAAAAATCCTTTTTTGTAGTAGTGGAAGCAAGTTAGCGGTTTAGTCATAACGGGGTCAAATACTGGGCTCGGGGTGAGCCTAGGGGTAATTTGGTATTTAGTACATTACCGGGATTGAGAGGGTAATGAGAAATTGTTTGCTAATTATTTGAGGACATTGGGAGTGACGAGAATTGTGAGACGTTAATTATTATTAACGGGAACAAGGGTAAAAACCAAACTGCCCTTAAGGGGCTTTGAGAGAGAGGATTAGCCCTATGGGCATTTTAGTCATTTAAGGAAAAATTTGGTGACTTACCCACCTTTCCCTTGGCTGAAGAGACAGAACACTCTAGCTCTTTCTCTCTTCCTCTCGATCATTCTCTCCTCGTCTCTCTCCCGGTTTGGTTTTGAGGCTAAGATTAAGGATTCAAGCTTGGATTTCTAGAGCTTGAGGTTTAGGATTGAATTGCATCAGCTAGAGGGATTCAATTCATAGCTGAGGTAAGGTTTACAAATTCTATTTTTGGTTGGTTTTCTTTATAGTTTGGTTGTTCTTAAGCTTGAAAGCTTGGTTATGGAATTGGGTTTTGGTAGTGTTTCGAGTGTGTTAAAGCTTGGGTTTTATTACTGGGTTGGTGATAATGTTGTATTGTGTTTTAGTTCTGATTTTGGGATTGTTTGGAAGTTTTTTTGGTTGAGTTTGGGCTGAAGGAAAAACAGGGGTGCTGGGTTTGCAGGGTCAAGTCGCGGCCGTGTTCTTAGGCGTCGTGACCTGTGTGAACCCCAGGGCCTAGGAGGGGCTCTGTCCTGATGGCGCGCCGCAACCCTCAAGGGCAAGTCGCAGCCCGCCCCTAGTGTAACATGCCGGCCTTGAGGGCATGTTACAAGCTAGGATGGCGCTCGGTCATATGCACACGCGAGGGTGCAGGCTGGTGAGCATGCTGATGCCTAGTTTGTACGACAGTGGCATTTTTGTAAATATCTTCAATATTGCCCAAAAATGGACGGGACTTGGTAGGTTCCATATTGAAGGGTCAATGAACACTATGGTGCAATCAGATTTGGGAGATTCAGAGAATTGGCGAGCTGAGAGCCAAATATGTTTCCCAAGCAAAAATCATATATGTTCGTGGTATAAGGCTAAAAGCTCAGAAGGCTCTTTGTAGAGGGAGCACCTGGTGTCAGCTCTCCACCACCCCCTGGCGCAAGTGCGTTAAGTGAGCTACTACTAGTTGGGAGGACTTGTAGGGCGAGCATATGAGGACCACGAGGGGACTCATATGTCTCCATGAGTAGGAGTACTCATGGACATTATCGGGTCACCCTGGTAGTGCGTCGAAGTGTGCTGCCAGAGGTTTAGGGGTACGGTTCCCTTGGCTTGCCAAGATGCCACTTGCATGGAACGTGGCCTGAACCTTCGAGAGACATCGTGGTGCGCCATGGCCACGAGTCTCGACACGAGATGGCACGGGAAGTCATTCGTGGGATTTGTTAGCATACAAGCATTGGAGGGTGCACTATGCTTGAGTAGGACAGAGGTCCAGTGTGTGCTACTAGTCTGGAAGCTAGTCTCAAGGGCCTACCAACATGCGTGAATGCATGGTGCCTTGAGGATTGGACTATGGACGTATGGAAGTCCTTGGTCTGTGACTTAAGCTATTCGGAAAGTATCAAATGGGGCATGATGAGAGGTGTTGGCACGTCAGCTTGGTGTCGGCTCTTGGCCACACATGCTACCTTGGCTTGCGAATGTCTGGGTGAGCATCAGTGTTGGGATTTGCCTTGCCATAGTGAGAACCTGTGGACAGTGTGAGTTCCTTGGCTAGATAGCCTTGATGCATGGTTGTAACGACCCAAATTCGCTAATAAGGCTTAAGGGCCTTGATTAGTGTGCCAGGAGGGCAGGTTGGGATTTATGTGTGGTTTTATGAATTAAATGCATGATTATGATTTAAAGCATGTTATTTGGCTATTTGTTTAACTGAGATGCATGGCTATGTTTACTAGTATGCATGTAGGCCCGGATCGTGTTAGAAGGGCATAATTGTAATTTTGGCCATGTTGGGCATAACTGTATTGATATGTGATAATTTTATTCTGTGAATTGTACCACGTGGGTGTGGTTGTTTTATTGTGATGCACGTGCCGAGACGGTCCTAGAGAGCTAGTTAACTCAAGAGTCACAACGGGATTTCTATACCCGGCTCGGGAGGAGCCTAGGGGTACCTCGGGATTTTATGGTTAAGTTGAGGTTTAGCGGGTAATGGTTATTGGAGATTTAGTAACCTGGGTAACCATTAGTTACTGCTGAGAGTAACAAGTTTTAGAAAGAAAATGGTAGAAATGAAATAGAAATGAAAGGACTTAAGTGCCCTTGAGGTTTAAGTAGGAAAGGATAGGCAAGGAGGGGCAAAATGGTCATTTGGTTGGGAAATAGATAAATGGCAGCTGGGATTTGGGGGTATACGGTTTGGGGCATTTATGCCACTTGAGGCTTGATAGAAATTGAAGAGAAGAAAGAGAAGGAGAAAGAAGGTTAGGGCAAGAAGAAGAAGAGAAGGAGAAGTGGGAGTCTAGGAGGAGATCAAGGAATTTGTGTGGGTTCTCCATTTGAGGTAAGGTTTTTAGACTCATCTAAGTTTTGATTCCTGTTTTGATTGGTAAAATCTAGAGCTTAAGTTGTTTTTGTTGAGTTTTGAGTTAGTTGTTTGAGTTTTGGTTTGGGTGGCTGAAAATAGGAATCAAGGGGTGGATTCTTGGGTGTGTTGATGTTTTGATCTTGTATCTAGTGCCTATAGGTTGTTAAGTTGTTCATATGAAGCTTGGAATTGAGTTTTGGGGTTTAGATATTGGTCTAGGGTGATTTGGAGAGGTTGAAGCTCGGGAAAACGCAAAGGAAAAACCCAGAATTCTGGGTCTGCGAGGGCGTGCCGCGGCACGGGTTTTGCTTGCCGCGGCGGGGAGCCTCTGGTTTATGGGTGCCGCGGCACAAGAAAGTTGTGCCGCGGCACAAGGAAAATTTCAGGATGGAATTTTTAGACAATTTTAGGCCTTTGCTCCGGGGGTTCGGGGGATGTCTCCGGGGTGTTGTTTTAAGGTTTTAGAGGTCCCGGGAGTGTGGGATTGGTCCCGGGAAGTGGTTTTGGGTTGATTAGTAATGAGGTATGTTTCTTGTGTGTTGTGACTAGGTTCTTGGAGAGGCTCGTGCTAGAGGACCGTGCTCGTGGCTTTAGTGCATCAGGAGGCTCGGAATGCAGGTAAGAAAACTATAACACCCGTAGGATAGGGCGTGGGCCCATAGTATGATTGCGGGGCGCGGCCCTATATTGCATCACATGTTAGGGTGCAGACTTAAATGAATAAATATTTGATTGCATGTTGTTGTGTTATATTATATGTGTGATTATGATGAAATGAACGGCAAGGGCCGAGTACGGCGTAAGCCGGGGCGGCCGTGGGCCGAGTACGGCGTAGGCCGGGGCGGCCGTGGGCCGAAAGTAACACCTAGCACATGGGATGCTATAGTCAGGGCGGGGCCCGGTGGATTCATGTGTTATGCTATATTCAGGGTGGGACCCAAGGGATACATGAGTTATCCTCGCGGTGAGAACCGATACCCCAGGGCTTTGGTAAGGTCTCTGGGGCGGCATGGCCGTGTTTGCTTAGTCTAGTGGTTGACTTGTTTATTTGAGGATTATCTGTTATGATAAACTGTATAAATTGCATATGTTATGTTCTGCATGAGTTTTCTTGCTGGGCTTCGGCTCACGGGTGCTCTGTGTTGCAGGTAGGGCAATGACTGAGTCAACCAACCATGAGTACGGAGAGCGTGAAGCGACGCGTACATGTTTGGCCTGCCCGACTGCTTTGGTTGGGGGTTTATTTGAAAATGGCTGTAATAATCTATGATTTTTATGATTTATCAACTGTGAACTCATTTGTTTGATGTAAATAGTTTTCAAACCTTATTTTGGGATCCCAATGTTTAATATTAGGAGTTTTATTGAAACAACGCATTTTTCTAAGATTACAGCCTTAACTTTTAATTAGTCACACTTTCGTTTCAAAACCTCGGTTAGCGAGATCCTTGCACACTGTTTTGTCTTAAAACTCACTAAGTAACGGCTCTAAGGAAGTAGGGCGTTACAATGGTTGCACTCATAGATGCTTGAGAGCATGACTCAGTGAGAGTTTTTCGAGAGATGGAAGTGTACAGAGGCACACAGTCGCGCGAAAAATGTGCCCATTGTTATTCGAATGGTTGGAAGGCTGACCTTGGCTCAGAGGATTCAAGGTGCCGCACGGGCATTTCCGCTGTCAAAATGTCAGCCCGTGACAGTTAGTATCAGAGCCAGGTTCATCTCAAGTGAGGGATGAACTTGGTTGGCCCATCCTAAAGGGAATTTAGGCGTGCATGTTGCGAATTTTTACTACTGCGCAAGTATACGCAATCGAATAAACAAGTAATAATAGTGGAAATATATTATCGTTCCGTCAGGGAATTGATCTAATAATTACCAATAGCAAACTTTTATTTCTATTTGACTAACGAAATTTTAATGACAATTAACAATGAACAATAAACTAAGAAAGCACAATTTAATTAACGAAATTTAATATAAGCGAAAGATTAAAGTATTCTAATTTCATCAACCTTCAATTCTATTCAATCAATAATACAACTAATATGTTTATTTGATCTATGGTTATAGCAAGTTTACTAATGACAATTCTATTCTCTCTCAAGATATAAAATATTCAGTTTACCTGTGAATTTTCTACATGTCTGTGATAAATTCTACACATAAACCGCATTAAGAACAAAAACCTAATTGCTACACAAACCAATTTGATACTTTCATTCTAAATTGAAATCTATGTCTATCGTCTAAAGCTATTCCAATTCTCACTTTTCAGATATTGAATTAAAACCAATAATCATGCAACAGATGACCAATCAATTACAAGCATTAAACATAAGAACAATAGATAACCATAAATTCAAAGATTCATAGAAATTGCATTAAAGACGAATATAATATCCAGTGACTACATTAAAATACTCTAAATACGAATTTAGTTCATAATATTAAACTTCATCACACAATCTAAAATTCAAAAGCATAAAATAAACACAAACAAAATAAACGCGGATTCTTCTCTGTTTCTTTCCCTTTGCCGTCAGAATGCTTCCTCACTTTTCTGTCCCTTCCGATCTTCCTTTTATTCTTTTTACAAAAATCTCCAAAAACCTACGAATTTCCATGAAAATTTCCAAAAATGCCCTCGTGCCGATATATCGCCTATGATGCTGCGATATATCGCCTGGTGAATTTTCTCGATGAAAACGCGAGTTTCTGATGTCGTTTCTGCAAAGACAAAATTTGGAATTCCTTCTTATGCCGATATATCGCCCAAGGCAGGCGATATATCGCCTGTACCATATTTCCACATATTGGCCAATTTTCGGCTACTAAAACCAACATTTATCCAAATTCTCGAACAAATCAGAATTATAACGACAAACTGCACAAGTTCACCAAACAGATTAAATAGAAACTTTCTCTTGAGAAAAACAACCAAATCAATCTGAAAATGTTATCAATAAGCGTATATTTTGTACGCTTATCACACCCCCAAACTTGACTGATTGCTTGTCCTCAATCAAACAAAAGAAAGAACAAAGAAACAATCCAAAACTAAAAAAAAAACTATTGGATGACTTAACTTCACAGAAAAATTTTAAACTTAGACAAGGGGCATAATTTTTCTCAAAAATTCCAATTCTTCTTCAATCGCTCAACCAATGCTTCAGATCATGTGACTAGAATTTCAACATATCAATAATTTCTCCAAATACTGTCATTCATGCACATACATATTTCATTTAACAAATGCCGTACAAAACATAATTTTTCAAGTATCAACATCCATTCATGCCACAAACCCATCAAAATTCACCATAAGCTTGCTCAATTAACTTGTCTTCACTAATATAAAATCTGTATCAAGTAGATCAAAAGGACTTTTATAGGCTCATAACATTAGGCTTAGGTAAAGGTAGATAAATAGTCATTTAGGCTCGAAATTACCATAAGCATATAAACCTCAAAACCAGCCAACTTTCTCTTCACCACACCAAAAATCACCCTTTTATATAATTAGAGAGAGAGAGAGATTACAACACTTTCATCATTTTCTTCTATACTTATCACTTTTTTTCTTTTCAAGTCACACTCCCCCAAACTTAATATTTTCTATATATATACAATCAAGGAGTGTGACAAAGTGATTTGTTTATTTTTTTTTTTCATAATCTAAAAAACTTCTCTCTTTTTTTTTTTTTTTTTAACCATACTACATTCAAATCATACCAATACCTCACTATTTTCCATTCTACTTTCCCACAATTTATATGCTTATGATAACAAAGGAAGAGGTAAAATAATGAGGTTAGGAAAATTTAGGCTCAATAGTATAATCAAGAACAAAAACCAAAGCTTTAGGCTCAAAAAGGGTAACTAAGGATAAATTTTTATGGGTTAGCTAGAAAGGCTCAAACGTTTACCAAAGAAAATTGCCTAAATCATCTCTACTCAATACTTTATTTAGCATTTCGTCTCAACAAATCAACTGAGCAAGTTCTAGCTTATTTCAACATCCACCATACATACCAATTCCCACAATACTTATAAACTTATATAATGTAGAGCATAAATTAAATAAAACACATATACTACACAAATGACAATACTCAGATCAATTATCAACAGGTTAAGCACACAGTCTACATCTCAAAAGCATCAGTCTAACAACATCAAAGAATTAACATAATTCATCATTGAAGCCCACCTGTCTTAGTCAATAATAGTTTTGTACAGTCATCCAACATTAAAATTAAAAATAAAAAAATCAAAAGAAAAGTAAATAGTCCCCCAAACTTAAAATAAACAGTGCCCTCACTGTTTCACAAAATCCAAAGGACTTGATCTAAAAGAAAAATAAAATAAAATAACTAGAAAAAACCTGACAACCGAACAGTTACTCTTCATCATCTGAATCTGGAGGCGGCTGATATGGCTGGCGCAATTCTGGAGGGCATTGGGGAAAATCATTGAAGCCCGTATAGCGCGCAAATGCCCCACAAAAATCAGCCATGTAATTCGTCATGTGGAATTGACGATCTCGAATATCCGCCTGACCATGCAACAACAGCTGTTGTTGTCTCTTCAATTCTTCAATGTCTTATTGCATGGTGCTATACTGTCGAGAACTAGAGCCTTCAGTAGCCCTAGAAGTAGATGGTTTTCGCCCCTTTCTCTTTGGCCTTGTGGTCTGAGGCTGGTCAGCGGTCGGTGGCAAGGACAGCAGACTCGGATCAACAGGTTCGTATCCCAAACCAGTGGGTCGAGGAACACCCCCATAATTCTCATCCTGATGTAACACCGATTGATGACTAATGATTGGAGACTGTTCACATACTTCATTAATGTTCATTGGGACGCCTTGATCCTTACAGAGACTGGTAATTAATGAAGCATGCCCATGACCACCAGATGTGGCCCCTCGCGCTATGTAACTGATACTCTCAGCAATAAGCCGCCCAACATTAATCGACTTGCCCAAACAGATACAATAGAGCAAGTAAAGACGTTCAGTAGTCACTTCCATTTGTTGAGTGGAAGGCATGAGAGTACTGATGATGAACCTATTCCACAACCTCCCATATGGACTCAAACATGTAGCCCGGATTGATCTTGGAGTAATCATGTCACTCCCCATTTTGTAAGTGGAACCAGGCTTCGTCATTTCCCTTAGGAGCAAATCATAGTCCTTTTCTGCGGCCCCTGCGCGATAATCATCATCCCAAGGATCATTTAGGCCGTAGAACCTATTGATTTCTTGCGGAGAATAGCAAACCTTCTTACCCCGAACTAACACCGTGTGATCATCCCGCTCGACAAAAGCGTTGGCATAAAACTCCCTTACCAAACTAATATTAGCCAAAAGTGTTGGCTCACATAACTGCTTCCAATTCCTGTTTATAATCATCTGTGGGAGTATGCCATCCAACTCACTCGGCCTAAAGTGAGACTCCACAATCACTGTTTTATTTTTTACTATCCATTCCTCGAATTTATTTTGCGCAGTGGGGTTAACAAAGGTATGGGCAATATTCACATTGGCTCTTTGGACGGTGGACATGGTCTTTGCTTTCTTGGGAGCCATAGAGTAATTGAATCACAAAAACACAAGAAATAGTCTCTGAACACACTGAGAACCCAAAATCAACTCAAAAACACACTAGAATATCCAAAATAGTCCAAAACCGTTCACTGAGTAATTTTGTCGAACACCTAGTGTGCGATCAAGAAAAATTGGCCTACAATACTCAAACAACCCACAATGTTCCCCAACTGTATAGAATATGCTCCCACAATGATAAAAACAGTAAACAAAAGCCAATCTCCCAATAGATTCTCAAAATTTCGTCCAATGCCCCAAAATAACATCAACTTCCTCAAATTTCCTCAATAATACATCAAACACAGAAAAACTCAAGAGAGTACCTTTAAAATCTTGGAGAATGATGATAATAATGTCGTGAATCACAGCAATATTCGGCCCCTTGAGTGCTTGATGAAGGTGATGCTTGAGAGAGAGGGTTTGTAGAGAGGAAAAATTGGGAGAAATAGGAAGATTGTGAAGAGTGGTTCGGTTCTGGAATAGAAGGCGAATTGGGGTTCTGTTTGGAGGATATAATCTGATAGGAAGGGATCATGTGCTCCCCACGTGACCTTTTTTATTTTCAAAAATTTCGACCAGGCGATATATCGCCACATGCTGTATAGAAAACCATGCCTCTGACTTGCGTGCCGATACTTCGCCTCTTCCATCCCCGATATAGCGCAGCCACAATTCCTTTAGCCGATATATCGCAATAATGAGGCGATATATCGCCACTTACACTATACCAAAACGGCGTCTCTGACTTGAATGGCGATATTTCGCCACCTGCACCGCTGATATGTCGCCTCCCATTTTGCTCTAGCCGATATATCGCAATAATGAGGCGATATATCTCCTGGGACCTGAAAAATTTCCAACTAAAAACACAAAAAATCCCATCATTCTGTTGTTCATGCGATATATCGCATGGTGTAGGCGATATATCGCCCGAACATTGTTCAAAATTATCAACTTTTTTCAACATTTTTTTGTTTTTTTGTTTTTTTTTTCACGTTTTTCACGGTTCTACTACACTAAAAGAAATTAAAAATAATAATGTCAAACGAAAACAAAAACACAAATAAATTACAAAATAATGAGGTGCCTCTCAAAAGCGCTGTCGTTAGCGTCATTTAGCCGGACGCTGCTTTCCTTTCCTTCAAGAATCCACCAGAGTAATATTGACCTTCGTCTCAATTTCGCCTCCATAGTAATGCTTCACCTGCTGTCCATTTACTTTAAACGGCAAAGAATCACCTTGTTGAATCTCCAAAGCCCCATATGGAAAAACTTTTGTAACATTGAATGGCCCCGACCATCGAGACTTTAATTTTCCCGGAAATAACTTGAGACGGGAATTGAATAGCAGCACCTTATCGCCCACTTGAAAAGTCCGATTGACAATATTATTATCATGCCATTTCTTTGTCTTCTCTTTGTAGATTCTTGCATTCTCGTAGGAATCATGACGCAATTCATCTAACTCATTCAGTTGAGCTAGCCTTAATGCTTTCGAAGCGGTCGGATTGAAATTCAACTTCTTTAACGCCCCCTGTGCCCTATGCTCCAATTCAAATGGCAAGTGACAAGCTTTACCATATACAAGACGGTAGGGAGACGTACCAATTGGTGTTTTAAAAGCTGTCCGATAAGCCCATAATGCATCATCAAGCTTATTCGACCAATCCTTTCTATTAACTTGCACCGTCTTCTCTAAAATCAGCTTAATCTCACGATTTGACACTTCCGCTTGCCCATTTGACTGCGGATGATATCCCAATGCCATCTTGTGTTTAATTCCATACTTCTCCATTAAGGAATCAAAAATCTTATTGGCGAAATGAGTCCCTTCATCACTTATAATAGCTCGAGGTGTGCCAAAACGAGAGAAAATATTCTTTTTCAGAAACTTGACTACCACCTGAGCATCATTAGTTGAAGTAGCAACTGCTTCAACCCACTTACTTACATAATTCACTGCCAATAAAATATACAAATTACCGAACGACGGTGGATAGGGTCCCATAAAGTCAATACCCCAAACATCGAATAATTCAACCTCCAATATATTAGTGAGAGGCATTTCATGACGTCTTGAGATATTACCTACCCTTTGACAACGATCACACCGTTTCACATAGTCATAGCTGTCTTTATACAGAGTAGGCCAATAGAATCCACATTCAAGGACCTTTGCAGCAGTCCTTGCTCCCCCAAAATGTCCACCAGTCGGCGATGCATGGCAATGAAATAAGATGTCCTTCATTTCTCTTTCCGGCACACATCTTCTGATAATCAAATCCGGACCTTGTTTAAATAAGAAAGGATCATCCCAGTAGTAGTTCTTCACATCATGATAAAACTTTTTCAGTCGCTGCCCAACAAATTCCGGTGGCACTACGTTGGCTGCCAAATAATTCACATAATCAGCAAACCACGGCACCAACTCATCCTCCACTGCAAATAATTGTTCATCTGGGAAGCTCTCATTAATCTCTCCTGCAGTAAGTTCTGACTTATCCCCCAACTCAAGTCTTGATAAGTGATCCGCCACCAAATTCTCTGTACCCTTCTTATCCCGAACCTCCATATCAAACTCTTGTAAAAGAAGCACCCAACGAATAAGTCTAGGTTTAGCATCTTTCTTAGCAATAAGATGCCTGATTGCGGAATGATCAGTATACACAATAACTTTGTTCCCCATCAAATACGACCTGAATTTGTCGAATGCATAGACAATGGCAAGAAGCTCCTTCTCAGTGGTGGCATAATTCAACTGAGCGCCATTTAGTGTTCTGCTGGCATAATAAATAGTCCGAAATACTTTGTCAACACGCTGCCCCAGAACCGCACCCACTGCAAAATCACTTGCGTCGCACATTAACTCAAATGGCTGGTCCCAATCCGGTGAAATTACTATAGGTGCCGACACCAACTTCTGCTTTAGTATCCTGAAAGCTTCAAGACACTTCTCATCAAACTCAAATGGCACCCCATTCATCAACAAAGCCGAGAGTGGCTTAGAAATCCTGGAGAAGTCCTTTATAAATCTTCTGTAAAACCCCGCATGACCAAGGAAACTTCTCACTCCCTTAACTGAAACTGGAGGCGGAAAATTCTCAATAGTAGCAATCTTAGCCCTATCAACCTCAATACCGTTCTTAGACACCTTATGCCCAAGTATTATGCCTTCATTTACCATGAAATGGCATTTTTCCCAATTCAAGACTAGATTCGCCTCTTCACATCTTCTCAGCACAGCCTCCAAATTCATCAAACAATTGTCAAAAGAAGACCCCATCACAGAGAAATCATCCATAAAGATCTCAATGCTCCGTTCCACCATATCAGAGAAAATAGCCATCATACACCGTTGAAAAGTGGCAGGGGCATTGTACAGACCAAACGGCATACGACGGAATGCAAAAGTACCATATGGACATGTGAAGGTCGTCTTTTCTTGATCCTCAGGGGCAATGGCTATTTGATGGTACCCTGAATAACCATCCAGAAAACAGTAATACTGGTGTCCAGCCAATCTATCTAACATCTGATCAAGGAACGGCAGTGGAAAGTGATCTTTTCTGGTGGCTTTATTCAGTTTACGATAATCTATACAAATCCTCCAACCAGTTACGGTACGCGTCGGGATAAGTTCGTTATTGTCATTCTTCACCACTGTAATCCCTCCTTTCTTAGGGACTACCTGAACTGGACTCACCCAACTACTGTCTGAAATAGGATAGATCACCCCAGCATCTAACCACTTCAAGATCTCCTTCCTTACCACCTCTTTCATTGCTGGATTCAATCGACGTTGTGCTTCAATAGAGGGCTTACTGTCATCCTCCATCAAGATCTTGTGCATAACTGTGGATGGACTTATCCCCTGAATATCTGCCAACGTCCATCCAATTGCCAACTTATGAGTTCTCAACACCCTTAACAATTTTTCCATCTCCTCATTAGAAAGAGAAGAAGACACAATAACTGGTAAAGTCTCCTTCTCACCCAGGAAAGCATATCGAAGATGTGCTGGCAATGATTTCAATTCCAACTCTGGAGGTCTCTGAACTGATGGTAATGGTCTCTCAGGTCCTTGGCCCAAATCTTCATATTTTCGATTATAAATTGGCCCTTTAGAATTCAACCACTGTACACACTCTTGGACCTCACTGTCTAACTCAGCATCGATATCCCCAATTGTCAAGCTCTTCTGAAGTGAATCCTCTGAAAGATGAATTTCTGCCACCGCTTTCTCTACCAGGTCAACTCTGAAACAGTTGTCATTGACATTTGCAAACTTTAAGGCCTTAAACACGTTGAATACTACTTCTTCGCCCTGAACTCGCAGTGTCAGCTCACCTTTTTGAACATCAATCAAAGCCTGCCCAGTAGCTAAAAATGGCCTGCCCAGAATGATTGGTACATCCATATCCTCCTCCATATCCAGAACGATAAAATCAGCAGGAAAAATAAACTTATCCACCTTCACAAGAGCATCTTCAATAATTCCCCGTGGATGTTTTACCGATCGATCTGCTAACTGTAGAGTGACGGTTGTCGGTCTTGCCTCCCCCAAACCAAGTCTTTTGAATACAGACAAAGGCATCAGATTTATACTCACCCCCAAATCACACAAAGCATGCTTACATTCAAACTTCCCAATTGTACACGGTATAGTAAAGCTCCCCGGATCTCTCAACTTTTGGGGCAACTTTCTCTGCAATATCGCACTGCACTCTTCAGTGAGTGCCACCGTCTCATACTCCTCCATCTTTCTTTTCTTTGACAGAATCTCTTTCATAAATTTGACATAACTAGGCATCTGCTCTAATGCCTCAGCAAATGGAATATTGATGTGCAGCTTTTTGAATACCTCTAAAAACTTAGAAAACTGTTTATCAAGTGTAGTTTTTCTAAGCCTCTGAGGATATGGAACTTGAACTTGCTGACTATCAACAACGGGAGGACACTTGTTTGATCCCTGGTGGTCTTCAGTAACCCCATTCGCTTTAGTATTTGATTTCTCACCCAACTCTTCATTCCGAACCACTGACTTTTGTACACTGGGCTGCTCCACTTGCTTACCATTCCTCAACGAAATTGCTTGGCAGTTCTCTTTAGGATTTACCACAGTATTACTAGGCAAATTCCCTTGCGGTCTGTTATTAAGCATGTTGGCCAACTGACCCACTTGTGTCTCAAGGTTTCGAATAGAGGATCTGGTCTCAATCATGAATTGAGTCTGAGTATTAGTGAGGGTCAACAAGGCTGCTTGCAATTCATTAGGCTTTTCTGGTTGATCTTGCGGTCTAGGCTGGTGTGATGATGAGGCTTGATTCATAGGCTGTTGAGGCATGTGCTGCTGGTATGGCCCTTGAAACTGTGACTGTTGGCCCTGATTATTTCTCCATGAGAAATTTGGGTGATTTCTCCACCCAGGATTATAAGTATTGGAGAACGGATTCTGATAAGGCCTCTGAAAATTACCAACTGCCTGTACCTGAGCCTGATTAACTGGCATATTACCATACATGTTGGCCGCTGTACACTGTTCATATAAATGAGGCCCTCCACATATTTCACACCCTGATTGCATCTGTATAGCCTGGGCTTGAGCTGAGATCTTGTTTTGTTGCAACTGCTTTGTCAATGAAGCAACCTGAGCAGTTAAAGCAGTTATAGCATCTAATTCATGTACCCCAGCTACTTTTCTCTGTGAAGTGTCTCGTTCGGCAGGCCACTGATAATTGTTCATAGCCATCTCCTCTAACAATTCATATGCCTCATCAGCTCCTTTACTCATGAAAGCACCGCCTGCTGCTGCATCTATTATAGTGCGAGAAGTACCGCAAAGCCCATTATAAAAATTGTGGACTAACATCCACTTCTCTATACCGTGATGAGGGCATTTTCTGAGCAGGTCTTTGAATCTTTCCCATGCATCGTACAATGACTCTCCCTCATTCTGATAGAAGTTATTGATTTCTCCCCTCAACTTAGCAGCTTTTGCAGGAGGAAAGAACTTTGAGAGAAACTTCTGAGCTAGTTCCTCCCATGTGTTGATTGAGTTGGCCTGTAGAGAAATAAGCCAACTTTTTGCCCTGTGCCTTAGTGAAAAAGGGAACAATCTCAGCCTTATTGCATCATCGCTCACCCCATTAAACTTAAACGTTGCACATAGCTCAAGGAAATTCACTATGTGCAAGTTAGGATCCTCATTGGGGAGACCACCAAACTGAACAGAAGTCTGGACCATTTGTATCATCGCCGGCTTAATCTCAAAGTTATTGGCAGTAATAGTAGGCGGCCTAATGCACGAGTGTATTCCTGTGACAGCGGGGAGCACATAATCTCTTAATGCTCGCACATTTTGGTCCTGAGCGATATGATTCTGACCATCATTGTTGTTAACCCTGTCTCTTTGGTTGGCAGCCATTGATGCTTCCAACCTCTTTTTCCTTCTGTTTTGTCTGCAGGATCTTTCGATTTCAGGATTAACAGGAACAAGATTTGCAGATCCTTCACGTCGCATACAAAAGATTCACCTATTAAAACAGAATGCGACAACTTGGATTAGTTAAAAATAATAAAAACAGCCAAATTAGAATAAAAATTAACTATCTTGATATTAATAGAATATCAATTCCCCAGCAACGGCGCCAAAAACTTGTTGCGAATTTTTACTACTGCGCAAGTATACGCAATCGAATAAACAAGTAATAATAGTGGAAATATATTATCGTTCCGTCAGGGAATTGATCTAATAATTACCAATAGCAAACTTTTATTTCTATTTGACTAACGAAATTTTAATGACAATTAATAATGAACAATAAACTAAGAAAGCACAATTTAATTAACGAAATTTAATATAAGCGAAAGATTAGAGTATTCTAATTTCATCAACCTTCAATTCTATTCAATCAATAATACAACTAATATGTTTCTTTGATCTATGGTTATAGCAAGTTTACTAATGAC
Organism: Humulus lupulus; assembly: GCF_963169125.1. Lineage (NCBI taxonomy): Eukaryota > Viridiplantae > Streptophyta > Magnoliopsida > Rosales > Cannabaceae > Humulus > Humulus lupulus. Next base: position 257,109,404 of record NC_084793.1, read on the forward strand.
AATTCTATTCTCTCTCAAGATATAAAATATTCAGTTTACCTGTGAATTTTCTACATGTCTGTGATAAATTCTACACATAAACCGCATTAAGAACAAAAACCTAATTGCTACACAAACCAATTTGATACTTTCATTCTAAATTGAAATCTATGTCTATCGTCTAAAGCTATTCCAATTCTCACTTTTCAGATATTGAATTAAAACCAATAATCATGCAACAGATGGCCAATCAATTACAAGCATTAAACATAAGAACAATAGATAACCATAAATTCAAAGATTCATAGAAATTGCATTAAAGACGAATAGAATATCCAGTGACTACATTAAAATACTCTAAATACGAATTTAGTTCATAATATTAAACTTCATCACACAATCTAAAATTCAAAAGCATAAAATAAACACAAACGAAATAAACGCGGATTCTTCTCTGTTTCTTTCCCTTTGCCGTCAGAATGCTTCCTCACTTTTCTGTCCCTTCCGATCTTCCTTTTATTCTTTTTACAAAAATCTCCAAAAACCTACGAATTTCCATGAAAATTTCCAAAAATGCCCTCGTGCCGATATATCGCCTATGATGCTGCGATATATCGCCTGGTGAATTTTCTCGATGAAAACGCGAGTTTCTGATGTCGTTTCTGCAAAGACAAAATTTGGAATTCCTTCTTATGCCGATATATCGCCTGTACCATATTTCCACATATTGGCCAATTTTCGGCTACTAAAACCAACATTTATCCAAATTCTCGAACAAATCAGAATTATAACGAAAAACTGTACAAGTTCACCAAACAGATTAAATAGAAACTTTCTCTTGAGAAAAACAACCAAATCAATCTAAAAATGTTATCAATAAGAGTATATTTTGTACGCTTATCAGTGCAGAAGGACCATAAAGGTCTGGATGCTTGGACAGTTGTCGTTGAGCCTTTCAGTCACCTAGAGAGGATCAGTAGGCTGAGACGGGATAAGATTTGGTTGCTCTTCTTCATGGGAATACTGGACATCCTAGAAAGGGGGCAAGTTATGGTTGCTTCGAATCAAAGCTCGGTGATGCTAGAAAGAAAACAACCACGTGCAATTATAGAGAGGTGCTACAAAAGAGTTAGAACTCATTGACAGGGGACAAGGTTTGATCGAGATGTCAAGGTTGTATGCTTGGTTTGCTAGTTCAGGTTCGCCTGAGTGACAATGTAAGTCGCACGGAGCGCTGTTGTTGAAAAGGGAACTTGTACGCAAGAGTGTGGGACCATAATAGTGGTCGTCAGACGCTTGTTAGTCACGACAGTGATCGAGAGTGGACAGCTTTGAGGAATCAGGAGCATAATCAGTTGCTACTTGTGTGCCAAAGGGCATCACATGGAGACCAAGGTGGCAGTGGCCGCGATTGTCAAAGGATAGTCGTACTTGGAAGTGTTTGCATGTTTACTTGTTCTGATCCAGAGGGGAGGCACCGAGACAATGGAGTGGGACGTGTTGGTTCACAGGGATGTTAGGTTGTGTAAGAAGCACTAAGGCATTGTAGGAGATGCTAAGTTGTGGAATATATACATCAAAGGCCAGCAGAGTCGAGTAGACCGTGCACAGTGGTTAGAGTAGTACTAGAGTTTCTGGAGTGCTGAAGAGCTGTGTCAAGGAAACTTAGTACTACAAGAAGGCTTAAGGAGGAGGAGATGGTGCTTGAGTTTAAATGTGGGCCGGAGGGCCTTGATATTGGGACTTGGTGACCATAGGAGCCTAGAGAAGCTGCCCGGAGGGGCGAGATGCTAGTATAGAGCATATGGATAGCTATGTGGACATTGCACGCATAAGGGAATCAACAGTGGTGCTACACAAATTCATTCTTGCGTGTGGGCAAGTTGTCGAGGATGCCAACAGTTGAAGTGGGGGAGAGACCTTCACGGTTCAAACATCCAAATAGCAGACCAATGTTCAATTACAAAAGCATCGAGATGAGTTATCATGGAGATCGTTAGTTGTTCAGAATGTAAAGTCAAGGAGACTCAAAGACAAAGACAGAGCCATTTACCTAGGGTGAAAGTCGTCAGGACTCGAGTACTAAGGTAACATCAGTGCAACGTTTGCCTAAGGTGAAAGTCAGCAGGACTCAGGTACTAAGGAAACATAGAGATGTCGAGGGGCAAAGAGTTAGAATGACCGAGGCATTAGTTAAACATCATCTTCGAAAGTGATAAATGGAATGAGGGACCGCGCGAGAGAAAGTGGTTAGCTTGCGAGCTATACCTTGAGAGGTACACCTCGAGAAAAGAAGTTATTCCAAAGTTGAAGTGGGGGAGCCCACTAATTCATATGCCGAAGGGAGATAGAAAATTGGGACAACTTCAGACCTCAAGGGTGAGGTAAAGTGCAGTCAAGTTGGTCAAGATTCAACAGGCTGTCTAGAGTTAGGCAAGGTTGATTTGGGGGCAGAACTTGAGGCACGATGCTGAGAGTCAGCATGAGCACGAGCCAGAAGGCAGTGCAGTGGTTTTTAATGATGTCAGATCATTGACCACATTGTAGAAGCTCAGAGTAGCAGTTCTGCTTATGGTTAGGAGTGGCCATTTTGCATCAAGTCAAGGGTATGCAGTAAGGCCGGAGGGCCAAAAGTCTGAGAGACTACTTCGTGAAGTCTGGGTGCAAGGGTGCACTAGATACTGCATAAAGGCTATAGTTGGCATGAGTGCCACGTTGAAGAGAGACACACCTTCACTGGAAGGATGTTTGGTAGGTGTTGTTGGGAACGGTTGGTTTGCGAACCTCACCCTGAGAGGTGCACCTTAATTTCCTCCTTGTCAATAAGAGTAGGCATTGGAAAATTGGCTGGAAAGCAACAATAAAATGATGTGTTGGCTTTGGGGTCAGTGCTGCAAGGGCTGCTTGGTTGACTGGAGGGATGTAGTGATGGACTCAGAGATCTTCATGTGTGCAAGGAGTATTCGATTGCAGCGATACTTCTTCATGGGAGGATTCTGAATAGCGATGGTGGCATGGGTCTTGGATCGAGTCCAAGAGTGGACGTGAGAGATCATCACCAACTCAACAATTCTACAGTGGTAGAGGGACTAGTGAAGACTCAAGATTTGGAAGAAGCATGGAGTGAGCTTAGGAGTCAAGGCAGGAAGAAGATTGGCCAGCAGTCTGTCGATGAGGGCATCGACAATTGAAGTGGGGGAGAGTGTAACATGCCGGCCTTGAGGGCATGTTACAAGCTAGGGTGGTGCTTGGTCAGATGCGCATGCGAGGGTGCAGGCTGGTGAGCATGCTGATGCCTAGTTTGTACGACAGTGGCATTTTCATAAATATCTTCAATATTTCCCAGAAATGGATGGGACTTGGTAGGTTCCATAATGAAGGTTCAATGAATGCTATGGTGCAATCGGATTTGGGAGATTCGGAGAATTAGTGAGCTGAGAGCCAAATATGTCTCCCAAGCAAAAATCATATATGTTCCTGGTAGAAGGCTAAAAGCTCAGAAGGCTCTTTGTAGGGGCAGCACCTGGTGTCAGCTCTCCACCACCCCCTGGCGCAGGTGCGTCAAGTGAGCTACTACTATTTGGGAGGACTAGTAGGGCAGGCATATGAGGACCACGAGGGGACTCATATGTCTCCATGAGTAGGAGTACACATGGACATTACCGGGCTGCCCCGGTAGTGCGTCGAAGTGTGCTGCCAGAGGTTTAGGGGTATGGTTCCCTTGGCTTGCTGGGATGCCACTTGCATGGAACGTGGTCCGAACCTTCGAGAGACATCGTGGTGCGCCATGGCCACGAGTCTCGACACGAGATGGTATGGGAAGTCATTCGTGGGACTTGTTAGCATACAAGCATTGGAGGGTGCACTATGCTTGAGTAGGACAGAGGTCTAGTGTATGCTACTAGTATGGCAGCTAGTCTCAAGGGCCTGCCAACATACGTGAAGGCATGGTCTGTGACATGAGCTATTCGGAAAGTATCGAATAGGGCATGATGAGAGGTGTTGGCACGTCAGCTTGGTGTTGGCTCTTGGCCACACATGCTACCTTGGCTTGCAAATGTCTGGGTGAGCATCGGTGTTGGGATTTTCCTTGCCATAGTGAGAACCTATGGACAGTGTGAGTGCCTTGGCTAGATAGCCTTGATGCATGGTTGCACTCATAGATGCTTGACTAGGCGGGAAGGAGGAGGAGTTTTTTTTCCTTGAGGAGATGGAATGGTAATTGGAGGCTCGTTTATGATTCTCTTTGAGGTCGCGGGAGTAATGTCCTCAACCACCTTTGTAGCATCAAGAGTCTGGGTCTTGGGCTCGTTGGCCTTCGAGGCTTCCAAGAAAGGGTCCTCAGAATCCTTCGCAACCTTTGATAGAGGGCCACCCTTGTTCGAGGTGGAGCGTCCCTGCTTGCTACCTCGAGCCTTAGTAGGCATCCCTAAGATGTTTTCCAAGTTAGAATCCATCTCGTCTGAAAAGGAAAAAAAATGAAGATTTATTATGCTGAGAAAGGAAAAATTACACAAGTTCAATATTGAAGATTACTAAGTATTAAGAACCTAACTGGAGGACTCATTTGAGCTCGAGCTCAAGGACTAGAAAATCCCCCTATCTTCTGACAAGGCTATTGGAGTCCCCTCCCTAAAGGTATGGGACATCCTCGAAAGGTCCCTATAGTCATTGTTCCCATATTGGACGGCAATCCCATCCCAAACCTCGTTTAAACTATACATCGTTTAGTACTTCCCCAACTAGCTATCAAACCTATGAGCCTTAAGGTCTACCCCTGCCTAGACCATAAAATTATTCTGGGGATTGTTAAATAAAACTATAGTATTGGATTCCTATCTAAGCAAAGTGGGAGACCATTTGGACAGGTCGAGTACAACTTTACCTCCCTCAGTCGAGCTCATTGAGGCCTTGTCTTGTGCTTTGTTGCCCGAGTATGAAGGTTCGACGGGCCAAGGTATAGGGCCGCGCGAGCTCAAACCCACATGTTTACCTCTGGAGGGGAGTTTGGCCGTTGGCACTGGGACTTCCTCCCACCTCACATACTTGTGGATTTCCAAGTCATCTGTAGACTTGCCTTCACCAAGGGGGCTGCAAAGTCGGAGCTTGTCCTCATGAAGAAGGTAGTTGAAGGATCGTCGATCGTAAGGGAGCTTGAGGATTGCCTCCCTATGGTCCTTCATGGCCTCGGTAGGCTGTGGGCAATGATAGTTGGCTACAAGAAAAGATTGGATGAGTATTTCGAGCTTGAAATAAAAGAAGAAACCAAAGAACCACGACAGGGTACTTACAAATCTGTTGGAATGAGTAAAAATGGGAGGGAGCAAGACTGTTTGTCCAAAAGAAGATGGTCTTGAAGTTAGGAGGATGGTTGGGGATATCCTCAAACAATCGCCTCTCCTTGGGGTAGCTCAACAAATAGTAAAACTCGTCTCCACCATGAGCTCGGGAGGGGTTTCGCTTGAGGCAGAAGAGGTATAGAATCTTCGAGGCCGAAGGTCCATCCCACTTCATCTTGTGGTATCAAGATTTAAGGGTTCTTAAAAAATCCTATCTTATTCATTAACATTTCACTGAACAATCTACGTGACGGACTCTAGTCCTCAACTGTGGACCCGTCCCCAGAGCTGTAGTCGAAGATGTCCCCTGAGATGTGGAATTAGTTGGGGGCGCTCACCAATGCTCTCATCCCAACGCTCACTTGTGGTATGGCACGAACTACCTCTTAACATGCCATAGCTCCTTCCAAATCGTGCACAGTCTCATAACGCTCCTCCATCTCTCCATTGTCCGTCTTTACCATAACCGACTCCTCATGACTAAAATCATAGTTGTCCATAAGATCGTAGATCACGTACTCGATGGTGATAAAGTCCAGGTCGTCCTGAATGACGTCGTGCCATGACATGGCCAACTAGAGAAGGGCCTCGAGATATATCGACAGTGTTTCTCTCAACACCTAATATTGCTCTATAGGCCATAGAAATGCCTCTCTTTTGTTCATAATTCCTTGAATACGATCGCAAACAATTGCTGTCATTTTCAGCACTGCAATCCTCCAATCGTAGGGGTCCTCGTCAAGCTAAACCTTAGGTATCGCGCAAATTTCCTTAAGTAACTATTTCTTAGTGGTTTAAATAATGGGATGCATCTTACTATACTGCAATAACAAAAATATAAAATTTAAAAAGCAGAAAGAAACAATAACATATAGAACAAATGCTTATGACACGGTGAGGTGAGATTTTCCCGTCTTTAGCGTGTATGGGGAGGGTCATTGGAAACATGGATAGCCTATCTCTGATACCATTTGTAAAACACCCTAATCTACTACTTTGTAATAGGTCATCAACCTCATAAATTATTTAATGAAAACCACTTAGCATAGGAAAATCCAGTGGGGCCTTGCTAAAACATGCAAGTTGGACCCAATAGTTTAAAATAAAAATAAAAGTTCTCATGCAACATTTAAAAATAAATATAGTTCAAGTCCCACTGATAAGTTTTGAAATCAAAATAAAAACATAACATCGTTCTTTAAAAAAATTGGCGTTTAAGTTGATCGTTTACTCGCCCATAGGATACCCCCACGCCATACACACTCTGACGTCAGAACTCCTCACATCACCACGCATGCCAAAGATATACCCTATTTATTACTTGAAAGGGGAAAGTAAGGGGGTGAGCTACAAGCCCAGTAAGGAAGTACAAACAACAAACAAAGAAAAACACAACAAAGGCATAATCATATCGTAAGATTCATACAACATCATATCCATACATCGTACTTAACGTCATAATCATACATCATACATAAACGTGAACATCATACATCATTATCATGCATCATATATCATTAACATATTCAAACATCATCATCACATCCTTGTGAACATGGCCCACTCTCTTGTCCATATCACATCTTGAGGTAAACAGGAGGCTCTGGTCCTTGAATAACCTCGGTGAGTCAGCCCTATGAGTTACGTATTTATATCCTTAGTTACCCCTTTGTTGTGTTGCCTTCAACACGCTAACAACCATTTGCTTTTTATACAACATACAAAATACATGCAATCCAGTCATATCAATGCAAAGGAAATACATGATTCATCAAATTCATCATATCATCTCAAAATAGCATTTCATACTTCATATCACAAGGCACATCACCATACATAGCATTTATCCTCAAACAAACTCATCTTATCGTTTCATAGGATAAATAAACAGAATTCTATCTAACTTCCTTATCTCAGGTCCAAACAAAACAAAAATTGAGCAAACTTTACAACGAGCCTATAATAATAATCAAATAGTATTCTTTAGCATCACATGAGATTTTTTGCGCCCAACACATATACCCCATGTATGCATGGGCCATGCACACATGGTGCAAATTACACATAATTTCCAAATATGCACATTTCTCACATAGAATCACAAAAGAATAATGTCAATTCTACCTATTATCCATACATGGTTTTCAAGTAAGAATTATATGGTTGCATAATAGGCATATTTTTTTAACATAAATGTGCATTTTTATGCGACATGCATACATGATAGCGTTGTTAAAAAGTGACATAAAAAAACGATAATTTCTACACGCTTATTTCTAACTTTTTCAAATAAGGATTTAGCAACATGATTTCTTCACCATTTATTTATTTCTTTTAAATCCCTAAGTTGATTAAACCTCTCAAGATATTATTTTTATTTCATAAAAATAATTTAATTAACTATTTTATTAGTATCTCAAAAATAATATTTCCATTTATTATTTTAAATTGCATAGATAAATAACAAAAACTTGAAATTATCTAAAGGTACTTATAAATATCATGTTTCTTTTAGAAAATAATTTTTTCTTTTAAATTGACCAAATTACAAGATTTGATGTGAGAAAATATAATTTTAAGTGTGGGAAAAATATATTTTTACTTGTATTATTTAAGTCTTAATTTATGTAGTGTAAACCCATATATGTTAAACAAAATAATTATATAAATATTTTTAATTTATTAATCTAAACTTTCAGCAACTATTTATTATGTTTAAATGTTACAAGTGAATTTAAACCCAACATTTTCTTAACTAAAATAAAGAAAACCATACTTATTAAAAATGTGAAAATTCATGGTTACATTTAAAAATATCATTTTAATATATACATAATTTAGGGTATTAATTTATTTCAACAAACACACAAAATTCCTTTCATTTAAAAGACATTTATCATTTTTACCCAAAACTTCCATCAACATATTAAACACTCAAAAATCATAAACTTGGAATTAAACTTATATTTTCTTTATAAAATATAAAAAAAACTGTAGGTATTTATTTGAGTAAAAGTATCATTTTAATGTGAATTGAAATACCCTTTTAATTTCATAAAATCATCATAGCACTTAAAACATCACTTATGCATGTAAATCATTATTTCACCAAATTTCACACCAATTATACAAAAAAATCAGCAAGCATATATAATCATGAAATTCATTTTTTTTTACATCATGCTTCACAAAACTCATACAATAATCCTTCATGTTTAATCAACACAAACCCTAACATGCACCTATTAACATATTATCTCCCTAAGAAAGAAACCCTAACATCATTTAGATATTCAAATCATAGGCATATCTCAAGATCAATCATACATATACATGCCACAAGAACCCTAGGCTGAAACTCACATGACTTAAACATAAAATAAAACCAAAAATCTCATTCACATCCACATGGACCCTAACATGTTTCTATCATCACTCATGCATGCCTTAACCTATTAATACATCATAAACACATACAAATCTCATAAATATGTTCATCAAATTTCATGGATTCAATAACAAGAGTCCAAATCATTTATTATGTTGAAATCACTTAGGATCCTAGAACATGGACCTAACCAAAAAAATATAAAAGGAATCCCTAAACATGCATAGGCAGAAATCCATCATCCAAACAATCAAAATCACCATGCATCTTACAACACAACCTTTCAACCCAAAATCAAAAGAGAAAAAAAATCAATATACCATCATCTCATATAACCCAAGAAAACATAAAAAAACTAAAGGGCTAAGGATTCATTACCTATCTTGATTTGTAAAATCAAGAACACAAAATATTCTCACTTCAACCAACCTCTAGGGATTCGAAACTCACAAAAAAAAAAAAAAGAACAACAATATTATCAATATGAGTACTAGAGATTAAAATAAAAAGATGAGGATGTGGAGGAGAGGATTTAATTTACTAAACATCAAGACACTCACATATGACTTCAAGGTTCGCCTCTTCTCTTCTCCTTCTTTCTACTCTCTCTCTCTCTCTCTCTCTCTCCTTCTCTTGAATTCGGCAGCCCAAGGAGCAATATGCTCTTCTATTTTCTCTATTTCCCTTTTATCTAACCTAGGAAATAATAGCCTAATGGGAAATGGGTAAGTTTACCCTTTTCATTACTTCATTTATTTTTATTTTTATTTGATTTTCTCTTGATTGGTAGGAAAATAAAATGACAACCTTTTTCCCTATTTTAACTACATGCCCCAAAATCCCTAATGAGGTTTAGAGGTCGGACTAGTAGGTCGGGAGGGCCATAATTGATTCATTATGTCATTAAATGATTATATGCATGTTTATGTGAATTATATTATTATATGATGATAAATGCATGCATGTGGGTCCACTTTTCATTATAAGGTTATTTTGGTAATTTGACCCATTGAGGGAATATTTGTATATTCTCATGCATGTTGGTGATTATTGATGAGGCCACATTATAATGTGGATTTGTTCGAGCTATTCGGCATGAGACGATCCTTGAGTACTAGTTAGCAGTTTGGTCATAACGGGGTTAATTTCGGCGCTCGGGGTGAGTCTCAGGGTAATTTGATGATTAGTACATTACCAGGAATTATAGGGTAATGGGATATGATTTATTAGCATTTGATAATATTGGGAATAATGGGAATTGAAGGACGTTAATTATAATTAACGAGATAGGTGGGAAAGGACGATTTTAGCCTTAAGAGGGAATTTAACGACCTAGGGGCATTTTGGTCATTTGACCAAGGGTTATATTCAACTAGAAGGATGTAGAAAAACTAAACCAAAAACAGAGCATTCTTCCTTCTTCTCACGATCATCATTTCTCCTTCTTCTTCCTTTGAATTTATGAAGTTCCAATTGAGGATTCAAGCTAGGGAAGTAAGCCTTGAGGGTCTAGGATTGTGTTCAACCATTGAAGAGGGTTCCATCTTGAGCTTGAGGTAAGATTCTAGCCATGGAAACTCTGGTTTTTACTCTATTTTTAGTTGGGATTCTTGGATTGGATAGTTGAGAAATCAAGGAAGTTTTCAGCAAAGATTGATTGGGTTTTGCTGCCTAGGACTTGTAGAAAGGGTATTTGGGTTCATTTGTGACTTTGGTTGAGGTTTAGAGTTGGTTCATGAAGTTTGGAAAGTGGAGAAGTCGAAGGGAAAAAACCAGGGCTGAATCACCCTTGTACTAGCGCTACAGTGCCCAAGGGTGGGCTCTACAGTGCTGTCCAGGGCAAGTCAGCCCTGCTTGTAGCGCCTAGGCGCCAGGGGGGCAGCGCTGTAGCACTACCCTGTTTTTGGGTACTTTTGAGGTTTTTGGCTTGGGGTTTCAATTCCTAAGGCTTGGGATCGAATCTACTAACCATTTCAGTACTATTCAAGGTCCCGAGAGTGAGGTTTAGATCATGAACCTTATATCATTGAGTTATTTCATTGATGGAATTTCATATTTGGTTATGACAGGGTAACCGCTAAGGGATCAAAGGATCGATCATTCTCAAGGGTCGTTCTTTTAATATTTCACGCTCGAACCAGAGGTAAGAAAACTGCACCCAATATGTGACATGCATGGTTATTAATGAAGCATGTTGAGTGCTCTATATATGGACATTGATTGCATATTAAATGCTTAGAAATCTTGCTTATCTATGAATGGTACTGACTTATTAGTTAGAATTGGCAATGGTGTCAGTATTAATTGTGAAGCTATGACTTATTAGTCAATTTCGGCAGTAGTACAGAGCACTAGTCGTATTTCATGTCACATGGCTTAGGGAGTGGATCCCCAGAGATGGACTTACTAACCATCTATTTAAGGAGCAGAACCCTAGAGATAGACTTATTAGCCATCTATACAGGGAACAGATCCTTAGAGGTTGACTTATTAGTCACATGCCCAAGGTTGTAACTCCATAGTCACTCATCTGATCAGGGTGCAGAGCCCCAGAGATATACTTATTATTCATCTATTCAGAGTATGACTTAATAGTCACTTATCTGATTGTGGCTATACGCCCCAGCATGATTATTAGAATATCAATATTATCTTATTAAGGCTACATGCCATAATCATCATTTGATATTGTATACATGCAGTAATGAGTTTTCTAGCTGAGCCTTGGCTCACGGGTGCTATGTGGTGCAGGTAAAGGGAAAGAAAAGCTCACCGAGCCTTGAGTGGAGAGCTTAGGTGGCGATGTGTACATATGCGGCCGCTTGACCACCACGGCCAAGGTGTTTCTCAGAGGAACTAGAAGTTAACCCTATTTTTGCCGCTTAGGTCGACGAGTTGTAATTTTTACACTGTAGTGACCATTTTGGATTGTAAATAACTTGTAAACGCTTTTATGTGCCCATGTACAGTTTTATGTTTTAAATAAAATATATCCTTCCTTTTTTATGAAGATTTTTCACCTTAGCCTATTAATAATACCTAGATTCACATTTATAACCAAATGACTCGTTTAATGAGTTAAGCAAGGTTTAAAGTTCACAGTAACGGTCTTGGAGTAACCAGGGCGTTACAATTTTATTTGATTGAAAAAAATAAATGGGATTAAAATCTTTACCCATCCATTGTCGTCCACTCTCCTTTCCCTTTCCTTAATTTTTTTTCTTCTTTTAATTCACTAAAATAATTATAATAAAAGGAAATAAAAAGTGTGTAGAAAATTCTACTGCATGTGCACCATGCAATTGTGCACATGCCCACACTTAATCACTAAGGTGCATCACTACCTACCATGCACCTTGGTGCATTCAACCAAAACTTATTTATTCACAAAATCAATTAATAAATAAATAAAACAAATAACAATTAAATAAACACAATTTTTAACAAACAATTAAATAATATAATTCATAACACTTAACAATTAAATAAAATAAAGCACAAAATTAATAAAATAAAATAAAAATTTGGTGCGCTACACTATCACAATGTATCGATATAGTGGATACATTCTCTTTGATTAAGGGTATCTCCATCAAAATATCTCTTAACCATTCGACCTCTTGACCAATAGTAGCTAGAGCTATGAACTCTGCTTCCATAGTAGAATGAGATATACATGTTTGTTTCTTGGAACCCCAAGAAATTGCACCCCCACCAAGTGTAAATACCCAACAATAAGTGGACAAGTTTTCCCCAAGATTGGATATCTAGATTGCATCTATATATCCTTCTAAGATTGAAGGAAATTTGGAGTAATGAAGGCTTAGTCCTTTGGTTTTCTTGAGATAACCTAGGACTCTCCCAATAGCATTCCAGTGATCCACACTTGGATTACTTGTAAACCTATTGAGTTTACTTACCGCAAATGCTATATCAGGTCTAGTACATTAGGCGGCGTACATAAGACTCCCTATAGCACTTGTGTACTCCAATTGAGCCACCGCTCTTCCTTCATTCTTATCTAGTTTTACACTATGGTCGAATGGAGTGTTGGCATCTTTAACCTTGAGATGGTTAAATTTGTTCAATACTTTTTCAATATAGTGGGCTTGCCCCAAAGAAAAATCCTCACTATTTTTCTTCACTTGGATACCAAGTATGGTATCAACTTCTCCAAGATCTTTCATCTTGAAGGTTGATGGTAGAAACCTCTCTGTTTCTTCTATTCCTTTCATGCTATCACTTAGAATAACCATGCCATCCACATATAGGCAAACAATGATCACATATCCCTTACAAGTTTTGGAATACAAACACTTGTCTCCATTGTTATGTCTAAACCCATTAGACATGATGGCTTGATCGAATTTCTCATGCCATTGCATAGGATCTTGTTTCAATCCATATAAGGATTTTACAAGTCTACATACTTTATGTTCATATCTTGGTAGGACAAACCCTTCGGGTTGTTCCATATAGACCACCTCATTGAGGTCACCATTAAGGAATGCCATCTTGACATCCATTTGATGAACATATAAGTTGTGTACAGAAGCCAAAGCGAACAAAATTCTTATAGAAGTTGCTCTTGCACCACGCGCATAGGTATTGAAATAATCGATACCCTCTTTTTTCCTAAACCATTTTGCCACTAGTCTAATTTTAAAGGTTTGGATAGTGCCGTCAGTGTGCTATTTTCTCCTAATTACCCACTTACACCCATTTGGCTTAGACCCCAGTGGGATGTCTACCAATTCCCCAGTGTTGATGGAAAGAATGGAATCCCTCTCATCATTGATGGCATCTTTCGAAAATGCACTATCTCTAGATTGTATGGCTGCTATATAAGTCTTAGGATCATCATCAATGAGAAGTACAATATGAATTTTCATAATGACTTCCTCTTTATTTCCTTCTACCATGCAGAAATAAGTTCGTTGAGAATCTATCCCATCCAATCCTAGACTTTTATCCTTTTTAGCCTTTTGACTTCTTCTAAGTTCAATGGGTTGCTCTACATTCCTTTGAGAATTATCCTCTTGAGAATCATTTTTGGATGTAGATGCTTGAGAATTGTTCTCATATAACAAATTTTCCTTTAGAGATGTTGAAGCTTGAGAATTGTTGTCGCATCACATGTTCTCAAAGATTTCAACTTCTCTGGTTTCAATCACAACATTAGACTCTAAGTCTAATAGCCTATAAGTTTTACTATCGTTGGCATAACCAATAAAAACACACTTTATGACTCTTTAACCTAACTGTAATGCCCTGGTTAATCCAAGACCATTACCGTGAACTTTAAACCGTGCTTAACTCGCTAAACGAGTCATTTGGTTATAAACGTGCATTTAGGTGTCATTAATAGGCTACGGTGAAAAATCTCGATCAAAAGGAAATGATATATTTTATTTAAAACATAAAACAGTAAATGGGCCCATAAAAGCATTTACAAGTCATATACAATCCAAAATAGTCATTATACTGTAAAAATTACAACCCGCCGACCTAAGCAGCAAAAATAGGGTTAACCCCTAGTTCCTCTAAGAAACCCCTTGGCCGTGGTGGTCAAGTGGACGCATATATACACATCGCCACCTAAGCTCTCCACTCAAGGCTGGGTGAGCTTTTCTTTCCCATTACCTGCACCACATAGCATCCGTGAGCCAAGGCTCAACAAGAAAACTCATTACTGCATGTATATAATATCAATTGATGATTATGATAATCATACTCGGCTTGTAGCCCTAATCAGATAATATCAAGATTTTAATAATCATATTGGAGCGAGTGGCCCTAATCAGATAAGTGACTGATGAGTAAGTCACGAACTTAAACCAGATAAGTGACTATGGAGTCACGAACTTGAATCAGAAAAGTGACTAACGAGTAAGTCACAAACTTAAACCAGATAAGTGTCTATGGAGTCACGAAATTGAATCAGATAAGTGACTAATGAGTGAGTCACGAACTTAAACCCGATAAGTGACTATGGAGTCGCGAACTTGAATTAGATAAGTGACTAATGAGTGAGTCACGAACTTAAACCAGATAAGTGACTATGGAGTCACGAACTTGAATAAGATAAGTGACTAATGAGTGAGTCACAAACTTAAACCAGATAAGTGACTATGGAGTCACAAACTTGAATCAGATAAGTGACTAATGAGTGAGTCTTGAACTTGGGCTCCGCACCCTTAGCCATGTGATGTTGCAGTCACCTGGGCCTTCTGGCCCCGACTCTAAGTTACTAGCCTTTAGACTAGACAAGCGCTTTTGTTTTCATCAAACTTAAGGTCGGTCAAGCATTTCATGCTTATGTTGATAATGCTTATGTCGATTAGATCTAATATTTTCGGCTTGCGTTAAACACATTAATATCGTTCTTGACTCATAAGCCAATGCCATACGACCAGTGCTTAGTACTACTGTCGAACTTGACTAATAAGTCACAGCTTCACAATCAATATTGACACCATTGCCGATTCTGATTAATAAGTCAGTACCATTCACAGATTGGCAAGACTGCTAAGCATTTAATATGCAATCAATGTCCACATATAGAGCACTCAACATGCCTCATTAATAACCATGCATGTCATATACTGGGTGCAGTTTTCTTACCTCTGGTTCGAGCGTGAAACAATAAAAGAGCGATCCTTGAGAACGATCGGTCCTTAAATCTCTTAACGGTCACCTAGTCATAACCAAATATGGAATTCCATCAATAAAATCAATTATAAAAGGTTTATGATCTAAAACCTCGCTCCCGGGACCTTGAATCGTACAAAAACGGTTAGTATATTCAATCCCGAGCCTTAGGAATTGAAACCCCGAGCCAAAAACCCTCAACAGTACCCTGGAAAAATAGGGTAGCGCTACAGTTCTACCCCCCACGCGCCATGGCACTACAAGCAAGGCTGTTATGCCCTGGACAGTGCTGTAGCGCCCATCCTTGGACGCTGTAGCGCTAGAGCCAAGGTGTTTCACCCTGGTTTTTCCCCTTCGAGTTCTCTGATTTCTAAACTTCAAAAACTGAATCCAAACCTCAACCAAAGTCACAAATGAATCCAAAAACCCATTCTACAAGTCCTAGGCATCAAAACCCAATCAAACTTTCCCAAAAACTTCATTGAATTCACAACTATCAAATCCAAAATTCCAACTGAAAACTAATTGAAAAACAGGGCAAAAACCAGAGTTTCCATGGTTGAATTCTTACCTCAAGTTCAAGATTAAATCCTCTTCAATGGTAGAACACAATCCTAAACCCTCAAGGCTTGATTCCCTAGCTTGAATCCTCAATTGGAGCTTCAAAATTTCAAAGGAAAAGAAGAAGAAAAAGGATCGGTAGGAAGAGGAAAAAATGTGCTCTGTTTTGGTTTAGTTTTCTATAGCCTTCCTTAGGTAGATATAACCTTGGTCAAATGACCAAAATGCCCCTAGGTTAAGTGAAACCCTTTCAAAGCTAGCTAGGGAAAAATCATCCTTTCCCGTCTATCTCGTTAATTATAATTAATGTTCTCCAATTCCCGTTATTCCCAATATTCTCAAATGCTAATAACTCATATCTCATTACCCTTTAATTCCCAGTAATGTACTAATCATCAAATTACCCCGAGACTCACCCCAAGCCCCGAAATTAACCCCGTTATGACCAAACCGCTAACTTACGTTTAAAGATCTTCTCATGCCGAATAGCTCGAACAAATCCACATTGTAATGTGGCCTCATCCATAATTCACCAACATGCATGAAAATATACAAATATGCCCTCAACGGGCCAAATTACCAAAATGCCCTTATAATGAAAAGTGGACCCACATGCATGCATTTATCATCATATAATAATATAATTCGCATAATCACGCATATAATCATTTAATGGCATAATAATTATGGCCCTCTCGGCCTTCTAATCTGACCATTAAACCTCATTAGGGATTTTAGGGAATTACAACTATCCCCTCATTACCAAAATTTCGTCCTCGAAATTTACCTGAACAACTCGAGATAATGACTCTGCATATCTGACTCCAGCTCCCAGGCCGCTTCCTTGACCTTGCTGTTCCTCCATAATACCTTAACCATAGGTATAGTTTTATTCCTGAACACCTTGTCCTTTCTGTCTAGTATGTGGACTGGTTGTTCCTCATAAGAGAGATCTGCCTTAAGCTACAGATCTTCATAACTCAAAACATGAGTCACATCAGATACATACCTTCGAAGAGATGAAACATGAAATACGTTATGCATGGCTGAAAATGTAGGCCAACCTGTAAGCCACCTAACCAATCATCTCCAGGATCTCAAATGGACCTACAAATCTAGGGCTCAACTTTCCCTTCTTCCCAAATCTTCTCACCCCTTTCCATGGCGAGACTCTAAGGAAGACATAGTCTCCTACCTAGAACTCCACGTTCCTACGTTTGGAATCTGTATAACTTTTCTGTCTACTTTGAGAAGCAAGCATCCGAGCTCTAATCTTCTCAATGGCCTCACTAGTCCTTTGAACTACCTCAGGACCCAAGTATCTCCTTTCTCCTGTCTCACCCCAGTGAATGGGAGATCTGAATGTCCTACCATATAGCATCTCATAAGGTGCCACACCAATGGTAAATTAATAACTGTTGTTGTAGGAAAATTCTATCAAAGGTAGATACTTACTCAATGACCCACCAAAGTCCAGCACACATGCTCACATCATGTCCTCTAATATCTAGATCATCCTCTCAGATTGTCCATCTGTCTGAGGATGATAAGCAGTACTGAACTTCAACTATGTTCCCATGACCTTCTGTAAGCTCCCCCAAAACTTGGAAGTGAAAGTGGGGTCCTGATCTAACACGATCGACCTCGGTGCTCCATGAATACGCACTATCTCTCTCACATAGAGAGTTGTATACTGGTCAACTGTATAAGTAGTCCTCACTGGTAGAAAGTGAGCTGACTTGGTGTAGCGATCCATAATAACCCATACTGAATCATGTTGAACAACATTCCTGGGTAACCCCACCACGAAATTCATCGTTATATCCTCCCATTTCCACTCTGGGATGTCTAGAGGCTGCAATAACCCTGGTGGCCTCTGATGCTCAGCCTTGACATGTTGACATGTCAAGCACTTAGCCACATACTCTACTACATCCCTCTTCATCCTAGTCCACCAATACAATGATCTCATATCCTGAACATCTTCGTGGTGCCTGGATGCAAAGAGTAGGGTTTAGTATGAGATTCATCCAAGATCTCCTGTCTAATAGCAGTGTCTAACGGAACACATATTTGACCCTTGTACCTCAACAAGCCCAAATCAGACACTGTATAATCTTTTGACACTCCAGCTAAAACATCATCTCTAATCTTGATCAACCGGTTATCACCCAACTTACCCTCCTTGATTCTTTCCAACAGTGTAGATTGTAGCATAATATTGGCCAACCAGCAACTCTATACCAGCTCTGATCATATCCTCTACTAACTCTTTGGCTATCAGCCTCATAATATAAATCTATCCCGAACCCTTCTGGCTTAAAGCATCAGCTACCACGTTGGCCTTTCCTGAACGATACAAAATTTCACAACCATAATCATTTACAAGCTCCAGCCAACGCCTTTGTCTCATATTCAAATCTTACTGCGTGAAGAAGTACATCAGGCTCTTGTGGTCAGTGTAGATCTCACACTTCTCCCCATAAAGGTAATTCCACACCGGTGAGAGACCCACATTTCATGCTTGTGGGCCTTTGAAGGACCTACGACCTCGCGCCCAAGTGTTGCGCACCCATGCGACTCTCCCAGGTGTCACACACCCATGCGCCTCGATGAAGGCCCCATGGTCTCGCGCCGAGGAGCCGCGTACCCAGGTGCCTTGCAAAGCCACCTGTGCACCTCGCCTCGCCCGCCTCTCTGAAGGCCTTATGGTCTCGCGCCCAGGTGTCGCGCACCCACGGGCCTTGCCCAGGTGCCGCGCACTCAAGCGCCTCGCAAAGCCACCTAAGCACCATGCCTCGCCCGCCTCATTGAAGGCCCCATGGTCTCGCACCTAGGTGTCGCACACCCAGGCGCCTCGCGAAGCCACCTATGTGCCTCGCCTCGCATGCCTCGCTGAAGGCTCCATGGTGTCACGCACAGGTGTCACGCACCCATGAGCCTCGTCCAGGTGTCGCGCACCTAGGCGCCTCGCAAAGCCACCCGTGCACTTTGCCTCGCCCGCCTCGCTGAAGGCCCCATGGTCTCACGCCCCGGTGCCGTGCACCCATGCGCCTTGCCCTCCTCTCTTAATGCCCCATGGTCTCACGCCCAGGTGCTGCACACCCAGGCGCCTAGTGAAGCCACCCGTGCACTTCGCCTCACCCACCTCGCTGAAGGTCCCATGATCTCGCACCCAGGTGCCGTGCACCCATGCACCACACGAGACGCCACTGTGCCCCAAGTCTACGCCTCGCACCATGCACCTTGGGACCGTGTCTCCTAAGAGAACCCATAAAGACTTCAATGTTTAAAGGTAAAAACCTAGGTATAACTCAAAGAGATCATACAGGTACGAAGCATGTATGGGGTACGACCCTTAAGACCCCGGATGTCAGACCCTATCCCCACGCCAGACAAGTAGTGGTTGTACGCGCAAGGTACCTGACGTGGTCTTTCTCAGCCAACCTCTGGCATTTGTCCCTTGCATGTAGCGTAGGTACGAGGAGTGGTGGCAAGACCTGCATGCTTCTGACCATTTAGCAGCATCGACACTATGACCCTTTGCTTCACCACAACCTATGCCACTACCATGATAGTGTACCCAAGTACCTTCTTGTCCCCTCAGACCACCTTGTATCCAAGGCCATTAGAGCCAATCTATGAATAGAATTCCACCCCTCAAACTATGGGGTGGAAAAAGTTTTTGTAAGATCAGACTATTAAAATAGCCATATATGAATTTTTCTTCGATTGTTCACTCACAATTTTCCTCCATATTTCTAAAAATTATTTTGCGTTCATTAAGTTCTGGTTAATTTTTTGAGTTTTCATCCATATTTTGTTGACGAGTTTTCACCGTCAATAGTTTGGCGCTGTTTGTGGGAAGGATAAGTGCCAAGCCACTGTTCTTCCATTGATTCCAGTAGACAAGATGCCGAGATGCTCTAAGCGGTTAAGAGAACCATGGGAGGTTGAGGTCCACCTCGATGGAGATCAGCTGAAGGCCTCCATGAAGTATCCTCCGCCATCCGAAAATGTGAATGCACCAAAGGAGCCCAGGGTTCTTGAGGATGAAAGGGAGGATGAAAGGGAGGCCTCAATTTTATGAAGAGGAGATACACGAATTGCACCGGAAGAACCAAAGGCTAGAAACCAACTTAGAGAATACGCAAGAGGTGTTAAATGGCCTGCTATAGGGGAAATCAAGCATGTCTCTTCCTAGGCAAAAAGAGAGAAGCTAAGAGGGGGCAGAAACCACAGTCCCAGTGGATGATGGGAGGACTAGACTCTCCACCAGTAATACCCCCGGACAAAGTAGCGTGAACGTCCCGGACCATCGAGACAGCCTCAGAGGCCAAAGCAGAAGAACAATGCTGACCCTCGTAACGAAGTCAAAGTCACTTCAAGGAAAACCCCCTCAGACTTAAGGGAAGAGCTCAACAAGAAAAGGAGGAACAAAAGGACTACACCTCCTATGGAACCCTGGGAAGACAAATAGAAGGGGAAGGCTAACCCATCCACTTTAAGAGACTCCTTGAACAAGAGGAGACATGACCTAGACATAGAAATGAGAAGCCTCCGAAGCAAGATAATCATCGTATCTGGAAGACAAGTTGTTGACGATGAGTTCAAACTACAAATCACCCTTCATTAAGGAAATTCAAGCCGTCCGGCTTCCAGCCAACTTCAAAGATCCTCACATGACTCATTATGAAGGAAATATGAACCCCAAATACCATCTGGACACATTCAACAACCTAATGAAATTAAGAGGAATTAGTAGCAGGGCCAGATGCCACTGATTTACTGTCACGTTAAAAGGACTTGCGTACAAATGGTTGAAGAGACTCCGGCCAGGGTCCATCAGGTCTTGGCAACAATTTTCTGATGAATTTCTCCAACAACATCATGCCATGCGTGATTACACGATGCCAGGCACCAGCCTTGCTAACGTGAAACAAGGGGAAAATGAGAGTCTAAAGAGCTATATCCACAGGTTCAATATGGAGGCAGCCAAAGTAGAAAGCTTGACTTGTGGGGAATTAAAATGGCCATTACGGTCGGAGTACGCTCGGGCAGTAAACTGTGGGATAACATGCTTAAGAGGGAGGTCACCGACTTGGATGATTTCTACGAACGGGCACAGAAATATATTCGTGTCGAGGATGGTCACGAGAGCCTTAAAGCTGGAAAAAATAGGTCCCCTCCAAAACCCTCAACCCAGGAAGGCCTAAGCAATGCAAAGAAGAAGAGGGTCTACGAAGGGTCGAGGGATGATCAGCCTCAAAAGCCCCAACGCATTGATGAGCACAAACAGGCCCCCTACACCTTTTATACTGACCTCACACACACTAGGGAGCATATCTTCGTCACAAATGAACATTAGGTCCCTTTCAGGAAGCCCCCACTAATGAAAAAAGAATGATAAAAAAGAGACCTCAGTAAGTATTGTCAGTATCATAAAGATATCGGCCACACCACCACAAAATGCACTCATTTGAAAATAGAAATCGAAGAGATTATATGCAGGGGACACTTGGGCAGATACGTTCGCAAGGAAAACCAAAGACCACAAGAACGAGTATCCTCACCACGGGCACGAGATGTATCCTCAGAGGTGCAAGAAGAAGTTAGGACCAATTTTTGAGGGCCATGTTTCAGAGGCAAGTCAAGGAAGGGGTGAGAAAAATACGCCAGGGAGGCCAGGCGAAGTCCACCCCCATGCGTCTTCAGTTGGGAGCAATGCCCGCCAAAGAGATTTAAGGGGAGAATGACTTGATAACCTTTACCGAAGAAGATGCACGGGGTGTGCATTTCCCTCACAATGATCCCTTAGTGTTGACGGTCCAGCTTGCTAACTTGAGGGTGCATCGGGTCTTGGTGGACAATGGAAGTTCCGTAGACATCCTGTATCGCCCAGCTTTAGAGAAGATGGGATTGAACATCAAGCACCTAAAGGCCTGCAATACCGCCCTATATGAATTTATAGGAGATTCAATACAGCCAATAGGCACAATTGAGTTAGCCCTCACCATGGGAGAACAACCCAGAAAAACCACCATAATGGCAAACTTTGTCGTGGTAGATTGTGCCTCGACCTTCAATGTGGTATTAGGGAGACCTTCCCTAAGAGAATTGAAGGTGATAACTTCAGTATACCACTTAGCCATGAAATTCCCGACTCCTGGGGGAATAGCGAGCATGAAAGAAGAGTAGAAGGAAGTGAGGGAATGTTATAACACATCCTTCCGCACGACCATAAAACTATCAGTGCCTATGGCAATGGTAGTATATGGAAGCGCAAACCCACACGAATTGGACCCACGGGTCATGGAGGAAATCAAGGCTAAGCCAGTAGAGGAGTTGGAAGAGGTCACAGACATGAATGATCCATTGAGGAAGTTGAAGGTAGGAAGAAAACTTCCGGGTATCGTGAAGGAAGAGCTGGTAGAATTTCTCAAAGACAACCTCGATGTATTTGCCTGGAGTCACGAGGACATGGTGGGGATAGACCCATTAGTCAGTTGTCATCAATTAAACATCGACCCAAAAGCGAGACCTGTGAGGCAGGAAAGGAGGGCACTAGATCCAAAAAGATACACGGCCCTAAAGGAAGAAGTTGACAAGTTGAAGGCGAATGGGTTTATTCGAGAGGCATTCTACCCAGTATGGGTATCCAACCCAGTTTTAGTCTGGAAGCCAAGTGGAAATTGGAGGACTTGCATGGATTTTACTAACCTCAATAAAGCCTTCCCTAAGGACAGCTCTAGAATATATCGGTTAGTAGACGCCACGGCTGGGCATGAGCTACTCAGCTTCATGGATGCATATTCTGGATACAATCAAATACCCATGAACCCGGTCGATGAGGAGCACACTTCATTTATAACAGACAAGGCACTTCATTGCTATAAAGTAATGCCTTTTGGGTTAAAAAATGCATGTGCAACTTATCAAAGGTTGGTAAACAGAATGTTTGCAAATCAGATAGGAAGAAATATGGAAGTATATGTAGACGATATGCTAGTAAAGACAAGGAAGGAAGAAGAGCTCATAAGCGACCTCGGTGAGATGTTTGACACCCTTCGAGAATTCAGAATGAAGCTAAACCCACTTAAGTGCACATTCAGAGTTTCATCAGGGAAGTTCCTTGGTTTTATGGTGAATTCTCGAGGTATTGAGGCCAATCCTGAAAAAATCAAGGTGTTGTTAAAAATGAGCCCACCACGAAATAAGAAGGAGGTGCAGTGCTTAACAGGGAGAATAGCATCCCTCAATAGGTTCATCTCCAGATCCACTGACAAATGCATCCTTTTCTTCAACATCCTGAAAGGGAGCAAAAAGTTCGCTTGGGATGAAGATTGTCAAGAAGCCTTCGCTAAGCTAAAGGAACACCTTGGAAAACCACCCCTTTTGGCTAAGCCAGAAAAAGGGAAAAACTCTACCTGTACTTAGCGTTAAAGCATGCTATAAGCTCCGCCCTGGTCAAAGGAGAAAAGAAGCACCAGCAACCCGTATACTATGTGAGCAAACGATTGGTAGATGCAAAAACCCGGTATCCAGAAATAGAAAAGTTAGCATATGCCTTGATAGTGGCTTCACGAAAGCTGAGGCCCTATTTTCACGCTCATGCCATAAAAGTGCTCACCAACACCCCTTTGCATCAAGTCTTACACAAACCGGAGATTTCTGGAAGGTTGTTAAAATGGTGAATTGAGTTAAGTCAGTTCGACATCATTTATACCCCAAGGACCTCAGTCAACGGGCAGATACTTGCAGATTTTATAGTTGAGTTTGCATATCAACCCCATGAGGAGGGATAAATAGGAGAGAGTGAACTAATGGGTGAAGGGGAAAAGCAGCTTGAAGAATGGAGCCTCCATGTCAACGGGGCATCTAACGAAGGAGGAGTCGGTGCTGGCATAGTAATGACGGGACCTGAGGGACATAAGATGTATTGTGCATTAAGATTCAGATTTGAAGCTTCCAACAACGAAGCAGAATATGAGGCACTACTAGCTGGCCTACGACTAGCCAAGGTGTTTAAGGTAACACATTTGCATGTCTTTAGTGACTCACAGTTCGTAGTATTTTAGGTGAAGGGCGAATATCAAGCTAGGGGCCCAAAAATGTCTGCATATCTCACCAAAGTGAAGGGGTATTTGGATCAGTTCAAAAATACACCATAGAATAGATCCCAAGGGAGCAAAACAAAAATGCTGATGCTCTCGCAAAACTCGCCTCTACCCGAGATGAAGACACACTTGAGTCCATCCCTGTCGAATACCTCTCTAGGCCGAGCATAGCAAAAGAAGAGGTTCAAATGGTCAATAACCCTGAGGAATCATGGTTTGCACCCATCTCGAGGTACTTAAGTGATGGAACATTGCCTTTGGACAATAAAGATGCCAGTAAGCTGATTTACAAAGCCGCCCAATACAACTTAGTATATGGAGTTTTGTATAAAAGAGGCTTCTCCACCCCACTCCTATGGTGTATAGACAAGGGGGAGGCTTTAAGGGTCCTGCAAGAGATACACGAAGGGGAGTGTGGAAATCATGCTGGGGGGCAATCCACGGCAAAAAAGGCCAAACGAAAGGGATATTATTGGCCTACCATGGAGAAGGATGTGAGCGATTTCGTGAGAAGATATGACAAGTGTCAACGACATGAAAATTACCCTAGACAATCACCAAATGAGATGGTGAGCATGACCAGTCCGTGGCCCTTCGCTGTGTTGGGGAATGACTTGATTGGAGCGCTATCGGCAGGAAGAGGACGAGCAAAGTACGTGGTTGTAGCAGTCGATTATTTTACTAAATGGGTGGAGGCAGAGCCTCTAGTCAACATAACGGCTAAGCAAATCACCACCTTTGTCAACAAATTTATTTTCTGCAGGTTCGAAGTACCCTACAAGATAATCTCTGACAATGGGGCACAGTTTGAAGGAGAGGTATTCGAAGAATATTGCAGAGAAAAAGGAATCAAGAGGAGCTTCTCCGCTGTAGTGCACCCACAAGCCAATGGACAAGGGGAGGCCATCAACAAGATCCTAAAAAGGAACCTGAAAACAAAGTTGGAAAAGTTGAAAGGGGCCTTGGTCGAAGAACTCCCAAATGTGCTTTGGGCCTACAGGGCCACACCTCGTTCCACTACTGGAGAAATGCCTTTCACCTTAGCCTATGGGTGCGAGGTTTTCCTTCCAATAGAAATGAAAATAATCTCCTTCCGCATACAAGCATATGATGACCAGACTAACCATGTAGCATTGGCCGAAAATTTGGACCTGTTGGAAGCAATGGAAGCAAGGAGAGAAAGGGTACAACTGAAGTTGGTAATGTACCAGCAACAAGCCGCAAGATACTATAATTCAAGGGTGCGAGAGAGGGCGTTCAGGGTCGGAGACCTCGTGCTAAGGAAAATCCTACCCAACACTTGAGACCCAAGTGCGGGTGTATCAGGGGAAAACTAGGAAGGGTCCTACCAAGTTTCCCAGGTGGTGCCCCCTAACACCTACAAGCTGGCACGTTTGGATGATACCATGGTACCCAGAGCGTGAAACGCAGAGCATCTAAAAAAATATTATCAGTAAAACCTCCATGTCTGAGGCAAGAATATTATTGCTCTGTTTAAACATACAAGTTTCAGTGTAATAGATATGAGGTAGAGGGCTAACTTAGACCCCTTGATATGTAGTAAGAACAAAGTCATCGTAGGTAATCATGTACTTCACTCATTTCCAATGAATATGTTTTGGCATCAAATGAATATGTAGTAAGAACTCTCGTTTGAGCAAAATGATCATACTATCTAACTCTCATTTCCAATAATTATCAAAATGCATGAGCGAAATGATCAAAGTGCCCGACAACATAAATCTCGCCAACCACTTGGGGGGCAGAGTATACAACCAAAAAAAGGTCCTAAATGAGACCCTTATATATATATATATAAAGACCTCTTATAGATAAGGAAGAAGACCTTGCAAGGCACCACTTGAGTTCACAAGGATTAGCTACCCTTATGAACATCAAGAAGGTCAAAAGGTCCTATAAGAAAAGCCTCCTAATAAAGGTTGATACCTCCATGAGAGGAAAGACCTCAAGAATAGCATCCACCAATAAGTCTAGAGCGGCCACCAAGCCATCTTGCCAAAAAAGGTCATAAAAAAGACCCTTGCAAAAATAGTACTATACATAATGACGAGAAGGACGCTTCTCACAAGAAATAATAAGCACGCGCAAAAGTATATAAAAGGATAACTAGAACCCAAAGGGTCAACATATCCTTATAGATACAATCAAAGTGCACCAAAGAGAGACCTATCGAACCCCTTCGTGTTGGCTCAAAAATTCCTCAAGCATAATAAATAAAAAATAAAAAAGACTTATCGAACCCCCTTTTGCGGGCTCAAAAGGACCTCAAACATAGAGAAACAAAAAGCAAATGATCACATATATATAAAGGTTGTGATAAGGTGGCAGGACTTAGAAAAGTTTCAAAAAAAAAAAAATGATAGGCCCAAATGAGCATATAGCCAAATTGAATTAAATGATCAAAATTTTAGACGCAAAATCTCAAGGCCTCCCATCGCGAACATTCCACTCAGCCACCTTGGCGACGACTTCCTCACCAAAGAAGGAGAAATCGAAGTTAGGATTTTGCCTCCACATTTCATAAAGGGTACGCTCTATGGATTTGTATTCGACCTCAGCCAAATTCTCTTCTAAGAGAGTGACCCTTTCCTGCAACGTTGCAACCTTGGCTTCTGCCCCACCAAGATCGGCTTCCAGGCGAGCAACACTCTCCTGCAACATCACGGCCTTGGCTTCTGCTCTCCTCTTCTTTTTTGACGACGAAGAGGCCTTCGCCAGGGCCTTCTCAAGCTTAAGCTTGGTGTCAGTGAGTTCCCTCTCAAGCTTCTGAACCTTGATCGTTAGACGGTCCCTTTTAGTGTTCGACGAAGATAGGTCCTGCGCCGAGTTGGTGAAGCGTTGAGCCACCAGAGAAGCCTGGAAGAATGCTCAACTAAAGTTGCCTTCTTCCTTCATTCAGATATATGCCATAGCGAATCAGGATCCAAAACCGTGGATAAACCATAGCAGTTAAGGTTGGCCACGGTGAAGAGACGGGAAGCCATTTTTTTAGCAGGGTTGGCATCGAGAAAGGTGTCCACCGGTGCTGCCTCCGACTTAGGAATGTCGGGGATACCAAAGTTCTCTGCATAATCAACACAGTTGCCAATATGGGCATAAGTTCCAAAATAACAAATTCAAAGTAAAAGGACGAAAATCTTGAAGTGCTTACTTGGGGACGAGCGAAAGCGTTCTCGTACAAAAAGGGGACCTTTCACGAAGAAAAAGTCCTGCTTCCAGGACCCCGGGTTGGATACAGAGCCCTCTATGAGGGAAATGTGGGAATTGGCTTTCTGCAAGAAATAGAAGCCTTTGGATTTAGGAGTTGGTAGAAGGTTGTACATAAAGTGCACCTCTTGAGCCGTAGGTGGTTGAGCTTAATAAACACCATGTATAGGCAGCTTAAGGTCAGCCAGCTGTTAGGCGCCAGTTGGAGCGGAGCAAGTACGAAATGGTTAAGGACCATGACAAAAACGGATGTAAGGTAATGGTCCCACCCACCTTCAGGATATGCTCACTCATGGCCACGTACCCCTGGGGGGATTATCGGCCCGACACTTGTTCGAAGGAACATACAACTTGTACTGCTTGCCAATATGGTATTTCTCAGATAACTCCAACAGTCAGTTCTCTGACACGTTGGACACAATAAAAGATACCAACAGAGGACCACAATCTGGCCCCTCAGGAGCCACATGCCGCCGCACTCTCTTTGCCATATCTGCAAAACCCAAAGAAAAAGGTGAGGTCAAAAAAAGACACTTTACCCTCCATTTTTTCTTTTTAGCAAGAGTTCTCCACAGAGGCGCTGAGTGTGGAAGCACTGAGCAAGGGTGAATAAAAAACAAGGGTTGAGGGGAATCCGGGGTTGCCTCATGGCAACTATAAGGGGAGAATGGGGCAGGAGGTTCACGGGGGAGGTTTCCCTCCATGAACTCCAACTCCATCTGTAGATCAAAAAGGCTCGCGCTAAGGTTTGTAATGTGGTTGCTAAGGTCAAAGGGGAACAGAACTCCATCACCCCTCAAAACTGAATCTATTTCGCTTTCCACCACCTAGTTCTTACGCCTAAGTTTAGCCATATGCTCAAGGTAACGAATACAGCCCTGCCTCAAAGTGTCATAGTGTTGGTGAAGGTTATTTTCGGGGGACTCCAAGTCTGAAGATAAGTTTACAAACTCGACCCCCGGAGGAATGCTAGACGATCCCTCACATGCCATGGAACCTCGTCTCGTAGGTCATAAGGGTGCATGTGTAGGTGAAGGGGGTGCTACAAAACACAAAGGAATGGGCTCAAAACATCTAGACACAAGCGCTCTAAATGATCAACTACGGGGTACAAGCAAGGGCATGTGTGTGGATTAGCTCACAAGGAGCTCTGGCCAAGGAAACCCATCCCGAGTAGTGCTAATTTAGACCCAATGAACATAAGAAATAAAGAAAGTATACCTTGAATAAGTAAAATTGAGCACCGTCATGGTCGAAAGAAGGCCAAGGGTCAAAAGTATCATCACGGTTGAAAGAAGGCCAAAGGTCAAAAGTAGCGTCACGGTTGAAAGGAGGCCAAGGGTCAAAAGCACCGCCGCGATCAAAAAAAAGCAAAGGGTCGAAGGTATGCATCTGCAAAAATGAAGGAGAAAGGAGTTTTAGTCTCCAAGCACCTATATGGATGTTGGCATAAAAGAAATGAATTTAAATAATGAAAGGGAAAGACAACCAAAATGAGGTTGTGAGGAATCGAACCCCTTACCTCTTGGAGGAAGTGAAGACACCAAAACCACCAAGCTGAGAAGATAAAATGTAAATTTTATGCTTGAGATGAAGGTTTATTTATAAGAACCATAAGCTCATCTTAGCCATTGGATTCGATGCTTGATCAATGGTCAAAAAGGGGGCTTGGCACCTACCTTGGGATCCGCGGAGCACAATGATAGGCTCACATTCACTCTCAAAATCTCATAATAATATTCAACTCCAAAGTATGTTTTTCTATAATGTCAAAATGAAGAAACAAGCTAATACCTCGTGGGCATCCCAAAAGCATCGTACCTGGAAGTCTACTAGAGAGCCTGAAGACCCTCTTGTAAATTGGGGGGCAAGTGTGGAAGAAAAAATTTCCACATCGGTGAAAGACCCACATTTCATGCTTGTGGTCCTTTGAAGGTACTACGCCCTTGCGCCCAAGTGCCGCACACCCATGTGCCTCACCCAGGTGTCATGAACACATGCGCCTCGCTGAAGGCCCCATGGTTTTGTGCCCAGGTGCCGCGCAACCATGGGCCTCGCCCAAGTGCCGTGCACCCAGGCGCCTCGCGAAGCCACCCGTACACCTCGCCTCCCTCGCCTCACTGAAGACCCCATGGTCTCGCGCTCAGGTGCCACGCACCCATGGGCCTCGCCCAAGTGCCGCGCACCCAGGCGCCTCGCAAAGTGACCTGTGCACCTCGCCTCGCCTGGCTCGCTGAAGGCCCAATGGTCTCGTGCCCAGGTGTCGCAAACTCATAGGCCTCGCTCAGGTGTCGCGCACCCAGACGCCTCACTGAAGGTCCTATGATCTCGCACCCAGGTGTCGTGCACTCATGCGCCACATGAGACGCCACTGTTCCCCAACTCTGTGCCTCGCACCATGCACCTTGGGACCGTGTCTCCTAAGAGGACCCATAAAGACTTCAATGTTTAAAGGTAAAAACCTAGGTATAACTCAAAGAGATCATATAGGTACAAAGCATGTATGGGGTACAACCCTTAAGACCCTAGATGTCAGACCCTATCCCCATGCCAACTCTAGATCATGAGTGGGATATCTCTAGATCATATTCAATGCAAAGACCACAATGCAAAGACCTTCCAATCTTCAATGCAAAGACCACAGCCGCTAACTCTAGATCATGAGTGGGATATCTCTGTTCATATTCTTTCAACTGACATGAGGCATAAGCAATCACCTTCCCTGACTACATCAAAACACAACCCAAACCTTGATGTGAGGCATCACGGTAAATCACAAACTTCTCCTGATATGTTGGGAGACTCAAAACCGAAGTTGTAATCAACCTCTGTTTCAGTTCCTGGAAGTTGTTCTCACACCTGTCTGACCACACAAACTTCTGATTCTTTCGTGTCAGCTCAGCCAATGAAGTAGCAATCTTAGAGAACCCTTCCACGAAATGTCTGCAATAACCTTCCAATCCAAGGAAACTTCTAACCTCATAATCATTCTTTGGCTTTGGCCAATCTCTGACTACCTCAATCTTGGTTGGATCTACTTTAATCCCCTCCTTATTGACAATGTGCCCAAGGAAAGATACCTGAGATAATCAGAACTCACACTTATTGAACTTTGCAAACAATTTATGCTCCCTCAGTCTATGTAGAACCAACCTCAAATGTTGCTCATGTTCTGACTCTGACTGAGAATACACCAGAATATCATCGATGAAGACAATCACAAACTGGTCCACATAATCCTTGAACACTCTGTTGATTAAATCCATGAAAGCAACTAGGGCATTAGTCAATCCAAAGGATATGACAAAGAACTCATAATGCCCATATCTAGTGCGAAAAGTAGTCTTTGGTATGTCTCCCTCCTTGACCCTCAACTGATGATAACCATAACGAAGGTCTATCTTTGAGAATACCCTTTTACCTTGCAACTGATCAAACAGATCATCTATCCTTGGCATAGGATACTTGTTCTTAATTGTTAACTTGTTCAGTTCTCTGTAATCAATGCACATACTCAGAGAACCATCTTTCTTCTTCACAAATAGAACTGGCGCATCCCAAGGAGAGAAACTAGGTCTGATAAAACCCAAATCTAATAGCTCTTGCAACTGTACTTTCAATTCATTTAACTCAGTTGGGGCCATTCTGTAAGGTGCTCTAGACACTGGCTCCGTCCCTGGTGCTAGTTCTATCATAAATTCAATCTCTCTGTGTGGCGGAAACCCTGGTAAATCTTCTAGAAACACATCCAGAAACTCACAGACTAGTCTGGTCTCACCAGCATTACCTGGGTGGTGTCAACCACACTGGCTAAGAATCCTATGCAACCTCCTTGCAATAGATCTCTAGCCTTTAACACAGAAATCATAGGTATACGGGGTCCATGCACGGTACCAACAAACACAAAAGGATCCTCACCTTCAGGCTCAAAGGTTACCATTTTCCTTCTGCAATCTATGATTGCCCCATACTTCACTAACCAGTCCATACCCAGAATCATGTCAAAGTTAGTCATAACTAACTCTATCAAATCCACTGACAAATTTATGCCCTTCACTGTCACTGGCAAAGATCTGATCCATCTTCTGGATACTACCAACTCCCCAATGGGTAATAAGGTCCCGTACCCCACAACATAATAATCACATGGTCTACACAGTCTATCAAATATTCTAATACCAACAAAAGAATGTGTAGCACTAGAATCAATCAAAACAGTATAAGGGGTTCCATCACTAAGAAGTTGACCTGTAACTACTGAGGGTAAAGCCACAACTTCTGCTTGAGTCAATGCGAATACTCAAGCTGGGGTTGAGCTGTCCACCTTTCTGGGCTCTTCCTTTCATGGTTTTGGGCAGCCTTTCTTGAGTTGTACCACGTCCCCACATAAGAAGCAAGTCTTTGCCCTACACTCCCCCAAATGGTGCCTGTTGCACCTAGGGCACTCTGGATAAGCACTCCAGGCCTCACTGCTACTCTGGCGGCCCATTGCAATACCACGTGGTCGTCTATCAGGACCTGGAGCTGGGAAGGTATCAGGAACCTTCCTCTTCTTATCATTGGGGCCTCCGCCCCTACCTGAACCCACAAATGGAGGATTTATCCTCCTCAACTCTCTTCTGGCTACATTGTCCTACCGGATCTTGTTCTCTACGCTCTCAGCTGTGATCGCCTTCTCCACAACCTGTGCATAAGTAGTAACTCTAGCCATAGTGGTGATACGAACATCCTAGGCTAATCTAGGTTATAGCCCCTGGAGAAACCTCTCCGTCCTAGTCCCATTAGTGGGCACCAGCTCCATGGAAAACTTTTCCAATCTATCAAACTTCAGAGCATATTCAGTCACTGATAAACTCTTCAGCCTTTACAACCCTGATGGCATCATTATAGTACTTCTCATTAAACAAAGTCTGAAACTCTTCCCAACTTAGGGCATTGACATTTCTGGTCTAGGATATAACCTCCCACCAAATTTAGACATCCTCCCGAAACATGTATATGGCACAGGCCACCCTCTCATTACCAGAAACCCTCATGAAGTCAAAGATGGTGGTAATCAAGCTCATCCACTTCTCAGCCTTTGCTGGATCTGCACTACCCAAAAAAACTGGAGGTTGCTATTTCCTGAACCTTTCTTAAAGAGGTTCCCATTCGCTTCCAACCTCAGGCAGCTGCTCAATTGTTGGCACCGCTACAGGTGATGCCTCTGGTAAACTGTTCCCTGCAGGAACTTGTTGTTGTCTCAAGAGGCGGATTTCTTCTTCCTGCCTCAATACTCTGGCCTGTAAGTCATTAAACAGCTGCTGCCAGTTATCAGTAGCTGGCTGTGCAATCTGATTCTAGTCATTCTCTTGACCTTGTCTATTATTCTGGCCAGCTGGTGAATCTATTTTTCTTGGAATCATTCTTATAACTTAAACCTTGCTGCAATAGTCAATGCAGCCAATTAGGCAGTGATGAGTAAAACTCTTGCCTCCTCACGGTCCAAGATCAACAGATAATCACCCATATTTCACAATTACACAGATATACAAATGGATACATGATCATAGCATTTAGCATTTAACACGTATCAGTTAATAATTCACAATGAACAATACTAATAAGTATGTTCTAGCAATATCAGTACTAATAAGCACGTTCTTGCTTATGATGCAGTAGTCAAGGCCCAGCCTTATTAACATATCATATGTAGACAGGTAAAGCATTTATATTATATTTAAGCAGTTACACACATAACCACATAAATAGTTACCAAACCATGAGTCGAGCTTGTCTTCAGTGGTGAGTGTACATGCCCAGCCAGTCTACAGGAACCCTAAACCTTGGCACGCTCTAATACCAAGTTGTAACGCCCTGGTTACTCCAAGACCGTTAATGTGAACTTTAAACCGTGTTTAACTCGCTAAATGAGTCATTTGGTTATAAATGTGCATCTAGGTGTCATTAATAGGCTAAGGTGAAAAATCTCGATCAAAAGGAAAGGATATATTTTATTTAAAACATAAAATTGTACATGGGCCCATAAAAGCGTTTACAAGTTATTTACAATCCAAAATGGTCATTATAGTGTAAAAATTACAACCCGCCGACCTAAGCGGAAAAAATAGGGTTAACCCCTAGTTTTCTAAGAAACACCTTGGCTGTGGTTGTCAAGCGGTCGCATATGTACACATCGCCACCTAAGCTCTCCACTCAAGGCTGGGTGAGTTTTTCTTTCCCTTTACCTACACCACGTAGCATCCGTGAGCCAAGGCTCAGCAAGAAAACTCATTACTGCAAGTATATAATATCAATTGATGATTATGATAATCATACTCGGCTTGTAGCCCTAATCAGATAATGTCAAGATTCTAATAATCATGCTGGGCGTGTGGCTCTGATCAGATAATTGACTGATGAGTAAGTAACAAACTAAAACCAGATAAGTGGCTATGGAGTCACGAACTTGAATCAAATAAATGACTAA
The DNA here is from genome assembly GCF_963169125.1 of Humulus lupulus. Classification (NCBI taxonomy): domain Eukaryota; kingdom Viridiplantae; phylum Streptophyta; class Magnoliopsida; order Rosales; family Cannabaceae; genus Humulus; species Humulus lupulus. Next base: position 257,143,136 of record NC_084793.1, read on the forward strand.
TGAGTAAGTCACGAACTTAAACCCGATAAGTGACTATGGAGTCACGAACTTGAATAAAATAAGTGACTAATGAGTGAGTCAAGAACTTAAACAAGATAAGTGACTATGGAGTCACGAACTTGAATTAGATAAGCGACTAACGAGTGAGTCACAAACTTAAACCAGATAAGTGACTATGGAGTCATGAACTTGAATAAGATAAGTGACTAATGAGTGAGTCACGAACTTAAACCAGATAAGTGACTATGGAGTCACGAACTTAAACCAGATAAGTGACTATGGAGTCACGAACTTGAATAAGATAAGTGGCTAATTGGTGAGTCACGGACTTGGGCTCCACACCCTTAACCATGTGACGATGTTGTCTCCTAGGCCTTCTGGCCCCGACTTGAAGTAACTAGCCTTTAGACTAGACAAGCACTTTTGATTTCATCGAACTTAAGGTCGATCAAGCATTTCATGCTTATGTTGATAATGCTTATGTCGATTAGATCTAATCTTTTCGGCTTGCGTTAAACACGCTAATACCATTCTTGACTCATAATCAAATACCATACGACCAGTGCTCAGTACTACGGCCGAACTTGACTAATAAGTCACAACTTCACAATCAATACTGAAACCATTGCCGATTCTGACTAATAAGTCAGTACCATTCACAGATAAGCAAGACTGCTAATCATTTAATATGTAATCAATGTCCACATATAGAGCACTCAACATGCCTCATTAATAACCATGCATGTCACATACTGGGTGTAGTTTTCTTACCTCTGGTTCGAGCGTGAAACAATAAAAGAGCGACCCTTGAGAACGATCGGTCCTTAAATCCCTAAGTGGTCACCTAGTCATAACCAAATATGGAATTCCATCAATAAAACCAATAACAAGAGGTTCATGATCTAAAACCTCACTCTCGAGACCTCGAATCGTACTAAAACAGTTAGTAGATTCAATCTCGAGCCTTAGGAATTGAAACCCCAAGCCAAAAACCCTTAAAAGTACCCAAAAGAGTACCCTGGAAAAATAGGGTAGCGCTACAGCGCTGCCCCCTAGGCGCCATGGCACTACAAGCAAGGCTGCTATGCCCTGGACAGCGTTGTAGCGCCCATCCTTGGGCACTGCAGCGCCAGAACCAGGGTGTTTCAGCCTTGGTTTTTCCCCTTTTAGTTCTCCAGTTTCCAAACTTCAAAAATTGAATCCAAAGCTCAACCAAACTCACAAATGAACCTAAAAATCCATTCTACAAGTCCTAGGCATCAAAACTCAATCAAACTTTCCCAAAAACTTCATTGAATTCACAACTATCAAATCCATAATTCCAGCTGAAAACTAATTGAAAAATAGGGCAAAAACCAAAGTTTCCATGGCTTAATTCTTACCTCAAGCTCAAGATTAAACCCTCTTCAATGGTAGAACACAATCCTAAACCCTCAAGGCTTGATTCCCTAGCTTGAATCCTCAATTGGAGCTTCAAAATTTCAAAGGAAAAGAAGAAAAAGGATTGAGAAGAAGAGGAAAAAACGTGCTCTGTTTTGGTTTAGTTTTCTACAACCTTCCTTAGTTAGATATAACCCTTGGTCAAATGACCAAAATGCCCCTAGGTTAAGTAAAACCCTTTCAAAGCTAGCTAGTGCAAAATCGTCATTTCCCGTCTATCTCGTTAATTATAATTAACGTCCTCCGATTTCTGTTATTCCCAATATTCTCAAATGCTAATAACCCATATCCCATTACCCTTCAATTCCCGGTAATGTACTAATCATCAAATTACCCCGAGACTAACCCCAAGCCTCGAAATTAATCCCGTTATGACCAAACCGCTAACCTACATTCAAAGATCATCTCATGCCGAATAGCTCAAAAAATCCACATTATAATGTGGCCTCATCAATAATTCACCAACATGCATTAAAATATACAAATATGCCCTCAACATGCCAAATTACCAAAATGCCCTTATAATGAAAAGTGGACCCACATGCATGCATTTATCATCATATAATAATATAATTCACATAATCATGCTTATAATCATTTAACGACATAATAAATAAATTATGGCCCTTCCGGCCTTCTAATCCGGCCATTAAATCTCATTAGGGATTTTAGGGCATTACACTAACTTTGTTCTATTAGGTTCGTTTTTCTTGCAATATGCAAGACACCCCCACACTTTTAAGTACCCTATGTTGGGTTTTCTTCATTTCCATAACTCATATCGAGATATCTCATTTTTCTTCATCAGTATTCGATTAAGAATGTGACAAGCGGTTAATAACGCTTGACCCCATAAGTTGAAGTTCAACTTAGAAAACACCAACATATAATTTATCATCTCTAGATAAGTCCTATTTTTCCTTCCGGCAACACCTTTGTGTTGTGGGGTATAAGTTGCGGTGCACTCATGAATTATGCCATTTTCTTCACAAAATTGTATTGAATTCATTAGAGAAGTATTCTCCTCCTCTATCACTTCTTAGCACCTTAATCTTTTTATTGAGTTGATTTTAAACTTCTAATTTATATACTTTAAAAGCATCAAATGTGTCATCTTTATGCTTTAAAAGAAACACATAGGTATATCTACTAAAATCATCTATAAAAGTAAGAAAATATATTTTACCACCTCTAGGTAAAACACCATTTAATTCACAAACATCACTATGGAATAAATCTAGTAAATTAGATGATCTTTCTACACTAGGAAATGGTTTCTTTGTCATTTTTTATTTAACACACGTTTCACATTTTCCATAGTTTTTAATATTGCATGCAATCACACCACATTTTACTACTCTTTTTATGGTTGAAAAACCTATATGAGATAGTCTAAGATGCCACAAAAATAAAGAATCATAGTCAACAATATAAGCAAAATTAACATTTTTATTGATAACATTGAAAGTTCCATCATCGGTGCACAACTTAACCATACCCTCACAAGAGTACCCCTTTCCCAAAAATATATTGGATTTGGTAAGAATAAGTTTATCGGACTCTAAAACGACTTTAATGTCGAGTTTGCCAAGCAAATCACCACTTACCAAGTTTATACTCATTTCGGGAACATAAAGCACATTCACCAATGTGACTTTCTTGTCGGAGGTGAAAAAGAATTCAATGGTACCTTTGCCAAGTACCTTGGATTTGCCCTCATGGTTGCTCTTTGACTCTTCAAAGGTCTTGAACAATGATTTGTCATAGGTGACAAGGACGGTGGCACATGTGTCATACCACCATCCCTTCACCTTGCCTTGGACCACATTCACCTCACTAAGGGTATGAACTATATTCTCCTCTTGAGTTGCATTCGCCTTAGGTCCTTGTTGCTCATTTCTATGCCTGCACTCTCTAGCATAGTGACCATTTTTTCCACACACAAACCAATGACCTTTCTTGCCCTTAAATTTGTTTGGGTTGGTTTTTGGACCCAAAGATGTCCCATTACCCTTCTTGTCTTTCCCTTTGTTTTTGGGATGCTTTGGTTGTGACACCGCATTTACTTTGGAAGTCTCTCCATTAGACCCCTCCACAAGTTTGCTTCTACATATTAATTCATCCTCAATTCAAATATACTTTTGGATTTCCTCCAAAGAATCATCCTCATTTTTATGAAGGATTCTTTTTCTATAGCTCCTCCAAGTTGGTGGTAATTTTTCCACTATAGCACCAACTTGAAAGGCCTCGAGAAGCTCAATCTTCAAAACTTTCAATTTGTTAACAATTATTTGTAGCTCATGTATTTGAGGAAGAATAAGTTTATCACCAAAAAATATTGAAATCGATATATTGAGAAATCAAAATCTTTTTGGTACCTTCCTCTTCCGCCTTGAATTTTATCTCAAGTGCATCCCATATATCCTTTGCCAACTTGGTCTCGGTGTAGAGGACATAGAGTCTATCAGATAGGGTGTTGAGAATGTGATCCCTACAAAGGAGATTGTCCTCCTCCCTCTTCCTTCTTTTCTCCACCACCTCGGGAATGTCCTTATCAGATGGTGTTGGGAGAGGTTCAAGTGTGGACTCTAGGATGTAGGCGATCTTGAGAGTGGTCAAGAGAAACCTCACCTTGTCTTGCCACCTAGTGAGATCTATCAAACCTACCCAACCTCACTAGGTCTTAGTTCATGATTTTGATGGTCTCGCCTTCCATTGAAACAAACAAAGGAATAAGCTTTTGAATGTTAGAAAAAAGTAAATTGCCTCAATGAAAATGTGTAGAAACTCCTTACAACTCTAAGAAAAATATACAAATAAAGAAGGATTGATTAAATAAGTTTACAACTCTATAACAAAAAGATACATGTAAATATGGAAAATGGTAGAAGAAGATATCAATGGAAAATACAATTGTATGACAAAATGATACAAATAAACTAGAAGGAGTAGAAGAAAAGATGTAGAGGAGATTACAACTCTAAAACAAAAGATAATAGTAAAAGAGTAAATAGAGAATATGTGAAGAAGATGAAAAGCAATAGTATAAAAGAAAAGGAAGAAGAATAATGAACAAAACTCTCACTCCACAACCAAAGTGAAAAGCATTGGGGATCACCAACTTGAACAAGGTTTACAACCTTTGTCCAAAAGCTTATTTCCCCCTATCTCAAGCACTAAGGAAACTCTCACAATTTGGAAATAGCTATGTGGAATTATCAAGTATATAGGTGTTTTCTAGCCAAGTGCTCTAGTGGATAGAAAAATTGTGTCTTACAAGTGAGCAATAGGCTCTTATTTATAGAGTTTAGATACACCCTTTGAATTTCAAATTCCACCAACCCCCATGGTTGTTACCAATGTTTAATTGGATGTTTTATGGAATTAAAATAGAGATTTGGGAGTTGCTTAATTGTTGGAAATGTTAAAAATTGGATAAAACTGAAATTTGGAAAATGTTGTCAGCCACTCTTGCTGCGGCCACTATCTTCTATCCCCCAGACCGTGGTCTGGGACAAGCACTAGCCGCAGCTGTAACGCCCTACTTCCTTATAATCGTTACTATGTGAGTTAAAAATGTGCCATTATCTCGCCAATTGAGGTTTTAAGTTAAAATTGTAACTAAACTGAAATAAAAGTTGTTTAAAGACATTAAGTATAAAAATGTAGTCATTCATTGAAATCGTAAAGAGTTAAACATTTGGGATCCCAAAATACTGTTTAGAAAATACATTACAGATCAAAATACACATATAGTCAACTTAGGCAACAAAAAAACTATTACAATACATTTTCCCAAAAATAACCCTAGCCGTAGCGGCCAGGCAGGCCGAACATGTACCCGTCGCTCCACGCTCTCCGTACTCATGGTTGGTCGACCTTTCCTTTGCCCTTACATGCACCATAGAGCACCCGTGAGTCTAAGCCCAGCAAGAAAACTTAACACAAAACATATAGCATATGCATATCAATCCATAGTGTATAACAAAACAGCCAGCAAGCTAAACACAAAGCAGCCAACTCCGTCCTAGGCGCTTTACCAGGCCCTGGGTTCGTGGTCTTCATCAAGAGGGTGACTCCAGCACCCTAGGAGGGTCTCGACCTAACGGTCGGTACTCTGCGTGCTCTACACCGATCCTGACCCCTTGCCGTATTCGACTTCCTACCATTCATGGCCTTCGCCGTTCCCAGCCTTCGTCGTTCTCGGCCTTCGCCTTTCACTCACAATATATGCATCACATAGCACAATATCAATAAATATTTAAACACATACTGAATATAACATTTAGGGCCACGCCCTGCAATACAAACAATAGGGCCACGCCTTGCTCTATGGGTACAACATTTTTTTTACTTGTGTTCCGAGCTATCTGAACACCACGATCCCGAGCATAGTCCCTTAACCCGAGCCTCGTTGAAAACCTAGTCAAAATGCATTCATAATAACCATCCATCAAGTTCTAAACTAATAAATAACTTCAAAATACAAATCTAGCCTCCGGGACCTTGGATTCTACCAATCTGAGTAGTAAAATCCTTCCCGGGCCTTTACATTTGAGTTCTCGAGCTAAAAACCTTCAAACAACCATTATTTTGCATTTGAGTTGCGGCCCAGCCCCTTAAGGGTTGCGGTGCGCTCAAGTCAGAGGCAAAATGCCTCTCTACTGAGGGACATGAGCTGCGGTAGGCTACATCTTGCGCTGTGACGCGACTCGACAAACAGAGGCTTTCCGGCCTAATCAAACACACGAGCTGTGGCGCCTGAAGAACAGGGCCGTGGCTCGAGCCTCCAAACCCATAATTTCCATGCATTTTTATGAGCTAACCTCCCTGAAAATCAATATAAACACACCCCAAAGTCAGAGTTGAGTCCCATAATCACTCTACTACACCTTAAGCAGTGCTAGTACCCCAGAAAGCTAACTAACTCACCCCAATTCAGACTAAATTCAATCGTAAGTCCAAAACTTAACTAAGTTTCATTCTCAACAGAATTGATCATCAAACCATGCAAGTAACCTTACCTCAATGAATATTTTGAGCTTAGACTAGCTCTCCATCACCCTAAGCTTACCTTCCCCAAGTTCCATGCTTTAGTTTGTGAGTTTCTCCTCCAAAATTCCAAAGATCAGCTAAGTCCCCAAGAGGTTGAGAGAGAGAGACGAGAGACAGAGCAAGAGCTGAGATACTTTGGTGTTTTTCTTTCCTATTCTATTTCCTTCCAAATCTCTCTAGAGTCTTTGTAGTCAGAGGGGTCCAAATCTATCCCTTGGAAAAAGTCTAAAATGCCCCTTAAGTCTATCCAAATCCTTAAATGCTACCAAGGGAAATTTCGTCAATTGCCAAGTCTTGCTAATTCCTCGAGTGTTCGTATAAATTCCTGTTTAATTCTGACATGTCCAAATCATTGCTAAATTACTACCCATTACTCGATAAATCCCAAGCACATATTACTTTCCCAAAATACCCCTAGGCTCCTCCCGAGCCGGGTATTCGATTCCGTTGTGACTATCTAGCTAAACTGCTCCCTAGGACCGTCTCAGATCGTGCATCACAAATATATCACCAATCACTCGTGGTATCAATCACAATTTACACAAATATTACATTTAGGCCTTCAACGGGCTAAAATTAAAAATATGCCCCTTAATAGCCAAATGATGCCACGTGCATATTTAATTCACCTAAACATGCATTTCTAATCATATAATCATTAAATTCATATATTAACATAATTAAATCAATTATTGCCCTCCCATCATGCTAATCAAGGCCTTAAGCCTTATTAGAAAATTCGAGACGCTACAACTATCCCCTCCTTACAGAAATTTCATCCTCTAAATTACCTGAATAACTCGGGATACCAATCCTGCATATCTGTCTTAAATTCCCAAGTCACCTCTTCCACTTTGTTGTTCCTCCACAACACTTTCACCAAGGTGATGGTCTGGCTCCGCAAGACTTTATCCTTTCGATCGAGAATCCGAACCAACTTCTCTTCATATGATAAATCTTGATCCAGCTCCAAGTTCTCATAACTCAGCACGTCGGAGCATGGATACGTGAAACACATTGTGAACCCCTGATAGAGCTGGAGGCATTACCAATCTGTAAGCTAACTCTCCAACCCATTCCAGAATCTCAAACGGGCCAACAAACCTAAGGCTCAGCTTGCCCCATACACCAAACCATTTTACCCCTCTCAAGGGAGAAACTTTGAGAAACACATGGTCACCGACTTGAAGCTCTATGTTGCTGCGTCTCAAATCTGAGTAACTCTTCTGCTGACTCTGGGAGGTGAGCATTTGAGCTCTAATCTTCTCAATCGCCTCATTTGTCCTTTGAACAACCCCAGGACCTAGATATCTCCTCTCACCCGTCTCATCCCAATGGATAGGTGATCTGCACTTTCTCCCATATAACATCTCATACGGAGCCACTCCGATAGTCGCCTGATAACTATTATTGTACAAAAACTCAATCAAACGGAGATACTTACTCCAAGATCCCCCAAAATCCAGCACACAAACTCGTAACATATCCTTTAGTATCTGAATCTTCCTCTCAGACTGTCCATCCATCCTCAAATGATAAGCAGTACTAAATCGCAACTGTGTACCCATAGCCTTCTGCAGGCTCTCCCAAAACTTGGAGGTGAAGGTGGGGTCCCTGTCAGATACTATCGATCTCGGAGCCCCATGTAGTCGCACGATTTCTTTCACATATAATTTGATCCTAACAAGTAGAAAGTGGGCAGATTTGGTATACCTATCCACAATCACCCACACTGAATTAATTTGTCCCACGGTCTTCGGTAATCCAACCATGAAGTCCATGGTGATATCCTCCCATTTCCACTCCGGAATCCTAGAGGATGTAACAACCCCGTTGGCCTCTGATGTTCATTCTTTACTTCCTGACAAGTCAAACACTTGGCCACATAATCCACCACATTCCTCTTCATTCCCAACCACCAATACAGAGTTCTCAAATCTTGGTACATTTTCGTTGTACCCAGATTTAAAGAATAGGGAGTGGTATGAGATTCGTCTAAAATCTCTCGCCTGATACCAGAATACATCAGAACGCAAATCCTGCTCTTGTACTTCAGTAATCCCATCTTCGAAATAGAAAAGTCATTAGCTGCTCCAGCTAAGATGCTCTCTCTGTACACTCTCAATTGAGGATCCTCCCCCTGTGCCTCCTGGATCCTCTCAAGGAGCGTAGACTGGAGAGTGATGTTGGCTGACTAACCAACCACCAACTCTATACATGCTCTAGTCATCTCTTCAGCTAACTTATCTGATATCTGCCTTGAACTGAACAACAGTCCTGGGCTCTTCCAACTCAGTGCGTCGGCCACCACATTGGCCTTCTCAGGGTGGTATAGAATATCACAATTGTAATCTTTTACCAATTCTAGCCAACGTCTCCTGTGCATATTCAGATCCTTCTGAGTAAAGAAGTACTTCAAACTCGTATGGTTGGTGTATATTTTGCACTTCTCGCTATATAAATAATGTCTCCAAACCTTAAGTGCAAATACAACTGCCACCAATTCCAGATCATCTGTGGGATACATTTTCTTGTACTCCTTCAACTGTCTTGATGCATAGGCTATTACCTTTCCAGCTTGCATCAGTACACACCCCAAACCCTGTCTAGAAGCATCATAATAAACTACAAACTTCTCATTGTCTGACGGCAAACTCAATACTGGAGCAGTGATCAGTCACCGCTTCAACTCTTTGAATATGTTCTCACACCTGTCTGTCCACACATACTTAATCTTCTTACGCGTCAATTCGGTCAATGGTGTGGCTATTCTTGAAGATCCCTCAACGAACCGTTGATAGTACCCTGCCAATCCCAAAATAGCTCCTAACCTCTGGTACACTACTTGGCCTGGGCGAATCCCTCACTGCCTCAATCTTACTTGGGTCAACCATAATCCTCTCCTTACTGACAATATGATCCAGAAATGTTACTTGGGGTAGCCAAAACTCACACTTTCTGAACTTAGCATATAACTTATGCTTCCTCAACCACTGTAATACCAAGCAAAGATGTTGCTTGTGCTCCATCTCTGACTGAGAGTACACCAGTATGTTGTTAATGAACACAATCACAAACTTATCCAGATAATCCTTGAATACCCTATTCATCAAGTCCATAAAGGTTGTTGGGGTGTTGGTTAATCCAAATGACATAACCAGGAATTCAAAGTGTCCATACCTCGTGTGGAAAGCAGTCTTTGGTATGTCCTCCTCTTTAATCCTTAACTGGTGGTAGCCTGACCAAAGATCAATCTTAGAGAAAACTTTCTTCCCCTGTAATTGGTCAAACAAGTTGTAGATCCTAGGTAGTGGGTACTTCTTCTTAATGGTCAACTTATTCAGCTCTCTGTAGTCAATACACATCCTTAAGGATCCATCCTTCTTCTTGACGAACAGCACTGGAGCACCCCATGGCGAAAAACTCGGTCTGATGAATCCCAAATCCAATAACTCTTGCAATTGAATCTTCAATTCTTTCAACTCTGTCGGAGCCATTCTATAAGGTTTCCTAGATACTAGCTCCGCCCCTGGCACCAACTCTATAACAAACTCGATCTCTCGGTGTGGCGGCAACCCTGGCAAGTCTGTGGGGAACAAATCAGGAAACTCACATACCAGTCTAGTCTCATCCGGTCCAACCGACACTACTCTGGAGGTATCCAAAATGTTTGCTAGGAATCCTATGCAACCCTCCTGCATCAGGTCTCTAGCCTTCAGTGCCAAAATAATAGGTACTCGCGGTCTACTCATTGTCCCCACAAAATACAATGGGTACCTCCCCTTCTGATTCAAAGGTCACCATTCTACGCTTGCAGTCAATCTTTGCCTCATACGTTGATAACCAATCCATCCCTAGGAACATATCAAAGTCATCCATTACTAGCTCAATCAGATCCATAGACAACTCCCTAATGTCTATCTCCGAGCATCGCGCCTAGCAACGCCCTCTCTCCATATCTGATCCTCAGCCTCCTCATTTGTAAGGGCCTTGTCCACTACCTGTGCATAGGTGTTAGTCCTCAGATCCAAAGTTATCTTGACTTCATGGGTGATCATGACATTCAATCCCCGCACAAACCGATCTCTTTGTGCCATGTCAGTCGTCACCAAATCTAGCGCGAACTTCGCTAACCAGTCAATCTTCAAAGCATACTCAGTAACCGTCATTCAGTTCTGAGTCAGGTTGGTAAACTCATCTACCTTCGCAGCTCAAACTGCAACAGTGTAATACTTCTCATTGAAAATGTTTCTGAACTCTTCCCAAGTCATAACTGCAATATTCCCTCTTTTAGACACAACATCCCACCAGATGCAGGCATATTCTCTCAACATGTAGTTGGTGCAAGCTACTCTCACATTCCCTTCCACCCTCATGAAATCCAGGATGGAAGAAATCAGGTTCATCCACTGCTCTGCCCGCACTGGGTCTAGACCACCCTCGAAGGTGGGAGGTTGTTGCTTCCTGAACAGGCTGGGCTGGCACTGGTGCCACAGCCTGTGGAACCTGTAACCCAATGCCCTGAGGAAGGGCCAGTTGCCTCAACTATCGAAGCTCTTCTTCTGTTTGGTGAAGTCTAGCTTCCATCTCGGAAAATAACTGTTGCCAATTCGGTGGGGAAAGTGGAGGGTCCTGACCCTAGTTTTCATCCTCAGCCCTATTGTCGCAGGGTCTGATTGATCGCCAAGGCATTATCATAATATGCCTACAATCAATGATGCCGCTTATCAGGCATGATAACAACATCCAAAACCACCTCCCAAATTCATCAACCAATCACAACCAACAAATCCACATATCACAGATAGGATACAACAATCATGGGGGCCATGCCCTAACATCATACATATGTCAACTCACTCATCATGCTCTATTTAAATATTCAGGCAAACATGGAACTTTAACAAGCAATCAAGCATATAATTCACTAAATACCAACCAACCCTGAATCGATCTTGTCACTGGCAGTGAGCGTACATGTTCAGTCGATCTCCAGGAACCATAAACCTTGGCTCACTCTGATACCAAGTTGTAACACCCTACTTCCTTAGAGCCATTATTATGTGAGTTAAAAATATGCCATTAGCTTGCTAATCAAGGTTTTAAGTTAAAATTGTAACTAAACTGAAATAAAAGTTGTTTAAAGACATTAAGTATAAAAATGTAGTCATTCATTGAAATCGTAAAGAGTTATACATTTGGGATCACAAAATATTTTTTGGAAAATACATTACAGATCAAAATATACACATGGTCGACTTAGGCGACAAAACAACTATTACAATACATTTTCCCAAAAACAACCCTAGCCATGGCGGCCAGGCAGGCCGAACATGTACCCATCGCTCCACGCTCTCTGTACTCATGGTTGGTCAACCTTTCCTTTGTCCTTACCTGCAGCATAAAGCACTCGTGAGCCGAAGCCCAGCAATAAAACTCAACACAAAACATATAACATATGTATAGCAATCCATAGTGTATAACAAAATAGCCAGCAGGATAAATACATAGCAGCCAACGCCGTCCCAGGCACTTTACCAGGCCCTAGGTTCGGATCTTCACCGAGAGGGAGACTCCAGCACCCTAGGAGGGTCTCGGCCTAACGGCCTGCACTCAGCGTGTTCTATGCTGATCCCGACCCCTTGTCGTATTCGGCTTCCTGCCATTCTCGGCCTTGATTGTTCACTCACAAATATGCATCACATAATACAATATCAACTAATTTGTAAACACATATTGACTATAAACATTAGAGCCACGCCCTGCAATACAATCATTAGGGCTACACCCTGCAATATGAACAATAAGGCCACACCTTGCTCTATGGGTACAATAGTTTCTTTACCTGTGTCCCAAGCTATCTGAGCACCGCGATCCCAAGCACAGTCCCTTAACCTGAGCCTCATTGAAAACCTAGTCAAAACGCATTCATAATAACCATAAATCAAGTTCCAAACTAATAAATAACTTCAAAATATAAATCTATCCTCCGGGACCTTGGATTCTACCAATCCGGGTAGTAAAATCCTTCCCGAGCCTTAACATTTTAGTTCCTAAGCTAAAATCCTTCAAACATCCATTATTTTGCATTTGAGTCGCGGCCCAGCCCCTTAAAGGCTGTGACGCGCTCAAGTCAGAGGCAAAATGCCTCTCTGCTGAGGGAAACAGGTTTCAACGCGCTACACCTTGCACCGCGATGCGCCTCGGTAAACAGAGGGTTTCCAGCCTCTTTGAACACATGGGTCACGGCGCCTAAAGAATAGGACCGCGACTCGAGCCTCCAAACCCATAATTTCCATGCATTTTTACGAGCTAACCTCCCTGAAAATCAATCTAAACACACCCCAAAGTCAGAGTTGAGTCCCATATTCACTCTACTACACCTTAAGCAGTGCTAGTTCCCCAGAAAGCTAACTAACTCACCCCAATTCAGACTATATTCAATCTTAAGTCCAAAACTTAACTAAGTTTCATTCTCAATAGAATCGATCATCAAAACATGCAAGTAACCTTACCTCAATGAAGATTTCGAGCTTAGACTAGCTCTCCAACACCCTAAGCTTATCTTCCCCAAGTTCCAAGCTTTAGTTTGTAAGGATCTCCTCCAAAATTCCAAAGATCAGCTAAGTCCCCAAGAGGTTGAGAGAGAGAGCAAGAGCTGAGATAATTTGGTGTTTTTCTTTCCTCTTTTGTTTCCTTCCAAGTCTCTCTAGATTCTATGTAGTCAAAGGGGTCCAAATCTATCCCTTGGCAAAAGTCTAAAATGCCCCTTAAGTCTATCCAAATCCTTAAATGCTACCAAGTGCAATTTCATCAATTGCCAAGTCACACGAATTCCTCGAGTGTTCCTATAAATTATTGTTTAATCTCTGCATATCCAAAGCATTGCTAAATTACTAACCATTACTCGATAAATCCCAAGCAGATATTACGTTCCCAAAATACCCCTAGGCTCCTCCTGAGTCGGGTATTCGAACCCGTTGTGATTATCTAGCTAAACTACTCCCTAGGACCGTCTCAGATCATACATCACAAATATATCACCACTCACTCGTGGTATCAATCACAATTTACACAAATATTACATTTAGGCCCTCAACAGGCTAAAATTACAAAAATGCCCCTAATAGTCAAATGGGGCCCACATGCATATTTAATTCACCTAACACATGCATTTCTAATCACATAATCATTAAATTCATATATTAACGTAATTAAATAAATTATTGCCCTCCCTGCACACTAATGAAGACCCTAAGCCTTATTAGCGAATTCGGGACGCTACAGTGGCCACCACGTGTTTTCAGCTACCAAATTTTCCAAACTTTTCCAAAACGTTCCAACTTCATTCCCACTTGATTTTGTAACTTCCATACACATTATGGGAGTTAAAATCACATCTCTAAAAACATATCTCTTATGGCTTTGAGAAATTCAAATCAAAATTATATCGTCCTGGTTAGCCAAGACCGTTACACTGTGTATCCCACCCGCTGAGGAAGAGCTATCAGGGCAGGAAGGGGAAGCTGAAACGGACTATGCCACAGAGATCTATACCGAGGCTATTCTTAACCCTGCATCAGAGACAGAGGAGGTCCCCCTATACGTAGCTCCTACTAGCACTATTTATGACAAACAGTTGCAGAACATCAAAGAGCATTCCAATCTTGAAGATGTTTCCATCCTCAAACCTACTGCTGTACAAAATGCCGAGCACCCTGGAGCTCAATTCTGCGCCTGAAGCAGATTTCATATTAACGCTGGCACCACCCTTCCATTTCTTCCATACTTCCGCAGTCTGGCAGATTACTTCGGGCTTTGCCCTACCCAAATTAGTCCTAACAGCATCTGGTTCCTCTCATCCCTCTATGTTTTATACCGATCCTTAAACTGGACAGTGTAGACTGCACACAAAATAAATTATCTCTTTGACCTTAAATCTAGCCCTCAACATGGCAAGTCAGGGTATTTTTACTTTAGCCACCGAGACTCCAACGTGTACTTAGCGAATACATAAGGTATCTCCAAGGTTGGGGAGTATGCCAGCCAATACTTCGTCATAGAAAACATCGTTGCTAATCACATGTCCTTCCGTCGCAATGGCCCCTTTAGCTAGCTGGGCCCCACCAGAGAGGTGGAGATAAGGGCCAAAGAACTAGCTACTATGGATACTTGTTGCAAAGATCGGGTGGCCTTGACCACTGCAAAAGGACTTGTATCCACTGGGCTCTAACCTGATCCCAAGACGAGGGTCTAGGGTGCCACCCTGCTAGGCAATTTCCTAGGAAACCTCCGTCCAGCACTAGATCACCCAGTCCACCACCCAGTAAGAAGCAAGCCAGAGCAATAAGCCCCCCGTCCAGACCCTGCGTGGCTCACCGAAAAAGAAGTTCGGCCGGAGTTGTTATTAAGGAGCCTGCTGAGCATGGCACTCCCAAAATTGTCGCTGCCCCTAGCCTAGAAAGGGTAAGCAAGCTGCAGTAGAGCATATAGATTCACACTCATCAAGTAGTGAAGGGGATCTTCTGCTTGAGGTAGCCGACTGCTCGGGGGGAGTCAAAAAGGGTGATCTGACTCTCTTCTCACAACTTACTTTTACTTTTTGCTTAATTATGATTTTTTTTTTGTTTGCACTGACCATGCTCGGCACCTTTGCTAATATTTTGCTTTTATTTTGCAAATATTTCGTCTGTATTTTTTAAGAAGTGTGCCCAGAAGCATACAAGTGGTCCTAGTAGTGAGGTTCCCCTGGCCAAGTGTCAGAAAGCTGACTCACCTGCTGAAGCTACTGAGAGGGTCGAGAAGACCCCTGATAAGACTTCGTATCAGAAAAAGATGCACACCCCATCATGCAAATCAGGCAAAAGCAAAGGACTCTCTACCGAGGAACTTACCTGTACGGCCACATCACCATAGTTGACTAGTTCGAGCAAAGCTCCAGAAGGCACTGTTGAGGATCCTGCTGAGGAGGTCCACGAGCCTTTGAAGAAAGCCCTGGGCATCCAGCAAAGACATATATAAAGGGTGTCTACCTCCCAAAATGAATTCATGGATACCCTTGGTATCAAATATCTGGATTACATTACTAGCACCGGTATTTAGGATGTTACCAGGGTAAATAATAGATTTGCTCGATCTCTAACTGGTCTTTCTCTTTTGTTACTTGTTTTGAATTTCTTCATTTCATATTGCAGGGTATGCTAGCTCTCAGCTATGCTCATTACCTAGCCAAGGGGGTGAGCAAACATGTGATCGGCTTAGTGAAAGAGTCCAAGGATAAAACATCTCAAGTTGCCCAACTGACTGAGCAAGTCCAGAATCTTCAACAGGTCTTCGAGCAGATTACTAAGGAAAATGAGGGGCTCAAATTTGCCATCGAGCAAAGGAACCTCGATGTTAACCGGTTGGAGAGGAGAATTGAGGAGCTAAAGGAGAAGAATGTTGCTGATGGGAGGGCCACTCAGGAGGAAAAAGATAAGTTGGCAAAGGCTTTTGAGAAAGAGCAAACTGATAGGACCGCTGATGCTAAAGCTTTAGAGGACTTCGATATGAGTACCTTCTATGATTTCTGGGTTTGCAACAAGATGAGAGACTTTAGCTATTTGGGAGAGGCCTATGATGAGCTTATGCACTATTGCGTTGAGCGGGAGAAAAATGAGGCCCCAGCTGTCCATACCTAGCAACCTCCAGCCTCCAAGCTAGAATCTGTTGTGCCACCCACCGAGCCAATTATCACGGCACCTGAACAAGATATCTTCCCCTCCAGTCTGAGTGCTTTGACTGAGGCTCCAACCCCTGCCAACTAGTCTAGCAGCTTCCTTGCCGAAACCCATGCCATCGAGTCCGACCAACAAATCCAGGGCTCTTAATAAATCTATATTTTTTTCTTTATTGTTGCAAAGACAAAAATGGCTGAGTTGAGCAGCCTTTAATCTGGAGCAATCATTTACTTTGGTCAAAACATTATGGTTGAGCTGAGCAGCCTTTAATCTCGAGCAAAATTTTACCTTTCTATAAAATGCTTCTCGTTTTAGCTATATATCTGCTCGTGCTTTTATTTTTTCTTACTACTCGACGTATACTGTTTTGGAGCTGTGCAACTCTGTAAATCGGAGCTGTTCAATTTTTTTGAATGAGTTGTAAATAAAAACTATTCAACAAAAAGGGCCATAAAATTTTTTCTATAGATAGGGTTGTACAAATGGACAAAATTGTGTCTTATTGATTAAAAATTAACCATACAAGTTGTGTCGCTAAAATGTGCTTAAATTCATAAATATTAATTATTACAATAAATGGTGCCTGTGCATAATTATTATAGCTAACTTGAGCTGGTCGGTGGTATGGGCAGTTCGTGCCGATACCGGCCAGTCAACGATCACTTAAAAGTGATCTTTATTGGTAGTACTTACTAAGGTGTTCCCCATTCCAATAACGGCGGACATATACTAACTATAGATATTGGTCATACCGTGCTAGCTTGTACGTGTCGGGCGGTACTATCTCTGTAACCTAGTAAGGACCTTCCCAGCTTGTCCCTAGCACTCCTACTGAGGCATCTCGAGTTTATGGGAATATTCTTCGCAAGACTAGATCTCCCACGTCAAACTTTCGCTCCTTAACTCTAGAATTGAGGTACCGAGAAACTTTTTGTTGATTGGTTGCCAGGCGTATGTTGGCCCTTTCGCGTCTTTCTTCAATCTAGTCTAAGGACTTGGCCAGCAATTGGTGGTTATGATCTTGGTTGTATACTGACGTCAGTGAGATGGTGGAGTCATCTCAACTGTTAGCATTGCATCATACCTATACGTTAGTGCAAAGGGGGTATCACCAAAATGTTGACTGGTTTTTTAGCCAAGTGACGCGGAGTTAAAATAATTAATGGGAGAGCTTTCAATTAGACAATCAATGAACCATAAATGAGCCAAGAACCTAGTAATAATGAGCAATAAATAATAACGAACACCAGAATTTATAGAGGTTCAGCCCCAAGGATTGGTAATGACCTACTTCCTATTAGATTTGTATTAATCTTAAAGGTTTACACAAGATCACAAGGGTTTACAAGTGGATTTCTATGTGTAAAAGACAATACAAAATGGCAAAATCACTGTTAAGTACCAAGGCAGGCTGCTCAGTATGTTTCTGGTGCTGGTCGGTAGGCTAATTTTTCTTAACCCCCTTGCACTGTGGGGGACAGTTTGCATTTATACTATCCCTCCCGTCCAAGGGTTGCACCTGAGGATAACTGATGGTGGAATATCCATTTCTTCTCGCAGGTAGTTACAGTAGTATTTGTTAGGAGGTTTGACCGAATCTTCAGGGCTGTTAGGCGCTCTTTGCGGGGTGATAACGAAGAGTGTAATTACTTCCATTTGAGCAAGTATGTCTACTGGTCACCCCGACCAGATACTCTCCTAGTAAGCGTACCGAACAATGACCATTACCCTGACCAGCAAGTAGTCTTGTTGCGGGGAGGGGGGGTCCTGTCGAACAGTAACTGGTTGTATGCCCTACAGGTATACATTGACCAATTTTCCAAGGAGTCTGCCCAACCTAATAAACATGTCCAATTCTGGTGCCACATCATACATGTCAATTTTCAGGATAACACACATATACATAAATATTCAAGAACAAAAGTATTTACCTCTTGAAGCCTATCAAGTGTCCTTGAGTCTTTTCGTATATATATCGATCTTCCTATCCAACGCTTTGAGTACTCACACCATGATCTTTCAGAATTTTCTCTACTCCTCAAGATGTGTGTGGGCACATAGAGAACATGGGTTTATAATTTAGGAATCACAAGTACATCTCAACACATAAGAAATTGGATTATGGCCTAAGAAAGGTTAGAATAAAATAAGAAGATAATTTCTTGTTTGAAAAATTCTGAAACTTTTATGAATTCTCACTGACTTCTACCATATTTCAAAATTCAAATTTATGATCATCATTATCATCATCTTTTAAAATTCAATAAATCAAAAACTATTTTTGACTTACCAATTTGATTTTCTCCCACTGAAATAAAATAACTAATTTCAAAAATTAAGTTATTTATTTATATATATTTCAAAATTATGTATTTAAATTAATAAACATATTTTCGAAAATATAATAATTAATTCCAAATTAATTATTCAATCTCAATTATCATATAATTGTATATTTGACCTAAAGAATAAATTTTTTCTCAAATTTCCAAATTACAGTTTTTACCCTTATATCAACTTTTACTTTGATATGGTGTTGATAGAGCAACACTGGGGACTTATGGACCCATAATATCAAGCTCCAATAAATATTAGATTATTAATCAAAGATCTTTGATTAAATAATCATATTTATTAATCTCATGATTACTCCACTATAAATATGAGATTGAACTCTTGATAATTATAGACATATATTTATAGTGTACTTTATTAAAGAATAAAGTGTCCATTGATATAATCATTACATACAACGTTAATCCTCTATTAATGGTTCATAATTAAAAGGGAATAAAATTACCATTTTACCCTTTTAACTATATCTTTTTCCTAGAGTACCATTGACTTTACTAGTGAAGGTTTGCGACATGAGCACTAATAACCTTTTTAGTTCCAAAAGTCAACCCAATAGGGAACCATTATTCAATCTATAAGAAGGTTTAGATTACATATCTGTTAAACTATGTCCCCAGCCATATATAACATTGAGTCCCCAAAACGATTGTTCTTAGCGTGATCATTCTGACAAACCTTAACGCATGAATCAAATGATCAGATGACATATATAGGAGTTCATAGCAACCTCAGGATTAAGATCATCGTGTATATGATCATCATTTGAGGTGTTTGATTAATACTATGAAATAGTATTTAAACAAGTATTAACAAATCACATCTGGTCTAGTTCTATATATCACTATATATAAAGTACTTTCACTAAAGTGTCCTACTACACTAGTGACCCGGATCTAGGTCACTTGTATTCATAATACTAGTGAACCGTACTAGCAGTAATTAATATAAAAATTATGTAACTTTATTTTACTGCAAACTGTTTTTAGTTTATTATCTTAATCTCGATCCTTTCATACCAATATGGGATTAAGATCACATAGATAAACTTTGGAATTTTCTGATATTTATTTAATATTATCAACATAATATTGGACATAGTCTATATATTAATTCAATTCAATTCAATTATTTATTTCATTTAAAACATTTGTCAACTACAATTGCTTTAAGGGCACTATTCCTAACATTTTTTGTTGGGTCCCGTCAGTGTGGTTGGAAAGAGCATGCACCTATGCTTGTATCCAACATTGCTAAAATGCATTATTATGTTAAACGTACTCAGATGGCTATACGGGCCTAAGGTCCCGTCAAAGGGTGGCACGTGGGGTATCTTGAATTCGTAAAGGAATTGAGTGTTTGATATGTGTAGAGCAAAAGGCTCAAGCTCCTCATCGGAGTTGTCAGGCTTGTTCTTATTTCTTTCTTCTTGAAGGAGTCTGAATACTCTTTCAAGTTGGTTGATTCTTTCTTGGACCAAGTACACCAGAGGTTGAGCTTGCATTTGGGGAAGCTAGTTATTGTTTGTGAAAAATCCAACTCCTTGTCCTAGTACATGGTTATGTTGATTCTCGTGTACTGGCTGCATGGGCTCTATCCAGCTATTTAAATGAGTTTATAAATCTGGGTTTGATGGGTTAGCCTGCCCTCGATTTTGATTCAAGTGGTCTCAAAGATTAGGATATCCATTCTCATAATTCTTAGTATTCCTGGGCTCAGTGTTGTATACACTCACCAATCTGCTGAGGTCTAGACTTCCACTGAGGAAGTTGACATTCCTCTCATGTTTTTGTTGTGTGGCTTGATGGTTGCGATGTGGATTTTCTGCTTGCCCCCTTGCCCAAGTCATTTTTGATCTCGACATATGACTTCTCATTGGTTGGGATGCCCTATGTCCTCGGTGAGCCTCTCGTTCACCCCCTTGTCCAAGTCGAGCCCTATGAATTCTATCACGGCTCCCACTCCAGGAGGGTCTCTGGGGTGCCTGTTCCCCCATCTGGTTCCCATTGGGAGTTGGCTGGGGTGCCTCTCGAATTGGAGAGGGGTGTTTTATTGGCGATGAAGGATTCCTTATTGGTGATGGCGAGGCCCTTCCATTATTGGGTCCAGAAGGTCCGGAATTGGCTCAGACAGGCTCTGGGTTGTTCCTGACAGACTCGAGGTTATCATTTCAAGCTATGGGAGGAGCTTGGTTATTCCTCGTTCCTGCAGTTACACTTACCGTAGGTTTCCCCTAGCAGTGTTTTGAGCATTTCCCCCAGGATGACTATTGCCAGTATTTGTCCTGGGCCTCGGTTAGGCCTGTTGGGCCCTTTTCTTAGCCATTATGGTAGTCTCACTCCCATGGGGCCATCCTCTGGTCCTCCGAGGTGGTGCTTGTACTTCACCAGCTTACCTAGCCAATTCCCCATTTCGCCGTGTAGCTTCGGCTAGCTGTTCGTGCAATCTGTGATTCTCCAATTCCACGATGGGCACATACCTTTAAGGATTATAGTATTGATCCTCATTGGGTCTGGGGTTTAGAGCAAGTTGCCCCCTGGAGGCTGATGATGCACTTCCCTCATCGGGTCTCTACTCCACCACGGGCTGCTACCTAGGCCTCTGCGGGTAGTTCTCAGTCTGAGGAGTTTGCTCCTCAGGGATTTGTGGCAATGGTCGCCCACCAATTCCAGGGTTGTTCATGGCAGCCATTGATGGTATGCATGAGGTTTTGATTAAACAATACACAAATTTGCTTAATGCTCTCAACGAAAGCACCAAACTGTTGACGTCATTTTTCATCAACTTAAATATGAAGAGCAGTAAACAAAAATATAGAAAAAAATAAAAGGATTCAGAGGATTTTTACGTGGTTCAGCAGTTAAAATCTGCCTAGTCCACGGGTCACTATTATTCTTACTACTCTCTCAAAGCTTTGAAGGAAAACAATTTGGAAGAGTATTCTCTAGTACAATTTTGTGTGTCCCTACAAATGAATTACTCCAAGCTTTTTATAGACCTGGTCATGAGAATATCTTCCTCTCATTCAAGGAGTTACAATCAATCAAATAAATATGAAATAAATGCATTAATTACATAATATCCCATGACAATAGGGATTTAATATATGATAATAACCAATTCCTATGAAATAGGGATTTCCTAACAGTCTTTCTGCGTACCAAACGCGTCACTGAGCTCGATCGTTGTGCTGACACGCTTTCGAGATTGGCCAGGCTTCAAGCTAAACGTTCCAGTTATAACCTCCTCCTCATCCAGTGATTTTTTCGAACTCATCCCTCGGAGAAGATTGGTGTCTTCAAGCCTGCAACTCAGGCTCGAACAATGCGACTCGTGCTTGAGTGCTAATAACGGATCTGGAACCACATGGCAATTCGTATAAGGGTACTGACAACATTTGTTATTTTTGAGCTCACTATTTTCGAGCCTACATGTCGAGGCTATTTATTCATTCTCAAAATTTGGGTGTAGCGGATTGAGACCACATTATTATGTGGATATATTTAGGCTATTCGGCACGAGACGATCCTAGGGAGCAAGTTAGCGGTTTAGTCATAACGAGGTCAAAATACTTGGCTCGGGGTGAGCCTTGAGGTATTTTGGTAATTTGGTACATTACTTGGATTTATCGGTAATGGGGAATTATTTAGTGATTATTTGAGGATATTGGAAGTAACAATAATTATGAGGCGTTAATTGAGATTAGTAGGAAATGTGGAAAATGACGATATTGCCCTTGGGGGCATTAAGTGGGTGAGGCTTGATGTAGGGGCACTTTGGTCTTTTCATTCCTAGTAGTGACTTAGTCACTAAAGTTCTTCATAGGCAGGAAACCAAAGGAAAAAAAACACTCAGCACCTCACTCTCTCTCTCTCTCTCTTGAAGCTCTTGAGGAGTTTTCATCTTTTAAGGAGGAAATGCTTTGAATTGAAGGGAGTTTAAGCTAGGATTGAATTGGAAACAGCTCAAGGGTCGTGATTCCCAGTTGATGTAAAATTGTGCTATGGTTTTTTTGGTGAAATTCTGTTGTGGTTTAACTTTTGGTTAAGTTTTAAACTTATGGTTGGGTTTAGGATTTCACTTGGTTGTTGGGGTGTTTGTGTTGCTCATGATGTGTTATTGAGAGTCTTAGACTCATTTGGGACCTTGGTGTAATTTTGAGAGGAGATTTTGTGAGTTTTAGCTCGGAGAAAATGGTGGAAAACCCAAGATTTTCTAGGTTCGCATAGGGGCGCCGCGGCGCTGTTTTTCTGAGCCGCGACGATGGGGTGGTCTAGGGCAAGGCGGCTCATGCTGGGTGTCACGGTGCCTGTTAGGCTGTACTGCGCCGCCAGGCCATTTTCAGGGTTCTAGGTTTTGTAGTTTTAGGGCATAGGCCCAGGAGCTCGGGGGACAGTTTCACCACCCCGTGTGGTGGAATTGGAGGTCCTGAGAGTGCAAGATTAGTCCCGGGGTTCATTTATGGAATTAAATGGTAATGAGAATGTTATTTATAGGTTGTGACTAGGTTACTGCTAGGGCTCGGGAGAGGATCGTTCTCAGGAGTCGTGCTTGCTTGCTTGCACTTGGATCAAAGGTAAGAAAACTACACCCAATACATGATGTATGTGACTAGGGCTTGTCCTAGTTGTTAAATATAGTTATGATTAGGGCTCGGGCCTCTGTGAATGAGCATGATTATGATTATGTCTGTGATTGTTTGGTTAAGCATGCTTGCAAGCTTTGTATCGGGGTAACTGTTAAATGATGTATTCTTGTTTGCATTATTTGATTGAAAAGCATTGACTTATAAGTCCAGGGCGGTAGTAGCACGCTAAGCACTAGTCGAAAGCATTGACTTATAAGTCAAAGGCGACAGTAGTGCAATGAGCACTGGTCAATATGGTTAGTCCTAATCAGGTGCGTGACATATGCTTGTCTGACCTGATGGTCGTTGGAAAACTAAAGCGTCAGGTACACTAGGCTAGCTCCAAGGCTGGTTATACAGAGGATAGGGTATCCTAGAGCACTTGGACACGATATGACTTATTTATAATTTATTTAGGGCAACGAGCCCCGATGTGACACTATAGTCACTTATTTAAATAGAATGCATGCATGAGTAGGGTTATTACTGCTAGGCATGCTTATTATGATTCTGTAATATGTTATTAACTTTTTATGGGCATGTTTAAGTTTTCTTGTTGAACCTTGGCTCAAGGGTGTTATGTGGTGCAGGTAATGGGAAAGGGAAGCTGGACCAGCCATGAGTTGGAGAGCTTCGGTGGCGACATGTAAATATGTGGCTGCTCGACCGCCACCACTTAAGTCGGCTGGTTGTAACTTTTGAATTGTAATTAGCCTTTAAATGTTTATTTTGGGATACCATGTATGGAATTAAACGTTTTAATGAAATGTTATTCATTTTGACCAAAAAAATTTAACCATAAACCGTTAATCATGTTTACTCACATATTTATGGCCAAATAACTCGTTTAGAGAATCTAGTATTGTGTTAAAATACACAATGTAACGATCTTGACTATCCAGGTCGTTACAATAATAAATAAAACAAAAATACTTATTCACCTTCAAATTATTCTTCAAGTTAGTAATCGCCAATTCAAAACCAAAATACCGCCAGAACAATAATCGTCCCAAAAAGTTTAAACAAAAATAAAGTAATAAAATTATTGAGGTTATATATAACTAGTACTAAACATATTTAATATTTAATACATACTAAACATTAAAATATATTTATACAAATGACTATTTAAACAAAATATTAACTTGATTTTTTATTTTACAACAACAACATATTAGTTTGGTTTTTTTTTCAACAACAAAATATTAAATTTATTAATACACCAAATAATTATTATAAATAATAATATTTTATAAATTAAAAAAATTATAAATTTATTAATATAATAATATTAAATTCGGATTAATAAATAAAATTATCATAAACACATATTTGGAAGATTCATACATTCTTAAATAGTCAAATGTAACTCCAAATCAAGATTATCAACCTTAAAAACCTTTACACTATAAATATATCATAAAAAATATAATAAATCTGAGATAATAAGCAAAAAAAAATCATACAAACAAATTTTTAACGATCCATACCTATTTCGAAGCTCAAAAATGTGTTTGGATGTTGAAAATTCATTCAAAACCCCAAAACAATGGGTATTTTTTACCACTACCCATACCCATTATCAAATGAACAATTTTTTTCTCTCAAAACTAAATATAAACAGTTTTCTATGATCTAGATGAGTTATTTTTTTTTAGTAAAAATGATGGAAAAAATTAGAAGAAAACAAGAAAAATGATGGAAAATAGGTGAAACCCGTTTCTCTCTCACGGTGGTAATGGGGGTTTTCCGGTCTATTTTGCATTTTAGAATGAGGAGGCGTTCAGGTGGAAAAGGGTTTAAGGATCTTTAACTTTGTTTTACTTGTCTTCAATAAAACTGAAGTAATAACTTAAATCCTATGAGTGCCAAACCAAAAAGTGAAGTTAAAAGTCCGCTAAAAGCTTTAACTTCGCTTTTCTATGTATTTCCCAACAATTCTATGTATAAAAACATAAGTCAAAGCCTATTTTTTGTAGTAGTGTATATATCATGAACCCTTCTCCAATTGAAGCAGATAAAGCTATGAGGCTCAATTTGTGCAATTTCTATATATATGTAAGAGTTTTCAATGGGACAGCCTTGTTTTGCTCTTTGATTGTTTGCCCAAACTGGAAGTGTATCTCTCTGTTTATTCAGGCTTGTAGTAGTTTTTGTTTTAATGGCTATGACTTTCAGTGGATTAATAGACATGTGAATGTGAGTGCCCACACTTAAGCTTCTTACTTTGGTCAGATAAGACTAAGAAATTTGGGGTGTTAAATTTTTGGGAGGTGACCCCACTATAAGAAAAATGGGCACTACTACACCATTTAGGACTTTTCCGAGGAGACAAAAGATTTTTAATATTGAATGTAAAATGTAATGCCCTGAAATCCCTAATGTGGTTTAATGGCTGGATTAGTAAGTCGGGAGGGCCATAATTGCTTTATTATGCCATTAAATGATTACATGCATGTGTTATGTGAACTATATTATAATATGATGTTAAATGCATGCATGTGGGTCCACATTTGATTATTAGGGCATTTTGGTAATTTTGCCCGTTGATGGCATATTTGTGTATTTTGGTGCATATTGTGATTTATGGATGAGATTCCATCATTATGTGGATATATTCGAGCTATTCGGAATGAGACGATCTTAGGTTGCAAATTAGCGGTTTTGTCATAATGGAGTCAATTATTGGGATATTGGATAATGAAATTGGTTATTTGATGATATATTGAGAGTTAGTGAGATCAGGAGGAAATTCTGGAAGTTTTGACTATTTTTTCCCCGGGGTGTTTTTGGGACCCCGAGCATTAGGTTTTATTTGAGGTTACTTAAGCCTGAAGTAGTCTATCAGAAGAAAATCTTATGTTAAAACACTTTCTCTCTCTCCCGTTAACCTTTGTGACTATTCGTGGCAATTTCGAAGAAATCTTGAGTTCTAGGAGTCGGAATCAAGTGAGGATCGAGGCATAGCGATCCTAGGAAAGATTAGAAGATTCTTGACTGAAGGATTTAGCGAATAACAACCCAATCAAAGGTAATTCAAGCTTTAAGTTTTGAGTTTTAGAGTTTCTAAGCTCTGGATTGGATTTTGTGTGTTGTTGAGTTTTTGATTTGTTTGAGCCTCGAGATTTGATGATTTTGGATCATTGGGATGTTTGGGAACTTTGATTTTTGGATTTGGAGATGTTTATGTATGTTTTGGAAGGTTTAGAATGTGGAAAAACGAAGTTATGGCTGGTTCCCAGGTGGGGGTCGCGGCCCTGTTCTTGGGCGCCGCGGCCCAAGCTCGATGTTGAAGGAGGTGAAGTTTGTGTGTGCTGGGGGCCGCGGCGCTGGGTAGGGTACGCCGCAGTGCTTGCTCCCGGTTTGGCTGGGGGCCGCCACTCATGAGGGTTTGTGAGGCCAAATTGGTGTTTTGATCATGAGAACTCAATTTTAGGCCTCGGGGTCATTCCTACTACCCGGTTTAGTGGGGTTCGATGTCCCGGAGGCTAGATCTTGGTTCGGAAACCTTTGTTGTTCATTTTATTGATGGAATCCCATATTTGGTTATGACTAGGTGACCGCTAAAGGACTAAAATTCAGATCGTTCTCCAGGGTCGTTCTTTTATTCATTCTCGCTCGAATCAGGGGCAAGAAAACTACACCCCATATCTGACATGCATGGTTATTCATGAGGCATGTTGAATGTTTAAATGTGGACATAGATTGAATATTGACTGCTTAGAAAATCTTGCTCACTTGTGTATGGTACTGACTGAATAGTTAGAATTGGCAAAGGTGTCAATATAAACTGTGAAGCTGTGACTCATTAGTCAAGTTCGGCAGTGGTACTGGGCACTGGTCACACAGTGCTGACTCATAAGTCAAGAACGACCTTAGCGTGTTCAACGCAAGCTAACAAAGATTAGATCTAATCGACATCTGCATTAAATGACTCAGAAGAGCATTAATGTTGGACCAACCTCAAGTTCGATGAATACTATAAGCGCTTGTCTAGCCAAAGGCTAGTTACTTAGAGCCACAGTGACTATTTAGTCACATGGCTGTGGGTGTCGAGCCCCGTGTGACTTACCCATCAGTCACTCATCTGTTTAAGCTAGTGACTTACCCATCAGTCACTCATCTGTTTAAGCTAGTGATTTACCCATCAGTCACTCATCTGTTTAAGCTAGTGACTTACCCATCAGTCACTCATCTGTTTAAGCTAGTGATTTACCCATCAGTCACTCATCTGTTTAAGCTAATGACTTACCCATCAGTCACTCATCTGTTTAAGCTAGTGGCTTACCCATCAGTCACTCATTGGTTTAAGCTAGTGATTTACCCATCAATCACTCATTGGTCTAAGCTAGTGACTTGCTTGTCAGTCACTCATTATGGTTTACCAGAACCTCAAGTGTTAAATCACTCATCTGATTAAGAGTTATAAGCTCTTTCATGGTTAATGTAACCACAAAGTGATATTCACTCATCTGTTCAGAGCTATAAGCTCTGTATGATTATCATGATCATCATTTGATATTATATGCTTGCATTATTGTGTTTTCTTGCTGGGCTTTGGCTCATGGGTGCTATGTGGTGCAGGTAAAGGGAAAGAAAAGTTCACCCAGCCTTGAGTGGAGAGCCTAGGTGGTGTTGTGTACATATGCGGCCGCTTGACCACCACAGCCAAGGAGTTCTCAGGGGAACTCAGGGGAACTAGGGGATTTACCTTATTTTTGCCGCTTAGGTCGGCAGGTTGTAAATTTCAAACTATAGTGACCATTTTGTATCGTAAACAACTTGTAAATGTTTTTATGAGCCCATGAACAATTTTATGTTTTAAATAAAATATATCATTTCCTTTTTTATTGGTTTTCTACCTTAACCTGTTAATAACACCTAGAAGCACGTTTTTAACCAAAGAACTCGGGTAGCGAGTTAAATTCACGGCTCAACGTTCACCGTAACGGTCTTGGTGTAACCAGGGCGTTACATAAAATGTAGCAAGATTTTTAATATTCACGTCTCATAGGGAGACGTGATATATGGTTTTTATTTTTTATTTTATACTATTTGATATACTTAGGGAAGACGTGA
Source organism: Humulus lupulus (assembly GCF_963169125.1). Classification (NCBI taxonomy): domain Eukaryota; kingdom Viridiplantae; phylum Streptophyta; class Magnoliopsida; order Rosales; family Cannabaceae; genus Humulus; species Humulus lupulus. The sequence continues at coordinate 257,171,408 of NC_084793.1, forward strand.
AATCCCTAGTATTTTAAGTTTCCTCTGGAGAGACGTGATACATATTTCATGTTTTCCCATAGGAGATATAAAATCCCTCAATGGAGTCTCTTACTTTTTCTTACAATAAATAAAAAATTAATTAAAAATATTTTTTATGTCTTGCTTACCATTTTATGTATTCCCATGCGAGACGTAATAAAATACTTTTTATGTCTCACAATGTAAGACATAAAATGACTCTTCACTTTTTATATGTCATGAGTGACATAACATGGAGTCATCTTCTTTATAAATTGTTGTAGCAAGGTTTTCATGTCAATAAGAAATTATAATGGTTAGACAAGGAGCTTTGTTGGAAGGAAAAAATTCATCTTCCAATTTATAATTTTTTTTCATTTCAATCAATCACAATCTATTATGATAAAGGAAAAAAAAACACATATTTTTAGTTTAAAAGACGTCATCACATACAAAACTATAACATTTCAAAATTCTCATATGAATTAAAACTCATGAAAAATATCTTCCAAATAAAAATAAATATTTAGGCATGATAGATTTTGTTAGTTATTTTGTTTAATTATTTTTAAATTTAAAATTAGTGGTTAAGCTGCACGATTTAAAAAATATTAATAACCAATAAAAATAACATATTTAAAATTTAATATGTTCTTTTCAAAAAATAAAAAATAATAATATGTTATATATATTGGAATAGAATATTACTTGTTGCTGAATTTGTGATAATATTTAATCCTAGACTTAACCTTACAACTTAGATCAAAATTAAATATAATTGAATATCTAATTTTTAATAATTAAATCAGTTTATAAAAACAACTTTTACCTTCCTACAACTTTCACAACACTTTTCAAAAGGCTTTCTATTCTGGATCTATAAAATTCACCCAAAGCCACTAATCAATATAATTTCTAAAAAAATTAGTTTACCAATAATATATATATATAATAGAAAAAGAAAATTTTACAAAAATATGGTAAAATCAAACTTAGTTTCCTTAAATATGAACTAAAAAATAATGCTACAAAAATATAGGTAGCCGACCAAAAATAAAGTTTAAAATATGGAGTATCCATAAATTATATATATAAAATACTATAAACAAAATACCTTCTCTCACTATCATTATATCCCCAGACCCTCACTTTCCCTTTTCTCTCGTGACAATGGCAGTCCTCTCATATTGGTGACCAAAACAGATGTTATACCTCTGGTTCTCCTCGACGCCATCTATGGTTCTTCTTTTTCTTCTTCTTCTTCTTCTTGGTTGTTTTAAGATCTATATGATTTTGTTTTTCTGATCTGGCTAAGTAACTAATTACCATCATAGTCATTTTTTTTTCCAGATATAATTTTTTTTTCTTTTTCAAATCTAGCTAAGTAACCAATTACCATCATAATCGGTTGTTTTCCCCTAGATTTGGCTAAGTAACCAGTTACTATCACGATTGGTTTAGGTTAAGTAACATGTTCTTTATTTAGGTTTTAGGTTTGATTGTTATTAGCGTAACATGTTATTTTGATAGTAGTAACTAGTTACCATCACATCACTAAAATCATTAATATTAATTTCATAGTGCACCACCACATCACTTCAAAAAAAAAAGTGGTAACTGGTTACTATCATATCACAAAAAAAAAAACTATTTTCATGGTGGTAATCGGTTATCACTACATCAATTTTTAAAATAATTAATTTCGGCACTGCAACCAGTTATTAAAAAAACAATATATTGTTAAACAAAAATAATATTACGAAAATATGAGAAAAAACCCATAAAAAAGTAAACAAAAACATAAAATCTATAAAAATGCACAAATTTGAAAACTCCTTATTTATCAAACTTAAAAAAATATATATATTTTATGTAATTTCCCCAATATAAAAATTTGCTCAATCTAACCAAGAAATTTTGGATTTCTTCCTTATATGGATGTTAATCTAAACCAAGTCTAATCTAAACCAAGTCTGCCCAATAGGTCACCCAAACAACCTGTGGGATAAAAGCTCCCTATACTTGAATGCAATTTTTTTTTTTTTTTTTTGACAAAACTTCATTCCATCATAATTAGGGTTGTTAATTTAACCTGTGGGGTAAGGTATCCACCGAGATCAGGGGACATGACCCCAGTCCGAATCCTCCCTGTTTATATTTTTATTTTTAATACATTGGTTGTGTTTGGTAAAATTTTTATTTTTAAATTTTTTAAACACAAAAATGAAAATATTATTTTATTTTTGTTTCTTTATTTTTAAAAAATAAAAATATGTCTGGTAATTATTTTTATTTTTTTTTTTAAAAACAAAAAATAATAAACGTATTTGATAACTTTTATTTTTATTTTTTGTTTGAGGTGTTGATTTGAACAAAAGAAGAAAAAAATGATTGGAAAAGCTTAAAATGGTTTAAAAAAAAATTTGAAAGTGAAAAAAATTATATTTTCAAAATTTAGTAAATTTTAATTAAAATTTAAAAAAATAATAAATAAAAATAGAGTTACCAAACACATTTTATGTTTAATTGTCAAATTTTTAATTAATTAAATAAAAAATTATTTTTTAAGTGTTACCAAACAACATCAATAATGACGGAGGCAGCAATTGACTTCAAATGGCCCAAAAAGTAAGAAAAAAATTGAGGGGGAGAGGGGGGGGGCTAATTATATAATTTTTTTTTGAAGAAATTAGGGATTTATATTGCAAAATATTTTGTATATTTTCTCTAATGAAATTTTGGAGGTCCAAGTCTCCCCTCCCCTTACAATTTCTCTCATTTCTTCCATCAGAAATGGTTTGTAGGTGTTGGTGTCTAATTGTTATCTACAACCTTTTGTTAACACAAGGCAGTTTTGTCTTTTTATTTATTTTAAAAATAGTATTTAAGTGCAAATTTTGCATAAAATTAAAAGGTTTTGTTGCGAATTTCTATATAAAATATTATAATATTTCATAAATAAAAATTTAAATAAATTTAAGATATATGAACAACATATATAATAAATAAAATAGATATTTGCTGCATTAATTTAAAATCTTTGCTAATACGTACCAATTCAAAAAAAATTAAATGGAAACAATATCAAATCTTTGCTAAATATTGTGCATACCAATTCAATTTTATTTTTTTCAATGCAATAATATCAAAATTTTACATTTAGTTGCATTTGTTGGTACTAACCGTTAAATTAATGATAGCTAGTTTTGTGTTGTATTGACTACATTGTACTTATTAAAATTGAATTGACACATAAATATAACTATTAGCAAAGATTTAATATTATTAGTAAAATATTATAAAATAAATTTTAATTTAAAAAAAAAAAAGAATATACTTGGTACCTGTATTTTAATGTAATATAAGTTTTGACCCTATATTTTGAATAATTTTTTTTAATATCTTATAATTTGAAATAATATATAAAATAGGACTTTCTACCCGAATTTGGTAAATCAATATTTTTTTTTATATGATAACAATGCCATTAATAATAAGAAATTAAGTGATTAAAATTATTTTAAAAAAATACATCACTGACACATGAAATATTTTAGTTGGTCCACCTTTATATTTTTTTAAAAATTGATTTTAAAATTATAAAATATTGAAAAATGTATTTTAATTAATAAAAAAAAATTTAAATAATTATAAAAAAGTTTTTTTTAATTTTCTCTCTCCTCCCCTTTCCTCTTTATCACCTTCTTCTCCGCCTCTATTTCTCCCCCATCCTCCTCTCTCTGTAGCAGCTCTGCCAGCCTTGGGGATTGACCAGTTCGACGAGAAGGACCCCAATTAAGCGAAACAATTGTTCAATCTTTGCTGTCAATATTCATTTATTAAAGAAAGAAAAAAAAAAAGAGTGATTTCTGGGTTCCCTATTTCTTCTCCATGTGTTGTAGACTAAACCTGAAAGAAAGCTCCAATTGTGCAGTGCTCATTTGAGTTTGAAGAGGAATGGTTGCACACTGTTTGCGAGGACACTAAAGAGAAATGGGTTTGTGAGGGGAGGAAGAAAAGAAAGAGAGAGGACTTCTGATTTGGGAAGGGCGGCGGGGTTTGCAAAGGTTCAAATTTGAGACTCATCGGGGTTCGCAAAGGAGGCTGATGGGTTTTAAACAAGGCTGCACATGTTATCACGGGGAGAGGGAAGGAAAATAAAAAAATAGTTTTTTTATATAAATTTTATTTCTTAATTATTTTAATTTGTTTTTATTAATTAATATATATTTTAATATTCTGTAATTTAAAAAAAAACTATTAACGTAAACCAATTAAAATATGACATGTGCTAATGATGTATTTTAAAAATATAATTTTAATCACTTAATTTCTTGTAACGGAGAACACTTTGACTTTTATTAAAATTTTGGTTGACTAAATTCGAACAAAGAGCATTATTTTATATGCAATCTCAAATTACATGATATCAAAAAATTATTATTCAAAACTTACGATCAAAACCCATATTATCTTAAAATACTTACACCAAATGAGTATATTTCATTTTAAAAATATATTTTTTTAAATGAAGAAGTATAGAATTCAATATATTATTTACAATTTTTTTTAATTTTGTAGGAGTAAAATACAACAAGAGAATTTGAATTACACAAGAGGTTTACAAATTCCAAACACAAAGTACACTGTAGATAACACAAAACAAAAGAAGGAGATCAACAACAAATCAAATCATTGGCTTCAATAAGTCACAAAGGACTTTCTCCAAAAAAAAATTTTGCTCCCTCACTTAGAATACTAAGGAATCACTCTAGAAATACCTTTGAGATTTATCAAGCCTAATATATTCTCGGCCTAATGCTCTTTAGGATAAAAATATAAAATCTCTGTGAACAATTTGGTTACTAGAGTTCACTTCTTTGAATTTGAATCTTATACGTTAGCTCCTAGGTTGTTACAAGATCTAAACTGGACGTTTATAGATATAAAGAGAAGATTTGGAAGTAACAAGATCATTTGGGATTGAGATATATTACAAAACAGCTCAAAAATTGAGCTTTGATGTACCCGGCGATGTGTCACCTAACATTAAGCTATACACTACCAAACAAGTGGTGATGAAACACCACCTTCTTTGTGGCTTCACTCTCTCTTTGCACTTAAAATTACCAAAATATCCTAAAACTTCCTAAACGTAATTTCCATCAATTAAACCCATTATAACTGATGAAATATGATGTATGATAGCCTTATACACCATAACTCCCATTTGATTCAAAGTCAAAGTTAAATGAGTAATTCTTTACAATTTTACACATTTAAAATGAAAGTTACAAATCTGTAACTATTAGTTACCAGATTTATATCTCCTACACTTATATTACGAAGATTTTGTGTCCTTGTATATGTTACAAATTCTTTGTGATAACTCCCCTTTGATTTGTATAATCAATATTATATTATTTTAAATGATATAACAATCAGGGAGAGGATAAAGCTGAACACTAAATACTTCGTATTATTAATTAAGACTGGATCAACGCGGTAATCAAATAATAATATAAATGTCATTTTACTGCAAATTACACTTTTCTAGCTGTATTTATTGGGAAGCTTCTCTTATTTCACAAGAAATTCTATTTCGTGAATTTTCACGGTTTGTTGAAATGGTTGGTTGACATATCACAGTCTTACGTGCAAATTACAATCACAGACGACTGTGGTACGTTGGAACAAATATCCTTCGTACATTAACATCCTTGACTAGCTAGTAATAATATAGTATCTTAGTGTCGTTTCTTAGGGATATTATTATCATACCAAGTACTTTACTTGGACTTGTCTTCGACAGATATTTTGCCTGAAAAAAACAAGGATAACTAAAATCACGAGACCACTTGTTTGCTTGCTCGACACGTGTAGGACTTCATGTTAATCTCATCCAGATTTTGCAAATCCACATACATTTTATATTTATTATAGGATAACTACAACTATATTAACTAATCAATTAGCTCGATCTTGATTCTTAACAAAGTAATAATTTAACTACTATATTTTATTGCAGAGTGAGAATTCAATTTGAATAGGCACCTTATTGAGAAGTTTTTTTTTTTTTTTGGGTATTATTTTTTTTAACACAAGCAGGTTATAATTGGACCTTAAAAATATAATATTGATTTATTATTGTGTCCACTTAAAGGTGTTATTATGTGAAGATAGCCACATGCAAAAGTTTGATAGTGAGTGCACGCTTTAGCAGTTTATAATTCTGTCAAACAATATAAATTATTATCTTTAACAGCAGCCTTATATTATATTCGTTTAATTTACGCCAGCTTTTGTGGTGGACACCATGTATTTAGAATAATAGTACATTGTTATACAAAAATGTAGAATACTTTTTTCCCCCTTTAATTTGGTGGGATCTGGTCAGAAAAAAGCACTACAAAATTTATATATATATATATTATTTTTACTCCTAGCATAATTTGTGACAAAGCGTGGAAAGTTAATTATCACTAAAAAAATATTATCATAAATTAACTTGTGACAATTTGTTTTAACAATTATAACTTAAAGTAACATTACTATATGTTAACATTTTTATAGTGAAGGGAAGAAAAGATTAAGATTCATATGAACACCTAATAACATAAATTGCCAGTTTGTACAAAACAGAAAAAGAAAGGTTGCTAAAAACAGTAACTATATATATATATATTAATATGATGATTTGGGATAAGAGATAATGGATTCCCTGAAGGAGTGAAAAGGGAATGCCTTATGAAATGGATATAGAACTTTATGTAGTGTTATTATATAATATATATTGACTTATAATGCACAAACAAAATCTCCACTAGTCTCTATATCGTCTATGTCCCCATCAGCATCTATCTCATCATCGAGATCCATGCTCCCACCAAGAAACTGCCCTCCAAGTTTGGCACCATCCCCGGGCGTCCTTGCTTCTTGAATTATGGCCACTATCTGTTCTTCACTTTGTGATGAAGACTCATTTTCTTCCTCATTACTAAGCAATCCACTTCCCTCCTCCTCATCCATGAATTCCATTGGCAAGTTCTTTAGGAACCAAGAATGCTTCTTAATTTCCGGGATTGTTATTCTCTGTGGCCAAAAAAGAAGCCAAATATTACCAGTAACTCGAGACACTCAAAATTTACCCACAATGATGTGGAATATGGTTAAGATACCTTTTCAGGACTGGCAACAAAAATTCGAGATAGGAGATGTTTGCATTCCATGGATACTCGAACATAGTCTGGAATTGAATAGTGGACACTAAGAATTCTCTGCAATAAGAGATTAGAGATTTTTGTTTATCTATTGTTTGGCCATGCAAAAAAAAAGGAGATTTTAGATATTTGGTAGGTAAAGAGGGTATAACCATTTAACCTGAAGTGTTTTTCTGAAGTTTCTTGGATCTTCTGGATCTTCAAAGGGATAAGCCCCAACCAGCATCACATATAATGTAACCCCACAAGACCAAACATCTGCTATCTGTGATTCCCAAACATGTAAGAAGAGATATATACATTTATATAAATATTTACATATATAAAGAAGTGATCATACACTGATACACGTTAGGTGACCAAAAAAGTTGGATGGACCTATGTGAAAATGACCAAAAAAAAAAAAGAAAAACAACAAAAACTAATGAAAAGAGAGAAAAAAGACAAAGATTACCTTCCCATCATATTCTTTCCTTGACAAGACCTCTGGCGCGATATAGGCCGGTGTTCCAACAGTGGATTTGGGTTGTGAATGCAGAACAGAAGACTGTAAATAACAATGCAACAGAAAAAAGGCTCAAATAATTGAAACTAAGAAAAGGTTTTACTATAATGAGTAATTATTAGTAAGCTTATTGCCTTTGAATAACCAAAATCACAAATTTTGAGACGTGGGGCTGAGCTTCCATCAAGAAGTGTGTTTTCCAACTTAAGATCTCTGTGACAAATTTGCTGCAGCACCAGACATTGATACAAGAGGTCAAGACTTTATAAAGTTTGGTGAAGAAACAAATTACTTCTCTTTTAGTTGATTTGAGAGATGAGGATATACATACCATTGAATGGCAGTAACTAACCCCTGAAATCAGCTGCTGGAAAAAGTATCTTGCCTGATATAAGTATAAAGAAACAGAAAAAATGTAAGTGAGACATACCAAAACCATTAAAAAGAAGGATAAGAAAAAGGTAGGCCCTTTTTCACAATTGGAATTGGAATTGGAAACTTGTACTTATACACTCTCCCAACCATTTGAGCTAGTCTCGAGTGACTTTTTTTGTATATTCAATTTACCTCATCTTCAGCGAATCTACCAGCATTGCATATTCTTTCAAAAAGTTCTCCTCCTGCTGCATATTCCATGACTATGGCTAAATGAGTTGGAGTTAACAAAACCTGCCAAGATTAACTAGTAAGAAATGGTAGAAAAAAGAAAATTACCATTGTTGCTGTACATGTATACAATAATACAAAGAGTGGGTATACCAATTAAACTACAATATGTTAAGTGCTAGAGCTTCAGTATAGCACTCAATTAACCATCTATTAAAAAATACATGGAAAAATAATAGTCAACAGTTTTGAATTGATCAACCACACCTTCAACAACCCTCATAAGCAATCCCATACTTTTTTTTTTTATTTTACTGTTTCAGTTAATTAGTTTTATCCTATTGAAGCCAATTGAATAATGCACACATATGTAGACAATTGACCACAGTTCCATCGCAATTCTTATCTGAATTAGCTAGCAAAAAGTAAAGTCAACTACGAGAATGATCACATTCAAATTTTGGTTCATCCAGTTACTGCTACATAGCTTTCTAAGTTTAAAAATGAAATCTGAAATACTTATATCCTAATAAGAAAGAAAACTTGAAAGTTTCTTTATTTTGGGCCCAGAAACAGAATGTCAAAACTCATGGGATTAGAATAACGGAACAAGAATAAACGGGAAGAGGGAATATATAACCAAGTTGGCAACAAATTGTTATTATACTCATAAGCAATAACTCTGATTCTCTTAAAGCTACTTCAAAATACAAATAAAACCAGCAAAGCTATGTCAATTGAGCTAAAAAGGCAATAACTCAACAAGTCTATAACCTAATAGACAGCCAAGATGGCCATGAAAAAAGATTGACCAAAGGATCCTGATGACATTTATTATTTACAAAGCGTAGAAGTAAGAACAGTACCTCCTTAAATCTTATAATATTAGGATGCTTCAAAGACCTGTGATTCATGATCTCCCTTTGTACATGCTCATCAATCTTCATACCAAACCAGATAAAAAAATAATAATAAATAATTTAGTTCCAGAAACCCAGATGAGAAAATGAACAAACAAAACAAACCAAACCAATATAAGAATACTTATAAAAATCAGATGTGTTATACTAATAATATAATACATGTATATGAGAAATGAAGCTGACTGTGAAATTTCTTGACCCGAAAAAGATAACGATATGAACAAAACTAAAGAAGAGCATACATAGATAGCAACTTGAGCAAGTACCTTCTGGCCTCTCTCAATAAATTTGACAGCATAGAGCTCACCGCTCCATTTATCTCTGATCAGTTTGGCTACACCAAAGTTCCCAGACCCAATATCTTTCAGTACCTCGTATCGCTCCATTGTAATGACCAAAATACTGAGGTTCTGCCTCAACAAGATTGAACCCAACTAGTATTTATATATATTCTTTACAACACCAATATGTATGTAAATATATATAGTCTCTCTCTCTCTCTCTCTCTCTCTATCTATCTATCTATCTTTAGTAGACTCTCTACTTGCTTGCGTGAAGCATCTCCATGGATTTTTGAAAGTCTCTGAATCTGCAATGCAAAAAGCTGTTCAGCTTATTGGGCTAAAAGTATTATTATTAGTAGTAAGCACCAACTCTCTCTCTCTCACAACAGTGGACTGTCCCAAAAAAAAGTCTTTCCTTCGCAGAACAGAGAACGACAACAAGTAGAGAACAGCCACGTGGCAGCTTCTTAGTGACTGAAATTTCAAGCAGTGGACTGAGACAACGTTGTGGGGTGGGGGCTATGGCGCATTACTATGAATATGTACCCCTCGTTGGAGAAGACAGAAGAGAGAAGAGTCATCGCGCCAACTTATGTTATACGACTCACCGGACGACGTCGTTTTGAGGATTGTTGTAATGATACGTGGCAGAAGACTATTGCAGGGCAGAGTTTATCAGTGTATAGTTTTCTGTGGAAGTATGGGAACAGAATTTGGGGGTTGAGAAAGTTATATAAAATTCTTGCGGTTTACGAGGAGAGAGGGATAGGATGACAGAGGATAAAACAGAAAAGATGACGTGGACGGTGGGGAGAGGAGGACAGCGAGATATGGTGGGCTATTTGAGAGTGGAACCCACTTTCCATTGGGAAGTGAAACTGCCTTTCTTTTTTTCTTTTTTTTTTTATTTCTCATCAATTTTTGTAGCATACAATTATGGCTCACAGCAAGTAATCAAACAAAAAGATTATCTTCAGAGTAAGAAAAACAAAAAGATTATCTTCAGAGTAAGAAAAACAAAAAGATTATCTGTCAAGTTTTTATATACAAATTATTGATCAATCAATAATATTCAGATACATTATTAAAAATAGTTAGAAAAAATACAAAATTTAAAATGTGCTTTTTTTATTTTTTTAATTAAGGTGAATGTGATAAAAACAAATTTGTTTTCAGAAAATGTGATTATTTTTTTAGAAAAAATTGAGAATACAGTTTCTGGCCATACCAAAAAAACAACTTTTTTCACAATTAATTTTTTTTTTCAAATTTATGATGTCTAAATATGTTTTGTCTTTAATTTTACGACATACTTTTCAAAATAATTGATATTTTAATTTTCAGATAAAATAATAATGTCGTATAAAAAATGAGATGTGGTGATTGATCCTCTTTAAGATCAACTATTTTAACTACTTCATTGACCAAAAATAATTAGTTGGTTAAATCTGTTATACCGTTTTTTGCTTCAGCTATGGTCTATAAATAGCTTTAGCTCTTTTTGTTTAAAGACTTGTAATCAATTCAAGAGTAAGAGAGAGACAGAGATTAGGAAAGCTTGTTAGAGAGAGTTTTTCAGTTCTTTGAGATTAAGGGTTGAGGGTGTACTCGGGGTTTGGTTGAAGAATTGAGATTGTTCTTCTGTTCTGAGTGCTGTGAGCTTGAGAGATTCTGTCGGTTGTGTTTTGTACAAATTTAGATTCTTATTATTGGATTCGAGTTGATGAAGCTCAGCTGGAGTATGGCCAGGGATCATATTGATCTCTAGGACCGGAACCAGGATAACTTCTGTGTTGTTTTTTTTATTGTTTCTCTGTTTATATATTCTTGCTTAATTGATTTTGTTTCTGCTCTTAACCAAATATTTGATTTGTTTGACCATCAATTATTTAGATCAGTTTGTTAGATAGATTTCTAACATGAGAAAATAAGAAAGTTTGTCAATATTTTATAACTTTTAACGTAGTATGTTGTGTAATTTTCCTTTTCATATAACCTGTCTGGTTAAATGATAAATAATATTGAGGAAAAAAAACAACGTCTCATAATTTTATTAAAAGAAAAAAGTTATATGTCAATTTCCAAAGAATTCTTATGCTATTAGTCAAAATGGAATTGACGTCTTAAATAAAAACAAAAGTATTTTATCACAACATAAAAACATGAGAATGCCATAAAGGAAAGAAAACTAGAGAACATTTTTCTCCTTCTATATTGCGACAAAATTTAAAGAAGACAGTGCACTTCTTCTATTGGGAAAAAAAGATTCTTCTTTCTTTTTTCTTTTTTCTTTTTTCTTATTTCTTTAGGCACATTTATAGTGTTTTACCCAATATTCCAAAAGAGAAGCTTGATTTTAATTTAGGTGGTGGCAGTGTTGTGGGACAAGTACCAAGTTCTTATGGGGGTGGTGGTGTGGTGTGGTGCCGTGTGAGTTAGGCTGGCAAAGGGGGAGAGGGGAATTGTGTGTTTGTTAATGATTTCATCTAAGTTCAACTTGTGTGTACTCTGCCTTTAACTTCGCTTGTGGTCCAATACCAAAGTTGCCTTTTTGGTGAAATGTTTTCATTAAGCTTGGAATTTGGGAGAGGTTCTTCTTTTTATTGAGCTAGCTATAGTTTAATTAGTTGGATCACTCAATTCAAGTCAACTACTCAATTCCCAAAGCCATTGATAAGTTAGTTGAACAATTCATTGAGTTGAAGAGTTACTATGCATTACATATTGTTTTGGGTGGGAAATTAATATTCTTAATAAGAGAATAATATAATACTCATAAAAAGTTTTGGCCAACGCCACATATCTCACTATTTCGTCCTAATAATTTATAAATAAAATCATCATTATTATGTAGTAAAATATAAAACTACTTATTTTTTAAGTCAATCTTCCATTAAGGACCGAGTGAAAACAATCACAATAAGACAATTCTAGCAAACTAATAGGATGCATTGATTATTATTATTAGGAAAAAAAAAAGTAGAATAAGTAAATTGTATTATAAAGTAAGAAAGAACAATAAAAGCATACATTACTACTATTGGCTAATCCCAGAAGGTAGGCTTTTGAATACGAAAATAATCTAGAGAAAAAGACTAGCACCATCATTCAACATGTATAGAGCATCTAATACTATTTCATAGACTTAATCATTAGTGTTGATACTTGGTAATCGTACACACACACATATATATATAGCTGGATTAGAATAATTAAGGCTGGTCTTTGCTAATTTATTTCTAATACATTTTTGCACAATAAATATTAATATGTGTACATAAAAAATTGGCTGGTTTTATAAACTTGCCACTCCGGATAAGTCAATGAAAGAAAAACTTATTCAAAAGATAAAACCGAGTTCTAATCTATTTGCCGACTAGACTCTCATATAAACCACAATTATAAAGGGCATCTTTTGGTTATCAAAGGCGACAAGTTAATCAAAGACTGACCCCGCAAACTTTGTATTTTCATCACTTCCTTAACCATTAAGTAATCGTTTGAGAAATTTTAGGAATCATTTTCTTAATTATGGCGTGAACCTTTTAATAAATATTTGATTGAGAAATTATAGAAAATAGCTCAAAATAAAGTCATCAACAAGCTAAAATGATTCTTTTACATTGTTGATTATCTAAATTATCATTTTTTATAATTTATTTATTTATTTAGGACTGTATAACTTTAATATAATGGTATATGTATATTAGTTTTGTTTAATTATTTTTTATTTTAAAGTTATATTGATTTTTTAAGTTTTTTATAAGTTGTTGGTATAATATTTTTCAATTAGTGTATATATTTTTTGTGGTATGGTATATAATTTTTTTTTTGTGATATTTAATTTCTATTTTATTATAGACAGTGGCAGTATATAATTTTGTATCATGGTATATACATTTTAATGGTAGTATATAATTTTATTAGCATAATATATACATTTTTTAGTAATAATTTTGTAAGTTTTAATGGTATATTATTTTTCAACTCAGTATATATATTTTGTGGTATGGTATATCATTTAACAACCTATAAAAAATGAAAAAAAATCAAAAGAACTTTAAAATAAAAACTAATTAAACAAAACTAATATACATATATCATAATATTAAAATATTTAAAATAAAATAGTAATTTATTAAAGAGTATATTTAATAATATGTGATATTAAATAAATGATTAGACTATTTTACTACAAAATTAAAAACATAAACATTTACTTACTTTCACCCAACATTAAAAATAATTTTGTACCATATCTATTTGAAATATATTATAATACATGTACAATTTCGTTTTAATTACTTGCCACTCGAAGTGGAATTTCGACAATACGCTGAATCTCATGATTCAAAAACGAAATTAAAAAATAAAAAATTGTCCGATTATAGACCTGTCTCATCGTCTTTTGATTACAAATAATCGACCCTTAAATTAGTTTTGGGCCGAAGTCGAGCGATCAAGTCACATGCAAGTTGATAAAGATTAAGGTGTGCATAATGTCTCTACAAGCCATAACTTGATTTTATTATTTAAGATGAAGTTGATTGATCAACCTTCCCTGTACGGACAAATATGTGCATTAAACACCATGCAACCCACTATTTATGCTTATTTTTTCTTCTTTTTAATAACTAACTGAGGTAGGGACTAGAGGTGGCTTCCCTGGTTTTTCTTCTCTTAATTTTTATATGGGAATTGTACAGCGAGGTGCCACTTTTGTCCTTATTGGTAACTGAATAAATCATAACTCAAACTATTTTAGAATATTTACCACAATTTTTTTTTTTTTTTTGGCAAAAGGTACACTTAACCATCCAATAATAAAATCTTTAACAACAAAAATTTATTCCATCAATGATCTGTTGCAACTAGGCACTTCTGACTGTTAAATGCTAGCCAACCTCATTAAGCTGACATTTAAGAGCTAGAACTGCCCAGCTGTATTGATGGAATGAAGTTTTGTCGTCAAAATTTTTTATTAGGGGGTTTAAGTGTAACTTTTGCCAAAGAACATAAGGTTTTATCGCAAATGTCATTTTTTTACATGATAGTGTACATTGTAATTATAACAGATATCATACCAATTTTTAGAAAATTTTGAATAATTTATTATGCCGAAAGAGCTCAAATTAGTTGCACACATATAAAAAAAACTCGCGTGCAGCTGACTGTTTAAACCATGTTTTTGACACTTAAAATTATTCAAAATTTTCCAAAAAATTTGCGGAATGTCAGTTATAGATATAATGTATATCGTCATATAAAAAATTTGGGTTATAATTTTTCCACATGCCGAAAACATAAATGCCCCTATCATAAGGGCAAAGTGGCACCCCACCATAGAACTGCCCAATTTTTATATATGAAAATTTACAAAAAAAAAATAAAGATATATATAATTTTTAGAAAATTCTTTGGTTGGGGCATGCCTTTTGCCCCCACCGGTAGGGGCGTTTCTATTTTATATGACGGTGTACACTGTAGTTATAGTAATTTATGATGCCGAAAAAAATCTTCAAAATAATTTGTTTCATGCATGGATAAAACAAGCTTAAAAACAACATGTGTTTCGTGTTTTCGGTACATGGATATATTACAATCCATTTTTTTTAATGACGATGTATAATGTAGTTATATATATTCCCCTACAAATTTTTGGGAAATTCTAAATTATTTACAGTGTCGAAACGAGTTATTTTGAAGTTTGTTTTCGGTACCGTAAATTATTCGAATTTCCAAAAAACTGGTGGAATATCCTAAATAACTATAATGTACACCGTCATATAAAAAAATGAATTATAATTTTTCTATGTGCCAAAACAGAGACGCCCCTACCGGTGAGGGAAAAATGCATGTTATAATTAGTTAAATACATGGTGAAATTGGTTAGACACGAAGAGGTATATAAACCATAATGGTTTCACCAAAGTCAACACGTGAGAGTTGACTTTTGATATATGTATTTATAAATCATCTTTTTGTTGGTTTTTATTGATCAAATCAGAGATTATACGCAGCGGAACAACAATCAAAATTGTTAATTTAACCCCACAAGATTTCTAGATCTACTTCTTCACATACATATATATATATATATTGAATCAAAGAGATGAATAGAAAATTACCTCAAGTCCTTCCTTGCTGCTTCTTTTGTACGACAAATCATTGAGATCTCACACTAAGATCTTCCAAAATGTTCTCAACACACAAAGAACGAATGTGGGCTCGTTATACAAAACAATAGGCAAAATCTATTTATCAAATGTTCTCAACACATGAGATCTGATAAAGTTTGGACCTAAATTTGTGAGGAACAGTGACCTATGCTTGTAGCACTGTTCTATTTCTCTCAGGGAGATTTCAGGATATATTTTCTATCTCTGAAAAGTCTCGCTCTGAAAAACTAATCTCCTATATTTAATATATCCAATATATTAAAAATAAATAATATTAGTTATTTTAAACAATTTAAAAATAACTAATCAGTTATCAGATAATAATATTTTAATCATATTAAAATATCTCATTATTTATTTAATATTTAAATAACTGAAATTGTTGAACCAAGATTCTTCTAGAACCTTCTTGTGCGTGTAGCACAGTGACTGTGCAGGCATGTGATTTTCCCAATTTTCATCATTATTTAAATACCAAAAATCTCAAAAAATAAATTAATTATATTTTTGTTAAATAAAATAATTAATTAATTCTCAATTAATTAATTATACATAATTATACAATAATTATGTTTAGTGCATAGAAAAATATTTTACTTATCAAATACATCCTTTTGCCCATTTTTTGTATTTATTTTTGTCAGTGTTTGTTTGAGCCATTTCGGGGACCATGGACCTATAACATTAATCTCCAATAAATTAAGACTAAATAATTAAACTCTTTAATCATAATAGTTAATTTATTAATTCTGATATTTCTCCACTATAAATCATAATTGAACTATTTATGTTATAGATATACTTTTACAGAAATCTTATTTTAAGTTGTCCATTGATATAACTATCTTACAATAGTTCAACCCTCTAATTAATTAGTTCATAAATTAGAATGAAAGAATTACCATTTTACCCTTCTAATTTACTTCTTATTCCTTAAGTACCATTAATTCACTAATAAATAATTAATCTATAATCTAATTATAGATTTGAGATCAAAATCATTCAGTTCCAGAATTAACCCTTAAGGGAACCAATATACGATCCGTTAGGAAATATTAGATTCTGTATTGTTGATACATGTTCCCAACCGTCCATGATATTAAATCTCCAAAACAAAAGTCATCAGCCTCAATCTATGAAGAGACTTTAACGAATGAATCAAAAGATTTAATAAACATAAACAGGAGTTCATGAACACTTAGGATATAGGTTGATCTATAAATGATCATCAGTTATGATATGAATTACAAATCTTTATTATTAAATGGTTTTTGGATAAAGACTTTTATTCATATCGCTCATTCTCATATATAATTATATTATATAAAGCACATTTACCGAGATGTCTTACCAATCAATAATCTGAATCTAGATTATTTGTATCAACATGATACTCAGTAAACCGTACTTACAACCCTCTAATTAAACAATTTCATAACTTCAATTTGTTGTTGACTATTTTTATTCATTCATGTGATCTTAATTCTCTCGTACTAATACAAGATCACATTCTCAATAATGAATATGGAATTTTTCTGATATTTAAAAAAATTATTCAAACAATAATTTAATAATCTAAATATAATAATAATAGACCATTGTATTTATTTATTCATTAAAATAATAAATGTCTTTTACATGCTTTTAGGACATACTCCTAACAATCTCCCACTTGTACTTAAAGCAAGTAAGGCATTTCTCTCAATCCCATATTACGTACATGACCCTCGAATTGCTTTCAGGAAGCGTCTTCGTAAATGGGTATGCCAGGTTGTGTTCTGATGCGATTTTCAGAATGGACACATCTCCTCTATGTACGATTTCTCTGACTAAGTGGTATTTGCGCTCTATATGCTTTCCCCTCTTGTGGCTTCTCGGTTCCTTAGAATTAGCCACTGCTCCACTGTTGTCACAGTAAAGAACAAGTGGTTTCCCCACCTCTGGAACCACTTCCAGATCCATGTAGAACTTTTTCAGCCAAACTGCTTCTTTAGCAACTTCACAAGCTGCTATGTATTCAACTTCCATGGTTGAATCATCTATACTAGATTGCTTAATGCTTCTCCAGACAACTGCTCCACCACCAAGAGTGAATACTAACCCAGAAGTAGATTTTCTACTATCTTTGTCTGATTGAAAATCTGAGTCAGTGTATCCAGTAGGTTCAAGGTCACTACCTGAATATACTAGCATATAGTTCCTCGTTCTCCTGAGATACTTGAGAATATGTTTCACCGCAATCCAGTGTTCCAAACCTGGATTTGACTGATAATGATTGACAATCCCTACTGCATAACATATGTCGGTCTAGTACATAACATTGCGTACATTAGGCTCCCTACAGCTGATGCATAGGGATACTTTTTCATGTCCTCTTGCTCTTATGGTGTCTTTGGACACTGATCTTTGCAAAGAGTAATTCCATGTATGGTCGGCAATTTACCCTTTTTGGAATTTTCCATAGAGAATCTTTCAAGCACTTTATCAATATAATTTGCTTGTGAAAGTGCCAAGAGCTTGTTCTTTCTTTCTCTTAGAATTTTAATGCCTAGAACATAGCTCGCTTCTCCCAAATCTTTCATTTGGAATTTGTCAACCAACCATTTCTTTTCATTTGATAATGTCTCTACATCATTCCCAATGAGTAGGATATCATCAACGAAGTCATATGTTTTGATAGTTTCATCACATGTTAAGTTCCAAGATCTTGATGCTTGTTTCAATCCATATATGGATTTCAACAACTTGCATACCTTTTTATCTTGATCTTTCTTAATAAACCCTTCTGGTTGTTCCATATATATGGTTTCATCAAGTTGGACATTTAGAAAGGCTGTCTTGACGTCCATTTGCCAAATCTCGTAATCATAGATGGCAGCTATGGATAAAAGTATTTGAATGGACTTAAGCATGGCTACAGGAGAAAATGTTTCTTCATAATCTACACCCTCTCTCTGTGTGTAGCCTTTGGCCACAAGCCTTGCTTTATAAGTCTCTACCTTTCCATCTGCACCCCTTTTCTTCTTGTAGATCCATTTACATCCAATGGCTTTAACATTGTCAAGCAGATCTACAAGTTCCCAGATAGAATTGGAATACATTGATTCCATTTCTTGATTCATGGCAGCTTGCCACTTATCAACACCAGGGTCTTCCATTGCTTCTTTAAAATTCAATGGATCTTCCTTTTCAGTATCTGATACAAGAACGTGTGCCTCATGTTCATAGCGAATAGGTTGTCTCACAATCTTCCCACTACGACGTTGCACTGGTTTCTCCTTTTTAGGAATTGTGGTTTCTTTGGTTGTTTTATCATTAACTGATGAAGAAGATGGAGATGAAATTTTATCTGTCATTAGTTCCTGTAAAACTACTTTGCTCTAAGGTTTAAAATCATTCATATAGTCGTGTTCTAAAAAGGTTGCATTCGTCGAAACAAATACCTTTTGATCACTTGGACTATAGAAATATCCGCCTCTTGTTTCTGGAGCATAGCCCACAAATATACACACTTCAGACCTTGAATCCAGGTTTCCAAATTTAGGTCTTAGCACATGAGCAGGACAACCCCAAATACGGAAATGTCATAAACTAGGTTTATTTCCATTCCATAATTCTAGTGGTGTCTTTTTCACAGCTTTGGACGGAACTACATTCAAAATCTAATTAGTTGTTTGAAGTGCATATCCCCCAAACGATAAGGGAAGTGAAGAGTAGTTTAACATAGACCTGACCATATCCAACAAGATCCGGTTTCTTCTCTCTAAAACTCTGTTTTGTTGTGGTCTTCCAAGTGCTGTGAGTTGGGATAGAATACCATGCTCCAGCAAGAAATATTTGAATTCAGAATCCAAATATTCACCACCACGGTCAGATCGGAGTGTCTTTAAAGATTTACCTAATTTCTTCTCAGCTAAGGCTTTGAAGTCTTTAAACCTATCAAAGGGTTTTGACTTCTTAAGCATTAGGTAAACATGACCGTATCTAGAATAGTCGTCAGTAAATGTGACAAAATATTCATAACCACTTCGAGCTTAAATGTTAATTGGACCACGTACATCACTATGTATAAGTTGTAGTGGTTCTTTGGCTCTATTTCCCTTTGAAGTGAAAGGTCGTTTTGTCAATTTTCCTTCTAAACAGGATTCACAAACTGGTAGGGTTCCAACTGTTAGTTCCCTCAAAGGTCCATCTTTAGTTAACCAGTTTATCCTATTGTAAATGTTGAGTAATACCCTAAGAAATATTTGAAATGGTGTTCATTCTTGAAGGCTTTGCAAGGTTCGATGTGCCCACGCTAGGGTGATAAGCTCAAGTGTCGAGATGCATAGACACATGCACCCAAGCATAAGTCTTCAAGGGCTGTCATGTGAGGGACTCGCCATGCAAGGCTACCCTATGTCTCGCTATGCGAGGCTGCCTTGTGCCGCGCCGTGTGAGGCTCCCACGTGCACACTAGTACCCAAACATGGGTACCCCAAGGCACCACCCTAGCTATGCGAGGTTCAAGGCTAGCCTCCCACACGCACCCTAGTATCCAAACATGGGTACCCCGAGGCATCACCCTCGCTATTCGAGGTTCAAGGCCAGCCTTCCACGCGCACCCTAGTACCCGAACATGGGTACCCCGAGGCACCACCCTCGCTATGCGAGGTTCAAGGCCAGCCTCCCGCGCACCGCGTCTACGCGAAGCATCGCACCCAGCCGTCATGTGATTCACCTAGGCCAGCCTCGCTATGTGAGGCACCCTCACTATGCGAGGGTGCAGCCTCGCTGCTTCTCACGGGTCCCGCGCCCATAGGCGCACGCGTCCGTACCATTGGCCAGCCTCCCTATGCGAGGGTGCAGCCTCGCTACATATCATCTGTACACCTTGTTCTGCCACAAACACCCCCCGTGCCTTGGTTTCTCATGACATGTATAGTTTGGAGCCTCCTCGATATATGCAAGAGGAACGCTTGGAAACACCAAACGGGTATGTCAAATAATCATTAGGCGCCAAACATGAATTGATGAGGACGACTGGGTACAAAGTACGTACACTGATATAGGATGTACGATCATGAAGAGGTCAGAGGCGTGGCCCTGTCATCCGCATCTGACGAGTAATGGTGATACGAACTTGTACGGAGAATGGAGGCACTACCTGAGCACCCCCGAAAATATTCCAGAGTCCACAGTACGATGTCCTGCACCACTACTTGGGCATTGTCAAGGTAGACACAACTATGTCCTGAGCCATTACCCTGACCCTATACCTGCATACGTCCATGTCCCCTGGGACCTACTTGTATTGGGGGCCAATAGAGCCCACCTATAAATAGGTTTCGACCCCTCAGGTTAAGGGGTTGGAAAACTGATTGTATGAGGAGAGGTTTAAGAAATATATGATCTTTGTCCCATTGTAGTTCTGATTTTTCTGTTGATTCAAGTTATTTCCATCTTATTCTTAGCTATCTTTAGTATAATAATCTGAGTTTTCTAACCTTAAATTGTTGACGAGTTCTTACCGTCAACAGCTTGGCTCCGTCTGTGGGAAGGATAAGTGTCAAGCCACTGTTCTTCCATTAGTTCCGGCAGGAAGAAATTCCAAGACGTTCTAAACGACTAAGAGAGCCACGAGAGGTGGAGGTCCACCTTGATGGAGATCAGCTGAAGGCCTCCATGAAGAACCCTCCTCTGCCCCGAGATATGGAGGCCCCAAAGGAACCCGAGGTTCACGAAGTAGAGAGGAAAGATTCATCCCCGGCCGTCCCTCCAGATGAGAATCATCCAAGGTCAACAGCTGCCCCTGCAAAGGATGCCAGCAAGTTCCCGCCCCCAAGGCCGCCACAGATGCCAAACTCCGGCCGGCACGATCTGGGCCCATCGATGTGCAGACCTGACAAGCATCCCCGAGTCCATTCAGTGAGCTCGAGTTCTAGGTCTTGATTCTATGAAGAGGAGATACGTGAACTGCACTGCAAGAGCCAAAGGCTTGAAACCACCTTAGAGAACATGCAAGAGGTGTTGAATGGCCTATTGCAAGGGAAGTCAAACATATCTCTCCCTAAGAGAAAAGAGAGAGGCCAAGAGGGGGCAGAGACCACCGTCCCAGTAAACGATGGGAGGACTCGACTCTCCACCAGTAATACTCCTTGGGTGAAGCAGCACAAATGTCCCGGACCACCGAAGCAGCACGAACATCCCGGATCACCGAAGCAGCCTCCGAGGCCAGAGCAGAAGAACAACGCTGGCCCTCATAACGACGTCGAAGTCACCTTAAGGAGAACACCCTCAGATCTACGAGAGGAACTCAACAAGAAAAGGGAAAATAAAAGGACTACACCTCCTATAGCTCCCCGGGAAGGAAAAGGAAAGGGAGATGCAAGCCCGTCCACGTTGAGAGACTCCTTGAAAAAGAGGAGACAAGACCTAGACACAGAGATGAGGAGCCTACGGAGCAAGATTGTCACTGCATCTGGAGGACAAGCCATCGAGGACGAGTTCGACCATGAATCGCCCTTCGTTAAGGAGATCCAAGCCATCCGCCTCCAAACCAACTTCAAGGAGCCTCATATGACCCCCTATGAAGGAAACACAGATCCTAAGTACCATCTGGACACGTTTAACGACCTGATGAGGTTAAGGGGGATTATTAGCGGAGCCAGGTGCCATTGCTTTGCTGTCACATTGAAAGGACCTGAGTACAAATGGTTCAAGAGACTTCGACCAGGGTCCATCAGGTCTTGGCAGCAGTTTTCTGATGAATTTCTCCAACAGCATCACGCCGTGCGTGATTACACAATGCCAGGCACCAGCCTCGCCAACGTGAAGCAATGAGAAAATGAGAGTCTAAAAGGATACATCCACAGGTTTAACATGGAGGCAGCCAAAGTAGGGAGCTTGACCCGCAGGGAGTTGAAAATGGCCATCATAGCCGGAGTGTGTCCAGGAAGCAAATTGTGGGATAATATGCACAAAAGGGAAGTCACTGACCTAGATGACTTCTACGAGAGGGCATAAAATTACTTTCGTGTGGAGGATGGCCATGCGAACTTAAAGGCGGAAAAAAGTGAGTCCCATGTAAAGCCCCCAGCCAATGAAGGGTCAAATGGAGGGAAGAATAAGAGGGCGTATGAAGGGTCGAGAGATGATCAACATAGACGGTCCAAACGCGGAAGCGACCATAGGCAAATGGCTTACACCTTCTATACGAGCCTGACGGACACCAGAGAGCATATTTACCTCACAAATGAGGACCGGGTTCCCTTCAAAAGGCCCCCACTGATGAGAAAAGACTGGTACAAGAGGGACCCTAGCAAATACTGTCAGTACCACAAGGATATCGGCCATACCATAGCAGATTGTACCCATTTGAAGGAAGAAATTGAAGAGCTCATCCGAAGGGGGCACCTGGGCCGATATGTGAGAAGGGAGAAGCAAAAATCAGAGGACGTGCTGGTGATACCTCGGACACAAGGAGGAGCCCCAAAGATACAAGGAGAGGTGAGAACGATCTTCGGAGGTTCGGGGTTTGGGGGAGAGTCTAGGAAGGGTCGAGACAGGTACGCTGGAGAAGCCAAACGGAGTCCACCACCGTGTGTCATGAGTTTAGAGCAGTGACCCCCGAAAAGATTTAAGGGAGAAAATGACTCAATCCCTTTCACAAAAGAGGATGCACGAGGGGTGCACTTTCCCCATAATGATCTTTTGATGTTGACAGTTCAGTTGGCCAACATGCGGGTGCATCGGGTCCTCGTAGACAACAGAAGTTTCGTAGATATCTTATATCGCCCCGCCTTGGAGAAGATGGGTTTGGGCGTCAGACACTTGAAACCCTATCAATCTTCCTTATATGGATTCACAGGGGACTCGATACAACCCTTAGGGGTGATTGAATTGGCACTCACCATGGGAGAACAACCCAGACAGACCACAGTCATGGAAAACTTCGTCGTAGTAGATTGTACTTCAGCTTTCAATGCAGTATTGGGGAGACCATCCCTAAGAGAATTGAAAGCGATCACTTCAATATATCACCTCACCTTCAAGTTCCCAACTCCTGGTGGGGTAGCGAGTATGAAAGGAGAACAAAGAAAGGCAAGGGAGTGTTATAACACCTCCTTTCGCACGTCTGTGAAACCGTGAGAACCGATGGCGATGGTGGTGCATGGGGGCACAAACCCACAGGAACTAGACCCTAGAATCATGGAGGAGCTAGGAGCTGAACCTGTGGAGGAGGTAGAGGAGATTATGGTGATGGAAGAGCCCTTGCGAAAGTTGAAGGTGGGAAAAAGCCTTCAAAGAAACGCGAAGGAGAAGTTGGTAAGGTTTTTGAAGGACAATCTGGTTGTATTTTCTTGGAGTCACGAAGACATGGTAGGAATAGATCCAGCCATCATGTGCCACCATTTGAATATCACCTCCGAGGCAAGGCTCGTCAGGCAGAAAAGACGAGTGCTTGATCTAGAGAAGTACACAACCTTAAAGGAGGAGGTGGATAAGTTGAAGGCCAATGGGTTCATCCGTGAATCCTTCTATCCTGTATGGGTGTCAAAATTAGTGCTAGTCCCAAAACTGAATGGAAAATGGAGGACTTGCATTGACTTCTCAAACCTCAATAAGGCTTGTCCTAAGGACAGTTTTCCGCTTCCAAGGTTAGATCAGCTAGTGGATGCAACGGTCGGGCACGAGTTACTTAGCTTTATGGATGCCTACTCTAGATACAACCAGATACCTATGAACCAGTCAACGAAGAGCATACGTCATTTATAGCAGATAAAGGACTCTACTGTTATAAGGTGATGCCTTTCGGATTAAAGAACGCGGGTGCCACCTATCAAAGATTGGTGAACAAAATGTTCGCTAACCAGATAAGGAGGAACATGGAGGTATACATTGATGATATGCTGGTGAAGACCAAAAATGCCGCAGAACTCAACAAAGACCTAGGAGAGATGTTTGACACACTCAGGAAGTACCGAATGAAGTTGAATCCACTCAAGTGCACTTTCGGTGTATCCTCGAGAAAGTTCTTAGGTTTCATGGTCAACTCCAGAGGCATCGAAGCTAATCCTGATAAGATAAAGTCCCTAATAGAAATGAGCCCACCCAAGAACAGGAAGGAGGTGCAATGTCTAACGAGACAGGTGGCAGCCCTTAATAGATTCATCTCAAGGTCTACGGACAAGTGCCTCCCCTTCTTCAATATCCTAAAAGGGAGCAAAAAGTTCACTTGGGATGAAGAATGTGAGGATGCTTTTGTCAAGCTAAAGGAACACTTAGGGAAGCCACCCTTGTTGGCAAAACCTGAAAGGGGCGAAAGGCTATACTTATACTTGGCAGTATCTGAACATGCCATAAGTGCTGCCCTGGTTAAAGGAGAGAAGAAACACTAGCAACCTGTGTACTACATCAGTAAACGGTTAGTAGATGTGGAGAACAGATACCCAAAGATAGAGAAGTTGGCATACGTGTTAGTTGTGGCTCAAGGAAGTTAAGGCCCTATTTCCATGCCCATGTGATCAAAGTACTCACCAATAGCCCTTTAAGGCAGGTCTTGCATAAACCTGAAACCTCGGGGAGACTGATGAAGTGGTCGATCGAGTTGAGTCAATTCGACATCGCTTATACCCCAAGGACCTCCATCAATGTGCAAGTGCTCGCAGACTTCATAGTGGAATTCACCTATCGACCAAATGGAGGAGGAGATGAAGAAGAGGGACAGTTAGTCATAGAAGGAGAGCCAAGGAGTTCTGAAGAATGGAGCATGCATGTGGATGGAGCATCCAACGAAGTAGGATCTGGAGCAGGTATCGTGATGACTGGACCCAAAGGACACAGGATGTACTGCGCGATACGGTTTGGGTTTGAAGCCTCGAACAATGAGGCAGAATACGAAGCGCTTTTAGCAAGGTTGCGGTTGGCCCAGGAGCTAAAGGTAACACATCTGCACATCTGTAGTGACTCACAATTGGTGGTATTCCAAGTGAAGGGTGAGTATCAAGCGAGGGGTCCCAAGATGGCTGCATACTTTGAAAGGGTAAGAGGCTATTTGGGGCAGTTGGTGGAGTATAGAATAGAGCAAATCCCGAGAGAAAGGAATACCCATGCTGATGCCCTCGCAAAGCTGGTTTCCACTAAAGATGAGGATACCCTTGAATCAGTACCTGTGGAATACTTACCAAGGCCAAGCATCTTTAATTCAGACGTTCACATGGTCAGCATCCCAAATGAGTCATGGGCCAACTCGATTATAAGCTACCTGAAGGATGGAGTTGTGCCAACAGACAAGAGGGAGGCTCGAAGGCTAGTATATAAGGCAACCCGATACACCTTGGTAGATGAAATCTTATACAAGAAGGGGTTTTCTGTGCCACTCTTGCGATGTGTTGATGAGGAAGAGGCTGTGAAGGTACTGTATGAAATACATGAGGGTGAATGCGGCAACCATGCGAGTGGACCATCCACAACTCGAAAAGCCGTGAGGCAGGGTACTACTGGCCCTCCATGGAGAGAGGTGCAAATGATTTCGCAAGGAAATGTGACAAATGCCAGAGGCACACAAACTACTCCCGAAAACCCCCGAATGAATTAACTAGCATGACCAGCCCTTGGCCCTTTGCTATCTGGGGGATAGACCTGATTGGCGCCCTTCCCCCAGGTAGAGGTGGAGCAAAGTACGTGGTAGTAGCCGTAGATTACTTAACCAAGTGGGTTGAAGCGGAACCTTTAGTAAAGATAACGGCCAAGCACATCACCACCTTTGTAAAAAAATTCATTGTCTGTAGATATGGAGTGCCCTACAAAATTATTTCTGACAACGGCACCCAGCTTGAAGGGGAAATGTTCGAGGAGTACTGTAGGGAAAGAGGGATAAGGAGAAGTTTCTTGGCTGTTGTGCATCCACATGCCAATGGGCAGGTGGAGGCCATTAACAAAGTCCTTAAGAAGAACTTAAAAAAAAAGCTAGAGAAGATGAAAAGGGCTTGGGTCGAGGAGCTACCTAATGTGCTATGGGCCTACAGAACCACTCCGCGCACTACCACTGGAGAGACCCCTTTCTCCTTAGCATATGGATGTGAGGCTGTCCTCTCGATTGAGATGAAGGTTAACTTCTACAGGATACAGGCAAATGAGGACCAGGTCAATCGTGTGGCAATGGTCGAAAGCTTAGACATGCTAGAAGAAAGAAGGGAAAAGGCGCAAATGAGAGTGGCGGTATACCAGCAGCGGGCAGCAAGGTACTACAACTCGAGGGTGCGAGAGAGAACATTTAGAGTAGGAGACCTGGTATTAAGAAAAGTACTCCCCAACACGTGAGACCCGGGGGCGGGGGTACTTGGGGCGAACTGGGAAGGGCCCTACCAAGTCGCTCAATACATACCACCAAACACCTATAAGTTGGCGCGCATGGATGACACCATCATGCCTCGAGCATGGAATGTGGAACACCTCAAGAAGTACTACCAGTAAGACTTCCACATCCGATGCAAACAATATCTGTGTTTAGTTTGTTGCATGCTATGTTAGCTTAGTAGACAAGAATCAAAGAGGCTGCCTAGATAACCTCCCAAGTAGATGTAACCTTTTCATATATATCATTGTAACCTGCCTACTATGAATGAAACTGTTCACAACTTCGCATGTTATTTTTCTTCTCTATGCGAGCATCAACCAAAGTGCCTGCTGAAATAAATTTCACCAAGCACTTGGGAGCTAGGAGAGGAGGCACGAGTATAAATCTCTTATATTCAAAAGGATTAGCTACCCTTATGAATATCAAGGGAATAGTTTAAAGGGATGACCTCCAACCAAAGGCCGACACCCCAGGGGGTGAGGCCGTAAGGAAGGAATCTCCCAATAAGTCTAGAACAGCCATTAAGCTGGCTAGCCA
Organism: Humulus lupulus; assembly: GCF_963169125.1. Classification (NCBI taxonomy): domain Eukaryota; kingdom Viridiplantae; phylum Streptophyta; class Magnoliopsida; order Rosales; family Cannabaceae; genus Humulus; species Humulus lupulus. Next base: position 257,199,003 of record NC_084793.1, read on the forward strand.
AAAAGGGTCTTACAAGAGACCCTTGAAGAAATAGTACTATATATAATGACGAGAAGGACGCTTCTCGCAAAAAGTAACAAGCGTGTGCAAAGAATATAAAAGGACCCCAAGAGCCCAATGGGTTAACGTGTCCTTACAAGTATAATCAAGGTGCACCAGAAAGATTATCATCATCAGATCAAGGAAAAGATATGTAATCCACAAATAATAATAATAAGAGGAACTTACCAAAGTCCCTTAAGTTTGATGAACACAAACAAAACAAAAAAAAGGAGAGAAAGGGGAAATAATGTGAGGGATTACATAGCAACAACATACATAGGCCGAATACAAAAGGAACCTACAAATTTCCATCCTGACCCTTACACTCAGAAATCTTCTCAACGGCATAATCTCCAAAGGGAGATAGGTCAATGGTGGGGTTGGTCCTCCATACAGCGTGTAGCGTGCGATCGACTATGTGATTCTCAGCATTCACAAGCTCAGGCTCGAGCGCAATAATCCTCTCGTTTAAAGTATGGATGGTAGCCTCCAGCTGGGTGTTGGTGTGAGAGGTTGATGCAGCCTGGGCTAAAGCGGCGTCCCTCTGGCAAACCGCCTCGGCCAGTTGACTTGACAAGACATCCTTTGCCGCCTCGGCCACCGATAGGTTCCCCAATGCCTCCTCGAGCTCGCGTTGTTACCATTGGGTCGATGAGGAGTTTGAGGCGATCAGCCGATGACTCAAGATAGAAGCCTAAGTAAGGGCGAGGACATAGAATAAAGCCTCGAGGGTCAGGCAATATCAAAACAAAATGAAAATATATATATATATCATAAATGAATAAATCGAGTATCTTGACAAATACCTACAAGGAGGCTCGCATATAGGCATCTTCTAGCTCAGCATCGGGGACATTGTGCAAAGTTCCCCACTCGCCTTTGGGAAAGTTTCCTAGATGATGGCTCATGGCTTCCCCATACTGGCTTGCCAGAGGATGATCTTTGGAAGCAGAAACAAAAGCTTGACCGGGGAAGATGTGTGTGCTTGCCGAGGCATGCTTTGGCAGAGATGGGGACTGAGAAGGTCCTGATCCATCCATAGTGGTGCAAGGAGCAGAAGAGCGCGGAGTCATCTCCTTAGGTAAAGAGGTGCCTGAAGACGCCCGCCTAGGACGCCTCCCCGAGGGTAGAGGAGCCCTAGCAAAAGAAGGAATGACGAAATTCCTTTTAGGCACGGAGGGGCGGGAGACAGAGGCATCAAAGGCAAACTCGCCACCAAGCATCGACGGTGGCATCTGAGAGGTAACACCGCCAGTATGACCGTCATCGGCCACGCCCCTAGCCCTGCCGGCAACAGAGTGCAAGCACGAGTAGTTCTCAGACACTACTGTCTCCTCAACGTCCATATGATCGCCCGAAGGGTAGACATAGTCCCTATCAGCTACCTCGTCATAATTACCTTCATCGTGGTCGTATAGCCACGGATCCGCAGGTTCAGATGAGGCGGGGCATGGACCCGCAGGTTTGGGTGAGGCAGGGCGTGGATCCGCAGATTCAGATGAGGCAGGGCATGGGTTCGCAGATTCAGAGGAAACAGAGCATAGAGAGACGGTTTGGTTTAGGGTTAGCAGCCTGTACAAGTGAAGGTTGCTCTCTGTAAAAAAGGCGCAGGCTTGTTTGCATTCACCCGGCAAGCCCAGGATTTTCAGCACTCGGTCGCGAGCCGACGGTTTCAAGGTGGAGCCAACAACCCCTAAGAGACCTACCATCAAAATAAAAGAAGTAACTACAGTTAGAAAAACCATAGAAGAAAATCCGAGTAAAAGGAGAAACCTCTCATGTATGAAATCAAAGTGAGAATAGCCTTACTTGGGGTGTTGAAGCTAGTGTGTCGGGTGTGCCCGCTATAAGTGAAGAAGTAGTCTGTCTTCCACGAGCCCCTATTCAAAATGGAGCCCTCCACAAGGGAATTCCCTTTATGGGCCACGACTTTCTGGAGCTAGTAGAACCCGAGGGTAGATGTATTCTCCCTAAGGGTATAAAAGTAATGAACCTTGCTCATGGAAGGCCCTCTGGAATGCACTTGATGGTACAACACATATAGACTGCTAAGCATCACCCAGGAGTTGGGGGAAAATTGTAGAGGAGCCAGTTCAAAGTAGTTAAGCACTTTGATGAAAAAGGGGTGAAGGGGCAGAGCCCCACCAGATCGGATTATGGAATCGGTGAAGGCCACGAACCCTTCTGGCGGCTCAGATTCGTGTTCATTACGCTTTGGGATGACGAAATTGAGATTTGATGCTAGCTGATGAGCCTTCAGCATGTTGGCCAGTTTAGTGGTGGTAAGGCTAGACCTACCCGTTTCTTTGGAAGTGTTAGAGGTTCTCTTCGGCATCTCAGGTACCTGGGTAGAGATAGGCAGTTTATGAGCCATAGACTTTCTAAGGATCCTGGAAGACCCCCCACGTGTCCTATATCTACAAGCACTTTGCTTGACCCTAGGGCGTAAGACTGGGGGCAGGGGAGGGAGCGTGGGTGGGATCATATAAAGAAACTCCGGTTCAACCGATTCACGTCTACCGCCTTCGAAGAAGGGACCCCTATGATCGGGAGACTCGTCACCACAAAAGGAAAAAGGCTCAGGGGGGAAGTGTTCTTCTAGGCAAGCGATTTCACAAAGGCAATCCCGAAGGATTGATTGTAACTAGGAAATGTATGTCGCATGCTGGGGGGAGAAACCTAAGCCCTCGTCCCTGGTATTGGATTCTAGCTCCCTCTTCAGGTCGCATGCTTTCTGCTTGAGGTAGGACAGTCTCTAGAGGTAGAGCGTCCGCACACCCCCACGGTTAGAGGGTCTGCGAACGTCGACCTCTGAGTCAGAGGATGACAACTCAATGAATTCAACATTGGATGGACCTTCGGGACATCGCCTAGACGCCATGGACCTGCTAAGACTCGAGGGCGTATATGCGTAAGGGTAACCCTATATCTACAACATGAGTGTGAGGAGTATAAGAAAAGGGCATGTGCATATGTACTTGAAAGGCCATACGAAAAGAATGACAAACTCTAAAGAATGAGTATCGTACAACCAGTAATTCTACCCCCGCGTAATCGATATAAAGAAAAAAAAAGAGGAGGGGGCATGTGCATCATTGGAGGAAGGAGGCATACCTGGAGGTATATGTATGAAGACGAAGGTGTGCAAGGATAGACTTGTGGAGGCATAAGGTCGATTGAGCAATAAGCGAGGGCAAGACCATAGGAGCAAGAGAATGCCTAGCGTCAGCGCAATGCTAGCCCAAAAAAAAAACAAAAGAATCAGGAAAAATAATAATAAAAAAAAAGGGAAGGAAGGAAGGTGAATAAATGAAATGGAAGGAAAATGACCTCAAGAACGCTTTTGTGGTGGATGGAACCTTTGAGCTCTTGAAAGTGTTATATTATTTTATAATATAATGTAAAATTATATTATATTATAATATAATGTTTTAGATTAAATAAATGTGACAATATGTGTCACATATTGTAACATATAATAGAGAATTACAATATTTAGATATATGAGATATATCCAAATAATGTAACATATTTGGTGTTACAAATTTGTAACCTCCAAATATTACCCTTTATTGTGTAAATTGTTGTTACACAATATTGAGATGAATTTCATAAAGCCATATGTGATATGGCTATTAGAGATATGATTTAAACCCCAATAATGTGTTTTGGGAGTTACAAAATCATTTGGGAGGGTTTGGAACCGTTTGGAAAAACAACACATTTTTTGTGCTGAATTTGGTCAGTGGCCGCGGCCACCAACATTCAGTGGCCGCGGCCTGTGGATCAGAGACCAGTGGCCACGGCCACAGGCCAAAACTGACCAAATTTTCAGTTTTTTCAATCTTTGTTGAACTACTCAAAAAACCCAAATAACTCCCAAGTGTCATTTTTAATTCCATATTAATCCAATTAAACATTGGTAACAGCCATGGGAGTTGGTGGAATTTGAAATTCAAAGGGTGTCTCTAAACTCTATAAATAGGAGCCTATAGCTCACTTGTAAGACACAACATTTCTATCCATTAGAGCACTTGGCTAGAAACACCTTGAGGCTTGATAATTCCAGAAAGCTTTTCCAATATCTGAGAGAGATCCCTTAGTGCTTGAGTTAGGGGGAAATAAGCTTTTGGACAAAGGTTTTAAACCTTGTTCAAGTTGGTGATCCCCAACCCTCTTCACTTAGGTTGTGTAAGTGAGAGTTTGCTTGTGTTTCTGTTCTTCTTTTTATTCTATTGCTTTTCTTCTTATTCTCTTGTTCTATTTACTTGTATATTTTGTTTAAGAGTTGTAATCTTTTCTTTTGGTCTAAACACTTTATTTTACTTGTAATCTTTTGCTTAGAGTTGTATTCTCACTATTCTCTTCTTCATCATCATCTTCCTTTTCTTTGTTTATTTGTAATTTTCAGTTACAGAGTTGTAACCTTATTTAATCAATCTATTTTTATTTGTAATATTATTGCATAGAGTTGTAATATTATAATCATTTCCATTGAGGCAAAACAATTTTTTGGAGGGATTACCACTAGGCTAGGCAAGTTTTGGTGTGGAGAAATTTCTTCAAGCCTTGGGATCTTTATAAGGAAAGTCAAGGCCCCTTAGCCATTGGATTCAAGTCCATATGAATGGTGGGGATCAAGAGTATGGGAAGCCTTGGGATCCACGATTGAGAATGATTGGTCCTTATGCAATCTTAGGGACATTCATGGATCCCCCAAAAGTTAGATGGTTTTTGTGTTTCTTTGGACACTATAAAGAAACACAACTTCAAAACTCACTTTGTGTCTCTTCAAGCAACATTGGATATCGCTCCAAGGTTGAGTCCACCAAAATTGGCCGTACATATCAAACAAGAGAAGAAGAAAAAAGTCTACAAGCACACTTGAAAGTGTACTTATAGACTTGGGGGCAAGTGTAAATGTTGAGTAAATCCTAAGAAATATTTGAAATGGTGTTCATTCTTGAAGGCTTTGCAAGGTCTGATGTGCCCACCCTAGGGTGATAAGCTCAAGTGTCGAGATGCATAGACACGTGCACCCAAGCATAAGTCTTCAAGGGCTGTCATGTGAGGGACTCGCCATGCAAGGCTACCCTATGTCTCGCTATGTGAGGCTGCTTTGTGCCGCACCGTGCAAGGCTCCCACGCGCACCCTAGTACCCGAACATGGATACCTCGAGGCACCACCCTTGCTATGCGAGGTTCAAGGCTAGCCTCCCACACGCACCCTAGTACCCAAACATGGGTACCCCGAGGCACCACCCTCGCTATGTGAGGTTCAAGGCTAGCCTCGCACGCGCACCCTAGTACCCAAACATGGGTACCCCGACGCACTACCCTCGCTATGCGAGGTTCAAGGCCAGCCTCCCACGCGCACCCTAGTACCCGAAATGGGTACCCCGAGGCACCACCCTCGCTATGCGAGGTTCAAGGCTAGCCTCCCGCGCGCCGCGTCTACGCGAAGCATCGCACCCAGCCGTCATGTGATCCGCCTAGGCCAGCCTTGCTATGCAAGGCACCCTTGCACCTCGCTGCTTCTCACGGGTCCCGTGCCCATAGGTGCACGCGTCCGCAGCATTGGCTAGCCTCGCTATGCGAGGGTGCAGCCTCACTACACCTTGTTCCGCCACAAACACCCCCCGCGCCTTGGTTTCTCATGACATGTATAGTTTGGAGCCTCCTCGATATATGCACGAGGAATGCTTGGAAACACCAAACGGGTATGTCAGATAATCATTAGGCGCCAAACATGAATTGATGAGGATGACTGGGTACAAGGTACATACACTGATATAGGATGTACGATCATGAAGAGGTCAGAGGCGTGGCCCTGTCATCCGCGTCTGATGAGTAGTGGCGGTACAAACTTGTACGGAGAGTGGAGGCACTACCTAAGCACCCCCGATAATATTCCAGAGTCCACAGTACGATGTCTTGCACCACTACTTGGGCATTGTCAGGGTAAACACCACTATGTCCTGAGCCATTACCCTGACCCTATACCTGCATACGTCCATGTCCCCTGGGACCTACTTGTATCAGGGGCCAATAGAGCCCACCTATAAATAGGTTTCGACCCCTCAGGTTAAGGTGTTGGAAAACTGATTATATGAAGAGACGTTTAAGAAATATATGATCTTTGTCCCATTGTAGTTCTGATTTTTCTGTTGATTCAAGTTCTTTCCATCTTATTCTTAGCTATCTTTAGTAGAATAATCTGAGTTTTCTAACCTTAAATCGTTGACGAGTTCTTACCGTCAACACCTATCTAGACTAATATGACCTAATCTTAAGTGCCAAAGATACGTGCCATTTTCTTTAGAAACCTTTTGTCTTTTGCTACTTTGTGGATTAGCCACTTTGAATAATTCATAATTATTGAGCGATTTTTCAATTGGATTAAGCATGTACAGCCCGTCTTTTTGTTTTGCATGACAAATATTGTTCCCATTCTTTGAAATTAAAAACACATTATTATAAAAAGAAATGCCAAAATTTTGTTCATGTAACAAAGATAAAGAAATAATGTTTCTAGTAATTTCAGGAATAAAGAGAACATATTCAAAACTAGAAAATTTTTCTTAAAATTTAAACGCACTGTTCCACATGCTTTAGCTGAAACAAGTGCTCCACTTCCCACTCTCATAGTCATCTCTCCTTGCTCCAACTGCTTTGCAGACTCAAGCATCTGCAAACAAGAACAAACATGGTTAGTGGAACCAGAATCAACTATCCATGATGATTTATTATGGTCCACCATACAGCTTCAAGTACAGGTAAATCTAATTTACCTTTCTTTTTCTCTTTCAGCTCGGTGAGATACTTTGGACAGTTTCTCTTCCAATGATCGTCGACATTACAATGGAAACACTTTCCTTTGGGTGCTTTTTGTTTGGGGTCATTGTTCTTTTTGTTCTCGAGTGCATTGGATGACTTCTTTGTCTTTTTCGGATTGTCCTTTTTAGGTTTGCAGTCATTGTTATTGCTTTTCATTTTCTTCTTAGAAGAAGATGGTTTGGCTTCAACAACATTTGCTTCAGCCTGACTTGAGATTGTCTTGTTCAAAGACTCAAAAGTTGTAATTCACTCAACAATTGTGTCATGTTAAATTCTAATTTTTTCATGACATAATTTGTTGTGGATGTAGAAAAAGCAGGAGTTAAAGACTCAAGTATAATGCTTACTTGTGTCTTTTCATCCATGACTGCTCCGTGCGTCTCAACTTCATGGAGTACATTGATCATGTTCAAGACATGCTCACGCACAGATTGACCTTTCTTCATCTTAGCATTCATGTAGGTTCTAGTAGCCTCATGACGACTTTGATCAGATGGGCGCCCAAATATTTCCTTAAGAGATTCTAGTATCTCAAAAGCAGTTTCCATGGATTCATACTTTGTTCGTAAGACATCACTCATGCTTACAAGCATATAGCACTTAGCTTTGTTATTGGATTGAATACATGCATCATATTTGTCCCGAACATGTTTCGGGGTAGTGGCGCCAGGTTCTTCGGGACATTCATCATTTAGGACAAACTTGTGGTTTTCGCTAACCAACAACAGATTCATATTTGATTTCCATTTTGTGAAGTTATCACCAGTTAATTTTTCTTGTGCGATTAAAGCAGTGATTGGATTACCAGAGATAGACATATTCTGAATAAAATAAAAAATACAAATATTATTATATTTAGAAAAATAAATATCAAAGTTTCGGAAATTAAACGTGATGTATGAGCACAATTAAAACACATAATTTTTTTTTTAATTTCCACGATAAAACTTTCTAACAATTAAAGTGACGCCTTAGGGTCGGTCAAATTAATCTTAGAGAATTTATAAGACATTCTTATCTTTATTGTTTAAAACTTAAAATAACTCATTATTTTCTCTTTTAAACATTAAAGTACTGCTTAGTTTGGTCAAGTTATGATTATCCACTGCAAAAGCTTAATCATAACTTTGTGAGTGTAACCCAATATTTCAGAGTTCATGACTTAACTTAGGACATGCCACCTTAGGGTCGGTCAAACCTAAAATACATCATTAGTTTCTATCTTTGTAAGAAATATAACCTTGATATTGACATGTCTAGACACCTTCCTGAGGGGGACGGAAACAAAGACGTCGCGAGGCGCTATTCATATCTCACGATATTATATTAATATTGGAGACCATGGGTTATGTTGAGTTATCAACCCTCTCCCACTCACTATTTTGAAATAAGTGTTTTTAACCTAATTAATTCCAAATTAATTGTAAATTCTTTAAACTTTATGAATATAATTAAAATTGGTAAGAAAGCATGTTTCTAGGTCCATATCCAATTTTAAATAACCAATTATATTCATCTAAACTTTACTAAAAAATAATTTTAAAATAAAGTCGGTTTAAAGAAATTAAGTCATAAAGACTTAAAAAAAAAATGGTGTGATATTTTACCAAGTTTTCAAAGAATAAAACTAAGTAATTTATATGCAATTGGTTTCACAAAACAAATCATATAAATATATGGGACAATCCTAATAATCATGTTTCTACCAATGAGATGCATGATAATAACTGTGTGGGTTTTTTATGTATGGCACAAAATGAATGAACATATTATCATTCACATGAAAACAATTATTTAAATAAATAAGCAATAAATGTTGAACCGGGTGCTTTTGGGTATTTCTAATTTTACAACCTCTTTATAAAATTAAAATAAAATAAAAAACTGCCTAGATCTCCATCAGGCTTCTTCACTTTACTTTCGATAGGATATGTGTCGTTGGTCCAGAATAATAATAAGAAAACAATTTTCTAATTATCTTGATTAATTAAACCAAAACTTTGAAATAATCATAATTTTATTTTCCACTAATTAAAAGAGAAATAAATTTAATTAAAATATGTTATTTTAAAAAAAAATTTAAATAAGATATTTAAAAAAGTTTGTTAGGATAACAAAAATATCTCATTATTTAAATATAAAATTTCTAACAAATAGGATATTTAACATTTTAATTTTTTTTAAATAACAGATTAATTTCAGAAAAATAAAAAAAATTATGGACCAGTAAGACGGGGACACGTACCACTGAAAAGTGCTGTCGGGGCCGACTGTACGAAACCGTACGGACGAGTCCGTACGATGTCCCCGACAGCGGCTCGGAGGATGGCCTCGGAGGAACACTGGCTGAATTTTGAATCCCGGGCATAGTTTTGACTTTGTGTGATCGGAATTACAATTTTATGGTTTCAAAAACCAAATAAAATTACATAAATCCTATGCCCGTTAATGGCTTACACAATGATATAATCATAAACAAATCCTAACCCAAAAACACCATACAATTAATGATTCAACATTCCCATGCATTCAATCATATTAAGTCATCCATTCATTCATCATAAATAAATAAATACATAAAACTAACCTCACACAGATTCAATATATATATGTATATATGTGAAGATGGCTCTGGTACCATTTGTTGGTTTTTTTTTATCAAATCAGAGATTATACGCAGCGGAACAACAATCAAAATTGTTAATTTAACCCCACAAGATTTCTAGATCTACTTCTTCACATACATATATATATATTGAATCAAAGAGATGAATAGAAAATTACCTCAAGTCCTTCCTTGCTGCTATCTTTTTGTACGGCAAATCCTTGAGATCTTACACCAAGATCTTCCAAAATGTTCTCAACACACAAAGAATGAGTGTGGGCTCGATCTATTTATCAGATGTTCTCAACACATGAGGTTTGATAAGTTTGGACCTAAATTTGTGAAGAACAATGACCTATGCTTGTAGCACTGTTCTATTTCTCTCAGGGAGATTTCAGGATATATTTTCTATCTCTGAAAAGTCTCGCTCTGAAAAACTGATCTCCTATATTTAATATACCCAATATATTAAAAATAAATTGTTATCCAAAAAAAAAAAAGCATGGATGACATGGCAAATATTTAGTACACGTGGCTAACATCTGGCAGAGCTCGTGCTCGACCATCGACCAGGAAGACATCTACTGTCACGACGTTCGATCTCTTCATACGACCAGCCTGGTCGTACGCATGCTATACCCGGAAAAGATCCTAGGCAGTTAAGATAGTATCCGAAATTATCTCCCATGATTTCCTGAGTATCCGATTATTTAGGAAATAATATCTGTAACAAATTAATGTAAATCCTCCTTGAGCCTATAAATGGAGAAGGAGGGCTCAAAGGAAAAGGATCTTCTTCTTCTTCTTTTTTTCTTTCTGATCACTAGAGATTAGAGTTATCTTGTTTGATATACTGTCTTGTTCTTCAAAGGTTGGTGAAACTCATTGAACCCTAGTTCTTTGATCACTCCTTTGAATCCTATATCAATAACAATTCAAGTGGACGTAGGATATTACCAGATTCTGGGGCCGAATCACTATAAACTCTTGTGTTCTTTATTATTTCGTCATCACACTCTTTCCAATGTGTTTGTCCACATCAAGAAAATTTGACTCCGTGTCAGTTGGCTAAAATCAAGGTCAACATTCTGGTGCTTTCATTGAGAGCTTGATTCATTATCGTTCAAAGATCAATGGCGAAAACTACCAAGAAAACTGGACAGGCGGCCGGCGCTGCACCATCTCACCCGCCTCCTCCTCCTCCAAACGTGGCTGAGGATGAGCCACATTTGGAATTTGATGAGGAAGAAATGGACTCTGAAACGCTAAAGAGTACCCTAGGGGTATTACAGGAGGAACTGGCCAATTTGAGGGCCGGCCAGGAAAATGCTGCCAAAATCATGGCGCGGCAGCAACAAGAAATTGAACGGCAGCGCCTGGAGCTGAGTGAAAGACAGGCGGAGATGGATCGTCGCTAGAGGGAGGCCATGGCAGCCCTACAACTAGCTAGGAATCAGGCTGCACCCGCCTCGCAGCCTGATCAACCTGCAAATGGGCCACCCCACATGGGTCCCAATCCTAGCCCGCTTATCCAACCCCCGAGCCCACAAAGGCCCGAGCATCCACCGGCACCTCAGGATGATGTCCCGCAGATGGAACCTGAGGCACAACCTCTATCCTAAGCTGGTCACAGTAATCCCCCGCAGCAGAGGCAGAATAGGGCCGGGCAGCCGCCTCGCAGTCCTAGATGCCACAAGGGCGACGAGCCAAACCCTCCGAGCAGAGGACAACGTCCACCTGGTAACAGGAGGAACTCAGAGTTAAGCTCTGCGGTCCGAGGCCCCCCACGGCATGATAATGCACGGGGACCTACCGACCAACGCAGGCCACCCTCTAACGCTCAAGAGTTTCCAGCCCGGGAAGGCAACCGAGGGAATAGTCGATCCCACCAAAGCTAATCAAGATTCAGAGATGGCCATGGTTATAACAAGGTCGACTCAGGCAGGGGAAATGCCAGTCAGAGGAATGAAGAAAGAGGTGGAGGCAGAAGCCAGCCACCTCAGGATGACCAACCCGACAGATGGGACGATGGGGGGCAGCCCAGGAAAAATAACGTCTTCAACCAGCTTGGAGCTAGCGAGCAGTGGAGGAGAGATGAAGATTTGAGAGATATACTCAACGATCGCCGCGAGCAGCACGACGAGTACGTCCTCCCAGCACCGGAGGCCACGACGATTCCTGGTGCCGTGCAGACCCAAATAGATGCACTCAACCAAGCAGTGCAACAGCTGGTCGGGGGGAGAACATCTTATATCGACCACGATAGGAGAAAAGGCACTCCTTTCGTCTAGAGGATAGCTATGGCAGAAACTCCTAGCAAGTTTAAGATGCCTACGCTTCCAAACTTTGACGGGTATGGTGACTCGGTATCTCATGTCAACAAGTTTGAGATACAGATGGACATTCAGAAAGTGTCCAAAGACGATCGGTACAGGATCTTCCCTGCAACACTTTCTGATGCCGCACAGGAGTGGTTTTTCAAATTCCCTCCTGCAAGTATAGTTTCCTGGGAAATGTTCGTAAAGGAGTTTTACAGACAGTTCTACACGGGTCGTGTGCACCCGACTGAGGTAAACCAGCTGGTCGAAATACGCCAGCAAGACGGAGAACCACTGAAGGACTACGTCCAGCGCTTTATGCGAGCAGCTGCTGGAGCGAAAACAGTGGGAGACGAAGGCAAGATGATGGCCATAACCGTAGGGGTTAAACGCCACACGCCTCTCTGGGACAGCCTCAGAAAACATGGAGTAAGAACTACCCAGGAATTCTTAGATCGAGCTGATCGATACATCAAGCTCGAAGATGCTATTGCCAATGAAGGAAAGCCCCCAGACAAGGATAAGGGGACTGCCGAGCCCGCCAAAGCTGCCAATGGGTCCAAGCCCAACGGCAAAGGCAACGGGAACGGCAACGGCAAGAACGGAGGGAAACAGCCACATAATGAGCCTTCCACCTCTGACAATAAACGTTCCAAGGATAACCGTTATGAACCTCGGTTCACTAACTATACTGCCCTTATTGAGTCTCGGGGAGAGGTTTATTAGGCCACGATTTCCAGCGTGCCTTATAAGAAACCTGCTCCCATTCAAAAAGATATTTCGAGAAGAGACACTACCAAGTTCTGTCGTTATCATAACGACTACGGACACGATACCAATGAATGCAACCAGCTGAAGGATGAGATCGAGTTCCTTATTAGACAAGGACACTTGAGAAGGTATATACGGGCCTCAGGAAATTCCCAACGAGAAGCTCCAGGTGGCAACGAGCAAGTGCCCACACGCCAACGCTCGCCACCTTTGCAGCCTGACCCCGTAACTGGCACATTGTTAACCATCTGTGGGGGCCCGCACCTCGCGGGAAACATCGGAAAGGCCAGAGAACGATATGCTCGGACTCTGCGTCACGACCAGGACATCGAGATGATGACTGTGGATGACCGCGCACCAAAAAAGGCTCGGTCAGAAGAGGGCGAAATAACCTTCTCTGATAGCGACGCCCAACATATCCGGTTCCCACATTCCGATCCGCTGGTCGTGGATGTCCAAATGGCCAACATGATGGTGAAGAGAGTGCTAGTTGATACAGGAAGTTCGGTGAACATCCTGTATAAGTCTCGCTGGAACGCATGAAGTTGTCCGTTAAGGACCTGGACCCCTGCAACCAAACAATATACGACTTCTCTGGTGAGGGACTCGCCCCCGCAGGGTCAATCAGACTACCAGTGACAGCAGGTACAGCGCCTGCTACCAGGACATTACTCGCTACTTTCATAGTAGTTGATTGTCCTTCGGCGTACAATGCCGTCATTGGGAGGCCTATACTGGTTGATCTACGGGTCGTCACCTCCATATGGCACTTGGCCATGAAATTCCCAACAGACGCAGGGGTAGGACGCGTGTTGGGAAACCAGAGGGAGGCCAGGAGTGCTACAACGCCTCAGTCACGAAGGCGAAGAAGGGAATGTCAAAAAGCACTCCCCTAGATAGGTTGTAGATGGCGATTGATACACAAGCCCAATCCGGTGATGAAGTCACCAAATAGGGTGTTTCCCAAAGTGAGGATAGAGATTTAGATCCTCGCTTTGGGGATTTTGAAGAAAATGTTGGACCCGTCGAGGACCTAGAAGAGGTCCAACTTGACGAGAAAGACCCAACCAAAGTCGTGAAGGTCGGGAAAAACTTAGAACCAACCACGAAGCATGCACTGGTGGAGTTTTTGCGGAAAAACCAAGAAGTCTTTGCCTGGTCGCACAAATACATGGCTGGGATAGATCCTGCAGTAATCAGCCACGTCCTGAACATAGACAAGAGTTTTCCACCCGTGCAACAGAAAAGAAGGCTGTTCGATAAGGATCGCCCGAGAGCCTTAAAAGAGGAAGTCGAAAGATTAAAGGAAAATGGGTTCATCAGGGTGGCGTTTTATCCATCGTGGGTCTCTAATCCAGTACTGGTTCCCAAGCCTAACGGTAAATGGCGAACCTGTGTGGATTTTATAGACCTCAATAAAGCCTGCCCGAAAGATTGCTTCCCACTCCCAAGGATCGACCAGTTGGTCGATGCTACTGCAGGACACGAGATCCTCTCCTTCATGGATGCGTATTTAGGCTACAATCAGATCAGCATGCATCCCCCTGACGAGGATCACACCAGCTTTCAGACCGATAGGGGGTTATACTGTTATAAGGTAATGCCCTTCGGACTAAAAAACGCAGGTGTGACTTACCAGTGATTGGTTAACCACATGTTTAAAGAATTAATCGGCGTAAACATGGAGGTGTACGTAGACGACATGCTGGTAAAGTTGAAAAAAGCAGAAGGACATGTGAAGGATTTACGAGAGTGCTTCAACGTATTGAACAAATACCAAATGAAATTAAATCCTCTCAAATGTTCCTTCGGAGTCGGATCAGGGAAGTTCTTGGGGTTTATTGTCAATTCAAGAGGAATCGAGGCCAACCCCGATAAGATAAATCCCTGATTGACATGAAATCGCCAGAGAAGATCAAGGATGTACAAAGTTTAACTGGGAGAATTGCCGCCCTAAGTAGATTCATTTCCAAATCAACGGACAAATGCATCCCTTTCTTCAATCTACTTAGGGGCCACAAGAAGTTCGAATGGACAGGAGACTGCGAGCAAGCTTTCCAGGCCTTAAAAGCCCATATGGCACAGCCTCCTATCTTATCAAAGCCCATCGAAGGAGAAACTTTGTTCATTTACCTAGCGATCACTGAAGTTGTTTCTAGTACGGTACTAGTACGAGAGGAAGAAGGCGTACAAAAAGCGGTTTACTATGTAAGCAAGAGGCTAGTCGGAGCAGAACTGAGGTATCCTCCCATCGAGAAGTTAGCAGATTGTTTAATCTTGGCCTCAAGGAAGCTACGTCCTTACTTCCAAGCCCATCCCATTACAGTTTTAACTGACCAGCCCCTTCGGCAAGTCCTCCAAAAACCAGAGGTGGCTGGGCGTTTATTAAAATCGGCAGTCGAACTAGGGCAGTTCGATATTACATATTCACCACGAGCAGCAGTAAAAGGACAAGTCTTGGCTGATCTTATTTCGGAGTTCACCGAACTCCCAGACAACGAGTAGTGCGAAAAGCCTAGTGCGCCTGAGCCACAAGATGAAGCTCCTTCGTGGAAGTTATTCACAGATGGGTCGTCCAACGAATCTCACGCGGGAGCAGGGGTGATCTTGATAACGCCAGAAGGGCATCGATTTCACTGCGCCATTAGGTTCGACTTCACCGCGTCAAATAATGAAGCCGAATACGAAGCACTCCTCGCCGGATTAAGAATGGCAAACGACATGAGTATAAAGGTGCTGGATATTTACAGTGATTCACAGCTGGTAGTGAATCAAGTTCTAGGGGAATATCAAGCACGAGGCGTGAAAATGGTGGCCTACTTGAACAAAACAAAAGATCTGTTGGCCCAGTTGGAGAAGTATACCCTCCAGCAAATACCTCAGGATCAGAATTCGAACGCAGATGCCTTAGCCAAACTCGCAAGCGCAAAAGATGCTGACACTTTGAATATTGTGCCAGTGGAATGATTGAGCGAGCCTAGCATACGAGCAAGTGAAACTAGTATGGAGATCCGAATAGAAGATACGTGGATGGCGCCTTACTTGGAGTATCTGACCGATGGTGTACTACCAGTAGATAGAAACAAGGCCAGAACTCTTCAAAGGCAGGCTGCTAGGTATATAATGGTCGATGGTGTTCTATACCGAAGAGGATATTCCATGCCACTGCTCAGATGTATTACACCAGAGAAAGCTAAGGAGCTAATGAAGGAAGTACACGAAGGCTTCTGCGGGGTTCACGCTGGGGGGCAAAGTTTGGTGAAAAAGATTCTAAGGCAAGGCTATTTCTGGCCGACTATGAACAAAGATTCAATGGAGTTTGTGCGAAAATGCGATAAGTGTCAGAGATTTTCCAAAATCCCACGCGCAGCTCCAAACGAGTTAAAACAGATGCAGAGTCCTTGGCCTTTTGTAGTATGGGGCATAAACTTGATTGGATCCTTGCCAACGGGAAAAGGCGGAGTGAAGTACGCAGTTGTAGCAGTCGACTACTTCACCAAATGGGCCGAAGCTGAGCCACTCGCTACCATAACGACCAAGAAAGTTCTTGACTTTGTCATCAAGAATATTGTTTGCCGATATGGTTTGTCTCGAAAGATTGTCTCAGACAACGGAACCCAATTTGACAGTGACTTATTCACCGACTTCTGCGAAAGGCTCAGGATTATTAAAAGCTTTTCTTCAGTCGCGCATCCACAAGCAAACAGGCAGGTCGAAGCAGTGAATACAATGCTTAAGGACACCTTGAAGAAAAGGCTTGACGACGCAAAAGGAGCATGGCCAGAACAGCTGCCTGAAGTCCTCTGGTCGTATAGAACTTCTCATCGAACAGCAACAGGTCATACTCTGTTTTCCTTAGCATACAGATATGAAGCTATGTTGCCCGTAGAGTTAGATCCCCCCTTGCATCGACGCATTACATACGACCAGAGCTAGAATAGCCAACTAATGATGGAGTCCCTAGACTCAATTGAAGAAATACGAGAACGAGCCCAACTCCGAATTGCTGCGTACCAGCAAAAGGTCACCCGGTATTTTAACTCAAAAGTAAAAGAAAGGAAATTCAACGTCGGTGACCTAGTGCCACGACGAGTTTTCTTGAATACCCACGACCCCACTGCTGGAGTGCTCGGACCAAACTGGGAAGGACCTTACCAGATTGAAGAAGTCCTTCATCCGAGCACCTACAAACTTGCACGCTTAAATGGAGATCTCGTTCCACGCTATTGGAATGGAGAACACCTGCGCAAGTATTATCAGTGAACAATCCTTCTTAAAGGACTGGCTTGTATTAATTTTTACTTTTTACAAGTTTCGAAAAAGGGTTAGCCACGTTGTATGGCTAATCGCTTATAAGTGTAAGATCTTTTAAAAAAAAAAAAAAGAGATCACTCATACAGACATGATTAGTCCATTTTAATACGAGATTATAAGGGACTGTGCGCAACCAGTCATTCTTGCCAACCTTTGTAAATTTATTTTTACAAGTATTTGTTCATTACGTGTGTTGTTTTGTTGTATTATAAGTGTTATGTTTACTATCGAGCAGTAATGTTCGCACAGGTCATGGTAAAGGCAAGTGACCAAGGACCTAAAGCTCCTCGATCACTTGGGGGGCATACAAGGTACATCGATAGCAAAGCATACCTAAGGGTATGTAAACACATGAACAAAATGAGTGAAAGCATGCTATGGTACTTAAAGCATTTTTCAAAATTTATGTTTTGTTAAATCAAACCAAAGTACTATGCTAAGTTCAGTCATGCGAACAGATGTTATAATAGATAAAAACATTATAATATCAATAAGGAAATCTTTTACACCGCGAGCAGTATTGCTCGGATGTAATTGTTCAATTAAAAGTAAAAAGCTTTTACACCGCGAGCAATATCACTCGGATGTAATTGTTCAGTAATAAGTAAAAAAGCTGCCCTTGCAGCAATAAAAATAACTTGTCTTTACAAACAAACCCGTGGGCCATCAAAACAAAATAAAAGAAATTTTTTTACTAGGCAGGAAGGTCCTGAGGATTAGGGGGAGTGCCCTGGTCGGCAGGAGGACCAGCTTCAGCATTAGCAGCAGGAGCCTTAGCCTTAGCCTTCTCGTCTGCCTCCAACCGGGTGGCGCACTGCGCCATCAGAGTTCTCTTCAACCGCTCAGAAAGATAGTTGAAGTTGGCCTCCCGGTTGTGCTTTCAGAAGTCGTAAAAGCATAGGAGGGTGGCCTCCTTATACTTCTTAAAGTTCGTGGCCCCTTCCTCCTCAACCTCCTGCACTCTCCCCTTGAGCTCCTGCACCCGCTCTTCGAGCTTCTTCTCCTCATACCTGCTGGTGGTCAGATCGAGTCTAAGCTGCTTACACTCTTGGGTGACAAGTACGGAACTTTCCCTCCATTTCTGCCGCTCCTCGTTGGCTTTCTTCAAGGCCCCTTGGCTGTCATGAAGCTCCTTGGTGAGAGTGGCTTGGTCCTCGCACAGTTGCTCATTCATCTTGGACAGCTCCTTGTTCTCCTCAAGTAGCTTGTTGTTCTCATCCTCAAGAGCTTGCTTAGCCTGGGCAAGCCTAGAGTTGAAGTTCTGTCCCCAAGAAACCAACGCCCTAGCACGGCACCAGCTAGCAGTTAAAGACAGCAGCCCCTGATGACAAAGAATGAGATAAAGTAAGGAAAAGAAGTCAGTCATAAATGATGAAGTAGCAGAAGATAACTTACGCTGACTGTCTCATTCAACCCTCTGTTGATGATTTGGTCAACCTCCATTGAGGCATTTTCATTGATGGCGGCCTGGCTGCGTCTGTGCTTCGAGAGCTTGTAAATCCTCTCCCTGGCCGACCCGACCACGAGGCTGGACAGGGAGCCTTCGAGCAAGTTGTCCAATGCCTCCTTGTCAGCGGCCCTAGAGGAGGGCTGTGGATTCACAGGTGTGGGAGTCGACTGCTCGGTGGGGGGCGAAGGTGTCATGTTCTCCTTGGAAGTTGTAGCGGCATGGGCCTCTTCTGTTCGAGCCTTCTTCGAGGGGGTCTTGTTGCTTTCCCCTCGAGCCCTCTTGCCATCCTTCTTCGGGACAGAAGAGGCTGCGGCAGCCTGGTAATGAGCAAAGACGTCCTCGGAGTCCATACCTGCATCAAAAAGGAAACAACTCGAGCAGTAAGATTAAATGGACATAGGGGGAACAGAGATAAAAGTAAAAGGATTACAAGTAAAGTACCCGGGCTACAACTACTGGTCGTAGCATTATTTACTGAACTACCTTGTTCCTGGAAGAAATCTGAGTTTAAAGATGGAGCATTCCTAAAGTTGCCGTCCCCATCAAATAGATGAGAGGGAATTGTAAAATTATTTGAAAGCGAGATTATGGTACCGTTTACATCTGACAAATCTTCATAAAGTTCGGTAGGCTCGACAGCCTTTTGTTTTCCCTTGCCCTTCGGAACTGAAGTTTTCCCCGCTCGAGGGGGGGGGGGGGGCGGATGGCAGGTTCCCTAATCGTAACCCCAGTTGGCCGCCTCCGAGGAGGCGGTGCCTGAGGTTGCTGCTCGGGTTCCTACTCAGGTTTCGCGTCGGCTTGGACACCGCCCGCCGAGGGTTCATTCGTTGCAGATTAGGAGCCCCAAAGGCCGACCAGCCTAAGGTTGGCTTCGTTGACTAAGTTTTTTACACTCTTATCAGCATTCGGCATGCTGGCTAAGAGTGTTTCCCTTGAATCCATCCCTGGAGTAGGGACTGGACATAACCATGGGCCTGGAACACAATGGATGTCAAGATATTATGACAGAAAAACACTAAGTAAAGAAGCTAATCGCTTAAGAATTTTTACCTCCTCGGGTGAAGGCCAGGTTGTCCGCAGCAAGGTCAGGAGTGAGGAAGTATTCATGATGATACTTCCCCAAATTATCGATATGGGTGGTGTTGGACAAAAAAGTGCGTCCGGACTCCTGATGGCAGAAATGAAAAAACCACGTACCATCTTGGTTGGGGTTGGATTTAAGGTCAAAGAGAAAATTGACCTCGTGGGGGGAAGGTATTGGCCATTTTTTGAGCTTATAAAGGATATAGAGCGCGGCCAGCATTCTATATCCGTTCAGGGTGATTTGAAAGGGGGCTACTCCGAAGTAATTAGCCACCCCCTGAAAAAACGAGTGAAAAGGCAGGGTGGCACCTGCCTCAATGTGGAATCTCAACCAGGCGCTGTATGGCCCGCCTGGCAAGTTGGCGCGCTGGTCGGTAGAAGGTTTGACTAAGGTCACACCAGTCAGATTATATCTGTTTAAATAATTGGCAATCATCCACAGAGTCACCGTACTTTGAGGGATGATGTGCCACGCAACGGTTGGTTGATCGACATGGCGAGGGCGGGCACGCCTTTGAACATTGGTCTCTGGAGCGAATTCGCCTCAACCACTGGTCGAGGGGGAATTAGCAGAAGGTTGGCCTGAGGAGTTAGGATCTTTCCTTTTTCGAGCCTTTGTTTTTGTTCGGGCCATTCTCTGATTCGGGACTGGAGGACTGTTTGAGCTAGGGCGAGAAAAGGGGATTTCTGGTATCAAGGTAGATGGGTTCTCTTCGCCTTCAAGTAGTTGGGCTAAGAGGTCGTCCTGAATAGGTCTTTCTCCCCCCCAAGGATCTTGCATATGAACTGCAAACAGACAATGGAGGAGATAAGACACAGTCCGCGAAGTAGTGTGGAAGACTGGGATAACGTTGCTCGCGCCTAAAAAACCAGCAGCATCCTACTCCTATACTAAGATTCGGCACTAATAGTTTGAAAAATGGATTAAAAGAGGAAGTAAACTGTTTTCTGAAAGAGAACTATTTCGACTCCTAAAGGGCGGGAAAAAACACAGTTTTTTCAACTAGCTTAAAGATTGAATTATTACGTCGATCTTACGCCCTAAGCCTATGATCCTTACTATCAAACTAGGTCCTAACCTATACAAAGCATAAAGGCGCCCTCTTACCAAGCAGTGGAAAGTTTATACAAGAAAAAAATCCTCGCAAAACCCTATTCAAGAACAAGGAAATTACAGAACCTAGAAACGGCATGCATGGTATAATGAAAAGTTTAAAGTGACAAGGTGATTACCTGGGCGAAGATGTAGATTCGGAAGAGAAGGAAAAAGTTCGAGTCGAGAAGATCCTCGGTTAGGCGACTGACTGGTTTCGAAGCTCTGTACTCTGAAGGCAAGGTTCTTGAAGTTCATGACAAAGACGGTAAGATAAACTTTTTTGAGAAGAAAAAGAAGGTATTTATGGGGACCGAGGTATGGCCAAAAAGTAGCAATCATTATTTTTAATTCTTGAAACATGGGGAAGTGTATAAGCCGTCAATTTGTTTCTTGGAAACCGAAAAGGCTTGATTAGACATAATCATGTCACGGTTTTAAAAAATGCACGGGGATCCTGACAGACATCATGGGGATATCAACGGTTGTTCCCTTAAAGTTTCTTTATTGCTTGTCGCACTAAACCAACTTGGGGGGAAAATGTTATCCAAAAAAAAAAACAAGCATGGATGACATGGCAAATATTTAGTACACGTGGCTAACATCTAGCAGAGCTCGTGCTCGACCATCGACCAGGAAGACATCTAATGTCACGACGTTCGATCTCTTCATACGACCAGCCTGGTCGTACGCATGCTATATGCTGAAAAGATCCTAGGCAGTTAAGATAGTATCCGAAATTATCTCCCATGATTTCCTGAGTATCCGATTATTTAGGAAATAATATCTGTAACAAATTAATGTAAACCCTCCTTGAGCCTATAAATAGAGAAGGAGGGCTCAAAGGAAAGGGATCTTCTTCTTCTTCTTTTTTGCTTTCTGATCACTAGAGATTAGAGTTATCTTGTTTGATATACTGTCTTGTTCTTCAAAAGTTGGTGAAACTCATTGAACCCTAGTTCTTTGATCACTCCTTTGAATCCTATATCAATAACAATTCAAGTGGACGTAGGTTATTACCAGATTCTGGGGACGAACCACTATAAACTCTTGTGTTCTTTATTATTTCGTCATCACACTCTTTCCAACGTGTTTGTCCACATCAAGAAAATTTGACTCCGTGTCAATTGGCTAAAATCAGGGTCAACATAAATAATATTATTTATTTTAAACAATTTCAAAATAACTTATCAGTTATCAGATAATAATATTTTAAATCATATTAAAATATCTCATTATTTATTTAATATTTAAATAACTGAAATTGTTGAACCAAGATTCTTCTAGAACCTTCTTGTGCGTGTAGCACAGTGACTGTGCACTATGCTACACGCCCAACTCATGCCAGGGAGGGCATGTGATTTTCCCAATTTTCATAATTATTTAAATACCAAAATCCCAAAAATAAATTAATTCAAAATTAATTATATTTTTGTTAAATCAAATAATTAATTAATTACACATAATTATACAATAATTATGTTTAGTGCATAAAAAAATATTTTACTTATCAAATAAGTCATTTTGCTCATTTTTTGTATTTATCTTTATTAGTGTTTGTTTGAGCCATTTCGGGGACCATGGACCTATAACATTAACCTCCAATAAATTAAGACTAAATAATTAAATTATTTAATCATAATAGTTAATTTATTAATTTTGATATTTCTCAACTATAAATTCAGAATTGAACTCTTTATGTTATAGATATACTTTTATAGAAATCTTATTTTAAGTTGTCAATTGATATAACCATCTTACAATAGTTCAACTCTCTAATTAATTAGTTTATAAATTAGAATGGAAGAATTACCATTTTACCCTCTAATTTACTTCTTATTCCTTAAGTACCATTAATTCACTAGTGAATAATTAATCTATAATCTAATTATAGATTTGAGCTCAAAATCATTCAGTTCCAGAATTAACCCTTAAGGGAACCAATATACAATCCGTTAGGAAAGATTAGATTCCGTATTGTTGATACATGTTCCCAGCCATCCATGATATTAAATCTCCAAAACAAAAGTCATTAGCCTCAATCTATGAAGAGACCTTAACGAATGAATTAAAAGATTTAATAAACATAAACAGGAGTTCATGAACACTCAGGATTTAGGTTGATCTATAAATGATCATCAGTTATGATATGAATTACAAATCTTTATTATTAAATGGTTTTTGGATAAAGACTTTTATTCATATCGCTCATTCTCATATATAATTATATTATATAAAGCACATTTACCGAGATGTCTTACCACATCAATAATCTGAATCTAGATTATTTGTATCAACATGATACTCAGTAAACCGTACTTACAACCCTCTAATTAAACAATTTCATAACTTCAATTTGTTGTTGACTATTTTTATTCATTCATGTGATCTTAATTCTCTCGTACTAATACAAGATCACATTCTCAATAATGAATATGAAATTTTTCTGATATTTAAAAAAATTATTCAAACAATAATTTAATAATCTAAATATAACAATAATAGACCATTGTATTTATTTATTCATTGAAATAATAAATGTATTTTACATGCTTTTAGGACATACTCCTAACACTTTTTGGGTCCAAAGTGTTTCTTTGCAGTATATGAGAGTACTCAAAATGTTTGGGAGCATTTGGAGATGTGTAAAGACCCGACTAACATATAGACCTATGACCTTTAAAACTACTATCTTTTGGATACATACATAAAATAATAGAACTTTATTTATTTATACATAGAAAATCCAAAAAAAAATACAAGATCCCATTGTATATACATAAAATCATAAAGAAAACAAAACCTTTATTTAAATGTTCAAATACTAAATGCGGAAATCATAAATACATATTTAAAAGACTCAAATGTCAACGTCATCCTCGATCGATCCCATCGGTTCATTCATTTAGTTCCTCGCCCAATACACATGCCAAAGCAACCTCAGATCCGTCCCGCCTTCCATGTTCATTTACCTACGCAATCTAAATAAAAAGGAATGAGCCTAATGCCCAATAAGGAAAAACTACTAAATCATAAACATAAAACACAAGACATGAAACATGAAACATAAAATATAAAAATGGACTACAATATTAATGGCCATTAACTCATTACTGTAGTATATGATAGAAATCACTATAGTCCTCTTGCTACTATTTAGAGGTAGGTTTAGATACAACTATAGTCTACGATAATGATAAAAAAAATCTCGAGATTTGCTATCTAAGCAACCATATTTCCCAAGCAACTAAAAGACATAAAAAAACATACAAACAAACACATAGCACATAAAATCTAACTTATTTTCCTTATCGAAAATCAAGGTATTGGAGAAAAATGTGGGATTAGAAACTCCTAAAACCAAACAGTAAAACCATGAGTTTCCTAAAAAGAAGATGAAAAGAAAATCTAAACCATCAAGATAAGAACTTACCGAAAACCTTAAGTTTCAAAGAAATCAAGTTCCTAACAAAAAGTCATTATAACGAGTTAGGATTGAACTAAAAGAAAAGGATAAGAGGAATAACAATGAACTAAACCTGAGGATTAAGAGTACCTTAGATAGCTTAGAGCTTTGATATATACCTCAAACACCGAAATCACACTATAGCTTACCTCCCAAGCTTAGATTTGAAAGATTTTAACCCCAAAACCCTAGTGTTTCTCTCTAGAACAAAATTGGTAGCTTGGTGGCTCTGAGAAGTGTTTGAAAGATGATGCAAATGGCTGAGTGAAGGGTCTTATTTATAGAGTTCAAGGAGTGAAACTAACTGTAGAGTCCAAGAACTTTACTTAACTAATTGTTTAGTAGTATTATAGTATGTTTAGTGTTATCTTTGTTACTATGGATTTTTGGTTCAGACCAGGAATTATTTGGACACTCATAGTAGTACTTATAGATTTTCTAAGTTTAATCTATAGTTTAAGAATATTAAGTATAACCTAAGGTTTGATTAATATGACTGATATTAAGGATTATATTTATTATACTATAAGGTTTAGACATCAACCAATAGGATTTTAAGCACATGTTATGAATGGTGATTAAGGATTAAGTATTTTTGAGGATTTAATTTAATAAAGAGTAAAGTTTGAATGTTATAGGGTCAGTCAGCAGCTTTGAGTACGTTGAAGGCTTAGTCAAGGCTGTTTACTTCATTCAAACTTAGCTAAAAATGTGTAATTTCGTGTTTAAATATTCAGCGTGTGCCAATATATCGCAGCTATAGGGGGCGATATATCGCAGCACGTAGATACGGAAAACACGAGACGATGCACGGTCGCCTCGGGCATACTGGCCCAGGCGATATATCGCCTACAGGGGGCGATATATCGCCTCCTCCAGTATGTTTTCAAATGTTTTTGAATTCATTTCCTCTCAGCCATTCAAACTCCTTCAACAGTCCAGCATCTTTTGAACGAGTCTTCAGCCTCTGCTGAACGATTATTCAAATGATTTTCACCTAAAAAGCCATTATTTTTATTCAAGTAAAATCAAGATCCTTTCATTCCCAAACTCTATAAATAGGACCTAGTACCCAGCCATTATTCACCATTTGCTCTAAGTTCAGAAGCTGCTAGTGTTAAGTGAGTGTGAGAGTGTAAACACTTGGTTTGGGAAAAACTATAAGCTTAAACATCATAAGCTTATCAAACACTTTGGGAAATGAGTTCTATAGTATTTCGGTGGAGGTTAGATTGATCTTGCAAATCTTTGAGGTAAACCCGAAACTCTACTTCATTCATTTCATGTTATTTCCTTTCTCAAAACCTTCTACTCAGTCCCCTAACCTCATTCTTATTTTGGTTAGGGAATCCAAGTTCTTAAGCATATAAGTCGGTAAGTATGTTTTTTATGGTTTAGTCTTTCCATCCTTTTCATTTCTTCTTCTTCCTTCAACTCACTCTTGTTCATTATGGTTTTAGGAGTGTTCCAAAAAGTCCCAACCCAGTCCATTATATCCCGATAACTTTGGTAAGGAAAATAGGCTAGAATCAATATGTTATGTGCTTATGTTATCTATATGTTTTATGTTATTAAATGTGTTATGATATGTATATATGTTTGTAGGCTTGGGCATATGACCCATATGACTAACAAGACCCCAAATGGATTATGGGCATATGACCTACTTAGCTAGTAGGACCCCACTAATCCCATGGGCATATGCTTGTTTAGTCTATGGGACCCCAAGTAATAATGGCCATTATATTAAGTGTATGTTATATGTATTATGTTAAGTCTTTATGTTTTCTTATGAAATTATGTATATGACTATGTGTTAGATTTTCCTTGCTGGGCATTAGGCTCATTCCTTTCTGTTTTATGTGCAGGAAAATAAGCTTAGAGGCGGTAAGATTCGTGACGCTTGGAGGATGTGTATCGATGGTGAATGGAGTCAAGGGGCCGAGCGTTATTCGATTCGAGGATGTAGTTTCGGTTTTATGTCTTTTTACATGTATTTTCCGCACTAATTATGTAATGTCTTATTATTTTAAATTATGTTTTTGTTTTAAAGACAATGGGATCCCATATCTGTTTTGGTATTTACTTTGTAAGTAACTCTTATTTTTCAAGTTACTTAATAAAATTATGGTATTTTCGCAAATGTAAGTTCTTTTAAGGATTTTATGTATGGTTTCGTTAATGGTCCAAATAGTCTAGAGAAGTGGGTCGTTACACTAACTCCCTTTGAAATGAATAAAAATGGGATTTTCCACTCAACAAATGTCCAGAACTCGGTCAAAATTGTTCAAGAGCAAGTCCAAGTTGTTGAGGGTTGTTTCTAACTTCAGATTCCATGGATTTTCAAAAATGGCTGATGGAGTTGATATATCGCCCCCTATAGGCGATATATCACTGCCCCATTTTGCTGAGGCTTCATGGTTTTGTTCATGCGAAGTCGACGTATTTTTCGTATCAACATAGGCGATATATCGACCCCTATATTTGCGATATATCGGCTTACGCTGATATACTAAATCACGTTTTTGCACATTTTAAGCACACTTAAAGCTGTTTAATTTAAACCACTTTCACTGAGTAATACGAGATCCTAGCATCTGAGGGAAGAATCTAGACTTCTTAGGTTTATCCTTGATTATTTTATTCATCTAAAATCCTTAATAAACATACATGTGACAAATGTCACATTCTTAATTATTCAATCTAAACCTTAGGTTATAATAAATAATATTTCTAGACCAACTTTAATAATTAAACTTTATGATAAAATTAATATTTCTAAACTATAGGGTAAACTTATAAAATTCATAACTATCTCTATGAGTTTCCAAATAATTTCTGGCTTGAACCAATATCCACGAAAACTAAAATACTACAGCATAAGATACTACTATCTAACTAAGTAAAATTCTGAGGCGCTACAGGATGTTTTAAGAGAATTTTTGGAGCGCCAAGTCATAGGCATCGACAATGAGGCGACGCATTGCTCGCCTTTGAAAGAGGTACCTAGGCGACTTGCCGCTTGGGTTGTCCGTACAAATCCGTACAATGACGTATTTTGGCTCCAAAATTCAAATTAAAATGCTCTAATCTCATTGATTGAGTCTAATGAGGTTCCTACACTATTTAAAGGGTTCATTTGAGTTAATTGGTGACTTAATCACTCACATGTCTCTCTCCCTAAAAGAAACCTCTCTCTCTCTAGCTTTCAAGATTACTAGTTTTCTCAAAGATCTTCATTGGTGTTTGCACTGTAGTTGGCGTGTAACACATTCCTGATTTGAGGGATGTGTTCCAACTACTTTCTTTTAATTATTATTTAATAATTATTTATTCAAAAAATATCTAATAACTTATCTTATCAGATTAATTAAATAATAAATATCATTTCAAATTCAAATCTAATTTGAATTATCATAAATATATTTTCAAATCATTGAAATAAATATAACTAATTAATTCAAAATTAATTATCTTAATTATTTAAATGTTATTTTCAAAAATTCCCATTTTATTTAAAAAATTTATTTTCGAAAATTATATTAATTAATTAATTAATTAATTTGTCTCAATTACATATTTGACCCTGAAGAACAAATTTCTTTCAAATATGCAATTTCTCTGATTTTTCCCGATTTCAACTCTTACCTTGAATAGTGTTGATAGAGTCATCTCGAGGACCTATGGAACTATAATATCAAGCTCCAATAAATTTATATTATTGATTAAAACTCTTTAATATAATAACCTTAATTTATTAATCTCAATATTATTCCACTAAAAATATGAAACTAATCTCTTGTAATTATAGACATTTATTTATTGAGTACCTTTAAATATAAAAAGTGTCCATCGATTTAATCATTACATAAAATTCAATCCTCCATTAATGATTCATAATTAAAGTAGGAATTGATTACTGTTTAACCTCTTTAATTATATCTTGTTTCCTAGTACCATTAACTTTACTAGTGAAAATTAATTCATAAACTGATTTATGAGTTTGAGCTCAAAAACCTTTCAGTTCCAAAAGTCAACCCTTAAGAGAACCATTATTCAATTCCTCTCAAAAAGATATAGATTCCATATTTGTATATTATGTCCCCAGCCATTTACATCAATGAGTTCCTAAAGCAAAAAATTTCAGCCTGATCATTTTGACAAACCATAACGAGTGAATTAAAGAACCCATATGACATAAACAATAGTTCATAATAACTTTAGGATTAAGATAAATTTGTATATGATCATCCAATTGATAAATTTAATTAATACTTATAAAGTAAATAATATTATGAAGTATTAATAACACATCAGGTCCCGTTCATTTATAACCATTTTATACAAAGTTTCTCCACTAAGATGTCCTACTACATCAGTAAGCCAGATCTAGATTACATGTATTCATAATACTAGTAAACCGTACTTACAGTATTTAATCCAAAGATTTCATATAACTTTATTTTACTACGAACTATTTAAATTTGTTCCATACAATCTTAATCCTCTCGTACCAATACAAGATTTTTGTCATAATAACGAACTTGAGAATATTCTGATATTCATATAATATTATTCTATCAATAATAATAAATAATCAATATATGCAAAAAAATTATTTCAATTATTTATTTCATAAAACACTGTTCAATACATATGCTTTAAAGGGCACTAATCCCAATAGTTTGTTGATGAAGTTCTTAAAGATGGAGATGGAGAGTATGTTCAGAAAAGCATTGGGAGGAGTCCGTTTAGTTTATTAGTTTTATTTTATTGAAGGAAAACTTTGTTTTTTGTTCAGAACAATTTTTAGTTTATTTCTTTTAGAAATTTAATTTCCTTTTACTGCATGTAGTGACATTTAAATAATTTTTTAAATATGATTATTCTTAAACTTATTTTAAATAGACATGTAATTATAAACATTCAGGTCATAGACGCTTTTGTCAAATGAACGATCACTTAATAACTTTGAGTAATTTAAATTAGCTAAACCAAAAGGTAATAAAAGACAAAAAAATTCAAAAGAGGATCTCACATATCAATGGGATCTAAGACTAGGTCATATTAGACTAGACAGAATAAATTGGTTAGCAAAAGAAGGACCATTGAGAAAACATATTGTTGGAACTCTTCCAGTTTGTGAATCTTGTAGAAGGTAGAATGATTAAACGTCATTTCTCAGTGAAAGGAAATAGATCCAAAGAACCATTAAAGCTTGTACATAGTGATGTGTGTGGTCCCATAAATGTACAGGCTTGAGATGGTTATGAGTATTTCATCACTTTCATTGATGATTATTCTAAATATAGTCATACTTTTCTAATGTTTAGGAAGTAAACATTTGGCAAGTTTAAGGACTTCAAAGTTGAGGTTGAGAAATAGTTAGGTAAAACTCTTAGGACACTTCGATCAGATCGAGGTGGTGAATGTTTGGATTTAGAATTTAAAGACTTCATGCTGGAGCATGGTATTCTATCCCAACTCACAACACTTGGAACACCACAACAAAATGGTGTTTCAGAAAGAAAAACAGGACCTTGCTGGACATGGTCAAGTCTATGTAAAGCTACTCATCTCTTCCTCTCATATTCTGGGGTTATGCACTTCAAACGGTGACTTACATTTTGAATGTAGTCCCATCTAAGACAATAAACAAGAAAACAGTAGAGTTTTGGAATTGTAACAAACCTAGTTTGTGCCATTTCCACACTTGGGGTTGTCCTGCTCATGTTCTTAGACCTATGTCAGGGAAACTTGACTCAAGGTCTGAAGTGTGTATTTTCGTGGGCTATGCTCCAGAGACACGAGGTGGTTATTTCTATAGTCAAAAGGACCAAAATGTATTTGTTTCTACAAATGCAACCTTCCTTGAACATGACTATATGACTAACTATAAACCTCAGAGAAAATTATTTTTTGGATGAGCTTACAGTTAATCAAATTTCATCACCATCATCATTAAATTATAAAAGACAAACCAGAGAGACCATTGTTCCTGAAAAGGAAGCCTTAGTGCAACGTTGTAGTGGGAGGATTGTGAGACAACCTGTTTGCTATGAATATGAAGCACACATCCTTGTTTCTGACACAAACAAGGACGATCCATTAACTTTTAAGGAGTCAATGGAAGACCCTAAAAAGGAAAAATGGCAAGAAGCCATGAACCAAGAAATGGAATCGATGTATTCCAATTTTTTCTATGAACCTGTAGACCCACCCAAAGATGTCAAGCCCATTGGGTGCAAATAGATCTTCAAGAAGAAAATAGGTGCTAATGGGAAAGTGAAGACTTTCAAGGCAAGGCTTGTAGCCAAAGGTTGTACACAAAGAAATGGTGTTGATTATGAAGAAACATTTTATCCTGTTCTCATGCTGAAGTCCATACGCATTCTCTTATCCATAGCTGCCGCTTATGACTATGAGATATGACATATGGATGTCAAGACAACTTTGCTTAATGACTATCTTGATGAAAGTATCTATATGGTACAACTAAAAGGGTTAGTGAAGAAAGGGGAACATCATAAGATATGCAAATTGCTAAAATCCATTTATGGATTGAAGCAAGCATCTAGATCTTTGAACAATACCTTTGATGAGACAATTAAAACATATGGCTTTGAAAAAAAAATGTCGATGAAGCATGTGTGTATATATATATATCAAGGGAAAAGTAGAGTTTTCTTAGTTTTTTATGTATATGACATTCTACTCATTGGCAACGAAGTAGAGACACTGTCAAATGTAAGGAAATGGTTAGGTGAAAAGTTCCAAATGAAAGACTTGGGTGAAGCCAGCTATATTCTAGAAATTCAAATCCTGAGGGATAGGAAGAACAAGCTCTTGGCGCTCTCTCAAGCAAATTATATAGATAAAGTGTTGGTAAGGTTCTCAGTGGAGAATTCCAAGAAAGATCAGTTAACGACAAGACATGTAATTATCTATCCAAGGAGCAATGTCCAAAGACACCTCAAGAATAAGAGGACATTAGAATGTATTCCTATGCTTTAGTAGTTAGGAGTTTGATGTATGCTATGTTGTGTACAAGGCCCAAATATGCTATGCAATGAGAATCGTAAGCCGTTATCAATAAAATCCTTGTTTAGAACACTAGATTGCAGTAAAGCGCATAATCTAGTATCTTCAAAGAATAAGAGATTATATGCTTGTTTATTCAGGGGGTGAGTTAAATCCTACTGGATACACTGATTCTAATTTCCAATTAGACAAAGATAATCGTAAATCGACGTCTCGGTTAGTTTTCACTCTTGATGGAGGAGATATAGTTTGGAGAAGCATCAAACAATCCAATATTGCAGATGCAACCATAGAAGCCGAGTATATAGCGACTTGTGAAGCAGCTAAGGAAGCGGTTTGACTCAGGAAGTTATACACTGATCTGGAAGTGATTCCTGATATGGAGAAGCCACTAATCCTATACTGTGATAAGAGTGGAGTGGTAGCTAACTCAAAGGAACCTAGAAGCCACAAGAGAGCAAACCTTATATAAAGAAAATACCATCTGGTAAGAGAAATCGTGCACATAGGTGATGTGATAGTTATGAAGATAGCGTCGGAACAAAACCTGCTAAACTCATTTACCAAGACACTTCCTGCAAAGTCCTTTATGTGTCATGAACATAATATTGGATTGAAAGAGATGTCTCACTTGTTTTAAGGGCAAGTGGAATATTGTTATGGTTGATTCCCTAAAAGCATGTGAAAATATATTTTTATTGATTTAAATAAAAGTACAATTTTATTATATTTGACTCTCAAAATTATTGTTTGAATAATTTATATATAAATATCAGAAAATTTTCATATTCATTTATGAAAATATGATCTTTTATGCATACAAGATAATTGAGATCATATATAATGAATAAAATAATCAGCAACATATTAAAGCGCGAAATCTTTAATGAATGATTATTAGTACAGTTTACTAAGCTTATGGGATGCGAGTAATCTATATTAGAATTACTGATGTGGATAGACATCTTGGTAAATGTACTTTATATAATTGTGATTATATATGACAGGACCGATGTAAATTAATTTCTTTATAAACTTATCGTTTTCCATAAAGATTTAATTCGTATTTTAAAAGGTGATTATTTGTAGATCAGTCTAAATCCCGAGTAGTTATGAACTCATCTTCATGTTTATTGGATATTTTTATTCATTCTTTAAGGTCTCTTAATATAATGAGGCTAGTGACTTTTGTTTTGGAGATTCAATATCTTGAAAAGCTGGGAACATGATTTTACAATATTTGAATTCATGCTTTCCTAACGGATCAAATATTGGTTCCCTTAAGGGTTAATTCTTGGACTGAATAGTTATTGAACTCAAATCTATAATATGATTATAGATTAATTATTCACTGGTGAAGTAATGGTACTTAAGGAATAAGAGGTAATTATAAGGGTAAAATGGTAATTCTTGACCAGCTTTAATTAACGAACCAATAAATGGAGGACAAAACTACATATATTGATTATATCAATGGACTACAAGAGAATACTCTGTAAATATAATTATATAATTACTATGAGTGCAATTAAATATTTATAATGGAGTAATAATTGAATTAATAAATAAGATTATTTAATTAAAGAGTTTAATTAATAGTCTGGTTTATTGGAGCTTAGTATTGTAGGTCCATAGTCCCCAAGTCGCCTCTGTCATACACTGTCAAGGGTAAAGATGTCACATGCAAGATTAATAGAGAAAATAACTAAATTACAAATGAATTAATTTTCTAGGGCTAAGTGATAATTATGTGCAATTAATTATTTAACTAATTAGTTTTTATTTTAAAAAACTTTATATTAGTTGAAATTTATATTAATCGGTGTTTGAGTTAATGTTAAAAAGATTTAATTATTATCTTAGTATAAGATAATGTTGATTTTGAATTAACTGATATTTATTTTTTGAGAATAAATTTGTCTTAAAGTTAATTAAACAAACAAATGAAGAAAAAAATAGGGACACACAATTGGCGCCACTTAGACTGTCATATGTCACTGAGATTTGAATTTCAAATATTATTTATTTAATTAATTATTTAATTATAGTTTTAATTTGATTAAAGTAAAGATATAAGATATCAGTTATAATTAATTAAATTAAAAGAAAATAAAATTGTCGATTATTTTTAAATCAATTGGATCAGACGTATTAGTGAGATTGATCTATATAAAATTTTCTAAGCCTGAAAATATATAGAACTCTCTATAGGTTGCTCTCTTCTCCAAACTCTTTAGATCTCATGTGTTGAGAACATCTAGAGAGCCTAAATAATCAAAACAGTGAATCTTACGTGCCCACACATGACCTTGTGTGTTTGAGAAAGAATGATTAGTGGTGAAAAATGTATATTTATTGATTTTAATGGTCAAAATAAATTAAGTTTAATTAATATTTTCATGGAATTAATATAATTTATTTTATAATTGAAAATATTTGATTATGATTTAATTTATTGTTATTTTGTAGGAATTAAAGTTATATTTTGGCATAAAGAAAAAGAAAGAAGAAAGAAAGAATCAAAACTGAAAAAAGAGTTGAAAAAGTAGTATTTTTTAAGGGAATTAGACTCAAAATGAGCCCAAACAAGCACATGCCTAAGCTTGTCACCACCTGGACACGTGGCGCGCCTCTATTGGCCACGACTTGGTCAATATTTCAGCCACCATCAGCCCATTTTCTTGTGCATATTAGGCATTGAACCTTCCATTTTGAGCTCTAAAGCTCACATTTTGTGGTATTTTAGAAAAATGGTAAAATGATCATTCACTCAAATAGCTAGGTTAATATTAATAATAAGATTTGATTTTTCAAAATCATATTTTATTATTAATATTTCAAATTTATTTGTAGACCCCATTTGTAATTTAATTTCTTTTTAGTCATTTTCTCATTTGATAACTCTACAAAATAGAATTATTTTACCATATTTTATATGCTAATTGTTGCTTAGTTCTTGAGTTTTTAATTAACTTATTAAGTTTTTATGTAATTTTTAATTTATTAGTCTTATTGTAGTTTTCTAGATTTTTATATGTTTTTATAGATATTTCATTATAATATGTTGTAGTTAATTATTTGAAATTTGTGTTGTTAGATTATAAGTTAAAAAATGTGATTTTATTGAACTTAATTGCCAAAGTAAATTAAATTTCTATTAGTATTTTCATGGACTTAATATGAGTTATTTTATAATTGAAAATATTTGATTCTAATTTAATATTTACTTATTTTGTAGGATGTATTTTGCCATTTTTTATGCTTGAAAAAAAAAAACGAAATAAAAGTGGCATTTTTTGTGGAAAAAGCAAATAAATTATGGCATTTGTGAAGAGGAAATAGCAAAATTTGGCACAAGACCATCTCACTTCAGAAAGCCCACGCCCAGATTAGGCCCAATCTCATCAAGCTTCAGCATCACCAACTCTTCAGTAGTCCCACGTGCCCTCCATCCAGCCGCCACCTGTGCCAAATTTTCTCACCATTCGGCCTTCACATGCCCCAGCCGAAGCACCAAGTCTGCAGCTGCCACCTCACGCCCCAGATGTTTGCTTCCTTCAGCACCCCCTGAAGACCACACGCCTGCCAGCCAGCCCCCATGGGCCCACGCCCAGACCCGGCCCACCAACCACCAGTTGCTGCCCTTGCCTCCATTCGACCCAGCATTGTTCAGCCCGCAACACATTCTGCCAGCCACCTTGCCCAGCCGTACACCACCCTTCTTGAGCCCATAAAATTGTCCAAGTGTACCATTTGTCCCCTATGTCCAAAATGCCAACTTTTTACCCATTTTTATACACATTTTCACCACAACATCATCATTACACCCTATAATTTACCTCTACATACCATATTTATTTTATTTAATTAATCTAATCAATTTAATTAATTTAAATTGATTATTTTAAAAATCTCATTTTGGCTATAAATATGGAATTTCAAGACCATTTTAGGGTGCTTAATTTTTGGTTACTATCTTCTTTTCTCCCATTCTCTCTCTACCATCCTCTCTTCCATTTTGGGTTTTTTTTCAAGAGCATTTGCAAGTATGTATGTCATT
Organism: Humulus lupulus; assembly: GCF_963169125.1. Lineage (NCBI taxonomy): Eukaryota > Viridiplantae > Streptophyta > Magnoliopsida > Rosales > Cannabaceae > Humulus > Humulus lupulus. The sequence goes on from NC_084793.1 coordinate 257,234,083, forward strand.
TATTTTGTAATTTCTATTCTAGTTATGTGCTTCTAATCTTTTTCATAAGATTATTAAGATCATGATGAAGCAACTTGTAACTAGGTAATATTTATGTTGTATGTTGATTTCCCTTGTAATGCAACAAGTTTATGGATTTTTCTTCTTCATATATGTCTTTAATCTTTAATATCTCATATTTTGGATTGTTAGATAATATGCACTTTGTTCTTCATTTTGCAAAAACATAATATTCTTTGTGTAAGATGTGTCATTAAATTGTACACATCCATGGTTAGAACAAAAATATTATGTTTTGCCTTATAAATAATGTTCATTGATTTATTTGTTATTTCATTAGATTGATTTACACTAAATGCTTTGAAATTATAATTTTGAAAAGTGAAGAAAAATCCTGTCTTTCTAGAAGTAATTTGTGCTTAAAATTATAAATCTATTTAGAAAATGATAGTTTAAATTATTTTAACTATCACTAAAACTTGGGAATCAATATACTAATAAATATTATTAAACTTACATTTTGTGGATTCTAGTATCTTAATAATCTTTTCTTTTAACACTTATTTTCAAATTATTATTGGTTTATTTTTATTCTCTCAAATAGCTTTATTTTTCAATCTTTTATTTTATGTTCATAATATTAAAACTCATCAAACTTTGGAGCTAGGTTAGAATTTATTGCTTTTGATTTAAAATAGTTTTCTTTTTAATTTTAGACAACTCTTTTGGTTCGATCTCGTGCTTACACGAACATTATATTCCATATACGATTCGTGCGCTTGCGAGTATAACTTTTTAAAACATACCCGTTTTGGGTCCATCAAGTTATTGGTGCCGTTGACGGGGAGTTGCAAGAAAAAAGAAGCGAAATTTATCTCAAGGTTAGTAAATTCTTCTACTAGTTATTTTAATTTTTGCTCTTAAAAAAAAGAAAAAAAAACTATATATACAAAAATATAAAAATATATATCTATAAAAACTAAAAAAAAAAAGATAAAAAGAAAATTTGGGACGGTTCTACCACCCATAAAAAAAACTTACTTATATATTTATATATATATTTTTTTTAGTTGACGACACTTGAGCCTCCTATCTATCTTTTTATTTTTTTTAGTCGATGGCACTTGTGCCTCCTAATTTTGTTATAATTTTATTGTAATTTTTATTTCTTGTATTTCTTTGTTAGTAGACGGCACTTGTGCCTCCTAACATTTGTTGTAATTTTTTTTATTTATCTTGTTGTAATTTTTATTTTATTTTATTTTATTTCTGCAAATTACTAGTTGATGGTAATTTTGCCTCCTAGCTAGTTGATGGCAATTTTGCCTCCTAGTCTTTTATCTTATGTTTTAGTTGATGGCACTTGTGCCTCCTAATTTTTACCTTAATTTTGTTATGGTTGATGGCATGCTATGCCTCCCTACTCTTGCCTAAATTTTAGTCTTATTTAATTTTTGCCTCATTTTTTCTTTGTCTTTTATAATATTTTAGTGTAATATTGTGAAAAATACTTGGAAAAAAAATTGTTAAAAGTGTCTTTTATAATATTTAATTTTGCCTTATTTTTCTTTACCTTTTACCATATTATCCTATAATTGTGAAAAATACTTGAAAAAAAAAAACTTAAATCTTGTCCTTTCACCATAAGCAATTTTTGCTTAAAGGAAATTTGAACAAAATTCCCAATCCGCCTCTACTAATTAACCTCGGGGAGTTGTTAGTAGTGCGCGAGTAAAGTGGAATCAAATAGGCCTGGGGACAAGTAAACCATAAGAATTATATTGTTGTGAAATCTCTAAAAATTCTAAATATGCTCTGTGGTTGCGGTTTTAACTGATCTTCCACATCAGAAAATTGCTTGTTTGAGATTATCCTTGTTGCCTTGTTTGTGAAAATTGTATGCATCATTGGGAGCGTAACTCTAAAAAAGCAATGAGTAAAAAGACGTTTATCTTTGTTTGAAATTGAAAGTGTTAGTAAAATTTTGAGCATCATGGAACCTATTGCTAATCTTGTTGATGAAAATGTTGTGCCTGAAAAAACTTTGCTTGAATATTTTGCACCTATTTCATCTAATACTCCTTCATGCATTGTTTTACCTACAACTTCAGCTACTCATTTTGAGCTTAAACCAGCAATCATTCAATTGTTGCCATCTTTTTATGGGTTAGATAGAGAAGATCTTTACATGCATGTCAAAGATTTCTTAGAAATTTGCTCAACATTTAAATTTCAAAAATTTTCTGATGAGTCAGTCAAACTAAGATTGTTTCCTTTTTCATTAAAGGACAAATCAAAAGCTTGGTTAAATTCCCTTCCAACAGGGTCTATAACTACATGGGATCAACTTTATAATAAATTATTACTGAAATTTTTTCCTATGTCTAAAACTAATAGTCTAAGGAGAGAAATCTCCGAGTTTTTTCAAAAAGATAATGAAGAGTTTTATGAATGTTGGGAAAGATTTAAAGATTTATTATTAAAATGTCCTCATCATGGTTTTGAAAAATAGAGACTTGTAAAATATTTTTATGATGGTTTGACTCCCTTTAATCGTCAAATGATTCAATCTATGCATACTGGGAATTTTTTAAAATTTCAAGGACAAGAGGCATGGGACGCCCTTGAAGATTTATCTGTCAATTCACAACAATGGAATTATTTTGATCCTAGGTCTAGGTCAACTAATTCATCAAAAAGAGGAGGAAGGTATGAAGTAAAAAAAGAATTAGACTTAAGAGCATCCTTAGACAAATTAGCGAGAAAAGTAGAAGCTTTAGCCATAAGCCAAACTATAAACTCTCCAATACAACCAAGAAAAGATGTTTGTTCTATATGTTCTAGTCCTTGCCATAATGCCCAATCATGTCCTTCCTACCAAGAAGCCTTTTCTGAGGAGGCCAATGCTCTTCATTCTTATGGGAAACCAAATGATAGCCCATTTCCATCCACCTACAATCCAAATTGGAGAAACCATCCAAACTTTTCATGGAGACAAAACCAACCCCAAATGAATCAAGGGCACCAATACAACACACAAAACCAAACTCATGCCCCACAAAATCAACCATATCCTCAACAAAGGAAACCTTCCTTAGAAGATATTTTACAACAATTTATGCAATCCACTCAACAAATCCTACAAAATCAATCTCAATCAATTACCAAACTCAAGACACAAGTAAGACAACTCGCCACTGCTTTAGCTGATAGAGAAAAATGAACATTCCCTAGTCAACCTATCCCTAATCCAAAAGGTCAATATGAGATAGGAAAATCTAGTCATAATGGAGAAGTCAAATCAATTTCAACTCTTAGGTCCGGAAAGAACATTGCCAAACCCAATTACATACTCGAGGTTGAAAAAGAAAAAGAAAAAGAAAAGAGTCAGCCTTCTAGTTCTAATGCCAGTGACTTTTCAAACAAGGAAACTCCAATCCATCCTTTCATTCCAAAAGCCTCATTTCCACAAAGATTACTTCCAATTAAAAAAGGCGGCCAATATAATGACATCTTAGAAGTTTTTAAACAAGTTAGTATCAATATCCCTTTCTTAGACGCCATTAAACAAATTCCTGCCTACTCTAAATTTTTAAAGGATCTTTGAACTGTTAAAAGAAACACTAATGTTCCTAAAAAGGCATTTTTAACTGAACAAGCTAGTTCCATTATTCAATATAAGAGTCTTGTTAAATATAAAGATCTTGGGTGTCCCACAATTTCATGCATTATTGGCGATCATTTTATTAACAAAGCTTTACTTGGTTTGGGTGCTAGTGTGAATTTATTGCCTTATTCTGTTTATAAGTAACTTGGTCTTTGTGAGCTAAAACCTACCTCTATAACTCTTCAATTAGCCGATCGTTCTGTGAAAATTCCTAGAGGCATTATAGAGGATGTTTTGATAAAAGTTGATAAATTTTATTTTCCTGTTGACTTCATTGTTCTTGATACTCAACCTGTAGAAAACATGCATACTCAAATTCCTAGCATTTTAGGTAGACCATTCTTAGCTACATCTAATGCAATCATAAATTGTCGTAATGGTGTTTTAAAATTATCTTTTGGAAATATGACTGTTGAATTGAATGTATTTAATGTTGTTAAATCTATTAAGTGTGAGGAAGTGCATGGAGTTAACATGATAGATAGCATTTGTGAAGATGATGGAAATGACTTACTTGATTTTTGTGAAAAATACTTTGGTATAAACTTGCATGTTGACGACTCTAATGATGATGTGAATTCTTTGGTAGAGCCTATACCCTTAAATGAAACCAAAGTTGAACCTTTTTCACCCTTAGATCATGTTCTATCAATTTCTGAGCCTCCAAAGTTAGACCTTAAACCTTTGGCAGAAAATTTAAAATATGCTTTTCTAGGAGAGTCTGAAACCTTACCTGTTATCATAGCATCCGCTTTAGATAAAAAATAAGAAGGTAAATTGTTAGATGTCCTTAGAAAACATAAAGAAGCCATAGGTTGGAACATTGGAGACATTAAAGGAATTAGCCCATCCATATGTATGCATAGAATCCATCTAGAAGAGAATGCTAAAACCTCTCGGGAATGTCAAAGAAGGTTAAATCCAAATATGAAAGAAGTAGTTAGAGAAGAGGTCATAAAATTGTTAGACATAGGTATCATTTACCCTATTTCTGATAGTCAATGGGTTAGTCCAGTTCAAGTTGTGCCTAAGAAGTCTGGGATCACAGTTGTTGAAAATGAGAAAAATGAATTAATCCCTACTAGAGTACAAACGGGGTGGCGAGTGTGCATAGACTATAGAAAGCTGAATAATGTTACTAGAAAAGACCATTTTCCATTACCTTTTATTGATCAAATGCTTGAACGATTAGCTGATCATGCATATTATTGCTTTCTTGATGGGTATTCGGGATATAACCAAATCCCCATTGCCCCAGAAGATCAAGAAAAGACTACATTTACATGCCTTTTTGGGACTTTTGCCTATCGTCGCATGCATTTTGGATTATGCAATGCACCTGCGACATGATTTCGATTTTTTCTGTGTTTGGTTCCTCTTTTGATGAATGTTTGCACCATCTTTCACTTGTTTTAATTCATTGCAAAGAGAAAAACCTGGTGCTTAACTGGGAAAAATGTCATTTTATGGTTAAAAAAGGAATTTTTTTAGGTCATGTAATCTCATCTGAGGGAATAGAAGTTGATAAAGCAAAAGTTGATCTTATTTCAAAACTTCCCCCACCTAAAACTGTGAAAGAAATTAGATCATTCTTAGGCCATGCTGGTTTTTATAGAAGATTTATAAAAGACTTTAGCAAAATTTCTCGGCCTTTATGCCATTTACTTGGAAAAGAAAATGCTTTTGTCTTTAATAATGATTGCCATGTTGCCTTTGAAAAATTAAATATTTGTTGACTACTGCACCCATTAGTCGACCTCCTGATTGGAAAATACCTTTTGAAATAATGTGTGATGCTTCTGATTATGCTATAGGTGCTGTCTTAGGACAAAGACTTGAAAAATACCTCATGTAATTTACTATGCTAGCAAAACTTTGAATGATGCTCAATTAAATTATTCCACAACCGAAAAAGAATTGCTTGCTATTGTTTTTGCATTGGAGAAATTTAGGTCTTATCTATTAGGATCTAAAATTATTGTATACTCTGATCATGCTGCATTAAAATATATCTTATCGAAAAAAGATGCTAAGTCTCATTTGATCCGTTGGATCCTGCTTTTACAAGAATTTGACGTAGAAATACGTGATAAAAAAGGATCTGAAAATGTTGTTGCTGATCATTTGTCTAGACTAGTTGTTGAAACTATACATGACTCCACTCCTATCACTGAAACTTTTCCTGATGAACAATTGATGCATGTTTCTTCCTTGCCTTGGTATGCTGATATTGTTAAGTATTTGGTCACTAAAGAAATACCATCTCATTGGTCTAAGCATGATAAATCTAAATTTTATTCTGAGGTGAAAATTTTTATTTGGGATGATCCTTACTTGTTTAAGTACTGCCCTGATCAAATAATTAGAAGATGCATTCCAAATTGTGACCAATCTAAAATCATATCTTTTTGTCATGATCATGCATGTGGAGGACATTTTAGTGGTAAGAAAACAACTGCTAAAATTTTAGAATGTGGTTTTTATTGGCCTACTATCTTTCATGATACATATGTTTATTGTAAAGCTTGTGAATGTTGCCAAAAGTTAGGAAGTTTAACTAAAAGAAACATGATGCATTTAAATCCTATTCTTCTTATTGACATATTTGATGTTTGGGACATTGATTTTATGGGACCACTTCCTAACTCTTTTGGTAATTTTTATATTCTTGTTGGAGTTGATTATGTGTCTAAATGGGTTGAAGTTATTGCATGCCACACTAATGACCACAAAGTTGTGCTTCAGTTTTTGAAAGAAAATATATTTTCCCGTTTTGGTTCACCACGTGCTTTCATTAGTGATAACGATACACACTTTTGTAATAAGCCATTTGAACATTTGATGAAACAATATGACATTACGCATAAAGTCTCAACACCATATCACCCACAAACTAGTGGTCAAGTTGAAGTGTCTAATAGGGAAGTTAAGCACATTTTAGAAAAAATTGTGAATCCAACTAGGAAAGATTGGTCCTTAAGACTCACTGATGCATTATGGGTGTATCGTACCGCGTACAAAACACCCATTGGCATGTCACCCTACAGACTTGTGTATGGGAAGGCGTGCCATTTACCTGTTGAGGTAGAACATAGAGCCTTTTGGGCAATTAAGCTATTAAACTTTTCTTTAGACAAGGCAGGTGAGAAACGAAAGCTTCAACTAAATGAACTAGACGAAATTAGGAATGATGCATATGACTATTCAAAAAAGTATAAGGATCGCATGAAATTTTACCATGACAAAAATATTTTGAGAAATTATTTTTCTCCAGGTCAGAAAGTCCTTTTATACAACTTTCGTTTAAATTTATTCCCGGGAAAGTTACGCTCTAGGTGGTTCGGTCCTTACATTGTTCGTATTCTTTTTCCACATGGAGCTATTGAAATTGAAAATCCTAAAAATGGTGATATATTTAAAGTTAATGGACAAAAATTAAAACCATTTTTATAATTGAAAACCGATGAAGTGGATGAGATTCTCCTTGAGGACCCTGTTTACCATGCACTTTGATTCCTATTTGATATTGATAACTTGTGTTTTATTTGTTTTGTTTGTTTTATGTGCGATTTAATTTTTGTTTGTTGTATCTTTTACTCTCTTAGCGGTGCACCATATCGAGGTACGACCATTCTAAACTCTAAACTCTTGTCAATTTTAATTTATATTTATATTTATATTTATATTTATATTTTGGCACATTGAGGACAATACTTAAATTAAGTTTGGGGGTATCGAGTTTATATGGTTATTATCATTAAGGAGAGTATGATTTATTGTGTTTATGCTTTGCGTTGTTTTTAATTTTTATGTTTTGTGTTAATTTTTGTGTTTTATTTATGTTTGTTTGAAAAAAAAATTATATATATATGTTGTTGTTTTGTTAATTTTTTTTTTAATTTGTTCATTTTCATAAAAATTCAAAAAAAAAATTGTGATATTTTTCATTTTCAATGATAAAAATCTTGATTGAGTTTGAGTTTAGTTCTCTTAAAAATATGAATAATTCTTGAGCTTTGTTTTTAATTATAGGGTCAATTTTGCTTGTAACAAAAATTACATTTTTCATAACAAGAACACTCTTATTTCCTATAAGTTTAAGTAAAAAATAATTTTAATGAAAACCTATTTTCTAAAAGCAAAATTGACAATTTAATTAATTACATATGCTTAACTTTTATTCATAATAATTTTTTAGAATTATTTTCATTGTGCAATTTTTTAGAAATCCTTTTTATATCACCAATAAAAAAAATGTATGTTTTAATTTTTCTATTGCTTGAGGACTTGCAAAACTTTAAGTTTGGGGGTGTGATAACTCTACAAAATAGAGTTATTTTACCATATTTTATATGATAATTGTTGCTTAGTTCTTGAGTTTTTAATTAACTTATTAAGTTTTTATGTAATTTTTAATTTATTAGTCTTATTGTAGTTTTCTAGATTTTTATATGTTTTTATAGATATTTTATTATAATATGTTGTAGTTAATTATTTGAAATTTGTGTTGTTAGATTATAAGTTAAAAAATGTGATTTTATTGAACTTAATTGTCAAAGTAAATTAAATTTCAATTAGTATTTTCATGGACTTAATATGAGTTATTTTATAATTGAAAATTTTAATTCTAATTTAATATTTACTTATTTTGTAGGATGTATTTTGTAATTTTTTATGCTTGAAAAAAAAAGAGAAAACGAAATAAAAGTGGCATTTTTGTGGAAAAAGCAAATAAATTATGGCATTTGTGAAGAGGAAATAGCAAAATTTGGCACAAGGCCATCTCACTTCAGCAGGCCCATGCCCAGATTAGGCCCAACCTCATCAAGCTTCAGCATCACCACCTCTTCAGCAGTCCCACGTGCCCTCCATCCAGCCGCCACCTGTCCCAAATTTTCTCACCATTCGCCCTTCACATGCCCCAGCCGAAGCACCAAGTCTGCAGCTGCCACCTCACGCCCCAGATGTTTGCTTCCTTCAGCACCCCCTGAAGACCACACGCCTGCAAGCCAGCCCCCATGGGCCCACGCCTAAACCCGGCCCACCAGCCACCAGCTGCTGCCCTTGCCTCCATTCGGCCCAGCGTTGTTCAGCTCGCAACCCATTTTGCCAGCCACCTTGCCCAGCCGTACACCACCCTTCTTGAGCCCATAAAATTGTCCAAGTGTACCCTTTGTCCCCTATGTCCAAAATGCCAACTTTTTACCCATTTTTCTACACATTTTCACCACAACATCATCATTACACCCTATAATTTACCTCTACATACCATATTTATTTTATTTAATTAATCTAATCAATTTAATTAATTTAAATTGATTATTTTAAAAATCTCATTTTGGCTATAAATATGGAATTTCAAGACCATTTTAGGGTGCTTAATTTTTGGTTACTATCTTCTTTTCTTCCATTTTCTCTCAACCATCCTCTCTTCCATTTTGGGTTTTTTTTCAAGAGCATTTGCAAGTATGTATGTCATTTATTTTGTAATTTCTATTCTAGTTATGTGCTTCTAATCTTTTTCATAAGATTATTAAGATCATGATGAAGCAACTTGTAACTAGATAATATTTATGTCGTATGTTGATTTCCCTTGTAATGCAACAAGTTTATGGATTTTTCTTCTTCATATATGTCTTTAATCTTTAATATCTCATATTTTGGATTGTTAGATAATATGCACTTTGTTCTTCATTTTGCAAAAACATAATATTCTTTGTGTAAGATGTGTCATTAAATTGTACACATCCATGGTTATAACAAAAATATTATGTTTTGCCTTATAAATAATGTTCATTGATTTATTTGTTATTTCATTAGATTGATTTACACTAAATGCTTTGAAATTATAATTTTGAAAAGTGAAGAAAAATCCTGTCTTTCTAGAAGTAATTTGTGCTTAAAATTATAAATCTATTTAGAAAATGATAGTTTAAATTATTTTAACTATCACTAAAACTTGGGAATCAATATACTAATAAATATTATTAAACTTACATTTTGTGGATTCTAGTATCTTAATTATCTTTTCTTTTAACACTTATTTTCAAATTATTATTGGTTTATTTTTATTCTCTCAAATAGCTTTATTTTTCAATCTTTTATTTTATGTTCATAATATTAAAACTCATCAATCTTTGGAGCTAGGTTAGAATTTATTACTTTTGATTTAAAATAGTTTTTTATTTTTATTTTAGACAACTCCTTTGGGGTCGATCTCGTGCTTACACGAACATTATATTCCATATACGATTCGTGCGCTTGCGAGTATAAATTTTTAAAACATACCCGTTTTGGGTCCATCATCATTCTATAAATAGGGACTATTCTTTCACATTTTGTATGTAATTTTGAGAGTAAAGAAATTATAGCCAAATTTCTACTCACTTTCTTCTCATATTTTCTTCTTAGAATTTTGTGAGAATCATGAGCATAATGACCTAATCTTCATCGGAAGGTTAATGATGATTCCATATGCTAGTGATTTTATTTTGCTACTTTGATTTATTATATTCTTAATATAATGTATTTGAGTTATTTATGTTCGTTTATCATCATCTCTATTTACTTGTGCTAATAGTATACAGGATTAGTCATGCTCTTTCTATGTGCTTCTAATTAGTAAAAGTAATATCGATACATAATTTTATGTCTAAATCTTCTATTGTATTATTGCCCTTGGGTATTTTGTCATTTTTAGATTTTTCATAAGATTAACATTATGCTCGTAAAGTAAAGAACTTTATAACTCAAATGAACTTTTGTTAGAAAAGAATATGGACTTTAATGTTAGATTTTCCAAGTAAATGTTGGGATGTGAACTATTTACTTGTGTATTTTTGTAAATCAAGTAACTAACTAACAAAACAAGCATATGGATGATTATTAAAACCTTTCTATTTCTCAAACTCTTGATTACACCCTACTTTTATTTCACTTGTCTCATTTTATCATTTTATCAAAAAGACAACACCAAAATCTCAAATCTCTTTTCATTTCCATTTTTATTTATTTCATGTTACTAACTTTTTGTGTTATTTTCTACTAATCCTTTGGTTTTAGGTTACCTCCTTGTGGATCGACTGCCCAATTTTACTACAACTATCACTTAGTGGTTGTCACATTTTGGGCGTTAAAAAAATTCTGGCGTCGTTTCCAGGTAGGTAGTTTTAAAAAAATTTAGTGAAATTTTTCCCAAAATATTTGTAACTTTATTTGTATTTTTGTTAGTATGAATATTGTGTTAGCATAGTGTTCTTATATTTGTGGGTTGTATTCTTTTTATTTACTAATTTTTAGTTAATTTGATTATTATTAAAAAAATCAAAACAATTTTTTTTTAGTTATTTATATATATATTCTTTTTTTTTCTTTCTTCCTTTTATTTTTTCGGAAAAAAAAAATAATATATATATAAACAAAAAAAAAGTAGAGAAAAAAAAACGTAAAAAAAAAAATATTTTTTTATTTTCTTTTCCTTTCTTTTGGTTACAAAAAGAGAATTATATAAATATATATAATTTTTTTCTTTTTAGTTAATTCTTACTCTATTTCTCTTTTTTAATTTATTTTCTATTTTTTTAGTTTAATAAATATTTTTTAAAAAAAAGATTAAGGTTGCTATTTTATCTTCACTTCAATTTTCTTTTCTTTATTTTATTTTTGTGTTGATTATTTTGTTGTTTTAGATTCCTTAGTTTAGGCTTTTCTTTTTCTTTGCCTTAGTTTTCCTTATAATTTAGGTTTTCCAAAAACAAAAAAAAAACAAAGATAAAATTGCATAAAATTGTTCATAAAATTTCGATCATAAAACGCTTAGTATTTGGAACAATTGTGTAATATTACAAATGGTAGAAACCAACATTGTTCTGTCCTATAAAGATTGGTTGTTAAATAAGGTTTGTGATAGCGTTACCCCCCACACTTACCTGGGAAACCCAGGGAGTTCTGTCTAGACAAGTGTGGGTCTAAAGCGGTACCTTGGCAACCTTCACAATCGGTCTGGGAACATTTCGAGCATATACCTTTGCACTATTACATTGTTGAACTTATTACTATAAGAAAACCAAGCTTGTTTTGTTAAAATAAGCAATTTCACTCTACTTAAAGGTTGTTTGGTCGAAAATATTTAACTTGTGATCCACCATACTTATTCAGTAACCTCGGGGAGTTCTAGTAATGTAACGCCCTGGTTACTCCAATACCGTTACTATGAACTTTAAATAGTGCTTAACTCGCTACACGAGTCATTTGGTTATAAACGTGCATCTAGGTGTTATTAATAGGCTAAGGTAAAAAAATCAAAAGGAATGGATAAATTTGATTTGAAACATAAAACTGTACATGGGCCCATAAAAGTGTTTACAAAGTTATTTACAATAAAAAATGGTCATTATAGTGTAAAAATTACAACCCGCTGACCTAAGCGGAAAAAATAGGGTTAACCCCTAGTTCCTCTAAGAAACACCTTGGCCATGGTGGTCAAGCGGCCGCATATGTACACATCGCCACCTAAGCTCTCTACTCAAGGCTGGGTGAGCTTTTCTTTCCCTTTACCTGCACCACATAGCACCCGTGAGCCAAGGCTCAGCAAGAAAACTTATTACTGCATGTATGTTGTTGACACTGTTTTTGTTGACGCCGTTTTTCGTCAACAGATAAAAGAAGAGAGCACGCAAACAATTAAAGACAATGGTTAAAACAAACAAACGAATCAGACACACGATTTTTACGTGGTTCAGCAGTTAAATCTGCCTAGTCCACGAGTCTCTGTTATTAATCTCAAGATTATCTCTGAACAATTCTTTAGCGTGAATTCTCCAGAGTTTTCTCTCAAGAATCAGAAATTCGGTCCTTTACAATGGTGCATGACTTCTCTATTTATAGAGAAGGATGCAGAATACTATCCCACATATTTTGGGTAGTTACTCCTTTGTGAATAAAAATAAATGGCCTTAAATGCCAATAATCAGATATACAAGGAAACGTTTCCCAAAGATCAGGAAACACACAACTGACTAAACAATATCCCACGATTCTTGGGGATTTACATCAATAAATGAGGATTACATCCTATATCTACAATACTTGTAGATATTCAAAGTAATCATAGCGTATCTCCAAGGCTTCAGCATCTAAGGTTTCATGTCATTGTGCGAGCCACTGACATTTCCCGAGCTAACATCGCTTTCGAGATAGCATATCTAGCTCGAGACCCCTGCTCCGAAGTTGTTCCTGAAGATGAGGGGCTCTCAGAGCTATCTTTCGAGATCGAGTTCATTTCGAGGTCAGTACAATCGAGGTCTGTATCATACTTTGCAGGCTCCGATTTACAATCGTAGAGCATACCCCAACCCTCACGAGACCATTTAATGCGAACTCAGCTTTCGAGGTCATATTTGCTATGGCTCGAAATCTGGGTATAACATTTTGCCCCCTCAAAAGTATTTGTTCGAATCCTAAGAGAAGGAAACTTTTGAACTACTCTTTTCGGGAACCATACCGTCACACTCTTAAAACGGACACGTGCCAGATGGGTATTGCTCACTTTAGGTACTTGAGTACCTTGGGAACATGCCCACGATCGTTCGTCTGACAGCTTTTCGGCGCCATCTTATCATCGACTCCCCTCCATTCGATCTGTTGAGGATTTTAATCAACGCTCCTGATTAATCCAGTTTTCCCACCTATTTATACAAGACCCCCTCTTCGTCTTCTTCACATTTGCTCATCACAGACCAGAAAAAAGAAAAACACTCCCTAAACCTCTTACCACAGTTTATGCTCATTGCATGTTTTCCAGGCCGAAGAAACAAAAGAATCCTGGTTTGTACGAGTCAGTGAGTTCTTTCCTGCAACCTCTTCTCCTCTCGACGATTTTGCTGCACTCCCCATCACTGTGTAAGTACGCCGTTTTTGTTGTTCCTTTTATACTGTGCTTGCTGTGTATGTTAGTTTACGTTCTTAGCATGATGCGATAGGAGGGTTTGAACCGATAGGTTTTTAGGTTTTCTGGATTTTTACTCTGGAAGTTCGTCTCTGGTTTATATCCAGATTCGACGTTCGAATGTGGTTTCAACTTTCTGGATTTTGATTCAACTTTCTGGGTTTCGAAAATTTTAGGCTATGTTTCTTGTACACCAAGTTTTCGGGTAAAAACCCTTATTCTTGACAATTACACGAAACCCGAAAAAGCCCTTTCCTGGCTAACCGCCACCTTTCTTTCTCTTGAATTTCGGGATTTTCAAAACAAAAAAAATCATCCACGTTCTCTTTCTTCCCTGTGGAACACGCGCTCTGACCCCTTAGTGAAGGTCTAAATTCTTAGTTTCTTGTCCTTAAATCTCCGAGCTCATTCTGTCGAGCTCGTGATCCTTGCATGCATGGCCCTCACCATTTTTTCTTTCTCGTTAGATGTCACAGAATCCGGAAAGACGGTGGGGGTCACTACGAGCAATTCCTTACGAGCCCAAATCTCCGAGCCCGGAATCGGTCTTTGCCCGGAACCAGCGTCGGATTAAAGAATACGAGATCGCACGGGAGAAAGAAGACATTCGAGCCCACTATCGTCGCCAGATAGACGAGGTCATCGAAAAGAAGAGAAGGGTTCTCCGAGAAGCCATCTATCCGGAGCCGAACCCCGGACCTAGGCCAGTTCCCCTCGACCCCGCGTTAAAAGTCACGGTAGCATACCACCCGGGGGAACTCCAGTTTTCCCTAATGGCGGAGCCTTCGTCTTCGCAACCTAGGAGGGAGATGTTTGAAGCCGAATTCTACCAGAGCTCGGTTACCACCTCCGACCAGATAACTGACATCCTGGCCATTCATGGCCTTAGCTCGCTAGACACACTGAAGTGTCGAGCTCCGACAAGGCATGAACAGAGCTGCTTCGCTCCTGGGGGCCGCGACTCCAGTGTGAAATACGCGGCCTGGAGCCAGGAACACCTAAAGGCAGGAGCTTTGCTGCCCCTGAAGTCCTTTTTCAGGGACTTTATCGATTTCGCTGGGTTGGCTCCATTCCAACTCAACACCAATTCATACAGGGTGCTGTCTGCCCTGAGGTCCTTGTTTCACGAGCAGGGGTGGACAGGTCCTTCACCCCAAGAAATTTTATATCTCTTTTGCTTGAAGAGTAATCCCTCCCGAGCTCGGGGAGGAGATGGTTTCTACTATCTTTCGAGCTACCCCAAAGAGACAAAAATCTTTGAAGATCTTCCAAACCATCCTCCTGACTTCAAGAGGGCTTTTTTCTGGACAGACGGTCTGTTCCCGTCTCGACATCGTTCGTTTAGGCGAATTCGTAAGTATTCCCGTTACTTTCTACTTTTGAGCTCGAATTTTTAGCCCTTGAATCCATGTTTAGTTGAAGTGTATCTCGCCTTTCAGCTAACTTTCAGCGTCCCACCCCTGATGAGACAATGAAGGAGCACAGAGAGAGCCTGCTCCGACTCCCTTATGGCAGGAGGTCTCTCTCATTTCTGCTACATGAGGACAAGCTTCGAGCTTGTGGCTTGTTGGGACAGGGCCAGTCGACCTCTGACTGGTCCAGTAACAAATATGAACGCTGGGAGGAAGTGCCTCTGCCCACAGGCATCCTTCCTCCGAGGAGGGAAAGGAAAGCACCTCTCCCAATTCGCTCGAGAAGTCCGCGGTCAGGGAACGAGGCAAATGATGAAGCCTCGGGTTCGGACTCCGATGGAGGTAAAACCCTTCCTACTTTGCGAATGTGGTCTCCCACTTTATTAAAACACAGGCCCAATAGACTAGTCTCGTGCCCACAGGATAGATATCACTTCTACATATGGAGTTGGGTAGATGACTGTGTCCATAGGTTTGATAGTGGGCTCGGGAAATACGACACTATGTATACCACGGACGAGATGTGGAATGGGATAGCTGTGCAGTATGGGACCAATGATTTTAGGGACCTTTCGAGGTTATCACCAACTTATAGGGAAGGCCCTCCCCCCGCCTCTTCTGAAGACGGGGGAATTTCATGGTCCCCAAGCTCGAACTCGGGGGAAAGTTCCAGTTAGGTTTTTTCTTTCACCACTCTGTATAGTGTTGGAGTAACTTGTATTTCTTTTACTGACTCACTGTGATGACTTGTGCAGGCAACATGGACTCCGACCTCGACGCCCTCATCGACAATGCGGGTGCCAAGAGGAGCAAGCGCCCTAGGGCAAGGGCACTGACAACCAGTCAGCCTGGGAAAAGCTCCAAGAGATCTAGGAAGACGCCTCCTCCTCCCCCGCCGGCTTCGAGCTCTGCTGCTGCGTCGACTGGCCAGACCAACGTCCCCACGACGATACCACCCTCGCAGGCCATCGTCTCTGTGGTGGCGCCGGCCTCGCAGACTAGTATCGCTGCCGTGGTCGAATCCCAACCTCCTGTGGCGGGTCAAATGCCTTTTGCCCAGCTCGTCAAAAGACCTTCTGCTTCCCGAGCTCAGAAGCTAACCATTTCCACCCATATGGATTCGTATGTGGTGGATAATGCCGCCGGTCCTCACGGGTCTACGCTGATCTCTGATGTAATGTCCCAGATTGGCCAGAGCTATGGCAATTTCGAGGCTCCTCAGTGGCAGTGTTTAACTGGCACTCGGGACCGCACTGTCCTGTACGAGAAGAGTATCGAGCACACTGCCGCGGTAAGTATCCTATATTCCCTTTGCTTACATTCATACCGTCTCGAGGCTAATGATGGTTTCTTCCTTTTTCTCAGGCTCTTGCTTTCACTGCCCAGCTCAATTACGAGCTGAATAACGAGGTCCATTCGAGCAGGACCCTTGCTCAAGAGGAGAGGGACCTCCACCTTAGAGCGAATGATGACCTGAAGGCGGCGAACATTAAGCTCGAGGCAGTGGTTAAGGAGCGTGAGGAAATGGCCAAGGAGCTTGGGAAGCTGAAAAATGAACTCGAGGAGCAAAAGAGAGATAACATCCAGCTTCGGGAGACCAATAAGAAGCTCGAGGAAGACAAGGCCGTCACCCTCGACCTCATGGAGGATATCGAAACCCGCCTTACTGCCGAGTTCAAAGAAAAGAAGGAAACGGCGGTCGACTCAGCCATGTACCGGATGTGGGCTTACAACGAAGAGCTGGACACCAGCTTTTTGGGTCCCCACGAGGCGTCGTTCCTTGAACGATGGAATGCTCGGCTCGAGAAGGAAAAGGCTACTCCGGGCACCGTTTCGGAGGAAGCTCAGGAGGATAGTCATGCTATTCGTCCTGAGGGGTCCGGTGCCACTGATGCTGAGAAGGCCAAGGAGACTCCTCTTCACTGAATCTGACCTCGGGGAGATCAGTTATCGGGGCTGCGTCCCCTTCTGTAATTATTGTAATTTATGCCCATGGGGCTGATACAATTTCTTTAACTATTCTTTTACATGCTTTACATTTCTTGGCTCGAAATATTTTGCACATTTTTATAATTGATGAACCGGTTATGTTTATTTATGCATACATAGTTTGGATTTAGGCTCGAAATTCGATGCATTCATGCATAGTTTATTCGAATTATCCGCTTCCGACCTCGTTACTTATCAAGGTCGGATATTACTTTAACCATGAACTCGAAAGTACTTATATGGTATGTAATATGAATGATTTGGTTATCTTTTTAGTCACTTTTCCTCATCCTTAGTATCTTAGCTCCGAGGTTATGAGTTCGAAACTATTTTTCTTTAAGATGTTCCAGCCTCGATCTTGACATATTTCGTGATGGGTTTAGGCTCCCATTTTTCATCGATCGATAATTTGGCTGGTTTGTTCCAAACCTGTTATGCTTGCACATCTGGTTAACTCCAAACATTTTTGGTAGTTCGGTAATGTCCGAACTATCTAAGCCCGCGTACTTGGTTATTTCCAAATACTTAATGTTTTTTGATAACTCGGTTGAGTCCGAACTATCTAAGCTCGCTCGGTTAAGTCCGATCTATCTAAGCTCGCGTATTTGGTTATATCCAAATACTTTTTTGTTTTTGATAACTCGGTTAAGTCCGAACTATCTAAGCTCGCGTATTTGGTTATATCCAAATACTTTTTATATTTTTTATTTTTTAAGCTGGAGGTATGTATACCAATGATGCCCCCTTAATATCCTATGAGTGTGACCATAGGTTATTAAATTAAGAGAGATTGCAAAAATAAAAATAAACTACATGCGAAACAAAGTAGACATTTTATTTGATGAAATTCAAAAGCAAACTAACGTGGATAGAAAATCATGGTTACAGGCAACACTTTTCCTATACTATTGATAATAAGGTCTAAGGTGTTCGCCATTCCATGCTCGTGGTATGAGGCTCCCATTTAATCTTGCAAGTTTGTATACGCCAGGGTGGATGACTGATTCTATCTGGTATGGTCCTTCCCAGTTTGGTCCGAGTACTCCTGCTGCTGGATCTCGGGTTGCTAAGAATACTCGTCTCAAAATCAGGTCTCCCACTCCGAACTTTTGGTCTCGAACCCTCTTATTGAAATATCTCGTGGTCCGTTGCTGGTAAGCAGCATTTTTCAGCTGAGCCTCTTCTCTTTTTTCTTCGATCAAGTCTAAGGTTTCTTCGAGCTGAGTATGATTGGTACTTTGGTCGTAAATCTGAGTTCGAATTGTTGGAATCTCGACCTCAATGGGCAACATTGCCTCGCAGCCGTATGCTAGAGAAAATGGGGTATGTCCAGTTGATCTCCGAGCTGTAGTTCTATATCCCCAAAGGACTTGGGGTAATTCCTCAGGCCACCGTCCCTTTGCTTCTTCCAACTTTTTCTTCAAGGAACTCTTGAGAGTTTTATTAACGGCTTCGACCTGTCCGTTCGCCTGAGGGTGAGCCACTGACGAAAAGCTCTTGATTATACCGTTCTTGTTACAAAAGTTGGTAAATAAGTCGCAGTCAAACTGAGTTCCGTTGTCAGACACAATCTTTCTTGGCACTCCATATCGGCATTCGATGTTCTTTACCACGAAATCTAGGATCTTCTTTGAAGTTATGGTCGCTAGTGGTTCAGCCTCTGTCCATTTTGTGAAGTAATCAACTGCGACCACAGCATACTTTACTCCTCCTTTGCCAGTTGGGAGTGAGCCTATGAGGTCGATGCCCCATACCGCAAAAGGCCATGGGGACGTCAACATGGTTAGTTCGGAAGGTGGAGCTCGGGGTATCGTGGCGAATCTCTGGCACTTGTCGCATTTTTTCACGAACTCGAAAGAATCCGTTTTAATGGTTGGCCAGAAATATCCTTGGCGTATAATTTTCTTGGATAGGCTATGCCCCCCGGTATGATCTCCGCAAAACCCTTCATGAACTTCTCTAATAATCTTCTTTGCCTCGGGGGGAGTCACGCATCTGAGCAATGGCATGGAATACCCTCTTCTGTATAGCCTTCCGTCCAGGATGGTGTATCGAGGAAGTTGATACATTAGTTTCCGAGCCTGACTTCGATCTTTTGGAAGAATTCCATTTTCGAGGTATTCAACGATCGGGCTCATCCAGGTCGGTTCTGTCTCGATCATGCACACATCTTCCTTGTCTGACTCAGTAATGCTGGGTGCTGACAAATGTTCTATGGGTACAACATTCAGCTCCTCATTTTCAGTGGAAGTGGCGAGCCGAGCTAAGGCATCTGCATTTGAGTTTTGTTCTCGGGGAACCTGTTCGATTGCATAAAACTCAAAAAACTCCAATGCGTACTTTGCCTTCTCCAGATAAGCTGCCATTTTTGTGCCACGAGCCTGGTACTCTCCCAAGATTTGATTAACTACGAGCTGAGAGTCGCTGTAGCAATGTATAGCTCTGGCCTTGAGTTCCTTTGCTATTCGTAGTCCCGCCAGTAAAGCCTCGTACTCAGCTTCATTATTAGATGCTTTAAAGCCGAACCTTAATGCAGAGTGAAATTTTCTCCCTGCAGGAGTGATCAGAATAACTCCTGCCCCCGCTCCATTTTCATTTGACGACCCGTCGACGTAAAGTTTCCACAGCTCGTGGGCCGTGGTTGTTACCTCGTCGTCGGCTGTACCGGTGCACTCCACTATAAAATCTGCCAACGCTTGTGCCTTAATGGTTGTTCTCGGATGGTAGGTGATCTCGAATTGTCCGAGCTCAACAGCCCACTTAAGGAGTTGACCAGATGCCTCTGGTTTGGACAAGACTTACCTTAATGGTTGATCTGTCAGTACATGGATAGGATGTGCCTGAAAGTAAGGGCGGAGCTTTCGAGATGAGTGGATCAAACTGAGGGCGAGTTTCTCCATCAGTGGATACCTTGACTCTGCCCCCAGTAATCTTTTACTGATGTAGTAGACGGGTTTCTGTATTCTCTCTTCCTCTCGGACGAGCACCGCGCTTATCGCGTGTTCAGTTGTTGAGAGATATAAGAATAGTATTTCTCCCGTCTCAGGTTTCGATAGGATGGGTGGTTCGGCTAAGTGCCTTTTGAGCTCTTGAAAGGCTAGCTCGCACTCGTCTGTCCATTCGAACTTTTTACTTCCTTTCAATAAGTTGAAGAATGGGAGACCGCGGTCCATTGACTTCGAAATGAACCTGCCCAGAGCTGCCATCCTGCCAGTCAAGCTTTGAACATCTTTATGCTTCCGAGGTGAAGGCATATCGATCAGGGCCTTTATTTTATCGGGATTAGCCTCGATTCCACGAGAGTTGACAATGAAACCCAGAAATTTCCCTGAAGACACCCCAAAGCTGCACTTCTGAGGATTCAACTTCATGTTGTACTTTCTGAGCACGCCAAAGCACTCTTCGAGGTCATCAACATGGTTCTTGTTAAGTTGAGACTTTACAAGCATGTCGTCAACATAAACTTCCATGTTGTTCCCTATTTGCTCTGAGAACATCATGTTTACGAGCCGCTGGTACGTGGCTCCGGCATTCTTGAGTCCGAATGGCATGACATTGTAGCAGTAGAGCCCTTTATCCGTAATGAAGCTTGTATGCTCTTGGTCGGGGGCATGCATGGGAATCTGGTTATATCCAGAATAGGCATCCATGAACGACATCAGACCATGCCCCGCCGTGGCATCCACGAGCTGATCAATTCTCGGTAGGGGAAAACAGTCTTTCGGGCAGGCCTTGTTGAGGTCTGAGTAGTCAATGCACGTTCTCCATGTCCCATTGGGTTTCGAGACCAACACTGGATTGGCCACCCAATCAGGGTAAAAAGCGTCCCTTATAAAATTATTTGCTTTCAGCCTGTCCACCTCCTCCTTTAGTGCTTTCTTTCTGTCTTCATCCAGCTGCCTTCGCTTTTGCTGCTTCGGGGGAAAGCTTTTGTCTATATTCAATGCGTGGCTTGCTACATTAGGGCTTATTCCCACCATGTCAGAGTGGGACCACGCGAAGACATCCTGGTTTTTCTTCAGAAAGCAAATTAATTGCTATTTTGATTCGTCTAGGAGGTGTTTCCCGACCTTCACCTTTTTCGAGGGATCAGATTCATCGAGCTGAACCTCTTCGAGCTCCTCCAAAGGTTGGAGGTCAATCTTCTCTTCAATCCTTGGATCGATCTCCTCATCAATTTCTAAAACTGTCCCATCTTTATACTGTATGACAACAAGTGCTTGCGCGCTTGTTTGTTTCTTTCCCCTTAAGGAAATGCTGTAGCACTCCCTTCCTGCCAATTGATCTCCTTTCAATGTTCCGACCCCGCTTGGAGTTGGGAACTTAAGGGCTAGATGCCTTACAGATGAAACTGCCCCCAGCCCGATCAGGGCGGGTCTCCCGAGCAATACATTGTAGGCAGATGGTAACTCTACTACCACGAACTCCATCATCTTGGTCACCGAGACTGGATAATCTCCCAAGGTCACAGGGAGTTCAATGGACCCCATACAGGCGGTTCCTTCTCCAGAAAAGCCGTACAAAGTGGTTGCACAAGCCCTCAGGTCGCGAAGGGAGAGTCCCATTTTTTCTAGGGTTGCTTTATAAAGAATGTTAACTGAGCTCCCATTATCTATGAGAACTCGGCGCACTCTTTTGTTGGCAAGCTGTAGGGTGATGACGAGTGGATCATGATGAGGGAACTGGACGTGAGAGGCATCCTCCTCGGTGAAGGTTATAGGCTGAGTCTCAACCCTTTGGCTTTTTGGTGCCCTTGGTTCGGGTTCATATGGAGACCCGTCCCCTGTCTTTAGCTCATTCACATATCGTTTTTGAGCATTTCTGTCCCCTCCTGCGAGATGAGGACCTCCCGAGATGGTTATTACGTCCTCTCCATCTATCGGCGGAGGCCTATCCTCATCCCGAGATCGGGAGTTATTATTCTGTGTTGCCGGAAGCGCGGCTACTCTCTGGCTGGCAGTAGCCTGTCCAGTATTCTGGTTTTTGACATACTGCCGGAAATAACCTCTCGAGATCAATCCTTCGATCTCGTCCTTCAGCTGTCGGCACTCATCAGTTGTGTGGCCGGTGTCCCTATGAAATCGACAATACTTGCTGGAGTCCCTCTTGGACTTTTGATTCCTCATAGGATCCGGACTCCTGAAGGGGACCTGGTTTTCATTAGCCAGGTATATGTTTTCCCGAGACTCGTTGAGCTCGGTATGCACTTTATATACGGAGAAATATCTTTCTCCTTTTTTCTTCTTTCCTCCATCAGCCTCGGGATTATTTCCCTCGCTTTTTTTTCTCTTGGAAGGATTCTCCGAGGTAGGTTGTGTAACTAGAGGGTCAACCGAGGTTGAGGCGGAGTTAATGTTTATCGTTGTAGTTTCGGTCTGCGAGGTCGCTTTGAGTGTTGACCTCGCTTCCTCTACATTGACAAATTTCTGCGCCCGTCTGTTAAACTCGGTTATCGACCTCACCGGTTTCCCTTGTATGTCATCCCAAAGGGCACTCCCGGGTAAAACACCAGCTCGGATGCCCATCAAGTGCCCGCTGTCATCCACGTCACGAGCTCAGGCGACCTCTAGATTAAATCTTGTCAGGTAGCTCTTTAGTGTTTCGCCTGGTTGTTGTCGGACGTTAGTCAAAGTGGATGCTTTGGGTCTGACTCCCACCATAGCCCGGAACTGCTTCTTGAAGTCTCTAGACAATTGATCCCACGAAGTTATAGAATGTCTCTTGTACTTCTCGAACCAACTCTTGGCAGGCCCGGCCAATGATGTTGGAAACAACATACATCTGAGCTCGTAACCCACGTTACTAGCTCTCATGATAGTGTTGAATGTACTCAGATGGCTGCATGGGTCGGCTTTTCCTTCAAACGCTGGGACGTGAGGGATCCGGAACCCTTGGGGGAACTGAGTGTTAGAAATATTGGGAGCAAACGGCTCGAGCTCCTCATCAGAGTCCTCATATCGACCGTTTCCTCGCTCATTCTTCAAAAGCCTAAAGGCTTTTTCGAGCTGATCGATCCTTTCTTGTACTGGGTCCTTAGGTGGTGTTTGGAATTGATAGTCATTAATCGCGATCCCAGGCTCGCGTCTCCGTGAGGGATCTCTACGCCCATTTAGATGATTCCTAAGATCCGGGTTTGTCTGATCTCCCTTTCCCCTGCTCTGATTCAGGTGATTGCGCAGGTCGGGATGGCTCTTGTGATTCCCAGTATTTTTACGACCCCGGTCGTGTTTACTGACAGACCTTGTTTCTCCAGACTCATCGCTAGTGAAACTCATCGATCGGTCATTTCGTGGTGGATCCTTTCTACGTCGCCTCGTCACTGCAGTGCGAGATCGGGACGTCTGACTTCTCTCGGATGGCGCGCCTTTCCGCCCCTGGAACGTCTCCCTGTCTCCTTGTCTCTCCCCTGTACGCCCTTGATCCTGATCTCGACCAGGTTGAGCGTTCCTGCGGGAGGTGAAGGATATCTTATGGGAGACGGAGGAAACCGTATAGGTGACGGTGGTTGCCGTCCTTGCCTCGGCCTGGAAGGTCCAGAATTTGCCCGAGATGGGTCGGTTGCGTTTGGTGCGCTACCAGGAACCTGAGTCCGAGCCTCGACAGGAGGTCGGTTGTTCTCAGTTCCTGCAGGCACTTCCACAGGTGGATTAGGCGGGACCCGAGCTCGGGTACTCCTCTGAGGCCTAGAAGGAGCAGATGGCTCTGTTGGTGCTGGAGGTTGCGCTGGCCTCCTTGTGTTAGCATTTTTTCGTGGATGCCCACGGGGCCTCCGGGGAGGAACGTGCACGTCCCTTGGAGGAGGGACTTGGTCTTCGCGCGGAGGTGGGGGCTGAGCCACCTGCGCCTCCGCGGCTATCCTAGTCAACTCCTCGTTACGTTTGTTGGCATCTGCCAGCAGTTGTTTCAGCTGCCGATTCTCCAATTCTACAATAGGGACATAACGCTCAGGGTTATAATACATGTCCTCATCCCTTGGTTGTGGAGGTGGTCCCCGGGAATCGGAGGATCCACTCCTTTCTTCAGCGTCCGGGTTCTCCATCGGTTGTTTTCCAGGACGCCTTGGGTAATTTTCTTCAGGAGTGTTCTGATTGTTTGTAGCCATGAATCTTTCTGGGATGGATGCTTGAGGCTCTCAATGAAAGCACCAAACTGTTGACGCCGTTTTTCGTCAACAGATAAAAGAAGAGAGCACGCAAACAATTAAAGACAATGGTTAAAACAAACAAACGAATCAGACACACGGTTTTTACGTGGTTCAGCAGTTAAATCTGCCTAGTCCACGAGTCTCTGTTATTAATCTCAAGATTATCTCTGAACAATTCTTTAGCGTGAATTCTCCAGAGTTTTCTCTCAAGAATCAGAAATTCGGTCCTTTACAATGGTGCATGACTTCTCTATTTATAGAGAAGGATGCAGAATAATATCCCACATATTTTGGGTAGTTACTCCTTTGTGAATAAAAATAAATGGCCTTAAATGCCAATAATCAGATATACAAGGAAACGTTTCCCAAAGATCAGGAAACACACAACTGACTAAACAATATCCCACGATTCTTGGGGATTTACATCAATAAATGAGGATTACATCCTATATCTACAATACTTGTAGATATTCAAAGTAATCATAGCGTATCTCCAAGGCTTCAGAATCTAAGGTTTCATGTCATTGTGCGAGCCACTGACATTTCCCGAGCTAACATCGCTTTCGAGATAGCATATCTAGCTCGAGACCCCTGCTCCAAAGTTGTTCCTGAAGATGAGGGGCTCTCAGAGCTATCTTTCGAGATCGAGTTCATTTCGAGGTCAGTACAATCGAGGTCTGTATCATACTTTGCAGGCTCCGATTTACAATCGTAGAGCATACCCCAACCCTCACGAGACCATTTAATGCGAACTCAGCTTTCGAGGTCATATTTGCTATGGCTCGAAATCTGGGTATAACAGTTTTTCGTCAACTTGAAATGTAGAGTACGTAAATATTTATGGCCAGAAAATACAATGAAACTAGAAGGATTTTTTACATGGTTCAGCAGCTAACTCTGCCTAGTCCACGAGTCTTTGTTATTAGAACTTAGGAAATTTCTGGAAATTCTTCAAGAATGAATTCTCCAGAGTTTCTTTCAAGATCCAAAATTTAGGTCTTTTACAAAGGTACAGGACTTCTCTATTTATAGAGGAAGTCTCAGGATACTATCCTCCACCTTTCTCGGAAGTTATCCTTTACATTAATAAATTTAATGGCTTTAAAAGCCTGTAACTCCTATATACAAGGAAACGTATCCTGAAGACCAGGGGGTGTATAACTGAATAATAAATATCCCTTTATTATAGGGAAGTTACAACAATAAATGTAGACTACGTCTCTCCAAGTGACTGACTAAGATGTTCGAAGTCAGCAATCAACATCGTCAGTGTCGTACCATCCCAGGTTTCTGAGTGACTTTCGAGGTGTATTATTTTCTCAAAATCAACTTAGAATGAAACGCCGAGCTCACACTTAAGCCAAGCTCGGGCCACTTGGTCCGAGGTCACACGGCAATGGACGTATCACGATGCTCTGTCTTCCGAGCTTGCAAGGCTTCGAGACCGCCATTTCGAGGTTGCCATCTATTTTGAAGGTTCGGCGCCTAGGTTGCGAACACGTATTCTAGATATTGCGAGCTCACACCTGACGAATCCAGCTTTCGAGATCACAATTCTCAAGGCTCGAAATCTGGGTGTAAAATTTTGCCCCCTCAAAAGTATTTGTTTGAATCCTATGAGAAGGAAACTTTTGAACTACTTTCCTTTTTTTTTCGAGAACTGTACCATTACACATGTTCGGGTATGGACACGTGCCAATTGGGTATTGCTCACCCAAGGTACTCGAGTACCTTGGAAACCTGCCCACGATCGTTCGCCTGCCACCTTTTCGGCGCCATCATGTCATTTGTCCCTGAACGTCAGATTTGATAAGGATCCTAATCAATGGCCCGGATCAACCCCCTTTTTCCACCTCTGATCGTCTATATATAAGGCTCTAGTCATCTTCCTCATTTTATTTTTACGTTCATCAGAGGAAAAAAGAAAAGAGAAAGAAAAACCAGAGGATATCCCAGAAAGCTTCGTGCTTTTGCATGTTTTCCCAGCCAAAGAAGCAAAAGGCTGCCAGCTTGCTCGAGACCATGGGACTATACTTGCAGCCTCTTCTTCAATCAACGATTTCTCTGCAACCGTCGTCTTCATTGCGTAAGTATCTGATGTATATATATTTTCTTTATCAGTCTCTGGCTTTGCTGTTTTTTAGTTCCTGGGAATGCACTGGTTCACTTTGTAGTTTTGACATACTAGGACGCTTTGACCAATAGGTATTTAGGTTTAGGTTTTCCCATTACTGGTTCTAAATCCAGTTTATATGTAGAAAAAACCCAAACATGGTCTCTTTTTTCTGGGTTTTCAAAATTTAAAAGACATTGGGTACAAATCTCAGTTTTAAAGAATGCATGATACCCAAGAATTCCATTTTTGAACAACCGCCACCTTTTTCCCTGATATTTCGAGATTCTCAAAAATTAGACCCACTTCCCTCCTTTCTTTCATAGAATACACGTTCTAACCCTTAATCGGGTTTCTAGGATCGAGCTCGTCTCGTACCCAAGCACTTTCCGAGCTTGTTTCACCAAGCTCGTTAATCTTGACTCCTTGCATGCATGGCCCTCACCATTTTTTCTTTCTCGCTAGATGTCACAGAATCTGGAAAGACGGTGGGGGTCGCTGCTTGCCATCCCGTATTCGCCAAAAACTCCGAGCCCAGAATCGCTGTTTGCTCGGAACCAACGTCTAATTCGTGAATACAATCTCGCGCGCGAACAGGAAGAAACCCGAGCTCATTATCGCCGCAAAATCGTCGAGGTCATAGAAAAGAAGAGAAGAATCCTTCGAGAGGCTCTTTATCCGGAATCTGGTTCAGGGCCCAGACCGATCCCCCTTGATCCTAGGTTAAAAGTGACAATCGCATACAACCCGGGAGAGCTTCAATTCTCACTGATGGAGGAGCCCTCTACCTCACAGCCAAGGAGGGAGTTTTTCGAGGCCGGGCACTATTGGAGCTCGGTTACCTCGCTAGGTCAGATAAATGATATCCTGGCCTTTCACGGTATCAGACTGTCAGGCTCGTTAAGGTGTCGAGCCCCTACTTCCAACGAGCGAAGCTGCTACGCTCCAGGAGATGGAAATCCTGACAACAAGCTGAGGTACACGGCTTGGAGCCAGGAGCATATGAAGGCAGGAGCGATACTGCCTTTGAAGTCTTTCTTCAAGGAGTTCACAAACTTCGTTGGGTTGGCTCCATTCCAGCTCAACACTAATTCATACAGGGTTCTGTCTACCCTGAGGTCGATATACCACGAGCTGAAGTGGGAAGGACCGAGGCTAGAGGAGATCCTGTATCTTTTCTGCTTGAAAAGAAATCCCTCCCGAGCTCGGGGAGGAGACGACTTCTATTACCTTTCGTGCTACCCGAAGGAGAAAAAGATGTTTGAGGATCTTCCCAATCACCCTCCTGATTTTAAGAAGGCCTTCTTCTGAACGGATGGCCTGTCTCCGTCACGATGCTATTCGTTCAGACTGATCCGTAAATATCCCACTTCCTTTAACTCTGTGCTCGAACTTTTGTCTATAGGCTTGTACTTAGTTGAAATGTATTTTATTTTCCAGCCAACTATCGTCGTCCCACTCCTTCTGCCGAGATGAAGGAGCGTAGGGAGACCCTGCTCCAACTCCCTTATGGCAGGAGATCGCTCTCATACCTTTTGGACGAAGGTAAGCTCCGGGCTTGTGGGCTCTTAGGAGATGGCCATTCCACCTCGGACTGGTCCAACAAAAAATATGACCGCTGGGAGCTCGTGCCTTTGCCAACAGGCATCCTCCCTCCAAGGAGAGAGGTGAGGCCCCCGCCTCCAGCTCGCTGACGGAGCCCGCAGGCAGGGAACGAGGCCAACGATGAAGCCTCGAGCTCGGGCTCGGATGATCAAGGTACAGTCATCCTAAGTTCGAAAATGTGGCCCCCCACCCTGTTAAAGCACAAACCCGATAGGCTAGTTCTGTGCGTAGATGCTAGGAACCACTTTTATGTGTGGACTTGGGTAGATGAACGGGTTCATAGGTTCGATAGCTGGCTCGGGCAATACGATACTATGTATAGCCTGAACGAGGTATGGAACGGAATAGCCATCCAATACGGGACCAATGACTATAGGGACCTTTCGAGGTTGACGTCCACATATAGGGAAGGTACTCCCCCCGCCTCTTCTGAAGATGGGGGAATTTCATGGTCTCCGAGCTCAAGCTCGGAGGAGAGTTCCAGTTAGGTTTTTCTCCACTTGTTTGTTTTTTTATATATCTTCTAAGTTTGTTAGCACCATGCTAAACCTTGATTGCAACTGTGCAGGTGCTATGGACTCCGACCTTGATGTCGTGCTCTTCAGTGGCGAGGGAGCTCAAAAGAG
Organism: Humulus lupulus; assembly: GCF_963169125.1. Lineage (NCBI taxonomy): Eukaryota > Viridiplantae > Streptophyta > Magnoliopsida > Rosales > Cannabaceae > Humulus > Humulus lupulus. The sequence goes on from NC_084793.1 coordinate 257,262,585, forward strand.
TAAGCGCCCGAGAGGCTTGCGGAGGTTAGACCGACCCTCTAAAATCTGCAAGAGCACTGAGAAGACCCCACCGGCTCCAACTGCTACGAGCACAGCCGAGGACCCGAATGCCCATGTCGACGCATCTGTCTCGACCGCACCTGCCACGCTTCCTCCAGCCACAACTCTTCCAACACTCGGCCAACCTCCGAAGAAACCCTCAATCTCCAAATCACTCCTACCATCGGCCCGACCTCATGTTGATGAGTTCGTGCTTGATAGTACCGCTGGGGCCCACGGAGCCATAATTGGTTCGGATGTCCTTTCTCGGGTGGGTCAGAGTCTTTCAGGATTCGATGCTGATCACTGAGAGTTTGTGAATAAGGCCCGAGACTACAATACTCTTTATGATAAGAGTATTGAACTTACTACCGCGGTAATTTTCGTAACTTACCTTTAATTGCTTATGTCTTGGCTTATGTTCTAATTCAATCTCTTTGTGTTTCAAGCCCTCGTCGTCTCGGCACAGCTTAATCATAAGCTGACCAATGAGGTGCATACGAGCATGTCTCTGGCCCAGGAGTCGAGGGATCTCCAGCTTAAAACAGCTGATGAACTCAAGGACTCGAAGACAGAGCTTGAAAAGGTGAAGGCTCGTCTTGCGGAGCTGGAGAAAGCTAATGCCAAGCTCGAGGAGGAGAAAGCTGCCACTTTCGAGATAATCGAAAATGAAAAGGCCCGCCTCCTTAACAAGTTCAAAGAGAAGAAAGACAAAGCGGTCGATCAAGCCATGTACAAGATTTGGGCTAACAATGCTGACCTCGATACCAGCTTCCTAGGTCCTCTTGAGGCGAAGCTCGTAGATCAGTGGAATGCTCGACTTGAGGCGGAGGAGGCTGCTCGGGAGGCTGCTCAGGAGGCTGCTCAGGAGGATAGTCATGTTATTCGTCCTGGAGAATCTAGTGCTGCTGGTGCTGAGGAGTCTAAGGAGACTGCTCCTTCTTGAATCTCATCTGGGGGCTGCATCCCTTTATTTTTGTAATTGTTTTGATTTATGCCCATAGGGCTGATACAATTTCTTTTTCTTTTAATATATATATGCTTTACATTTCTTGATTCGAAATATTTTGCACATTTTATTTAAAGAATCGCGTATGTTTGTTTATTCGCACAAACATAGTTTGGGTTTAGGCTCGAGGTTCAATGCATTCATGCATAGTTTGCTCGAATTATCCGCTTCCGATCTCGTTATTCGTCAAGGTCGGATATTACTTTAACCATGAACCCGAAAGTAATTGTATGGTGTGTAATGCAAATGGTTTAGTTATATCTTATTTTTTAGTTACTTTTTCTTGTCCTCGGTTATCTCTCAGAGGTTATGAGTTTGAAACTATTGTTTTATAAGATACTCCAGCCTTGATCTCGACCTAACTCGAAGTGGGTTTATGTTCCAACTTATCGTCGATTAGTTTTAGCTGGTTTGCTCCAAACCTGTTAAGGTCGTGATTGGTTTGTAATCCATACACTTATATGTTTTTGATAATTCAGTTTTATCCAAATTACCTTAGCTCGCGCATTTGGTTACATCCAAACACTTATGTTTTTAATAATTCGGTTATATCAAAATTATCTTAGCTCGCGTATTTGGTTAAATCCAAACACTTATGTTTTTAATAATTTGGTTATATCCAAATTATCTTAGCTCGCGTATTTGGTTATATCCAAACACTTGTATGTATTTCGTATATCTTAATTTATTTTTCAAGCTGGTGGTATTTATATATACCAATGATGCCCCCTTAATATCCTATGAATGTGACCATAGGTTATTAGATTAAGAGAGATTGCAAAAATAAATCATATCAGACGAAATAACTCTTTATTTGATAAAATCCAAGAGTAGGCAAAACAGTACAAATAGACAAGCATGGTTACAGGCAACTTCCTTCCTACACTATTGATAGTAAGGTCTTAGGTGTTCGCCATTCCATGCTCGCGGTATTAGGCTCCCATCCAACCTCGCTAGCTTGTAGACACCGGATCAGATGATTGACTCTATCTGGTAGGGTCCTTCCCAATTTTGCCCGAGCACGCCAGCTGCTGGATCTCGCGTTGCCAAAAATACACGCTGTAGCACCAAATCTCCCACGCCGAACTTTCGATCCCGAACTCTCTTGTTGAAGTACCTGGTAGCTTGCTGTTGGTATGCAGCGTTTCTCAATTGAGCTTTGTTTCTTCTTTCCTTGATCAGGTCTAAGTTTTCTTCAAGCTGAGTGTGGTTCGAGTCTTGATCATAAGTGTGGGTTCGAATCGTAGGAATTTCGACCTCAACTGGCAACATAGCCTCGCAACCGTATGCTAAAGAGAATGGGGTATGGCCTGTTGATGTCCGGGCCGTAGTCCTATATCCCCATAGGACTTGGGGCAATTCTTCGGGCCATCGTCCCTTTGCTTCTTCCAACTTTTTCTTCAGTGAACTCTTGAGAGTTTTGTTTACAGCTTCGACCTGGCCATTTTCCTGGGGATGAGCTACTGATGAAAAACTCTTTATTATTCCATTTTTTTCGCAAAAGTTGGTAAACAGATCGCTATCGAACTAGGTTCCATTGTCGGACACAATTTTCCTCGGCATCCCATATCGACATATGATGTTCTTCACTACAAAGTCGAGGACTTTTTTAGAGGTTATTGTTGCTAATGGTTCAGCTTCTGTCCACTTCGTGAAGTAGTCTACGACAACTACAGCATACTTTACTCCACCCTTGCCAGTTGGGAGAGAGCCTATGAGGTCGATTCCCCATACCGCGAATGGCCATGGGGAGGTCATCATGGTCAGCTCGGATGGTGGAGCTCAAGGGATTGTGGCAAATCGCTGGCACTTATCACACTTCTTTACGTACTCGAAAGAGTGCGACGTGATAGTAGGCCAAAAATAACCTTGGAGTATGATTTCTTGAACAGACCATGCCCCCCAGTGTGGTCTCCACAGAACCCTTCATGAATTTCTTCAATGATTTTCTTGGCTTCGGGTGGAGTCACACACCGAAGTAATGGCATGGAATATCCCCTCCTATACAGCCTGCCATCCATGATGGTGTAACGGGGGATTTGATACATTAATTTTTTAGCCTGGTTCCGATCTTTTGGGAGGATGTCGGCTTCGAGATATTCGACTATCGGAGTCATCCAAGTAGGATCGGTGTCGATCATACACACGTCTTCTAGCTCTGGCTCATTAATACTTGGTGCCGAGAGATGTTCAATTGGCACAACATTTAGCTCATCTTTCTCGGTGGAAGTAACGAGCCGAGCTAAGGCATCTGCATTTGAGTTTTGTTCTCGGGGGACCCGTTCGATCGTGTAAAACTCGAAATGTTCCAATGCCGACTTTGCCTTTTCTAAGTAAGCTGCCATTTTTGTGCCATGAGCCTAGTATTCTCCCAAAATTTGGTTAACCACCAGCTGGGAGTCGCTGTAACAATGTATTGCCTTAGCTTTGAGCTCCTTGGCTATGCGAAGCCCCGCCAGTAAAGCCTCGTATTCGGCCTCGTTATTTGATGCACTGAAGTCGAATCTTAAGGCAGAATGGAATCTTCTTCCTGCAGGAGTGATCAGAATGACCCCTGCCCCCGACCCATTTTCATTAGATGATCCATCAACGTAAAGTTTCCACAGCTCATGGGCCGGGGTTATAACTTCATCGTTGGCTATGCCAGTACATTCCACTATAAAGTCTGCCAAGGCTTGAGCCTTAATGGTCGTCCTCGGATGGTAGGTGATCTCGAATTTTCTGAGTTCAACTGCCAATTTAAGAAGTCAGCCTGAAGCTTTTGGCTTAGACAAGACTTGTCTCAGTGGTTGATCAGTTAATACATGGATGGGGTGCGCCTGAAAGTAGGGTCGAAGTTTTCGAGATGAATGAATTAAGCTAAGAGCTAGCTTTTCCATCAAGGGATATCTCGACTCTGCCCCCAGTAATCTTTTACTGATGTAATACACGGGCCTCTGCACCTTTTCTTCTTCTCGCACAAGCACTGCACTTATGGCGTGCTCGGTAGTGGCAAGATATAAATATAGCACTTCCCGCGTAATAGGTTTTGATAAGATGGGGGTTCTGCGAGGTGCTTTTTAAGCTCCTGGAAGGCGAGCTCGCACTCTTCTGTCCATTCAAATTTCTTGCCTCCCCTCAATAGGTTGAAAAACAGAAGACAACGGTCTGTAGATTTAGAGATAAACCTACTTAGTGTCGCCATCCTACCGGTCAAACTTTGGACATCTTTATGTCTTCGAGGTGAGGGCATGTCGATCAGGGCCTGGATCTTGTCTGGGTTGGCTTCTATTCCACGAACGTTTACAATAAAACCCAGGAATTTTCCTGATGATACCCCAAAGGAGCATTTCTGAGGATTTAGTTTCATGTTATATTTCCGGAGCACGCCAAAGCATTCTTCGAGATCATCAACATGGTTATCGTTAAGTTGAGACTTGACTAACATGTCATCGACATAAACTTCCATGTTGTTTCCTATTTGCTCTGAAAACATCAAATTCACAAACTGCTGGTATGTGGCCCCAGCATTTTTATCCCTGAATGGCATGACATTATAACAATATAGACCCTTGTCCGTTATGAAGCTCGTATGTTCCTGGTCAGGGGCATGCATGGCAATCTGGTTATATCCAAAATAGGCATCCATGAATGACATCAGGCCATGCCCTACCGTGGCATCCACGAGCTGGTCAATCCTCGATAAGGGAAAACAGTCCTTTGGACAAGCCTTGTTGAGGTCCGAATAGTCAATCCAGGTTCGCCACGTCCCATTGGGTTCTGGGACCAGTACCGGGTTGGCTACCCAGTCTGGGTAAAAAGCATCCCTTATGAATCGGTTTGCTTTTAACCTGTTGACTTCCTCTTTCAGTGCCTTCTTTCTAGGATCGTCCAGTTGTCATCGCTTTTGTTGCTTCGGTGGGAAGCTTTTATCGATATTTAGTGCGTGGCTCACTATGTTCGGATTTATTCCTACCATATCAGAATTTGACCATGCGAAGACATCCTGGTTTCTCTTCAAAAATCAAATTAGTTGCTATTTGGTTTCTTCCTGGAGGTGTTTCCCAACCTTTACCTTTTTCGAGGGATTGGACTCTTCGAGCTCTTCTAACGGTTCGAGATCAACTTTCTCCTCCACCCTTGGATCGATTTCTTCATCAATCTCCAAAACCGTCCCATCTTTATTTTGAACAATGACGAGTGCTTGTGTGCTCGTCTGTTTCTTTCCTCTTAAGGAAATGTTGTAGCATTCCCTTCCAGCTAACTGATCTCCCTTCAATGTCCCGATGCCACTAGGGGTCGGGAACTTAATGGCCAGATGCCTTACAGACGAGACTGCCCCCAGCCTAACCAGGGCGGGTCTTCCGAGCAGCACGTTGCAGGCCGAAGGTAGGTCTACTACTACGAACTCCATCATCTTGGTTGTTGAGACTGGGTAGTATCCCAAGGTCACAGGGAGTTCGATGGAGCCCATGCAGGCAGTCCCTTCTCCTGAAAAACCATACAGCATTGTTGCACATACTTTCAGGTCGCGAAGAGTAAGTCCCATTTTCTCCAAGGTTGCTTTATAAAGAATATTTATTGAGCTCCCATTGTCTATGAGAACTCGGTGAACTCTTTTATTTGCGAGCTGGAGAGTGATGACCAGTGGGTCATGGTGAGGGAACTGGACATGGGACGCATCATCCTCGGTAAAGGTTATTGGTTGAGATTCTATCTTTTGGCTTTTTGGAGCTCTAGGTTCGGGTTCATAAGGAGACCCGTCCTCAGTTTTTAGCTCGTTCACATATCGCTTTTGGGCATTCCTACCCGTTCCTGTGAGATGAGGTCCGCCCGAGATGGTTATTACGTCTTCTCCATCAATTGGAGGGGGCCTATCTTCGTCCCTTGCTCGGGAATTGTTATTTTGTGCAGGTTTTGGCGCGGCTACCCTCTGGCTCGTAGACACCTGATTAGTATTCTGGTTTTTGACATATTATCTGAAATAACCTCTCGAGATCAAACCTTCGATCTCGTCTTTCAACTGTCGACATTCATCAGTAGTGTGCCCGGTGTCTCTGTGAAATCGACAATATTTGTTGGAGTCCCTATTGGACTTCTGATTCTCATGGGGTCTGGACGCCTGAAGGGAACCTGGTTTTCATTAGCCAGGTATATATTCTCCCGAGACTCATTGAGCTCGGTGTATACTTTGTATATGGAGAAATATCTTTCCCCCTTCTTCTTTTTTCCCCCTTCGGCCTCGGGGTTACTTCCTTCGCTCTTCTTTCTTTTGGAAGGGTTTTTCACAGTAGGCTTTGAAGCTGGTGGGTCTGCCGAGGTTGAGGCAGAGTTTATGTTTATCGTTGTAGTTACTGGCTGGGAGGTCACATTTAGTGTTGACCTCGCCTCTTCTACATTGACAAACCTCTGAGCTCGTTTATTAAACTCGGTTAGGGACCTCACCGGTTTTCTCTGCATATCGTCCCAAAGAGCACTTCCTGGCATTACTCCAGCTTGGACAGCCATCAGATGACCGTTGTCATCCACATTTCGTGCCTGGGAAACTTCCAAGTTAAACCTTGTAAGGTAACTTTTCAATGTCTCTCCTGGTTGCTGCCGAACGTTAGTCAGAGTTGATGCTTCTAGCCTAATCCCCATCATGGCTCTGAACTTCTTCTTGAAGTCCTTTGATAGTTGATCCCAAGAAGTGATTAAATGTCTTTTATATTTCTCAAACCAGCTTTTGGCTGGTCTCGTTAGCGATGCTGGAAATAACATACATCTGAGCTCGTAACCCAAGTTACTTGCTCTCATTATAGTATTGAATGTACTCAGATGGCTGTACGGGTCGGACTTTCCCTCAAATGTTGGGACGTGAGGGATCTGAAATCCTTGAGGAAACGAGGTAGTGGAAATATGGGGAGCGAACGGTTCGAGCTCCTCATCAGAGTCCTCATGCCGACCTTGGCCTTGCTCATTTTGTAAAAGTCTGAAGGCCTTCTCCAACTGATCAATTCTTTCCTGGACCGGGTCCGTGAGGTGTCTTGCCTGAAATTGGCTGTCGTCAATCACAATTCCAAGTTCGTGCCTCCGCAAGGGGTCTTTACGCCTATTTAGGTGATCCCTCAGGTCCGGGTTTGTCGGGTTAACATTACCCCGATTCTGATTCAAGTGTTCTCACAGGTCGGAGCGATTCTCGTGGTTCCCAGTATTCTTTCGACCTCGATCATGCATACTGACTGATCTGGTATCTCCAGAGTCATCACTAGTAAGACTCGTCGCATGATTATTTTGAGATGGGTCTCTTTCATGCTGCCTCGTCTCTGCAGTGCGAGATCAGGACGTTTGAATTCTTGCAGATTGGACGCTTCTCCGCTCCCTGAAAGCCTCTCTGTTCCCTTTCCTCCTTCCCGCACGTCTTTCCTCATCATCTCAAACTGGTTGAGCATTCCTGCGAGGAGGTGAAGGGTGTCTTATAGGTGATGGCGAGAAGCGTATGGGTGAAGGTGGCTGCCACCCATTTCGAGGCCTAGATGGCCCGTAGTTAGCCTGAGACGGATCGGTTGCATTCTGTGTATTACCAGGGATTTGAGTCCGAGCCTCTGCAGGGGTTCGGTTATTCCCAGTTCCCACTGGTACCTCTACAGTTGAATTAACTGGAGCCCTAGCTCGGGTACTTCTCTGGGGTCTCGAGGGAGCGGATGGCTCTGCTGGTGCCGGAGGTTGTTCCGGCCTTCTTGTGGCAGCATTTTTTTGTGGACGCCCACGAGGCCTGCGGGGAGGAACATGCACGTCCCTCGGAGGAGGGGCTTGGTTTTCACGAGGAGGCGGGGGCTGAGCCGCCTGAGCCTCTGCAGCTATCCTAGCCAACTCCTCATTCTGCTTGTTGGCTTCAGCCAACTGCTGTTTCAGCTGCCGGTTTTCAAGTTCCACAATAGGAACGTACCGCTCAGGATTGTAGTACATATCCTCATCCCTTGGGGGTGCTGGTGGTCCCCGAGAATCGAAGGACTCGCTTCTCTCTTCCGTATCCGGGTTTACCATTGGCTGCTTCCCAGGGCGTCTCGGATAGTTTTCTTCAGGAATGTTTTGATCATTTGCGGCCATAACTTGTTCAGGGATCGCACTGCTTAAGGCTCTCAATGAAAGCACCAAACTGTTGACGTTGTTTTTCGTCAACTTGAAATGTAGAGCACGTAAACAGTAAATATTTATGGCCAGAAAATACAATGAAACAAGGAGGATTTTTTATGTGGTTCAGCAGTTAACTCTGCCTAGTCCATGAGTCTTTGTTATTAGAACTTAGGAAATTTCTGGAAATTCTTCAAGAATGAATTCTCTAGAGTTTCTTTCAAGATCCAAAATTTCGGTCCTTTACAAAGGTACAGGACTTCTCTATTTATAGAGGAAGTCTCAGGATACTATCCTCCACCTTTCTCGGAAGTTATCCTTTACATTAATAAATTTAATGGCTTTAAAAGCCTGTAACTCCTATATACAAGGAAACGTCCCCTGAAGACCAGGGGGCGTATAACTGAATAATAAATATCCCTTTATTATAGGGAAGTTACAACAATAAATGTAGACTGCATCTCTCCAAGTGACTCACTAAGATGTTCGAAGTCAGCAATCAACATCGTCAGCGTCGTACCATCCCAGGTCTCTGAGTGACTTTCGAGTTGTATTATTTTCTCAAAATCAACTTAGAATGAAACGCCGAGCTCACACTAAAGCCAAGCTCGGGCCACTTGGTCCGAGGTCACACGACAATGGACATATCACGATGCTCTGTCTTCCGAGCTTGCAAGGCTTCGAGACCGCCATTTCGAGGTTGCCATCTGTTTTAAAGGTTCGGCGCCTAGGTTGCGAACACGTATTCTAGATATTGCGAGCTCACACCTGACGAATCCAGCTTCCGAGATCACAATTCTCAAGGCTCAAAATATGGGTGTAACATATGTTATATCAATAAATGATTATGGTAATCATTATGGGGCTTGCAGCCCAGTTAGATAAGTGACTATTGAGTCACACGCTGTGCAAGTGACTAATAAGTCAACCTCTAAGGACTTGTTCCCTGTATAGATGACTAGTAAGTCCATCTCTAGGATTTTTCTCCTTAAATAGATGGCTAATAAGTCCATTTCTTGGGATTTTCTCCCTAAGCCATGTGACGTATCAGTCACCTTAGCCTTTTGGCTCTGGCTCTAAGTAACTAGCCTTTACACTAGACAAGCACTTTTGTTTTCATCAAACTTAAGGTCAGTCAAGCATTTCATGCTTATGTTGATAATGCCTATTTCAATTAGATCTAATCTTTTCGTCTTACGTTAAACACGCTAATACCGCTCTTGACTCATAGGTCAACTCCATACGACCAGTGCTCAGTACTACTGCCAAACTTGACTAATAAGTCACAGCTTCACAGTCAATACTGACACCATTCTCGATTCTGACTAATAAGTCAGGACCACTCACAAGTAAGCAATACTGCTAAGCATTTAATATGCAATCAACGTCCACATAAAGAGCACTCAACATGCCTTATCAATAACCATGCATGTCACATACTGGGTGCAGTTTTCTTACCTCTTGTTCGAGTGTGAAATAATAAAAGAATGACCCTTTGAGAACAATCAATCCTTTGGTCCCTTAGCGGTCACCTAGTCATAACCAAATATGGAATTTCATTAATAAAATAAATCATAAAAGGTTCATAGTCTAAAACATGGTTAGTAGATTCTATCCCAAGCCTTAAGAATTGAAACCTCGAGCCTAAAACTCTTGAAAACTCCTCCCTAGCACAAAATGAAGGGGCGGGCCACGACTTGGCCTAGTGAGTTGCGACACGCCCCCAAGTCAGAGAGCGCTCTGGCTGGGTACCAGGGGCGGCCAAGTCGCAACTTGACCCCACGAACACAGCACCCCTGCCATTTTCTCCATTAAAACCAGCCAAAAACTTTTACCAAACAACTCAGAAATCACACCCAAGCATTACCACAACTTACCCAGCATTCAACCAACAAAACCTAAGCTTTAAACCATTTAAAACCACTTCAAATAACCACTTCTATAATCAAAAGTTCTAGCTCAAAAACTAACTTCAAAACAGAGCAAAACCAGAGAAAAAATAATGGCTGAAACCTTACCTTAAACTTAGGTTTGAATCCCCTTCAATGGCTAAAAACTAGCCTAGAACCTCAAGCCTTAACTTCTAAGCTTGAACCCTCAAACTAAGCTTCAAAAATTCAAAGGAAAATAGAGAAGGAGATGATCGGGGAAGAGGAAGAAGAGTCTCCGTTTTGCTGCCTTATTCTCTACAGCCTTATATTTAGTTTAGATATATCCTAAGGTTAAATGACCAAAATGCCCCCAAGCCTAACTATTTCCTTAACAGCCACCAAGGGCAAAAGTGTCATTTCTCCTCTAATCTTGTTAATCATAATTAATGTCCTCCAATTCCCGTTATTCCAAATATTCTCCAATAATTAATAAATCAAATCTCATTACCCTTTTAATTCCCGGTAATGTACTAATCATCAATGTAATGCCTTGGTTACTCCAAGACCGTTACTGTGAGCTTTGAACCGTGCTTAACTCGCTAATCGAGTTCTTTGGTTATAAACGTGCATCTAGGTGTTGTTAATAGGCTAAGGTGAAAACCAATCAAAAGGAAATGATATATTTTATTTAAAACATAAAACTAATCATGGGCCCATAAAAGCGTTTACAAGTTATTTACAATACAAAATGGTCATTACAGTGTAAAATTTACAACCCGCCGACCTAAGTGGCAAAAATAGGGTTAATCCCTAGTCCCTTTGAAAAACTCCATGGCCGTGGTGGTCAAGTGGCCGCATATGTACACATCGCCACCTAAGCTCTCCACTCAAGGCTAGGTGAGCTTTTATTTCCCTTTACCTGCACCACATAGCACCCATGAGCCAAAGCCCAACAAGAAAACTCAATACTGCATGAATATAATATCAAATAATGATCATAATAATCATCTAGGACTTATAGCCCTAAATAAAGGAGTGACAGTTGTAAAAGTTATTAATGCGGATTCCGTACCCTTTACAAATAAGTGATTGAGTCACTAGCTTAAATAGGATAAGTGACTGATGAGCAAGTCACCAATGTAAACCAACTGAGTGACCATGGAGTCACTGATGTGAGTTCCGTACCCTTAGCCATGTGACGATACGGTCACCTGGGCCTTCTGGCCCTGGCTCTGAGTAACTAGTCATGGAACTAGGCAAGCGCTTTTAGTTTTCATCGAACTCGGGGTCGGTCCGAAACTAATGCTCATAATGAGTCATTCAATGCTGATGTCGATTAGATCTAATCTTTATCAGCTCTGCGTTCATGACGCTTATTCCGCTCCCGACTCATAGGTCAGTAACATACGACCAATGCTCAGTACTGCTGTTGAACTTGACTAGTAAGTCACAGCTTCACAGACGGATCTGACCATTGTTGATTCTTACTAGTAAGTCAGTGCCATTCACAAATAAGCAAGATTTTCTAAGCATTTGATATGAAATCACTGTCCACATTTAAACACTCAACATGCCTCAATTATAACCATGAATATCACATATAGGGTGCAGTTTTCTTACCTCTGGTTCAAGCGAGAATTAATAAAAGAACGACCCTTGAGAATGATCAACCTTTTAGTTCCTTGACGGTCACCTGGTCATAACCAATTATGGGATTCCATCAATAAAATGAATCACTAAAAGTTCCCCAACCAAAACCTAGCTTCCGAGACATCGAATCCTACTAAACGGGTAGTAGGAACGATCTCGAGGCCTAAGGTTTGATTCCCCAAGCCAAAAACCTAATTTTGGCCAAAATGTCACTAAGGGCCGTAGCCCTACACCACCATGCCACGACTCGCCTCCTCAACTAGAAGCGGCCACACATCCTTCCCTAACACGGGCCGTGACCCTCCTTCTCCATGACGCGGCCCAACAACTTCTCCCTTCCTCTTCAATGATCTTGGGTCGCGGCGCTCTAGAACAGAGTCGCTGCCCCACTTGAAACTCAGCCAATAACCCCTATTTTTCCCCTTCGAACTCATTTCAAAACCCCATAAAATCTCTCCCAATATCACAAAGCAAAGCCACCAACTATTACCACAACTTATCTACCATATAAGCATCAAAACCTAAGCCTTACACCAATCAAAACTTCATCAAATTACCCATTTCAATGATCAAAATCCCAAACCTTAAACCCAGCACAAAAACAGAGCAAGGAGCCATAAACTTGAACTAAAACCTTACCTTAAGCTTAAGTTGAATCATCTTCAATGGCTGAACACTAGTCTAAGACCTCAAGCTTCAATCTCCAAGTTTGAATCCCTAAACTTGCTTCAAAAAATCAGGGGAAGGAGAGGAGAAATGATGTTCGTGAGGAAGGTAGAAAGGAGACTTTGTTTTGGTTCTATTTTCTACAGCCTTCAGCTTATATATAGTCTAGGTCAAATGACCAAAATACCCTCCATGCTTAATTCATCTCTTAACAGCCCCTAAGAGAAAAACCGTCATTTCCCACCTATTTCATTAATCATAATTAACGCCCTCCAATTACCGCTATTCTCAAATACTAATAAAATCATATCCCATTACCCTATAATTCCTGGTAATGCTCTAATCATCAAATCACCCCGAGACTCACCCCAAGCCCCGAATACAACCCAGTTATGACCAAACCGATAATTTGTATTCAAATATCGTCTCATGCCGAATAGCTTGAACAAATCCACATTATAACATGGCCTCAACAATAGTTCACCAACATGCATGAAAGTATACAAATATGCCATCAACGGGCCAAATTATCAAAATGCCCCTATAATGAAATGTGGACCCACATACACGCATTTATCATCATATAATAATATAATTCACATAAACATCCACATAATAGTTTAATGACATAATAAATCAATTATGGCCCTCCCGGCCAACTAATCCAACCATTAAACTGCGTTAGGGATTTTTGGGCATTATAATCAAATTACCCCGAGACTCACCCCGAGCCCAGAAATTAATCCCGTTATGACCAAACATTCTAAGATCGTCTCATGTCGAATAGCTCGAACAAATGCACATTATAATGTGGCCTCATCCATACCTCACCAACATGCATGAAAATATACATATGCCCTCAACATGCCAAATTACCAAAATACCCTTACGGTGAAAAGTGGACTCACATGCATGCATTTATCATCATATGACAATATAACTCACATAATCATGCATATAATCATTTAATTGCATATTAAATCAATTATGGCCCTCATGGCCCCCTAATCCAGGCTCTAAGCCACATTAGGGAATTTGGGTCATTACAAGTAAGGCGTTGGAGGTCACCCCAAAACTTCCAAATCTACTTGGGAACAAGTTTAAAAAAAAAAAGAAATAAAAAAAACATAAAATAAATCTAATTCTGATTTCTGAGAGTGGATGAATCATCATGAAACTTCTAGTGATACTTCGTCCAATTCATTTGCCACTCCTTTCGGAACTCGTTCCACCAATCCTGCTTTTCCACAAACCTTAGTTGATAATAATCCATTTGCAATGGCTTGCAATGATGAAATCCAACCAAGAACTCTCAATGACTACCTCCAGCCTACTCGCACTTCCACGCCTTCATGCCTTATCTTCCCTTCTAATATGCCCGCATTAGACTTTAACCTGGCATGATTCAACTCTTGCCCACATTTCATGGAATGGAAAACGAGAGCCCATACGTGCATATTAGAGAATTCAAGGAGGTAGTAGCAACGTTCTATAACCGAACTGAAAATTTAATTCTGTGGACTGAAGTTCTTCCCCTTCTCCTTGAAGGACAAAGCCAAAAGATGGTTAAACTCTTCGAGACCTAGGTCTATTGGAACATGGGAGGAAATGACAAAATCCTTCTTTCTAAAACACTTCCCCAACCATAAGACCAACAGTCTAAAATGACAGATTTCCACATTTTCCCAAAAGGACAATGAAACGTTCTATCAAGTCTGGGAAAGATTCAAAGATCTATTGAATCAGTGCTCGCACCATGGCTATGAGAACTGGAGTTTGGTCAGTTACTTCTATGAAGGACTACCGAGTCGTGAGCGCTATTTTGTAGAAATGCAATGCAATGGTGAATTCCTCGAAAAAGAGCCAGACGATGCTCTTGAATATCTCGAAGAAACTGCAAAAAAATCTCACACGTGGACTGGTCCAAGTGCTACTGATAACACCAACCGACACAAATCATCTGGGATCTATCAACTTTGAGAAGAGGATAGTGTTAAGGCCCAAATTGAAGCTTTGAAAAAGAAGTTTGAGGTCTTAATGACGAAAAATGGCCAAAAACCGCACATGATTGCTCAAGCAGAATCACAAGAACCTTGCTTTGTTTGTGGAGGGACGAAGCATTTAGCTAAGGACTGCTTAGCTTTTAATGAAATGAGGGGGCTTAATGAGGAGCAATGCAATGCCTTAGGGGCATATAACAAGCCATTCTCCCATACGTACAACCCTGGTTGGAGAAACCACCCAAATTTCAGTTGGAGAGATTCCAAACAAGCTCAATTGTCTGGAGGCCAATGGAGAAATGAGCAACAAGTTCAACCATCAAAGGCGTATTCTACACCTCAATACAATGCTCATCCATAAAGAAATTCTCTCGAGAATACCCTTCATGCATTCATAGAGGAACAATCCAAACTAAATCGCCAAATAATGGAAGAAATCAAGGAAATAAAATGTCAATTCTCAAAATTGACTAAATCCTTAGTCATTTCGGAAAAATGCAAACTTCCTTCCAAACCAAAATTCAATGTGCAAGGCCAACACATGGCCCAATCTTCAAATTCTAATGATCAAAATGTTAAGGAAGTAAATGTCATCACGACTAGAAGCGGTAAAAATTTGCAAGACCCACCCATAAAATCCAAATTTCCCAGTACTCCAAAAGTTATTCTCAAAAGTCCACTACTCAATGCCTCTCCAAAAGTACCATTTCCCCAAGCTTTGAAACCTATTGGGAAACTTCTTGATAACCAAGCTGAAATTTTTGAGCACTTAACAGAAGTGAAGATTAATCTTCCTTTGCTTCACTGTCACGCCCCGGCTGCCCCGGGACACGCGACGGTGATCGGTGAACTGGAAATTTGAATCATTGCCTGAGTCCTTTGGTTAAAAACGTGCTTCTAGTGTCATTAATAGGTTAAGGTGAAAATCAATAAAAAGGAAAGGATATATTTTTTTAAAAACTATTCATGGGCCCACCAGAACATTTACAAGTTATTTACAACTCAAAATGGCCATTACTATTTAAAATTTACAACCCACAGACCTCAGCGGCAAAATTAGGGTAAACCCCCTAGTTCCTCTGAGAACTTCTTGGTCGTGGTGGTCAAGCGGCCGCATATGTACACAGCATCGCCTCAGCTCTCCACTCAAGGCTGGGTGAGCTTTTCTTTCCCTTTACCTGCACCACATAGCACCCATGAGCCAAAGCCCAGCAAGAAAACACATATTGTAAGTAAACAATATCATATGATGTAATTACATCACACTCAGCTTAAAACTCTAGGCTGATGAGTGACTATTGGGTAAGTCTCTAGTCATCAGATAAACAGGTGACTAATGAGTCACACCTTGGAAAAGGTGACTGATGAGCCACACACTTTGGACAGGTGACTGATGAGCCACACACTTTGGTTAGGTGACTAATGAGCCACACTCTGGATAGGTGACTAATGAGCCACGCTCTGGATTGGTGACTAATGAGCCACGCTCTGGAGGTCCCATACCCTCCTAGCCATGTGACCTGTGGGTCACCTTAGCCTTTTCTAGCTCTGGCTCTAGATTTCTAGCCTTGGGCTAGACAATCGCTTATTAATATTCATCGAACTTAAGGTCGGTCCGGTATTAATGCTCATGTGAGTCATTCAATGCAGATGTCGATTAGATCTAATCTTTGTTGGCTTGCATTAAGCATGGAAAAACCATCCTTGACTTATGAGTCAATGCCCTGACTAATGAGTCAGTGCCATTCACAAGTAAGCAATGCTACCAAGCATATATCATAGATCAAATATATAAACATGGGCATTCATCACACTTACTTAACAGTTGCTAGCATAATAATGATCATGCACAAACATAGAGACTCAAGCTCTGAACAGTTTCATAGTCAATATTCATGGCATGCCTTAATGATATCTTTATACAAATGAGCAAGATTGCAAAGTATTCAATATGCTATCAATGTCCACATTTAACCATCCAACATGCATCAAAATATAACCATGCATGTCTCCTTTGGGGGTGCAGTTCCTTACACTATTTTCTTACCTCAGATTCGAGCTAGAATGAATAAAAGATTGACCCTTGAGAACAATCTGACTTTAAGTCCTTTAGCGGTCACCTGATCATAACCAAATAAGGAATACCATCAATAAAATGAACATCATAGGTTTCCAAACCAATATCTAGCCTCCAGGAGATCAATCCAAACTAATCCAAGTAGTAAGAACAATCCCGAGGCCTAAAACTATGTTTTCGGGGTCAAAACTAGGGCTAAGCATAAAATCCGAAAAATCGAAAAAACCGTGTACACCGACCTACCGAACACCGAAAAAACCAAAACCGTTTAAACCGAAAACCGAAAAAACCGCCGACGGTGCAAACCGCCACTGTTCGGTCGGTTTGGAAATTTTGGGTGAATCGACCAATAAAACCGAAACCGACCGAACACAATAAAATAATAATATAATATTATATAATTATTAATTATTAAAATTTTTAATAAAAAAAAAACTTAGGGCACTTGTAAATGTAATTATTTTCTATATATTTATGTTGTAAAAACACACAAAAATGGATTCTAACAATCCAAAATTTTTAATTTTTTAACTAAAACTTTCAAAAAATTAAAAAAAAATAATCAATTCGGTTTGGTCGGTTTAACCGACCAAACCGCTGTCCAAAACGGTCGGTTTTTTTTTAAACTGGTTTGGTTCGGTTGGTTTTTGGATTGCACCAATCCGAACCGAAAACCGAATTCTAGATTTTTTTTATGAAAAAACCGCCCAAACCGACCGATGCTCACCCCTAGTCAAAACACGCAAACGGGGCGAAAACTGACCAAGGGATGTGGCCCTAGAACCTTGGTCTGCGGCCCCCAGCACTCCCTGAAGCAAGGGCCACGGCGCCCAGCAGGCACAAAAAGCCCCACCTGCTTCTTCAAGCAAGGGTCGCGGCACCCCAAGAACAGGGCCGCGGCCCCCAACCCTGGGCCATTCCCAAACACGTTTTTATCACTCCAAAGCCTCCAAAATCAAACCTAAACATTCCCCAATCATCAAATCAAAGATCCCAAGCTTCACAATGGTCCAAAACCCTCAAAACCCAAGGTTCAATTGAACCAAAAACTCAACGATTCACATAGTCTAATTCAAAGCTTAGAAATTATAAAAACTCAAAACTTTAATCTTCGATTGGGTTGTTTTTCATCAAATCCTTCGGTTAAGAAGCTTCTAATCTTTCCTAGGATCGCTATGCCTCGATCCTCGCTCGATTCTGACTCCTAGAACTCGAGATTTCTTCGAAAAGGCTTCGGGTGGCAAAATGAACTAATGAAGGAGAACGAGAGATTTCCTAACTTATGTTCTATCTGATAAGCTACTTCATGCTTAAGTAACCTCAAATAAAACCTAGTGCTCAGGACCCCAAAAACACCCCCGAGGACATTATAGCAAAACCTCCAAAATTTCCTCCTGATCTCAAATACTCCCAATTTATCATCAAATAAACATTCTTATTACCCCATATCTGACCCCGTTATGAAAAAACCGCTAATCCATTATATATGACCGTCTCATGTCAACTAGCTCGAATATATCTCCATAACGATGGAATCTCATTCATAATTCACAATTTGCACCCAAATACACAATTATGCCCTAAACGGGACAAATTGCCAAAACAGTTCAATTAACAAATGTGGACTCACATGCATGAATATAACATTATATTATGATATAATTCACATAAACATGCACATAAACACTTAATAGCATAATTAAACAAGTATGGCCCTCCCGGCCTACTAATCTCGCCATTAAACCACATCGGAGAATTCGGGGCATTACAACTATCCCTTCCTTACAGAAATTTCGTCCTCGAAATTTACCTGAACAGCTCGGGATACTAATTCTGCATGTCTGACTTCAGCTCCCAAGTCGCTTCCTCGACCTTGTTGTTCCTCCACAATACCTTAACCAAAGGTATCGTCTTATTCCCGAGGACCTTATCTCTTTTGTCAAGAATCTGGACTAGCTGCTCCTCAAAGGAGAGATCTGCCTCAAGCTCCAGATCTTCGTAACTCAAAATATGATTAACATCAGGCACATACCTCCGAAGAGCTGAAACATGAAATACATTATGAACGGCCAACAACGCCGGTGGCAAAGCCAACCTGTAAGCCACTTAACCAATCCTCTCCAGGATCTCAAATGGACCTACATATATAGGGCTCAGCTTGCCCTTCTTCCCAAACCTTCTCACCCCTTTCCATGGCGAGACTCTGAGGAAAACATAGTCTCCTACCTAGAACTCCACGTTCCTGCGTTTGGGATCTGCATAGCTCTTCTGTCTACTCTGAGAAGTAAGCATTCTAGCTCTAATCTTCTCAATAGCCTCACTGGTCCTCTGAACTGCCTCAGGACCCAAGTATCTCCTTTCGCCTGTCTCATCCCAATGAATGGGAGATCTACATTTCCTACCATATAGCATCTCATAAGGTGCAACTCCAATGGTAGATTGATAACTGTTGTTGTAGGAAAACTCTATCAAAGGTAAATACTTACTCCAAGATCCATCAAAGTCCAATACACATGCCCGCAGCATATCTTCCAATATCTGAATTGTCTTCTCAGATTGTCCATCTGTCTGAGGATGATAAGCTGTACTGAACTCCAATTGTGTCCCCATGGCTTTCTGCAAACTCTCCCAAAACTTGGAAGTAAAAGTGGGGTCACGATCTGACACGATCGACCTAGGTGCACCATGGAGCAGCACGATCTCTCTCACATAGAGATCTGCATACTAGTCAACTATACAAGTAGTCCTCACTGGCAGAGAGTGAGCTGATTTGGTGTAGCGATCTACTATCACCCAAATAGAATCATGTTTACCAACAGTCCTGGGTAAGCCCACCACAAAATCCATCGTGATGTCTTCCCATTTCCACTCTGGGATATCCAGAGGCTGCAATAAACCTGCCGGCCTCTAATGCTCAGCCTTGACCTGTTGACATGTCAAGCACTTAGCCACATACTCTACTACATCTCTCTTCATCCCTGGCCACCAATACAGTGATCTCACATCTTGATACATCTTCGTGGTGCCTGGATGCAAGGAGTAAGGTGTAGTATGAGATTCATCCAAAATCTCCCGCCTCAATGCAGTGTCTAACGGAACACATATCCGCCCCTTGTATCTCAACAAGCCTAACTCAGACACTGTATAATCTCTGGATGCTCCAGCCATAACATCCTCTCTGATCTTGATCAGCTGTGGATCACTCAACTGACCCTCCTTGATTCTTTCCAATAGTGTAGACTGTAGCGTAATATTGGCCAATTGGCCCACCAGCAACTCTATACCAGCTCTGGTCATATCATCAGCTAACTCTCTGGCTATCAGCCTCGCACCGTAAATCTGTCCCGAACCCTTCCGGCTTAAAGCATCAGCTACTACGTTGGCTTTTCTTGGATGATACAAAATCTCACAGTCATAATCTTTTACTAATTCCAGCCAACGCCTTTGTCTCATATTCAGATCTTTCTGGGTGAAGAAGTATTTCAGGCTCTTGTGGTATGTATAAATCTCACACTTCTCTCCATAGAGATAATGTCTCCATATCTTTAATGGAAAAACCACAACCGCTAACTCTAAATCATGAGTGGGATATCTCTTTTCATACTCCTTCAACTGACGAGAGGCATAGGCAATCACCCTCTCTGACTGCATCAGAACACAGCCCAAACCCTGATGAGAAGCATCACAGTAAATAACAAACTTCTCCTGACTTGTTGGAAGGCTCAAAACCGGAGTTGTAATCCATCTCTGCTTCAGTTCCTAGAAGTTGTTATCACATTTACCTGACCACACAAATTTCTGACTCTTGCGTGTCAGCTCAGTTAACGAAGTAGCAATCTTAGAGAACCCTTCCACGAAACGCCTATAATAACCTGCCAATCCAAGGAAACTTCTAACTTCGAAAGCATTCTTTGGCCTTGGCCAATCTCTGACCGCTTCAATCTTTGCTGGATCTACCTGGATCCCCTCCTTGCCGACAATGTGTCCAAGAAAGGATACATGGGACAACCAGAACTCACATTTCTTGAACTTTACAAACAATCTGTGTTCCCTCAGTTTCTATAGAACCAACCTCAGCTAATACTCATGTTCTGACTCTGGCTGAGAATATACCAGAATGTCATCAATAAAGACGATCACAAACTGGTCCAGATAATCCTTGAACACTCTGTTCATCAGATCCATAAAAGCAGCAGGGGCATTAGTCAATCCAAATGACATAACTAAGAATTCATAATGCCCATACCTGGTACGAAAAGCAGTCTTCAGTATGTCTCCCTCCTTGACCCTCAACTGATGATAACCAGAACGAAGGTCGATCTTTGAGAATACCGTCTTGCCTTGCAACTGATCGAACAAATCATCTATCCTTGGCAATGGATACTTGTTCTTGATTGTCAGCTTATTTAGTTCTCTGTAATCAATACACATCCTCAGAGAACCATCTTTCTTCTTTACAAACAGAACTGGCGCTCCCCAAGGTGAGAAACTAGGTCTGATAAAACCTAAATCCAACAGTTCTTGCAACTGTACCTTTAATTCTTTCAACTCAGCTGGGGCCATTCTGTAAGGTGCTTTTGACACTGGCTCTGTCCCTGGTGCCAGTTCTATAACGAACTCAATTTCTCTGTGAGGTGACAACCCTGGAAAATCTTCTGGAAACACATCCAGAAACTCACAAACAAGTCTGGTATCTTCTGGTCTCACTGGCACAACCCTTATGGTATCAACCACACTAGCTAGGAATCCAATGCAACCTCCTTGCAATAGATCCTTAGCTCTCAATGCAGAAATCATAGGAATGCGTGGTCCATGCACAGTACCAATAAACACAAAAGGATCCTCACCTTCAGGCTCAAAGGTGACCATCTTCCTTCTGCAATCAATGGTTGCCCCATACTTTACTAACCAGTCCATACCCAATATCATATCAAAATCAGTCATAACCAACTCTATCAAATCCACTGACAACTCTCTGCCCTCCACTGTCACTGGCAAAGATCTAACCCATCTCCTGGATACTATCAATTCCCCACTGGGTAATAAGGTACCAAACCCCACAGCATAAAAATCACAGGGTCTACACAGTATATCAATGATTCTACTAGCAACAAACGAGTGTGTAGCACCTGAATCAATCAATACATTATAAAATGTTCCAGCACTAAGAATCTGACCTGTAACCACTGAAGGAGAAGCCTCAGCTTCTGCTTGTGTCAAGGCAAACACTTGAGCTGGGGCCGAGCTGTCTGCTTTCCTAGATTCTTCTTTTCTGGATTTAGGGCAATCTTTCTTAAAATGACCTATTGCTCCACACAAAAAGCAGGCCTTTGCCCTACACTCTCCCAAATGACGCCTTTTGCATCTAGGGCATTCAGGATGAGTTTTCGAAGCCTTATTCCCACCTGGACGACCCATTGTAATACCTCGCGGTCGCTTGTCAGGACCTGAAATTGGGAAGGTATTAGGAACCTTCCTCTTCTGATCATTGGGGCCTACACCCCTACTGGAACCCACAAATGGAGGAACTGTCCTCCTAAAATCCTTTCTGGCTGCACTGTCACGCCAGATCTTATTTTCTGCACTCTCAGCAGTGAGTGCCTTCTCCACCACTTGTGCATAAGTTGTCACTCCAGCCATGGTGGTGATACGAACATCTCGGGCTAATCTAGGCTGTAGTCGTTGAAGGAATCTCTCCCTCCTGGTCCCATCAGTGGGTACCAATTCCCTGGCAAACTTTGCCAAACGATCAAATTTCAAGGCATACTAAGTTACTGACAAACTTCCCTAGAGTAGCCTGATGAATTCCTCAGCTTTTGCCGCCCTGATAGCATCATTATAATACTTCTCATTTAATAGAGTCTGAAACTCTTCCCAACTCAGGGCATTCACATTCTTGGTCTGGGCAATCACTTCCCACCAAATTCTAGCATCTTCTCGAAACATATAAGTGGCACAGGCCACCCTCTCATTACCAGTCACCCTCATGAAATCCAGGATGGTGGTAATCATACTCATTCACTGTTCAGCCTTGGCAGGATCAGCACTGCCTTCAAAACTAGAGGTTGTTGCTTCCTGAACCTTTCGTAGAGAGGCTCCCATTTATTACCAACCTCAGGCTGCTGCTTAGTTGCTGGCACTAACACAGAAGGTGCCTCTGACACACTGGCTACTGCAGGTGCTCACTGTTGTTTCAGGAGGCGAAGCTCTTCCCATTGTTTCAGTATTGTTGCCTGCAAATCTGCAAGTATCTGCTGCCAGTTTTCAGGAGCTGGCGGTGGAATCTGTCCTTGGTCATTCTCTTCTCCTTGACTGTTATTATTCTGGCCTTGATCACTTTGGCCAGCTGTCATATCTGTCTGATATGGATTCATTCTTATCTTTCACACCTTGCTGAAACAATATTCAATACGGCCAGTCAGGTAGAAATGACTAATCCTCTTGCCACCTTACGGTCCAAGAACAAATAGATAATCACACATATTCCACAATCATACATATATGCAGATGGATACACGATTATAACATTTAGCACTTAATATGTATCACATAATAACTCACAACAAACAATACTAATGAGTATGTTCCAGCAATCCCAGTACAAATTAGCACACAGTTGCTGAGAATATATTATTCAGGGCACAGGTGAATCATAGTGTCTCATGCATACATGTAAAGAATTTATAATATATTTAAGCAATTATACATATAACTACATAAATTATTACCAAACCATGAGTTGAACTTGACTTCAGTGACGTGTGTACGTGCCCAGCCAGTCTACAGGAACCCTAACCTTGGCACAGCTCTGATACCAAGTTGTCACGCCCCGGCTGCCCCGGGACACGCGACGGTGATCGATGAACCGAAAATTTGACTCATTGCCTGAGTCCTTTGGTTAAAAACGTGCTTCTAGTGTCATTAATAGGTTAAGGTGAAAATCAATAAAAAGGAAAGGATATATTTTATTAAAAATTGTTCATGGGCCCACCAGAACATTTACAAGTTATTTACAACTCAAAATGGCCATTACTATTTAAAATTTACAACCCGCCGACCTAAGCGACAAAATTAGGGTAAACCCCCTAGTTCCTCTGAGAAATTCTTGGCCATGGTGGTCAAGCGGCCGCATATGTACACAGCGTCGCCTCAGCTCTCCACTCAAGGTTGGGTGAGCTTTTCTTTCCCTTTACCTGCACCACATAGCACCCATGAGCCAAAGCCCAGCAAGAAAACACATATTGTAAGTAAACAATAGCATATGATGTAATTACATCACACTCAGCTTACAGCTCTAGGTTGATGAGTGAATGTTGGGTAAGTCTCTAGTCATCAGATAAACAGGTGACTAATGAGCCACACACTTTGGACAGGTGACTGATGAGCCACACACTTTGGACAGGTGACTGATGAGCCACACACTTTGGTTAGGTGACTGATGAGCCACGCTCTGGATAAGTAACTAATGAGCCACGCTCTGGATTGGTGACTAATGAGCCACGCTCTGGAGGTCCCATACCCTCCTAGCCATGTGACCTGTGGGTCACCTTAGCCTTTTCTGGCTCTGGCTCTAGATTTCTAGCCTTGGGCTAGACAATCGCTAATTAATATTCATCGAACTTGAGGTCGGTCCGACATTAATGATCATGTGAGTAATTCAATGCAGATTTCGATTAGATCTAATCTTTGTTGGCTTGCATTAAGCAAGCAAAAATCATCCTTGACATATGAGTCAATGCCCTGACTAATGAGTCAGTGCCATTCACAAGTAAGCAATGCTACCAAGCATATATCATAGATCAAATATATAAACATGGGCATTCATCACGCTTACTTAACAGTTGCTAGCATAATAATGATCATGCACAAACACAGAGACTCAAGCTCTGAACAGTTTCATAGTCAATATTCATGGCATGCCTTAATGATATCTTTATACAAATGAGCAAGCTTGCAAAGTATTCAATATGCTATCAATGTCCACATTTAACCATCCAACATGCATCAAAATATAACCATGCATGTCTCATTTGGGGGTGCAGTTCCTTACACTATTTTCTTACCACAGATTCGAGCTAGAATGAATAAAAGATTGACCCTTGAGAACGATCTGACTTTAATTCCTTTAGCGGTCACCTAATCATAACCAAATAAGGAATACCATCAATAAAACGAACATCATAGGTTTCCAAACCAATATATAGCCTCCGGGAGATCAATCCAAACTAATCCAAGTAGTAAGAACAATCCTGAAGCCTAAAACTATGTTTTCGGGGTCAAAACATGCAAACGGGGCGAAAACTGACCAAGGGCTGTGGCCCTAGAACCTTGGGCCGCGGCCCCCAGCACTCCCTGAAGCAAGGGCCGCGGCGCCCAGCAGGCACAAAAAGCCCCACCTGCTTCTTAAAGCAAGGGTCGCGGCACCCCAAGAACAAGTTCGCGGCACCCCAAGAACAGGGTCGTGGCCCCCAAACCTGGGCCATTCCCAAACACGTTTTTATCACTCCAAAACCTCCAAAATCAAACCTAAACATTACCCAATTGATAAGTGAATTTTAGATTCACTTATTAGTGTCATTTTATATCTAATTTGTAGGTGTTTAGGGTGTTTTGTTTGGTTTTATGCTTGTGTTGTGTTTGTGTAGGGTCCAAGGAAAAGTGGCGCGAAATTTGTACAAAACGGAAGGGAAACGAAGAAAAATAAAAAAATTCGTGAAATAGGGCTGCAGCGCCATCATTAAGGGCTGCAGCGCCTCACTGAAATAGAGAGCTTGTTTTTGGCATTTTTGTAGCGCAGCAGCGCCTGTTTAAGGGGCTGCAACGCCTGGATCCGTACAGAAAGTTTAAATTGCGATTTTTGAAGGGAAAAATAGGTCTTTTTGGAGGGAGTATAAAAGAAAAAGTTTAATTTGGGTTCTAAGGACGTTTTGGAGGAGATTAGATCAGAGATTACATGCTTGGGAAAGAAAAGGAGGCTAGACTTCATCAAGATCATCACCATTATATCTAGTTTATTTCTTCTTCCTTTAATTTTTAGTTTTTAATTATGAACAACTACATTGCTATTATGTTTATGTTTGTAATGGAGAACTAAACTCTTTTTGTGCTAGAGTATTAGATGAATCTATTTTGATTATTGAACTGTGGTTTTTATTATTATTTTTATGAAGTTCTTCTCGTTTGTTCATATCTTCTTGATTTAATTTTCTCATATTAATGTTTGTCCATCATTATTGTGAATTAAAATCTAGGGTTTATGCTTGAGAAAGATAAACGTAGATTGGACATAAGAAGATTTGACATAGAGTGATTGTGAGATTGAGAGATTCCTTGAACTCTATGAATTTGGCTTAGAATAACTATTGCTTAATGACGTCTTGATTAATTAATAGCGAATAGAGATATCATATTGATTAATTGAGATTAATTGCATATATGCTTGAGAGAGATAAATGCATTATATTAGAATTCTAGAAATTACAAATGAGGAGAACTAATTAGGATAATAAAGAAACCATGTTCATAATTGAATAGTGAAATCATTACTCTAGTACATTTATCTTTTATTTAATCACTTTCCAAGATCACTAGATTTGATTATCTTGTTATTTCATATTCTTTATTTTATTGTTTGATTTATTTATTGGCTTTTCTAATTAAAATTATAGACTTAACAGTAATAGTAATTAGTGAATTTAATATTTAATCCCTGTGGGGTCGACATCTTTTAATTTAAAACTATATTGCAATACACCGTACACTTGCGGTAGAAAAAAAATATGTATCAAGTTTTTGGCGTCGTTGCCGGGGATTAAAATTAATTTTACTAATATTGAAACTTTAAGTCTTGATTTTAAATTATATTATAATTTTTACTAACGTTATAGATTGTGCTTGTGTTCTCAGTATATGCGAAGGACTAGGAGTTCTACACCTGTTGAGCCTTTGAATCCTGAAATTGAGCACACACTCCGTCAGTTGAGATCTAAGAAAAGGACTGAAGAGCTTAATATGGACAACAATAGGGTGACCAACAATGGTAACAATGGCAATAATAACAATCAACCAGCAGTTGGCGGGGCTCCTCTTAATCCAGCACAGCGGGCAGTGCGTGACTTCTGCATGCCTGTTGTGAATGAAAATCTCACTGGAATAGCAAATCCAGCCATTGCTGCCAATAACTTTGAACTGAAACCTGCACTAATTAACATGGTGCAGCAAAATCAGTTTGGGGGTTTAGCGACTGAAGACCCTAACATTCACTTGGCCATATTTCTGGAGGTATGTGCCACAGTGAAGATGAATGGCGTTACTGATGATGCCATCAGATTGCGTCTCTTCCCTTTCTCTTTGAGGGAAAGAGCCAGGAGTTGGTTGCAATCTTTGCAGCCTGGAGCAATTACAACATGGGATGAGATGGCAAGAAAGTTCCTGATTAAGTTCTTCCCTCCTTCCAAGTCAGCCCAATTACGTAATGATATTGGGCAATTTCAACAGTCAAATCAAGAACCATTCTATGAGGCTTGGGAGAGGTTTAAGGAATTATTACGACGTTGCCCACAGCATGGTTATCAAAATTGGATGCAAGTTCAGATTTTTTATCAAGGGTTGAATGCTCCAACACGAACAATAGTTGATGCTGCTGCAGGGGGTGCTCTATTAGCCAAGACAACTGATGAAGCCTTCACTTTGATGGAGGAAATGGCCACCAACAGTTATCAGTGGCCCAATGAGAGGTCAGGCCCAAGGAAAGTTGCTGGGTTATATGAAGTTGATCAGATGACAGCCATGAATGCCCAAATTGCTGCTCTACAAACCCAAATGGATGCACTATCAGCGCAAAATAATCCAACGGTTATGGAGAGTGTAGCAGCGGCTGCTGCAATGCAGGGGCAAGAAATAAGTCCAGAACAAGCCCAGTTTATGGCAAACCGCTCCTTCCCCAATAACTACAGAAGCAACATCATGCCTAATTATTATCATCCAGGATTGCGCAACCATGAAAATTTCTCTTATGCCAATAATAAAAATGTGCTGCAACCACCTCCGGGATTCAATTCTCAACCGCAACAAGAGAAAAAGAAATCGTTGGAAGACATTTTGGGCACTTTTATTATGGAATCTAACAAGAGGTTTGGGAAAAATGAAGCAAGACTCGACAATATAGAGACCCATATGACTAACATGGGAGCTTCAATGAAGAAAATTGAGACTCAAGTGGGCCAATTAGCTAATGCGGTGAATTCTAATCAGAAGGGAAGTTTTCCTAGTAACACTATGGTAAATCCAAAGGAATCATGCCAAGCAGTTTCTTTGAGAAGTGGTAAGGTGCTTGATGAGGGTAATGTTCAAGCTAGTTCAAATGAGAAAGTTGAGCCAGTGGTACGAGAGGTAGACAAAGAAGAGCAAGCCAAGAAGCAGAGTGGAAGTGACAAGAATGACATGAAGAAAGATAGCCTTCCAGTGTATCAACCGCCCATTCCATACCCCCAACGATTTCAGAAGAAGAAATTAGATGAACAGTTTGCAAAGTTTCTAGAAATCTTCAAACGAATTCACATAAACATTCCATTTGCAGATGCTCTTGAGCAAATGCCTAATTATGTGAAATTCATGAAAGAAGTCATGTCAAAGAAAAGAAGATTAGAAGACTTTGAAACTGTGAAGTTAACAGAAGAATGCAGCGCCATCTTACAGAAAAAGTTGCCTCAAAAGGTGAAAGATCCTGGTAGCTTTACTATACCATGCACTATTGGAGGGTCATCCTTTGACAAGGCATTATGTGATCTTGGAGCGAGTATTAATTTGATGCCACTTTCAGTTTTTAAGAAGTTGAGGGTAGGAGAGGTGAAGCCCACAACAATTACTCTTCAATTAGCAGATCGATCACTTACTTATCCTAGGGGAGTGATTGAAGATGTGTTGGTTAAGGTGGACAAATTTATTTTTCTCGTTGATTTCATGGTTTTGGATATGGAGGAGGACCATGAAATCCCCATTATTCTTGGTCGTCCATTCTTGGCTACTGGAAGAGCTCTTATTGATGTACAAGGTGGTCATTTGACACTGAAGGTTAACAATGAAGAGGTTAAATTCAACATTTATCAAGCACTACAGCAGCATGACAACACGAGCACATGTCACCGAGTGGATTCTATTGAGGTAGTAGTAGAAGAAACAATGAGAAAAGAATTATGTGCTGATCCATTACAACATTGCCTTAATTCTAGTATTACTCAATCTGATTTGAAGAAGGTGAACGGTGAGCTTGTGGGTGACGAAGTGGCTGAATTTGTAATGGCTCTTAGTGCTATTCCTAGTGCTAGTGGGATTATAATTGACGAGACTCTTTGTGAAGTTAAAGAAGGTGACATTGAGAAGGAGGCAGTGGGTAAACAAGATTTGAAGCAACTCCCAGATCATTTGCGGTATGAATATCTAGGAGAGAATTTCACTTGCCCAGTGATAATTTCCTCAAGGCTCTCAGAAAGCGAAACTGAAAAATTGCTAAGAGTTTTGAGGAAATATAAATCTGCATTAGGATGGGCAATTTCAGATCTGAAGGGAATAAGCCCAACTGTTTGTATGCACAAGATTATATTTGAAGAAAATTACAAGCCTTCTATTGAGCATCAACGACGATTGAACCCAGCCATGAAAGAAGTGGTGAGGGCAGAAGTATTGAAGCTATTGAATGTTGGGATCATTTATGCTATTTCAGATAGTAGTTGGGTTAGTCCTGTGCAAGTTGTACCAAAGAAAGGGGGGATGACAGTGATCAAGAATGAAGCCAATGAATTGATTCCGACAAGAACAGTAACGGGGTGGAGATTTTGTATTGATTACCGGAAGTTGAACAAGGCTACTAGAAAGGATCATTTCCCACTTCCATTTATCGATCAGATGCTTGACCGGTTAGCTGGCTATACACATTACTGCTTCTTAGACGGATATTCAGGCTATAATCAAATAAAAATCACTCCTGAAGATCAAGAAAAGACAACTTTCACATGCCCTTACGGCACTTTTGCATACAGGAGGATGCCTTTTGGACTTTGTAATGCACCTGCTACTTTTCAGCAGTGTATGATGGCCATTTTCTCTGATATGGTAGAAGAGATCATGGAGGTATTTATGGATGAATTTTCTGTTTTTGGGTCATCATTTGACCATTGCTTGCACAACTTGGCCTTGGTCCTAAGTAGATGTGAAGAGACGAACCTCGTGCTAAATTGGGAGAAATGTCACTTCATGGTTGAAGAGGGAATTGTGTTGGGGCATCGAGTTTCAAAGGAAGGTCTTGAAGTAGATCGAGCCAAGATAGCCATTATTGAGAAGCTTCCTCCACTGGTGAATGTCAAGGGGATAAGAAGTTTTTTGGGGCATACAGGTTTTTATAGAAGGTTTATCAAAGATTTCTCGAAAATCAGCAAGCCACTATGCAATCTCCTAGAAAAAGATACTGATTTTGTTTTTGACGAAGAGTGTAGGAAGGCATTTGACTTGATAAAAGAGAAGTTGGTGTCAGCCCCTATTATGATTGTCCCAAATTGGAGTCAAGCATTCGAGATTATGTGCGATGCTAGTGATTATGCAGTAGGGGCTGTCTTGGGGCAGCGAAGAGAGAAGACTTTCCGAGCAATTTATTATGCAAGCAAGACTCTTAATGATGCTCAACGAAATTACTCAACCACTGAAAAAGAACTATTAGCGGTGGTGTTTGCATGCGATAAATTCATACCATATCTTTTGTGTTCCAAAGTTATTATATACACAGACCATGCAGCACTTCGTTATTTGTTTGCAAAGAAGGAGGCCAAGCCAAGATTGATACGTTGGGTATTGTTACTTCAAGAGTTCGACATTGAGATTGTGGATAAGAAGGGGAAAGAGAACTTTGTGGCAGATCATTTATCACGATTAGAGAATAAAGAAGCTGCATGTAAAGATGAGATCAAAGAATTATTTCCGGATGAGTTACTGCTGGCTGTATCAACAGAACTTCCATGGTATGCCGACATCGTGAATTACCTGGTTAGTGGCAAGCTTCCTCCTGATTTTAATGCAAATCAAAAGAGTAAATTGATTCATGATTCTACATTCTACTTCTTTGATGATCCATACCTGTTCAAAATGAGTACGGATCGAATAATTCGTCGTTGTGTACCAATGGAAGAGACTCAATCAATAGTAGAGCAGTGTCATTCGGCACCTTACGGTGGGCACTTCGGGCCATCGCGTACAGCAGCGAAATTTTTGCAATCGGGTTTTTATTGGCCTTCAATTTTTAAAGATTGTTACACTTTTGTCAAGACTTATGATAGATGTCAACGAGTTGGAAATATCTCGCAAAGAAACGAGATGCCCATGAATGTAATTTTAGAGGTGGAATTGTTCGATGTGTGGGGCATTGACTTCATGGGGCCCTTTCCACCATCTTTCGGGAACTTGTTTATCTTACTCGCTGTTGATTATGTTTCAAAGTGGGTCGAAGCGATAGCCACTACTACAAATGATTCCAAGGTGGTTTCTTCTTTTCTGCAGAAGTTTATATTTAATTGTTTTGGAACTCCAAGAGCGATAATAAGTGATGAAGGAACACATTTCTGCAACAAAGTTATTAAACCACTCTTGATGAAGTATGGAGTTCGACATAAGGTGGCTTTGGCCTATCACCCCCAGTCTAATGGCCAAGCTGAGGTATCAAACCGAGAGATCAAGTCTATCTTGGAGAAAACAGTGAATTTAAATAGAAAAGATTGGTCTCAAAAGCTTGATGACTCTTTATGGGCTTACAGGACATCGTACAAGACTCCTCTCGGTATGTCTCCTTATCGACTAGTATTTGGCAAAGCTTGTCACTTACCAGTAAAATTGGAGCACAAGGCTTATTGGGCGATCAAGAAGCTGAATTTTGATTACCAAGCAGCGGGAGAGAAGAGGTTATTGTAGCTGAATGAAATGGAGGAGTTTCAGAATGATGCATATGAAAATGCTCGTATCTACAAGGAGAGGACAAAGAAATATCACGATCAAATGATATTAAAGCGAGAGTTTGTGCCGGGACAGCAAGTTTTACTTTTCAATTCTCGTTTGAGGTTATTTCTCGGTAAGCTAAAGTCACGATGGTCTGGTCCGTTTGTTATCACCAAAGTTTCTCCTTTTGGTTCTGTGGAATTAAGAAATAATGACGGTTCGCTTTTTCAAGTGAACGGACAAAGGTTGAAACATTATTTTGGTGAAATTTATAAGAAGGTGGAGACGATGTATCTCCAAGACAGCAACTGAAGCCCCATCAATGTCTAGCTAAAGACGATAAATTAAGCGCTTAATGGGAGGCAACCTATTGTTTTAGAATTTTTATTTAGTTTTTTTTTTTTTTTTAATTTTAGAAGACATTAATTATTTTGTAAAATATTAAGTTTATTATGAACCGTGAAAATCGTTAAAAAAAAAAAATGTTCCAGGGGCTGCAGCGCCACTTTCATAGCGCTGCAGCGCAATTCTCGAAGGAATTAGAGCCGCAGCGCCTTCATTAAGCGTTGCAGCGCCGCACCCTTACAGAGAGGGTGTTATTCGACAGCCCCAAGCGCCGCAGCGCCATCATTAGGCGCTGCAACGCTAATTCACGGAAAAAAATCTGGAGCATCAGGGCTTTCCTTACCCTAATCATAAATACCACCTCCAATTTACATGTTGATCAAGTTCTCACTTACTTCTCAAGGGGGCCGAATTTTATGAAGAGAGTAGTTCATTGAAAACACAAGACACTCACATTCATCAAGTAAGTCATTTACTCATCTCTTTGGACCACTTAGATTCTTGAATATATGTGTAAGAGGAAATTTTATGAGTTTGATGAATGTTGTGAGTTGCATTGTTGGAATTGATGATTCATGGATTGTTTTTGAAGTATTAGTGTGATTTTGGGGATTAAGATTGAGAAAAAGTGGAAGGGAAGAGTGAGAATTGTTGTTGCCCACCAAGTGTTTGAAAAATTGCCTAAGTGACTGTTTTTGGTGATTTTAGATTAATTGTCATAAGAAAGAAGTGGTGAATTACGTTTGGAGAGATTTTTTAGTTGTTAGGGGGGTTAATACGTGATTAATTGGGAAGTGAGGTATTTTTTGGGTGTTTGGCGGGTTGTTCCGAGTCACCATGGGACCTAAGAGAAATAGTTCAAGACCATCATCTTCAAGACCCTCATCCTCTAGGGCACCACCATTTGATGCCACCAAATTTGTATGTAAGGAGGTGGAAGAGCGATATATTTCTTTTGTGGGGAAACCGGTGCTCAAGGAAAGAGGTATCGAATATGCTCCTCAACCTAGTTCGTGTGTTATCTTTGAGCCAATTAGAGCCAATATAGAAAGTAGGCAATGGGAAACCGTTGTGAAGCAACCGGAAACTAGAATGAATATCTCTTGGGTGTATGAATTTTATGCTAATTTTCCAGAGTTGAATGAGAAGGGTGAATGTTTTGTGAGAGGAAAATGGCTACCTGTGGGGAGTTATAAGGCAGTCGATGATTTTGTAAATACTAAGAGCTTTGATGACGAGCATGATGAGTACCAATTGTTTCTACAAGATCAGCATGATTATGTTCTTATAGCGGAAACATTAGGTTGCCCAGGAGCTAGAGTTGCATATGCTCATGATGAGCCTAATGGGATGTTTTTATGGCAACTTAATCAGGAAGCTCGAGCATGGTTCTATTTTGTGGCAGCCAAATTAATCCTTACTAGTCATGTTAGCCATATGACGAATGACCGAATGAGGTTGGTATTTGCTATCATGAAGGGGATGACTATTGATGTTGGACGAATTATTCGTCAGGGTATGCGGTTTGTTCTTCGTGGCACCACTACTGGGGGATTTCCGTTTGGGTCATTCATCACAGATATGTGCGTCGTGTATGAAGTACCGAAGGAAAAAACTGATATAACGGTGCCAGTCAAAGGGAAACTTACTCAAGCAAGAATTGCGCGTTATCCGAATGCCTCTTTAGTAGCACCAGCCGCACCTCCACGAAGACAAGGTCAACGACGAAGGCGGGAGAGTGATGATGAGGACCTTAAAAATCAAGAGGATGACAATGTTCCGGAGAATGAAGAGGGGCCAATGAATGTGGATGTTCCTTTGGTTCCTGGTGGTCCAATTGATCTTAATATGCAATACTCGCATGACATGTTGTGCTATATTGTTCAACAAAACACGATAACTCATAACTATTTGGCTGCTCGGGAGGCATATGAGCATAATCAGGTTGATCAGCTAAATTTGTTGGTGGCTTAGTGGATGTTGAACAGAGGACAGAATAATTATTTCGCTTATCCCCCTCCGTTTCATGGGATGCAAGATCCACCACCACCGCCACCAACTTCTCCTTATTAGTGAGCATGGACTGTTTGTAAGTTCTCTTCTTTTTCTTTATAGTTACACATTGGGGACAATGTTTAATTCAAGTTTGGGGGAGGGAATTTACGAAAGTTTTCTAATATTTTAATTTTCATTTTGTAAATATGTGTTTAGAGTCGAGTTGTTGTGAGTCGTGTTTGAATCAAATCAATAATAAAAGTCAAGGTACGTAATGAATGCTATGAACATAAAGTTAGGAAATAAAACCACTTTGCATCCGTGTGCTTGATTTTGTCTGTTGCCATGATTGACTAATATATGAGGAAAGATTAAACTTTTTGCCATGATTGTTAAATTCGTGTTGATTGATTGTGTTATGCATGTTAAATGGGAATTGTGGAAAGATTTGGTTGATTACTCTAGAATTTGTGTTACTTGTTATTTGAGACAAAATCCTAAATAATGTGTGTTTAAGAAGAAGATGTAGGCAATTTTATTTGGTCCGTTTGAGCCTTTCTAGCCAACCCGAGACAAACTTGTATCGTTAGTCACCCTACTTGAGCCTTAAGCCTATTTTTGTTGAAACCCCAAAATCGTTGAAACCTAATGAAAATCTTATCAAATATCATAACCATAATAATATCATGAGCATACAAAGATAAGTTGGGATGGGGTTTTGTAATAGAAAGCATTTTGGGTTTTCAAGAGAGGAAAAGATGAATGAGAGAAAGTTTCTTATTGAAAAAAAAAAAAATCATGGAGATACACTCCCTTAAGGAAGTATATTGTATACACAAAGTTTGGGGGAGTGAGTGTTGAAAAAAAAAAGAGATGAAAAAGAAATATATATATATATATAATAACTAAAGAATAAACGAGGAAGAAAGAGAAATATATATCTCATTCATGACAAGGGTTCAATGCGGGTGTTGGGGATTTATGTGTACATGGTTGTTTGAAAGGTTATTATGCTTATAGTATTAGTGCCTAAATGACTTTCTTATCTACCTTACCTAAGCCATACATTGTAAGCCATTAAAGTCCTATTGATTCTTAAGCATGCATTGTTTACATTAGTGGAGAATAATGAGTAATGCAAACTTATGGAAAAATATGGATTGTGGTATGACTGTGAGAATTTGATGTGCATAACTATGTCAATTACTTGAGTTTTAATCATTATGGTGAATAGTTAAAGGATGTGAATGATAATTAGTTGATTATGGCAATAGTTGAGATTAAAATTCTGGATTGTGTTGTTGGGAAATTTCTGAAGCTTTATGTGAGCATGGTATTCAGGAAATTGAAGCTTGACTGTTATTGTTGGTTTGATTCGCATTGTGTGAGTGTGTTTAGTTTTTATTTAGTTTGTGTTTTGAGTCATTACTCGAGGGCGAGTAATTGTCAAGTTTGGGGGAGTTTGATAAGTGAATTTTAGATTCACTTATTAGTGTCATTTTATATCTAATTTGTAGGTGTTTAGGGTGTTTTGTTTGGTTTTATGCTTGTGTTGTGTTTGTGTAGGGTCCAAGGAAAAGTGGCGCGAAATTTGTACAAAACGGAAGGGAAACGAAGAAAAATAAAAAAAATTGTGAAATAGGGCTACAGCGCCATATTCAGGGGCTGCATCGCAATTTCTGGCCTGAATTAGGGCTGCAGCGCCATCATTAAGGGCTGCAGCGCCTGACTGAAACAAAGAGCTTGTTTTTGGCATTTTTGTAGCGCAGCAGTGCCTGTTTAAGGGGCTGCAGCGCCTGGATCCGTACGGAAAGTTTAAATTGCGATTTTTGAAGGACAAAAGAGGTCTTTTTGGAGGGAGTATAAAAGAAAAAGTTTAATTAGGGTTCTAAGGACGTTTTGGAGGAGATTAGATCAGAGATTACATGCTTGGGAAAGAAAATGAGGCTAGACTTCATCAAGATCATCACCATTATATCTAGTTTATTTCTTCTTCCTTTAATTTTTAGTTTTTAATTATGAACAACTACATTGCTATTATGTTTATGTTTGTAATGGAGAACTAAACTCTTTTTGTGCTAGAGTATTAGATGAATCTATTTTGATTATTGAACTGTGGTTTTTATTATTATTTTTATGAAGTTCTTCTCATTTGTTCATATCTTCTTGATTTAATTTTCTCATATTAATGTTTGGCCATCATTATTGTGAATTAAAATCTAGGGTTTATGCTTGAGAAAGATAAACGTAGATTGGACATAAGAAGATTTGACATAGAGTGATTGTGAGATTGAGAGATTCCTTGAACTCTGTGAATTTGGCTTAGAATAACTATTGCTTAATGACATCTTGATTAATTAATAACGAATGGTCCAAAACCCTGGGCCATTCCCAAACACGTTTTTATCACTCCAAAGCCTCCAAAATCAAACCTAAACATTCCCCAATCATCAAATCAAAGTTCCCAATGGTCCAAAACCCTCAAAACCCAAGGTTCAATCGAACCAAAAACTCAACGATTCACATAGTCTAATTCAAAGCTTAGAAATTCTAAAAACTCAAAACTTTAAACTTCGATTACCTTCGATTAGGTTGTTTTTTGTCAAATCCTTCGGTTAAGAAGCTTCTAATCTTTCCTAGGATCGCTATGCCTCGATCCTCGCTCGATTCTGACTCCTAGAACTCGAGATTTCTTCGAAAAGGCTTCGAGTGGCAAAAATGAACTAACGAAGGAGATGAGAGATTTTCTAACGTATGTTCTATCTGATAAGCGACTTCATGCTTAAGTAACCTCAAATAAAACCTAGTGCTCGGGACCCCAAAAACACCCCCGAGGGCATTATAGTCAAAACCTCATAAATTTCCTCCTGATCTCAAATACTCCAAATTTATCATCAAATAAACATTCTTATTACCCCATATCTGACCCCGTTATGACAAAACCGCTAATCCATTATATATGACCGTCTCATGTCAACTAGCTCGAATATATCTCCATAACGATGGAATCTCATTCATAATTCACAATTTGCACCCAAATACACAATTATGCCCTAAACGGGACAAATTGCCAAAACAGTTCAATTAACAAATGTGGACCCACATGCATGAATATAACATTATATTATGATATAATTCACATAAACATTTAATAGCATAATTAAACAAGTATGGCCCTCCCGGCCTACTAATCTCGCCATTAAACCACATCGAAGAATTCGGGGCATTACATTCACATCATAAAACAAGTGTCAGCTTATGCCAAAATCATCAAGGATCTATGCACTGCAAAAAGGACGCACCATGTCAAGAAAACTGCTTTCTTGACTAAGCAAGTGAGTGCGGTGATTAAACAAAAGACACCACTGAAATACAAAAATCCCGGTTGTCCCACCATTTCTTGCCAAATTGGGACTCATGAAGTCAGCCAAGCTTTACTTGGTCTTGGCGCGAGTGTAAATCTCATGCCTTACTCTGTGTACTCGCAACTCGGTCTTGAAGAAATGAAGCCAGCATCTGTTGTGCTACAGCTTGCTGACCGCTCCACCAAAAAGCCTACGGGTATTATTGAGGATGTTTTAGTTCAAATTGAAAACTTATATTACCCCGTGGACTTTCTTATTCTTGATACCCAATCTGTGGTAAACATGGAATCAAAATATTTTATTATCCTCAGAAGACCATTCCTTGCTACTGCAAATGCTTTGATCAATTGTCGGAATGGCCTAATGAAGATATCATTTGGAAACATGACTCTTGAAGTCAATATCTTCCACATTGGGAAAAAATCCTGAAAAGATGATGAATGTTATCAAGCATTCATGATTGACACTTTAATTCCCGAGGAGGTTCAATTACGAAGCAACTTTGATAATCTTGATGAGCTCCTCCTTTTGTCTCAAAATAAAAGTCCCGGTTCTATTGAGTTTACTCTTGCAATATCAGATCACATAGACTCACACAATAGAGGGACTCAGTTTTGGCAACCTCGCTTTGAAGAACTACCTCGTGAAAGGGCACAGCCAAAAACTTCAGCCGAAGAGATTCCAATTGTTCAATTGACCCAAATTCTCGAGGGTTTGAAACATGTCTTCTTGGGAGATGGTCAAACCTTTCCAGTTATCATCTCGTCCAACCTTCAAAATTCTCAAGAATTGCAGTTACTCGAGCTACTAAGAACGCATAAATCTACGATAGGTTGGACGCTTGCTGATATCAAAGGTATTAGCCCTTTAATTTTCTCCCATCGAATCAATCTGGAGGATGAGGCTATCCCTCGAAGAGGCCCTCAAAGGCGACTGAACCCCACAATGAAAGAAGTTGTAAAAATGAAGTTTTGAAATTGCTAGACGCTGGTATTATTTACCCAGCAGCTGATAGCAAATGGGTCGGTCCAACTCAAGTCGTGCCCAAGAAATCTGGTGTCACTGTGATCCAAAACGAAAAAGGGGCCCTTGTCCCCACAAAAATTGTGATAGGGAGGCGCATGTGCATTGATTATAGAAAATTAAATGCCGCTTCCCGCAAAGATCATTTTCCACTCCCATTCATTGATCAAATGCTTGAACGTGTAGCTAGTCATCCATTCTATTGCTTTCTTGATGATTATTATGGCTATTATGAAATTGAGATTGCATTATAGGATTAAGATAATACCACTTTCACTTGTCCCTTTGGCACTTTTTCTTTCTGGTGTATGCCATTTGGCTTGTGTAATGCACCAGCTACTTTCCAAAGATGCATGATAAGCATCTTTAGTGACATGATTAAAAAATCAATGGAAGTATTCATGGATGACCTAATCGTTTTTGGAAACTCCTTTGACACATGTCTTCTTCCTCTTGAAGTTGTTTTAAAACAGTGTATTGAGAAAAGACTTGTGCTTAATTGGGAGAAATGCCACTTCATGGTATCCTCTGGCATAGTCTTAGGCCACATTGTTTCTGAATGAGGAATTGAGGTTGATCAATCCAAAGTCGACCTTATCTCCAACCTGCCTACTCCTAAGACTGTCAAAGACGTTAGATCACTCATTGGTCATGCTGCTTTTTATAGGAGGTTCATAAAAAAAAATTCAATGATTGCTCGTCCGCTAAGCAACCTCCTAGCCTAAGATGCCACTTTTGAATGGACACCTAAGTGTGAGGAATCATTCCGAACGCTTGTCAATTCACTCACTTTCGCTCCCATCATTCAGTCACCCGATTGGAGTCTTCCTTTCGAGATCATGTGTGATGCCAGTAACTTTGTTGTGGGAGCTGTGCTAGAACAACGAAGGGAGAGAAAACTCTTTGTTGTTTATTATGCAAGTCAAACTCTCAATAGTGCTCAAATGAACTATTCCACAACTGAAAAAGAGTTGCTTGTCGTCGTCTTTTCCCTTAACAAATTCCGATCTTATTTGATTGGATCACCTATTATGATCTTCGCAGATCACTCCGCCCTTAAGTATCTCCTTTCCAAAAAGGATGCTAAGGCATGATTAATACGGTCGATCCTTCTTTTGCAAGAATTTGACATAACGATCAAAGACAAGAAATGTGTTG
Source organism: Humulus lupulus (assembly GCF_963169125.1). Lineage (NCBI taxonomy): Eukaryota > Viridiplantae > Streptophyta > Magnoliopsida > Rosales > Cannabaceae > Humulus > Humulus lupulus. Next base: position 257,301,851 of record NC_084793.1, read on the forward strand.
AAAATGTCGTTGCGGACCATGTGTCCCGACTTGAATTCAGTTATCCCACTAACGGTCCACCTATTCATGATGATTTCCCGGATGAACAGTTGCTTTCTGCACTAAGTTACCGTGGTATGCTCACATTGTGAACTACTTAGTAACAAGTGAACTCCCATCTGAATGGAGTTCACAAGACAAATGCAAATTTCTGGTCGAGGTGCGCAATTTCTTTTGGGATGACCCATACTTATTCAAGTACTGCCCCGTCCAAATCATGCGAAGATGCATCCACAACAATGAGGTGTCTAGTGTGCTGAATTTTTTTCACAATGATGCTTGTGGTGGTCACTTTTCTGTGAAGAAAACCGCTGCAAAAATCTTACAATGCAGTCTTTACTGGCCCACTTTGTTCAAAGACACCAATGATTTCTGTCATTCTTGTATAAGGTGCAAAAAGTTAGTTTCGTTATCCCATCGGAATATGATGCCCTTGAACCCAATTCTTGTTATCGAAATATTTGATTGTTGGGGGATAGACTTTATGGGACAATTTCCACCTTCTTTATGCTACCTTTATATTCTTCTCGCTGTGCATTATGTTTCCAAATGGGTCGAGGCTGTACCCTGTCGAACCAATGATAACGCTACAATTGTCAAATTCTTGAAAGAAAATGTGTTATCAAGGTTCGGTACTCCTCGTGCTATCATCAGTGATCAAGACACTCATTTTTGCAATAGATCTTTTGAAGCTCTTATGCGCAAGTACGGTGTACTTTATAAGGTTGCAAATTCCTATCATCCACAGACTAATGGTCAAGCTGAGTTAGCCAATAGGGAGATAAAACACATTATGGAAAAGACTGTAAATCCCGACCGCAAAGATTGGTCTACACGTCTTCTAGATGCTCTTTGGGCATACTGCACTGCTTTCAAATCACCTCTTGGGATGTCACCCTATCGGCTTGTCTTTGGAAAATCCTGTCATTTACCTGGTGAGCTCGACCATAAAGCTTATTGGGCTATCAAAGCCCTAAACTTTGATCTGAATGCCGCATGTATCAATCGCAAACTCCAATTTTCTGAAATTGAGGAGTTGCGAAACGATGCCTATGACAATTTCAGGATTTATAAAGAGAAATTGAAAATCGCTCATGTTAAACAAATCCTACAAAAACACTTTGAGCCAAATTATAAAGTGCATCTGTATGATTCTCGCTTGCACTTGCACCCCGGAAAACTGCGATCGTGATGGACTGGTCCATTTGTAGTGAAGCAAGTATTTCCCAACGGTTCTGTTGAGGTCGAGGACCCAACCGATGGGAGAATTTTTTGAGTCAATGGCCAAAGACTGAAGCATTACATTGAGAGTGTGAGTCATGTTAAAGAGGTCCTTCTTAAGGACCCAATTTATACACTCTGAAGTTCTGAATGGTTTTTTTTTTTAATCTTTATTTTTATGTCTTTCTTTTATTTTGGTATTTTTTTTATTTTGTTTGTTTTGGGATATTGTTATCAGGTTATTTACGCTCTCGCCTCATGGACATGGTCATCATCCAGGTGTTCTCTTTCCATACATTTTTCATTAATTATTCATTTTGACATTGAGGACACTGTCTGATTTTTGGTTGGGGGTGGTGAGCATTCATTAGGAAAATCTTATTGTCGAGTTGAATTTTTAAGCCAATTTTTTTCAAAATTGTCCAAGCATGAATACAACTTGTTGGTTTGAATCAATTTTTAATATGTTTAGCTATTAAGAAGTGATTTTCAGAGTTCTTTTGTGCACTTTCCAAACATGTGATAAATTGGTTGTTAACACAAATAGTTGAGAGAAATTTCAAGTTTAAAGTTTTTCATTTCTTTGTGAGTTGTGAGAGTTGAGAAAATAACTTTTTGGAACTTTTATTGATCATTTGAGTTGGTAAGTCACATCTTTGGAATTTAAAGCATGACATTTACTAGAGGGATGTTTTTCATTTAAGAGCAAGTCTTTGTAATAATTTTTAAATTTGTGTTCAATATATTTTATTTTGTTTGTAACTTCCTTTTATTTTTGCGTTGCCTCTTGTCAAAAAAAAAAAGAGGAAGAAAAAAATATATAAATGAAAAAAATAATACAAAAAAAGCAAAAGAAAAATATAGTACAAAAAAATGATGAAAAAAAATGAAAAATAAAAGAACAAGAGCAACATTTTTCCTTCATTATTTTCTAGTTGTTAAAAAAGAATCTTTCTATTATTATTTTTGTTTTGTGTAATTGTATAAAAATATATATAATAATAATAAAAAATTATTATTATTAATAGTTTCATTTTCTTATTTATCATTTCTAGTTAGTTGTCATTTTGTTCTTTGAGCTTTCTCATGTAAATCCCAAATGTTGTTTGTCATTTGAATTCCAATAAGTTGACATGTCTATCTTGTGATCAATACTTGTTCAAATTGCTTGTCCTAAAAAGTTTATTTTTTCTCATTTGAGCGTAAACTGTTACATTTTCAACTCCAAGAGTATGATCCTTCCCATAAAAATACTTCCAATGCCCGTGAGGAATTTGGAGTTGAGACCTTTATACTTTTGAGATTTTTTTATACTATTTGTGTTATGACTTGTAATAAAAAGAATATGGTTTGGTGCACACACACACACAACTCTGGAATTGCAACTGAAGTAGCTTTGATAGTAATTTCTGACTTCTTGCTGATACTTTGAAAATGCTTAGATGATTTTGCTTAGTGTGACTTGATTATTCAACTTGATAATTTTATTTTTTTTCGCTTGAATTGCTAGGGACTAGTAATAAGCAGGTTGAGGGTTGTGATTAATGGTGAAAAATGCATATTTATTGATTTTAATTATCAAAATAAATTAAGTTTAATTAATATTTTCATGAAATTAATATAATTTATTTTATAAATGAAAATATTTTATTATGATTTAATTTATTATTATTTTGTAAGAATTACAGTTACATTTTGGCATAAAGAAAAAGAAAGAAGAAAAAAAGAATCAAAACTGAAAGAAAAAAAAAAGTTGAAAAAGTGGCATTTTTTAAGGGAATTAGACCCAAAATGAGCCCAAACAAACTCACACCCAAGCTTGCTACCACCTGGAGACATGGCGCACCTCTATTGGCCACGACTTGGTCAAAATTCTAGCCACCCATCAGCCATTTTCTTGTGCATATTGGGCCTTAAACCTTCCATTTTGAGCTCTAAAGTTCACATTTTGTGGTGTTTTAGAAAAATGGTAAAATGATCATTCACTAAAATAGCTATGTTAATATTAATAATAAAATTTGATTTTTCAAAATCATATTTTATTATTAATATTTCAAATTTATTTTGTAGACCCCATTTGTAATTTAATTTCTTTTTAGTCATTTTCTCCTTCTATAAATAGGGACTCTTCTTTCACATTTGGTATGTAATTTTGAGAGTAAAGAAACTATAGCAAAATTTCTACTCACTTTCTTCTCATATTTTCTTCTTAGAATTTTGTGATAATCATGAGCATAATGGCCTAATCTTCCTAGGAAGGTTAGGGATGATTCCATATGCTAGTGATGTTATTTTGCTACTTTGATTTACTATGTTCTTAATATAATGTATTTGAGTTATTTATGTTCTTTCATCCTCATCTCTATTTTGTTATCTCTATTTACTTGTGCTAATAGTATATAGGATTTGACAAGAATCATGAGGCTCCTTCTAAAAATCAATTGGTGATTAGTGGAGTTACACATGTTCTTATTAATGGTTCAATATTCTTACACTTATTCCATATGGGACACCATAGTCTAATATCCCCCCTCAAGATGGTGACGATTTTTCGCTCACCAATCTTGAATCACCTGATCACAAGTGGCCCCTTTTTTCAGCTCGCTTATTTTTCGGATCTCAAGTGTCTTTTCGCACTATGCGGGTCTCGTGTGGCTTGACTCACGCTTTGGATCGGCGTGGATCGAATGCCCGCTAGGGAATTGGCTCTTGATACCATGACAAGAATCATGAGACTCCATCTAAAAACCAATTGGTGATTAATGGAGTTACACATGTTCTTATTAGTGGTTTAATATTCTTACACTTATTCCATATGAAACACCATAGTCTAATATGATTAGTCATGCTCTTTTTATATGCTTCTAATTAATAAAAGTAATATTGATACATAATTTTATGTCTAATCTTCTATTGCATTATTGCCCTTGGGTATTTTGTTATTTTTAGATTTTTCATAAGATTAACATTGTGCTCTTAAAGTAAAGAACTTTATAACTTAAATTGAATTTTGTTAGAAAATAATATGGACTTTAATATTAGATTTTTCAAGTAAATGTTGGGATGTGAACTATTTACTTGTGTATTTTTGTAAATCAAGTAACTAAGTAACCAAACAAGCATATGGATGATTCTTGAAACATTTCTATTTCTCAAACTCTTAATTACACCCTACTTTTATTTCACTTGTCTCATTTTATCATTTCATAAAAAAGATAACACCAAAATCTCAAATCTCTTTTCATTTCCATTTTTATTTATTTCATGTCACTAATTTTTTGTGTTATTTTCTACTAAACCTTTGGTTTTAGGTTACTTCCTTGTGGATCGACCGCTCGATTTTACTACAACTACCGCTTAGTGGTTGTCACATTTTGGGCTTTTAACAAACAACTTGGAAGAATGTAGTGCGAGTGTTCAATGGATAAGAAGATCGTTTGATTATACAAAAAAACTCAAGGAATCTTGATGGGCTACCAGAGGTATACTTCTTCTTTTTTGTGTGTAGATTTAATGTATAGATATATGTATTGATCCTGACTCGGTATTAAATAATTTTTAAAACCACGAACAACTTCCCTAGCGTCTCTGATTTTATTCAAATTATTACCAACATAAACTCTATTGTTGACGCATAATTTGATCATAATTCTTCACACCAAAATTATTTTGGATGTTTATTGCACGGGTGTTTGTTTCAATATTTATACATACGTGCAATATGCTAATTAAATCATAATTTCGGCATCATAAATTATTCGGAATTTCCTGAAAATTTGTAAAAAGTCCTTGTAACTACATTATACACGGTTATGTAAAGAAAATAGAATTACAACTTATCTATACACTGAAAATACTAAAATTATGTGATTAAAAATAATAACTTACACAAAAATTTTCCATATAAATTAAATTAAACTGAAGACTCGTCAAAATTTTCACAACGCACTAACCCGCAAGTGTAGAGTACATTGTTATTGATAGCTAAGTCAAGGTTTGTTTGCATGTACTTTTACTAAGTGATGATCTTCCGATGAATTTTTTGAGTCAGTAGTTCAACTTTACCGAAGCTTTGTTTTTCTCTCTTCTTTTTATCAGCATGTCAGAAAAAAAAATTTATAATTATTTTATTTTATTTTGGTAATGATAGATCATGACATGAAGGAGTCTATTGCGGAAGAGAGATAAAAGTTTAACCAGAAAGAAAATTGTATTACGAATCTGAAAATTGAATTTTACATGATTTACAGTAGTGTATCAAGCACTTATTTATACAGAAAAATCAGAAGGAGAGCTAAATCGACTAAGGCTAAAAGATAATTATCCTAACTAATCGATAACAAAACAGATAACAGAATTCTGTTGTATAAAATCTGTTACCCCCCCTTCAAGGTGGACTGTATATGTCATATACAGACATCTTGGCTATGTGAGAAGTAAGAGTAGTGGAAGGTAATGGCTTGGTGAAAGCATCAGCAAGCTATAAGGTACTGTTAACAGGAATTAGGCGGATAGTTGATTGTTTAATCTTGTCCCGGATAAAATGACAGTCTAGCTCAATATGTTTTGTTCGTTCGTGGAAGGTAGGATTGTTGCCGATATGAATGGCGGACTGGTTGTCGCAGTAAATGAAAGCTGGAGTGTCTTGTGGAATGTGGAAATCAGCTAGTAAATATTGGAGCCAGGTGATTTCACTACTAGTAGCAGCCAAGGCCCGGTACTCTGCTTCAGCAGAGCTCTTGGAAATGGTGGGTTGTTTTTTTGTGCGCCATGAAATAAGGCAGTCGCCCAAGAAGATGCAAAATCCAGTGGTGGAGCGCCGAGTAATGGGGCATGAAGCCCAGTCCGAATCTGAAAAACCCCGAAGGTGCAAAGAAGATTTGGCTGAGTATAGAAGCCCTTGGCCGGGGCTACCCTTGAGATATCGAAGCAGATGATGTACAGCCTGCAGATGAGGAGTGCGGGGATGAGACATGAACTGGCTGAGATTGTTTACTGCATATGTGATGTCCGGCCGTGATAATGTGAGGTAGAGTAAGCGGCCAATTAGTTGTCGGTATGAGGAAGGGTCTTCAAGAGGGGTTCCTTGTTCATCATCCAACTTGATTCGAGGGTCCATAGGGGTCTTCGCAGGCTTGCTTCCTGTGTACCATGTATCATTGAGAAGTTGTAGAGTGTATTTGCGTTGGGACAGAAAAAGTCCTTCTTGTGCTTGAGCGATTTCAAATCCCAAAAAATATTTCAGTGGCCCGAGTGCTTTGAGTTTGAAATGAGTGTGCAAAGAGTCTTGTAGTTGGTGTAGAAGAGGAAGATTGGGGCCGGTGATGATGATGTCGTCGACATACACGAGGAGAGCAATGAAAGTATTGTTTGATCCTTTGGTAAACAAAGTATAATCTGCTTGAGATTGAGTGAAGCCTTCGTGAATGAGAGCATCTGATAATTTCCGATACCATTGTCTAGAGGATTGCTTTAATCCGTAGATGGATTTGTGTAGCCTGCACACCATAGTTGTATCTGCACAAATAGAAGGAGGTAGAGTTAGACCCTGAGGAATTGTCATGTAAACCTCCTCATGGAGATCTCCATTGAGGAAGGCGTTGTTAATGTCAAGTTGAAGAGTATGCCATTGTTTAATGGCAGAAATAGCAAGAAGGAGTTTGAATGTGACCATCTTGGCCACAGGAGAAAAAGTATCGAAAAAAATCTAAGCCTTCTTGTTGTGTGTAGCCTTGAGCAACAAGGCGTGCTTTATATCGTTCAATGGAGCCGTCACTATTATGTTTGATCTTGTATACCCATCGGCAGCCAATGGCTCTTTTATTTGGAGGGAGTTTCACTATGGTCCATGTGCGGTTGGCAAGGAGAGCTTGGAGTTCAGTTTGCATAGCTTGATTCCATGCTTGGTGCAGTATGGCTTGATTGAAATTTTGAGGTTCAGAATGAGCTGTTACTGCACAAATAAAAGCTTTGTGAGCAGCTGAGAGATTAGTATAAGACATAAATTTGTGAAGAGGATAAGGTGTAGAAGATTGGTCTTGAATGGCAGAATTGCATTCATAGTCTCGTAGATAACTCGGTGGTTTGATAGTTCTGGTGGTCCTTTGCAAAGCAGCTGGTGCTTCAATGGGACTTGCTGGTGTTGTGACTACCTGTTTTGGTGTAGTATTTGATCCAGCAGCATCAGCATAGGGATGTGAATCCTGCAAATTTATATTGGTACTAGTAGAACTTGGAACATTTAAAGGATAGTCAGTAACATAAGTATGAGTAACATTAGATGAGGGAAGCACCATACTAGAGAAAGGATCGACAGTAGTGTTATCAATATTTAATTTGTGAAAAAGATATATTTGCTCATGAAAGACAACATTCCTTGAAACAAAAAATTGTTTGGTATTAAGATCATAGAGCATATACCCTTTAATGCCTTGAGGATACCCCATAAAAACACAAGTGCAAGCTCTTGATTCGAATTTGGTTCTGTGAGCTGTAAGAGTTGAAGCAAAAACAAGACATCCAAAATTTCTCAAATGTTCATAATTAGGTGGAGTACCAAATAAAAGTTCATAGGGTGTTTTGTTGCCTAAAATCGGGGTAGGAGTCTTGTTAATGAGAAAGGCAGCTGTCATTATGCATTCGGTCCAGAATATAATGGGTAATTTGGCTTGAAAAAATAGAGCTCTTGCAACATTTAAGAGATGCTGATGTTTCCTTTCAGCAACGGCATTTTGTTCAGGAGTTTCTACACAAGTAAATTCATGCATAATTCCAAGTTTAGAGAACAAATCTTTGAAACTCAATTCAGGTGCATTATCAGATCTAAAACATTTGAAAATGCAATTGAATTGTGTTTGAACATAGGAAATAAATTGAGGCATAATAGTTAGAACATCAGATTTTTGCTTTAATAAGAAAATCCAAGTAAATTGAGAGTGATCATCTACTAAGGTGAGGAAATACTTGTAATTAGAATGTGAAGGAATGTGGTAAGGCCCCCAAATATCACAATGAATCAAATCAAATTCATGAGTAGCAAAATTATTGTTATTAGAAAAATGAAACTTCCTTTGTTTTGCCATAGGACAGATATAGCAAGGAGTTTTTTTATGTAGAGAATCAGTATTACAGTGAAGTTTATCACTAAGTATAGCTAATCTTTTCTGAGATAAGTGTCCGAGTCTGGAGTGCCATAAGTCTGCAGAAACAGCAAAAACACGAGCAGGTGGTGAGAGGTCCAGCATGTACAGACCATTGTTGGTCTTACCTTTGCCAATCACCTTCTTGCTGAGTTTGTCCTGTATAAAAAAATGATTAGTGTAGAAATCAACAGAGATGGAATCATTATTGGTTAGACAACTTACTGAGATGATATTGTATTTAAAGTTTGGTACATACAGTACATCAGTGAGTAATAATTGATCCGAGACAGCTATAGACCCACTTTGGTGAACAAGCAAAGTGTCATTATTAGGTAGAATAAGCCTAGTTTCTGGCAGAGAACATATGAATTGAAATAACTTGATATTATTGCATATGTGTCTAGTTGCACCTGAATCTATAATCCAAGATTCATTGGAAGGAGGCAGAGAATTGTGAGACAAAATTATACCTATGGTACCTCTAGAGGTGCTAGGATCCAAGATAGTCATACCAGGTTGTTGAGTAGCCAACAAATTCAAGAGTTGTTGATATTGGACAGTAGTAAGTTGAGGAAGGAGAGTGTGAGACTCATCAGAGTTGGTGCTTGTATCGTTGCTGGTGTGGAATTGATTTGCAGCAGCTTCTTTGGGTTTATTAGTCTTGAAACCAGGTGGATAGCCATGGATTTTGTAACATCGTTCCACTGTATGGCCATGTATGTTACAATGTGTACAAAAAGGTCTGTTCCGTTTGGGAGGATTGGTTCTAGGACCTTGGGAATCTTGTTGTTTGTTTGAAGCTTTGTCTCCCTGAAAAAAGAATGCCATATTCGGATTAGGATCGGCTCCAGTAGAGGTATTTCCCTTTTGGTTTTCTTCTTGAGTGACCAGGTGGAATACCCTATTCGCTGCAGGCAGAGGATCCATTAGAAGAATGCTGCCACGAACTTGAGAAAAATGATCCGAGAGTCCCATAAGAAAGGACATTATGTACTCCATGTGATGGTGTTCTTGAAGTTTCTTGACACCACCACAAGTACACCCATTGCAGGTGCAATTGGGTCTATAGTTGGACAATTCTTCCCAAATAGTTTTGAGCCTGGTAAAATACATGCTCACCGTTTGATTATCTTGCCTTAGATTCATCAATCCCTTTCTGAGATTGTAAATGTGTGGGCCATTCCTCTGATGAAAACGAACCCTGAGATCAGTCCATATTGCTGCGGCTGTTTCATCATAAAGAATGCTAGAGGAAATTTCTTTAGACACAGAGTTTAAAATCCAAGAAATCACAATATTATTGTTCCTAATCCAAGCATTATACATATTATCAGTAGGCAAGGGTTTAGGGATAGAACCGTCTAAGAAACCAAGTTTGTTCTTTACCGAAATCGCTAGTTGCATAGCACGACTCCAAGAAACGTAATTGTCCTGACCGGTGAGAAGCTGAGAAACCAAGATGTTCCTTGGATTGTCGCCATGGTGAAGATAGTAGGGATCAGTCAGATCTTCAAGAGGATTTCTTGAAGTAGTCATCTGTAGAGTTTGATTGTTTTGAATAACAGGAATCTGTGGGGTAACAGCGATGGCAGGGTTCGCAGCTCCGGCATCCGTCTGAGTAGATTGATTATCATTCGACATTCTCGATCAAGAACAGGTTCAATGACTTTGATTGAGAGGAATACAAAGCATCAACAACTTGAAGAAAAAAACAGAGAAGAGAAATACAGGCACCACCTTCGCCGGAGAAGAAGCACGGCAAGCAAGGAAGGAGAGGATCAGGATCGATTAAGGGAAAGCAAACCTTCCTGCTCTGATACCGTATTGCGGAAGAGAGAAAAAAGTTTAACTAGAAAGAAAATTGTATTACGAATCTGAAAATTGAATTTTACATGATTTACAGTAGTGTATCAAGCACTTACAGATAACAGAATTATGTTGTATAAAATCTGTTACAGAGTCTTTTTGTTAGAAAAAGAACGAGATATTGCTTAATTATCAATATGTCGGTTCTACGTAAAATATATGGCTATTTGTCTTTTTCTTAATCTAATTAATCATATTTTTCATGTCATGTAATTAAAACTATTGTTCTAATTTTTCCTTAAAAGAAAATAACAAATATTTAGTGGTGGATATTAATTTTAAGATAATATGTAGAGAATTTATTGAGTAGATAGTGGGAGACTAAAAGCATCTTAAAAGTTGGTAGGCGGAAGAGTAGAAAAAATTTATGGTGGAGAGAAACATAATAGAGCTGAGCTTCTGTAAAGCATTCCATGATTGCTTTTCAATTTTTTTCCAAAATTTTAGCTTAAGGCTACTTTAAAGAAATTTTGAAATTTCACTTCAATCATTCTATCTATTTTAATATATTTTTTATTTGCTTAAAAAAATATATTTTTTATTAAATATATTCGATCATATTTCTAACTTCTATCCACATTTAGATAGCAGCATTCCATTACTCCATACTAGCTATTAGCAAATAAAAAAAACATCTTATCATTAGCCTTCATTTTGGGCAAGGACTGAATACAGAGCAATCTTGGAGATCTCTTAGATCCCATTACAAAAGCCACAGCTAGGGCATGGCATACTTTACACTGAGCTCCAGTACCCATTAAGCTATTTATACCTAAACAAATATAAACGACTGTATAGAAGCAATGGAGATCAGAGACTGAGCATGGAAACACTACCCAATTTCATCTATAACATATAAGGAGTTGATCGACAAGAGCCAAGTTTAGTTTTGGTGCCCGCTTAGTAATGCAAGTAGATAAAATACATGGTCATAATCTGATTTAGAACTTGTAACATGTTCATGGCTCGGCTCGGCCCGGCCCAATCAGAAAAGACTCATTTCACAGAGATATCACGTGTGGATCTGAAAGCTAAATCAGACCTTCGAGAGTCTGAGACTGACATTACAGCATTTCCATAAGGATCACAACTCAATGTCATAATTACATATTAGTAGAAGTTTCTCTTATCTAAAGTCTATAGTTCATAACCTGGGAACCTGGAGTTTTGAGGCGCAAGCAGATCAAACCAGAGGCAAGCAGTTCCAGCAAGTCCTTGGAAAAGAGAGCAGGCATGATCAGCCCCAGGAGAATTATGCTCCATGTTTACAAGCTGAGGAGCATTATGATACAAAAAGCATGCAAATGCCTTTGCTCTCTCTTCGTATAGGCTCTCCCCTGTCAGTCTGTAGAGGGAAAGGAAAGCATAGGCATTCCCAGCCACCCCATCAGCCAGTCCAACCTTCTTCACTAACCCATTCTTCCACACTACTTCTCCTGCTTCTATAGCAGCATCACGGAATTCTCTATCACCTGGGAACACCTGTGGAGATAAAGCCATCACATTCTATTAGTCCAGTGCAAAAGGAACTAAAAGCTTTGTACATTTTCTGTATTATATTTTTGATTGGGTTCAACCCTGCCAACTAAGGAAACAAAAAAGTGTAGTTGAGTTGCTAACCTCTGAAGCCTTGGACAGGGTAATGGCTATGCTGGTGGCACCATGAGACCATTGCACCAACTCGTCCCTAGGATTTCCCTCACTTGAGGGGTAATTTCCACTATGTGGGAACCTTTTACTCATCATATACCTTAAAGTAGCCTTGACATCCTCAGCGTCTTCTTTGGATAGTGGAAAGTAGAGAAGTACATGCAAGATTCCTGACAGGCCATTGGCTGCGCCCCAGTATCTCGTCCCATGCCACCTATACATTAGTGGACAGGATGAGCTAACGGATGCCCCTGCTCTGCCACCGGCTAACACGGCTTCAACGACTGGCATGAGAAGATCACTAGGCAACTTATTGACCTCACCAATGTATTTATTTATGAACAGAGCTGCCCATAAGAAGCCTGCTCGCCCGTAGAGAAGGTCATATGACATTCCAAAACCACCTTCCTCGGGTCCAGCAGGGAGAGCCCTTTCCTGTGCCACCTATAACATGATTAAATTTGAGTAAACAAACTATACGATTAGACGACTTAATGTGATGTCGAGAACTCTACAGTTTTCTTTTAATAATAAGCAAAGAAAGATGCAGAGCTAAAAGAAAGTATTTTCTCATGTTTGTGCGATTTTCTTGCCGTTATGTGAGATTATAAATTTAATCTAATCATGTTATAGCAAGAAAATCACACATTCATGACAAGAGAACGTTTAAATATTAAATAGTTTCGTCATTGTTGATTGTTGATCGGTATACGTAGATCTCAGAACCAATATTTAAACGTTGAATCCTACATCTGCTGCGCTGTGCTCTGCCACCAAAACTGAATTTGCAATCACTAGGAACCCAACAAACAAACTTACAGGTGAGTGCGTCAACTAAAGTACTTTTGTGTAAATACACATATATTATTAAGTAGTTACATATATATAGAAATATGTTAATGAGTAGGGACTCGTTTGCATTTTTATTCCTTTCCGCAAATCAATTAGCTTATAATTAGTTTCATAAAACATGATCACTTTAGCATGTGGTATGTGGAGCAGAGGGACAACCACTTTATCATGTATGTCAAGGAAAATGATAATAATTGAAGAAAGCATAACAAAAATATTGAAAAATAAGTGTAAATTGTATGTATCTCTAAAAATGAATATTTACAATTGTAATCTAATGCAATACAAATTAACTTAAAAAAGTCAACAATTCATTCAATATTTATTGATAATATAGAAAAATTAATATTTTTTTCATTTTATATTGTAAAATAGATGAATAAAAAAAGTAATATGATTACTTATTAATTGTTAATTAATAAATTAGTGGCAATATGATACATAAAAAAAGAGCATTTATTGTTGTGCTAAATTTGGTTATGTTGTGCCAAATTTGACACACTTTTTAGAATACTATTAGAATAATACTTTTACTAAAATGTGTTAAATATAACAATGTACAGCTTTTTTTTTACTGGAGATACTCTAAAACTACCCAATAATAAGATACAACATCAGATTTATTTTTTAAAAAACAAAAATAGTAAAACTAAGTCTATCATTGTAGTTTCTTTTTTTTTCTCTTTGTTTAGGATATTCCCTAATACGAATTAAATAAGGGTCCATTTGTGGTCGCTGGCATGAAAATATTTCGCAACCACATAATTAATTGCTTTTTGTTTACTATGTAGATTTTCATATGCTTGGTACGATGGACGCGTGTACGGTTTAAGTGTTAAAACTAGTCATATTCAGACTCAGATAGAACAAGTTACCAAAACTTAACTATTTTACTTTTCTCTCAAGAAAAAGGATCCATATATCGAGATCATCACAGATGTCGATGTGACAACGATCTCGGATCAATAATGAGAGACATAAATATAACCCGTGTTATGAATCCAGATATTTTATTTGACAGTTAGCTTTGTAATATAGTATGCTAAAATACAATTCCAAGTGTCCGCAGTGAGATGAAATGTTTTGAAGATATTAACGAGTTGATACTTGAAATAGATACATACCTCTAAGAAGAGGTTAAGGTACATGTCACGCCTTTGATGGTCCCCCATGCAATTAGCTACAACAGCTCCAAGCGCGTAGACCCCACCTTTACCGCAAAGAAATGTCACGTGCCTGTATAATAAACGATAACGAATAATGCACTTAAGACCATATTTTTTTTAATAATATGTAAATTTGTGTATAATTCAACTAAAATTTATAATTAGTGGTATATTTAAACATGTAAGCCCATATTATTTTTAATTTAATTTAATTACATATTATTTATATGCGACTTTTGTATGTGTTTCTATCATTACATATTATATATTTTATTGTCTATATTATTTATTATATATTTATGTATAAATTTTTATTATATTTGAAATGTTTTTAGATAAATAATTAGAATGTAATTAATTCAAAATATCAAATTTATAATTTCATATATTTTAATTAGTTATTTGATTAAAATTGATAAGTACTTTCTAATATAATATAAAATTAAAAAATTCATATATCTTAAAAATTATCTTTATATATAAAAAAGTGTAACTAGCGGAAAAGTTTAATGGTTAAAACTAACATCGTTTCAAAAATTAATTAATTATAAAAAATTATTTTACTTAAAATATTTAAATAAATTCTTTATTTCATTGTTTATATTATTAATTATATATTTATGAATAATTTTTATATGATTTGAAATATATTAAGATAAATAATTAAAATATAATTAAATCAAAATATTAATTTTATAATTTCATATATTTTGAATATTTATTTAATAGAAATTTATAAGCACATTTTAATATAATACAAAGTATTTACTTTAAAATAAAAAATAATGTATTATATATGAATCATAATATAAAAAGCATGCTGCCAATATATATTCTTTATATGTATTAAAAATGGTCTAATAAAAGCAAAAATAAAAAAAATTATATTCGTAAAATGTAAACTAATTATAAAAACACTTTAAAATAACTTATTTAAACATATATCATGCACGTCAGTACTGACATACCAGAATTTAAAAAAAAAAAAGAGAATCATTCTTTCTAAAAATTTTATTTTTTGAGTTGTAAAGAGTTACATTTGTGTTGCTTATGATACTGATAAGATACCGATTGATTACTATTTTTTTTTCTTAAAAAGCTTTATTTGTAGATCATATTATTTCAGTTATATTTTAGTTACTTCCAAACTTATTTGTAGACATTTTAATATATCAATTAGTTATTTTTAGGTCATATTATATAGTATGTTAATATATAGTATCTTACTATTTAAGATACAATAACATTTAATCTTATTTCAGGAACTAACGAGTGGTCATATAGTATAACAAGTTACAATATAGCTCATTAATAAAAATTATTTTTGTATACTACACAATAACTTTTAAATGAAAGTTTTTAATAGACTTTTTTAGTTAATCATATAATTTACATGACAACTTATAAATTTAAGTTTTATGATGTTTAAGATACCATTTGATTTCCTTGTAAGTTTTTATAGAAACCATTGAAATCGCTCTATAAAATAGAATTATTTAGAATATCATATAGTAACTTTTAAATATGAAATAACAAAAAACTTTTGAAAAATTCTATAACAAACACCCTATTTTTGGGTGTATCGATGCACCTATTTCAATTTTTGGTACTTGGATGATTTTTGGCACAATTTTTTTTTAATAATTGTGTACATTATAATTATTTAGAGTATCTTGTAAATTTTTAAGAAATTGAAAAGTAATTTACAATGCCGAAAACGTTTAAATAGTTTGTTGCACAAGTGACTTAGAAAGTAACATATTTACACTCAGTTTTTTGCACTATAAATTATTCAAAATTTCTTGAAAATTTACAAAATGTATTAAATAACTGCAATGTACAGAAAAACATTAAAAAAAATTATGCTCAAAATTATCCAAGTACCAAAAGTAGAATGGGGTGCACCAATACACCTAAAAGT
Source organism: Humulus lupulus (assembly GCF_963169125.1). NCBI lineage: Eukaryota > Viridiplantae > Streptophyta > Magnoliopsida > Rosales > Cannabaceae > Humulus > Humulus lupulus. The sequence goes on from NC_084793.1 coordinate 257,317,708, forward strand.
GGGGTGCACCAAAGAAGCACCCAATACTTTTTAGTAACATGTGAAGTTGGTTGATATATTGAATTTTGTTTAAGTTTAATGTTTGATAAATATAAGAAGAAATTAAAAGATACTATTGATTTTGGTTATTTTCTTATATGACAGCAAGAAAATATATATTTCTTATATATTAAAATGATCACTTTAAATAGTAGATCATAATGGTGCTACTCTTAAGCTTAAATGACTTATAGCGTGGTTGGAAAGTTTTAAAAAAAATTGTGGAAAAGAGATAGAAGAGTGAGATAGTTGTAAAATAAGTCCTAAAGCAGCAACAACAACAAAAAACTTGAAAACATAGAAATAGTACAGTAAAATCATGAATCACTACTTTTGCAACCTAAAATTTGGTTAACACTTTATTTTTATTAAAATATAATATATAATATACATATTTTCAACTTATGCTCACATTTTTTTTATTTTAAAAAATACATATAAATAATATATATTTTAATTATTTAAATAAAATAAAATTTTAAACAAAAAAAATATAAAAATTTGTCAAAATAAGAGTTTTTTTTTCTAAAAATTATACATTAATTAAAAAAATTTGTGAAAACAAAATAAAATTAACTTATTGAAATTAACAAAAAAAAAACGAAATTAAAGAATGTCAAAAAAAATATTGAGAAAAATAATTTTAATTATTTTTAATTAATGAGATATTTATATATATATATTTTTTTTTTTGATGTAAATACAATGTCTTAAAATTATAATTAAAATAGAAAAGGTTTTTTTGGAATTAAGGTACTAAAAATGGTGCATATGTAAATAAAATACCTGGAATTAGCACGTGCGATCTCGTCGCACCTGTCGATTATTTCCGTACATATGATCAAGTCTTGATTATTACCGCTAGCTTCGTACGATCTGAAGCAGGTGAACGCCGTGCCCAGCAGACCCGTATACACACTCGGGTCAACGCCCACACCCATGACCCGACGTCGTTTCCATGTGATTGCAACCACCTAAACAAAACAAATGAAACTTTCTAACATACTCATACGAAACAATCAATCTTATTTCTTAACCTACGCCCATTCAATTTAATGGCTAATATTTCTATTCTATACACTCTACGGTGAGAAGCGTACTTAAGAACCGCAGAAAGTATAAATATCTACATATAGTGTACGGACCTGATCTTTGAGTGAGAGCGCCGCTCTCATAAGAGTCTCCGACGGCATTGAAAAGTCGGCCACCGCCGTTGGTTCAATAAAATCCAACGGTTTGTTGTTAGCTTCCGATTCACGGCCACCGTCTTCCGCCGTTGCAAACTCCATCACTTTTTTTTTTTAGACACTTCACTGCTTCTAATTCCTCTCTAGAATTTTGTATTCCTTGCTCCAATGGGTTTTTCTGCCAATACGGGGAGAGAGGAAAGAGGTGGATAGCTGTGGTTGTATGCAATGACGGTCCACGGAGTAATATTAGCTCTACGGTGCCACGTAATTAAAATTTAATCATGCGAATCACATGTTTATCTTCAACTTGGATAACTGGACCATTTTCAATTATTAATTACATACAGTAAAAATTACATTTAGTACCCAATTTAATTTAATCTTTTTAATTTTTACCCATTTATTAAAACTCTTAGATTAATACTCAAATTATTAATGACTCTACTCATTGTACAGTGATCTAGTGTAAATGTCAGTGAAATATTATTTAAAGAGGGAAGTAAATGATACGACAGAGGCAAATATTGAGATTTTTACATTGGACTTCTAGTAGTGTTTTAAGAGTAATATGGGAAATGTGCTTTAAAAAGTAGGTAATATTCAACTAAATATTATTAGTAGCTATTTTTAGTTAACTAATCTTAAAACTGGGTATTTTTCAAGTTATCTCTTAATTATAATGTCCACCATAACGTGAATATCATTTAATTATGTGGAAATTACATTTTATATGGACTTTTTATTGAAGTTTTCAAAAATATGGCTTTTTTTTCAGCATAATTTTTTTATGGCTTTTTATACTTTTTTATCATTTTTATGGCTTTTTTTTTCCACATGTTTGTCAAAATTTCTGATTATGCCATATCTTTATTACTATTGAATTTTTTTTTTCAAGTAGAATGATAGTTTTGTAATGTCATTTTATTTAATTTTTTTTAACTTTTCTATACTACATTTTTTATGGAAAAAAACTTACATTTTCAGTTATTATAAATGGTAGTTTTTATATTTTTATATTATTTTATTTTAACTTTTTTATATTACTTTTTATATTATTTTAGGTGTCATCAAACCAACTAAATAAGCATGAAGCAAGAACTGTCATTGGTATTTTAAAATCATTTTAAAAAATATCTTGAAAGCTTCCTCCTGCCATCTAAAATCAACCAGTTCTCATAATGATTTTCCTTTCCTGTCCATGAGATTTTTATTAGTTCTGACAAAATATTGGTCATTTTTCTCAAGAGCCTCATCAATGGTGCAAAACTACAAAATTTAGAGAAAAAGTTTACTGAATGTTACTGAACATATTAAGAAAAAGAAATGCACTAAAGGACATTGGTACAATTAAAGCACCAGAACAAATAAATACACATATATAGACATAGCAAGAGGGCATATACATTTTGTCTTAGTATTATAAACGATGGGGACCACCCTTTTGGGTTTTTTGGTAGGTTGATAATCAGGTTCTATTATATATCTTAGCCAACTCCTATTCTTGGGTCCTACTCTAAGATTGTATTAGCCAAACACTTGGGGTAAGCAAACAATCCCTTTGACTTTCACATTCTGTAATTTCTATTGAATTTCTTTAATTCCACTCCACACAAATGATTTGATATACTACTCATTCTTAACAATCACAATATATTTACTTATCTTTTTTGCACTCTTAATTTACTTGGAATGAAACTTCCCCATTACTAGAATTCTTTTACTCCTAAGTCAAAATTTGAATTAGAGTTCTTTTTATATAACTAATTTTATACTAAGTTGTTCTTTGGTTGTTTTGCAAAAATCTTTTTTTTTTTTGTGATATGAATTGTGTTTATTATTTTTTATTTATTTATTATAAATATTTTTTTCTTATTTTTATATTGTATGTTTCTTTTTTCAAATTCTGGGTAAGGTAACCAGTTACTTGATTTATCTTTGACAATTATGTAAAAAAAAATCTTAGAGCTAGGTTAAATAACATGTACCAGGAAGAGTAACTAGTTACCCTGAGAGAAGTAACCTTCTGCCATAAGAGGGGTAACCAGTTACCATAAGAGGAGTGACGGGTTACTCTTATTAAATATGAAAAGAAACATCAAATCTGAATGAAAAAGAGGAAGAACACTTCATTGAAAAAAGGAATAAATAACTATGATTTTAGTAACATAAGTAACTAGTTACCATAAAGAACCCATAAATATATACACACATCATAACGTAAAGGTAACCAGTTACTCACAAAAATATACACACAAAAAACGTGAATGTAACCAATTACCCCAGAAATATACATACAAATAACGGGAAGGTAACCAGTTTCCACAAATTTGAAGATAGAAAAAAAAATTAGATCCACCCCTTCTTCTCTCTCTTCTTCTTCATATAATTTTTTTTTTCTGGATTTGAATGTTCCCATCAGGGTAACTAGTTATCCATTCACATTTGCATATTTTTATTAGTTTTATTTCCAAATTTTGGTGTTCCTATAAGGATTACAGTAAAAAGAAAATGCTGAAAAAATTGATTTGAATTTTTATATATAGTGGAAAAAACCATAAAAAAAATTACAATAATAAAAGATAATACATAAAAAATAGTAAAATAATTATGTAATGTTAAAATATGTTTGAAAAAAGGGGAAAAAGAAAATAGAATGAGAAAAAAATAAGTACAAAAAAAGAAGAAAAAAGAAGGAAAAAAACTTAGGAAAGAAAACTAAAAAAAATATGAAAAAACAAAACAAAACAAATGATGAAGGAAAAAATAGATGAATGAATAAAAATGAAAAGAAGAAGAAAAATAATGGGAAAATGGAAAGAAAAAATTGAAAAAAAATGGAAGAAGAAAAAAAGAAAGAAAGAAAAAGCTCATATGTTTGAAAAATGAAAAAAAAAATAGAAGAAGAAAAAAAGAAAGAAAGAAAAAGCTCATATGTGTGTAAAAAGAAAAAAAAAATGGGAGGAGAAAATAATAAATACAAAAATGAAGAAAAAAAAGGAAAAAAAAACTGAAAAAATATGAAAAAAAAAACATTACAAATGAAATAAAAAATTTGATAAATTAATAAAGAAGAAGAAGAAGAGGAGGTGGAATGGAAAAATGGAAAGAAAAAAAAAAAGATAAAGAAAAAAATTGGTAGAAAAATAAATAAATAAGTAAGGAAAAAAGAAAAAAAATAACTGAAAAAATAATTAAAAAATTGAAAAAAATAAAAAAATAAAATCACCTTCAAAATCAAAGAAAATATAACTATGATAAAAAAAAAGTGACATTTCCATATTTTAGTTAGTTACTAATTGTGTTTTCCATATTTTAATTTTGTCTTTAATAAATTTTCCCATACAAATTAAGAAAAGTATAATTCCTATATTTTTGCACATTGATAGTATAAAAGCCATATTTTTTAAAAATCCCCTTTAATTATACAAGCTTGTCGACTTTAAATAATTAAATTAATAAAGTCAAAGTTTAATTATTGAATGATAAAATAATATTTAGAATCTATTGGGCGTGGACTTTATTTGTTTGGCACCATATCCATGCAATAAAGTTTAACAATTTTTCTACACTTTACTGAAAAGTAATTTATTTATTTCTTTTAAATCATATATTTACATTTTCTTCTACTTTAATAATTTTTTTACCAACCTTTTTTTAGCTCACTTTAAAAAAATACAAAATTTTTACATGCACTAACTTTTTCACATATCAATTTTTTTTCTAGCATAATTTTATTGTTCAAACTACTCTTTTCTTTTCTTTTCTTTTTTTTTTTTTTTTTTTAAGAAACCAATAAATTCTTTTTCAAAATACTCATTTCTTTTATTTAAAAAAAATGCATTTTTAGGCCAATCAATATATAAAATGCATTTTTAGTTCCATTTTTTATAACTTCTTCCAACTACACTAGCTTTTCACATACTGTTATCCCCAAAAATAGATATTTATGACGTGGCAATAGAGGTGACAAATGACAGTACATGGTCCGTAAAAGACACATTAAATAGTCAATAAATACATTGACTCCTCAGAGTTGTGATAAAGTGACCCGGTAGACTGGTGAAAAGTTTGGACTACTTGAAAGATGTCATAACCAAACTAAGTGCATCCTAGGAGATCCCAAGGGTGTGGTCCGAGGAGACACCAAGGGGGTGGTCCTAGGAGAGCTAAGGAGAGTGCATCCTAGGAGATCCCAAGGATGTGGTCTGAGGAGAGCCTAAGGGACTTTGGTCCGAGGAGAACCAAGAGAGTGGTCCTAGGAGACCCCAAGAGGGTGGTCCTAGGAGACCCCAAGGATGTGGTCCGAGGAGAGACCAAGAATTTGGTCTTTATACATATGTCCAGCAAGTGCATGGTTGCCCAAATAAAAGAGTGCCATGTTAGAGAGATATGGCATGCTAGAGGAGAGTGTCATGTTAGAGGAGAGGAGTGCATGTCCTACCACCATGCACTTGTCCGACCCACAAAAACATGTCCTACCACCATGCACATGTCCGACCAGCGCTTGCATGGGTGGGCAGTAGGAGGTGGATCAACTAGCAAGAGGAGGACTAAGTCAAGATTCCCATAAACAACTTCAACAAGATATGCGGGAATCTCTCATTCTTCCCACAAATGGGGGGTTTGTTACATTTTGAATTTTGAATGTTTCTTTGTAATTTAAATGTAATAAATATAATAAAATATCCCGGTTCTAGGGGATACTGTATGTATGACCCTAAGCCTATAAATAGAGGGCTTATGGGATGAGAGAGGGGCTTCTTCTGCTTCTTCTTTCTAGAGAGAGAAAATTTGGATCTGAGTATTCTAGAGAGAGAAAGTGCTGATATTTGAAAGGATTCTTGTATTTTTGCAATCTGTACTGAAGAAACTCAGTTGGCTCAGTCCATCTGATCTTGAGTACAGATCTATAATCACAACTCTAAGTGGATTAGGCTATTACCAACTATCGGGGCTGAACCACTATAAAAATCTTGTGTGTTCTTTATTTTCTTTATAAAACTGTCTGTGTTATTTAAATTCTCTTGAAGGTTTGTCGTATTTGACGTTCTTACGTCGTTGGCTAAAAACACAGTCAACACATACCAATATTTTTTTAGTACAATTTTTTTTCTTCAAACTACTCTATTTTTTAAGAAACAAATAAATTATTTTTCAAAATACTCATTTTAAAATTAAAAAAAAACATTAGCCAAGTATTTCTCTTTTTTTTTTTTACCTCTTCTTAAATCTATATATATATAAAAAAAAATAGGCAAACCTATTTTTAAAATGCATTTTTATGCCAATTAAAAAAAAAATCTTTTTGACTTTTGGAATTATAGCTCCATTTTTTTTATAAGTTCTTCAAACTACTCTTTTTTTTTTATGAAACCAATAAATTCTTTTTCAAAATATTCCTTTTAAAACTACAAAAAATAAATAATAATTAGCTAAACATTTCTCTTTGTTACCTCTTCTTACAACTATAGTATATACAGAGGATAATTCTTCTATAGGGGCTTCACTTTAAGCCCTATCGGTAAGGCTCTCAGTGTTTTTCGACCCGTGAATAGTTTTTGACACGATTTTTTTATGACTGTGTATATTGTAGCTATTTAGAGCATCTTGCAAATTTTCAGAAAATTACGAATAGTTTACAGTACCGAAAACTAGGTTTAAACATATTGTTTTCTACACGCACAAAAAAAATTAGTCATGCGTGCAACAACATGTTTGAACTTAGTTTTCGATACTGTAAACTATTCGGAATTTTCTGAAAATTTGCAGGATGCTCTAAATAGCTACAATATACACGGTTATAAAAAAAAATCGCGCCGAAAACTGTTGATAAGTCGAGAACACTGAGAGCCCTACCGATAGGCCTTAAAGTGAAGCTCTATAGGAGAATTTCCCTATATATATATTTGGCAAACCTTTTTTTTTTTTTAAATACATTTTTAAGTCAATCAAAAACTTTTTATTTTGAACTTTTGGAATTTTAGCCCCCCTTTTTTTATAAAACAATCAAAAACTTAAAAAAAAAAAAAAAGCTTTTACAATATTTCCTTTCAAAACCACTCTTTTTTTAAACCAATCAATTTTTTTTAAAGAAAAACTATATATTTACATTTCCTTCTACTTCAATAATAAAGTTTTATGAACTTCTTTTTAGCTCAATTAAAAGAAAAAAACTAAACTTTTTCACATACTAATCTCTTTTTAGCACAATTTTTTTCCTTCAAACTACTCTTCTTTTTTTTGAAGAAGCCGATAAATTCTTTTTAAAAATACTCATTTTAAAACTATACAAAATAATTAGCCAAACATTTCTCTTTTTTACTTCTACTAAAAACTGTAAAAAAATAAAATTAGACAAGCCTTTGTCTTTTTAACTTTTGGGATTTTAGCTCCATTTTCTATAAATTCTTCAAACTACTTTTTTTTTAAGAAACCAATTCAAAATACTCCTTTTAAAACTATAAAAAATAGCCAAATATTTCTTTGTTAAATATATTACATATAGAATTATGTAATTAACCAAATATTCTTTGATTTTTTTATAATTAAATATTTCAATTTACAAAATAATATATCATAATGTTACTCTAAAAACACGCCTTGCATATAGTTTGCCCCTAGTAAATATAGATGTGTGGATATTTGTGTCCCTATTTGTGGTTTTATTTGGTGCCTCAAAAGCTCATCAGTAGTCTTTTTGTCTTCTTAATAAATTGGTGGTGGTAAATTGTATGTCCCCCCTTGTTATAGCGAACGTCGATACTCCTTTTTCTCAAGGTGATGCCGAAGTTGTGTTACTTCTAGTGAATTGTTGTTAGGGATGGAAACATGTAGAGTATAGGTAGCGTATGTCTATTGTATGACACTATCCTATAAAAAAAGCTCTAACCATATCCGACTCTAATATCCTATAATTTTTTATGGATAGGGTACGGGTATTACTCTAACAGATATAGGGTACCAATGGGTAATTCTACCCTAATAAAATTCAAAAAAAATATATATATGAAAAGTAAAAATCAATATATTATATTTATAAAATTAAATGAAATATAGTATGTAATAAGTATTAAGGATGGTAAATACTAATAATAAATTATACATTATTTATACTTATAAAAATTAATAAGAATGTATTCAATATTGTAAATACTAATATGATATATTATTTATACTTATAAAGTTACTTAGAATATAACATAATCGGGTCGGGTATAATATGGTAATAGGGTTGGGTGTGCACCTATATCTGTACCCTACCCTATACCTGCATTAGGTACATATTTTTTTTCCCTCACCCTACCTTAAACCCTAATTCCTCAGGTAATACCCCTGCCTATTATAATAGGGTACCCATAAGTAAACGGGTTTATGGGTAAAATTGCATCTCTAATTGTTGTTGGTTTGCGGATCTCTATATATATTGGTGTTGTTCAGTGACATATTATGTGCTATAATGTGTATACAAATTGTTATAACATGTAATGATTTTTTTTTTAAATGTATGATAAAATAAATAATTTACAAACAAAATAGACATTTTTTTATTGTTAAAAAATTTATATCCAATCTTTACCTCAAAAATATATATTTGAAAAGGGATATTGATGACGATAATAACAAAAAAAAATTCAAAAGTTGCACTTTAATAACCAATTCTTTTTTGGGGGGGTAATTGTTGTACCCTAAAAATTAGCACGAGTCTAATAACTCAGTTCTGGTACAGCTAACAGATGAATACGTGGAAAAGCAACCAAGTAGAACCTCGTGAGCAGCTCGAGTTGGGACTTGAAAACACGACGTACAGGTTGTTATTAGATCGCCTCTTAGGATAACAATCCAGTTCGAGACCTAAAATGACCAGATCCACATTTGGGCGCTCTGAGCTTAATACGAACTAAGGTTCAGATAGTCTTTGAACACCAGTTCGAGTGAGATATTCAGCTCGTAAAAACCTGGTCATAACACATATTGAAGGATCCCAAGAGATTCAGAGGCTCCTTATACGCTCATTAATGCCCAGGCTGTGTTGCATATCTATCATTTATTATCTGATAACTCTACAAAATAGAGTTATTTGACCACTTTTTATGTGCTAATTGTTGCTTAAGTCTTGAGTTTTTAATTGATTTATTAAGTTTTTAAGTAATTTTGAATTTATTAGGTTTATTTTAATTTTATAGATTTTTGTGTAATTTTATAGTTATTTTGTTGTAAAATGTTGCAGTTAATTATTTGAATTATTGTTGTTTAGTTTAAGGTAAAAAAATGTTGTTTTATTGAACTTAAATGTTAAATATAAATTAAGTGATAATTAATATTTTCAAAGAATTAAATTGATTTATTTTATAGTTGAAAATATTTTATTATAATTTATTTTGTAGGGAATTTATGGTATTTTTGGGCTTTGAAAAGTGAGGAAAAGAAGAAATAAAAGTGGTATTTTTGCACTCAAACCCAAGCCGTGCCTCTCCTCCATTCACCCAACCAGCTCCCACGCAGTAGCTCCCTTCAGCTGCCCAACCAGCCCCCACGGGCCCGGTCCCACCAGCCGAGCACTCCTGCCCAGCAGCCCTTGGGCCCGCCTCCCTCCTCTCAGCCCAGCCCGCCTCCTCAGCACCCAAGCCTAATGCCAGGCAGCCAGGCCCATCCGAAGCTGCTTCATCCATTCACTCGGCCCACGCCAGCCTTGCTTCCCAGTTGCCCACAAGCATCACCCAGGACCAACCGAACTCCCTGCCTCCTATGCTAGCTGCCAGCCCAGCAAACAAAAGGAGCATGGTGTCTTGAGCCCAACAATTGCAAATTGTCCCCTTGTCCCACAATGTCCCAAAATACCAATTTTTTTACCCAAACTTTTCTACACATTTTACCCTAAAACATCATCATTACACCCTATAATTTACCTCTATTTGCCATATTATAATTAATTCAATTAATTTAATCAATTTAATTAATTTAAATTGATTATTTTAATACCCTTTTTTTTACTATAAATAAGGGAGTTTAGTGTGCATAATTGGAAGAAGAGGTTACCACACTACCATTCTACACTTTCAAGACCTCTCTATTTTCTTCTTTTTCTTCTTCTTTGTTGTAAATTTTCTATGTGTTTTTAGAGGAAAAATTTGGGAGTTCATCCTCCAAATTTTCCTATTTATGTTTGTAATTTTTAGTTTGTATTGGCTATTTTAGTTATGAGTTTCTAATCTTTTTAAGATTATTAAGGTGATGATGAAACAATATGTAACTAGATAGTATTTATTTTGTATGTTGATTTCCCATTTTGTGCAACAAAGTTTATGGAATTTTCTTCTTCAAATATCTTCTTTCATCTTAAATATCATGTATTTTGGATTGTTGGCACATATCTACACTTTGTTCTTCATTAGTGCAAAAACATAATATTCTTTGTGTAAGATGTATCATTAAATTGTACACATCCATGCTTAGAACAAAAATATTATGTTTTGCCTTATAAATAATGTTCATTGATTTATTTGTTATTTCATTAGATTGATTTACACTAAATGCTTTGAAATTATAATTTTGAAAAGTGAAGAAAAATCTTATCTTTTTAAAAGTAATTTGTGCTTAAAATTATAAATCTATTTGGAAAATGATAGTTTGATTTATTTTAACTATCACTAAAACTTGGGAATCAATGTACTTATAAATATTATTGAACTTATATTTTGTGGATTCTAATCCTTAATAATCTTATTTTACCATCTTGTTTACAATTATTAATTTAGTAATATATATTGTCTTTAATTTCTATATTATTGTCTTTTATTTTATTTTCATTATTAAAAAATCTCTTCAATCTTTGGAACTAGGTTAGAATTTATTAATTTTGGTTTAAAATAGTTTTATTTTCGATTTTAGACAACTCCTTTGGGTTTGATCTCGTGCTTACACGAACACTATATTCCATATACGATTCGTGCGCTTATGAGTATAAATATTTAAAACATACCCATTTTGGGTCCATCTTTATCCGAGATAGCAAAAGTATATTCTATTCTGTTATCAAATCATATCCCAATGTAAATGGGAATAATCTGTATTAAATGTATACCTTATTTATTCACGCAGTTACCCAAACCTGTCAAGAAAATTCTCCTATAAATAGGGATAATGGACAGGGAAGGGGACGACCTTTTTTGTATTACTAAACCTCTGCAGAAATTGTGAGAGAAAAGCAATAATATTGTTTCGTGGACTAGGTGGATTTTAACCACTGAACCAAGTAAAAGTTGTGTGTGTACGAAAGGGTTCTTATTATTTCATTTTGGTTTACAAATAAGCACTAATATCCTTATTAGATTTCTTAATCTACTGTTGGTGAAAAACCGCATCAACATTTTGGTGCTTTCGTTGAGAGGAAATTAATGCTTCACAAGTTTCAATCGACATTCATCATGGTGCTCACTCGATCGATGCATGACAATGAGATGGAGCATCTTGGTGGGCAGGAGGCCCATCATACTGCTATTCTGATAAGGTCATTTTTGTATTAATATTTGTTAAGTTTTTCTATGCTTGGATGGTGTTATGATATCATTTTTAGTAGTTTTAACTTAGTTTCGTGATTCTACAACATATTTTCTACATTGCATTTTATGATGATAAATCTGACATTTTGAGAGCAAGTGTAGTTTATAAATCATAGGTTGAAAAAGACTCACTGAGATGAGGTTAAAATAAAGTTTTTGAAGCATTCCAGGCTTTCGAGATTGAAATGTTGAAGTGGCGGCAGCGTACAAGCTTTCTAAGGTTGAGAAATGAAGAAATTGAATATAGGTCGCTGCTTATAAAATTTAGGCCGCGACACTTTAATTGGAATTGACGTTTCAGATTTTCTGTTCCAAACAGGCCGCTGCCCATATTTTTCAGGCCGCGGCCAACTGTGAAGGAAAGTGAGTTGGGTCGCTGCCCAGTTTTTTCAGGCTGATGCCTGCGTGACCAATTTCTGCACATATTTTGTTTTGGGTCGCGACCTGCGAAGTTGTTTTCAGATTTTTAATTAGAATTTAAAGGAGACTATACAAAATTTATTAGGGTTAATTTGAGAAGAGTTTATGATTGTTTAGGAGAGAAAAAGACTCAGACTACATTACTTTTGTTCATCAATCTAGTTTCTTTTCTTCCCTTAATCTCTTTAATCTTAATGATAATGATGTTTGTGCTTATGATTACTATTATGGAGTAGGTTCTTTTTAGGTTAAGGGTTAATTCAAAATCCAAGACATGAATTCTTGATTGTTGATAATGAATATTGTTCTTTAATTTCTCTCAATATTAAATTGTTTCTATTTTTCCAATTGAATGTTATGAATTTTGTGATTTCTTGTTAGGTGGCCAACTAATTAAGGTTTTACATTATTCAATTTTCATCTTACAATTACTACTCACCTAATAGTTTGGATTCTGAGTGTATGTGATAAATTGCAATTGATAGTGATGTCAAAAGAATTGTTCATTGTAATGAAAAATAGAACCTAGGTTAAATGAATTATATGCTTCATTAATTTATTGTCTATATTAACTTGTTTCCATAGGACTTAGCGCTTTATCTAAGTTAAATAGATTGTATGCTTCATAGATTTATTGCTTAGCTAAAAGAGTTAATTATTGAGCGCTTCGCCTTGATTGCTTATAATAGGGAGACTGAGATAATTGTCTGCTTCAGCATTATCTGCAGGGTTAATAGTTTAATTGAGAAATTAGAATAATATTTATTATTAGTGATTATGAATGATTGTTGAGGGTGGAGATTAACATTTAACTGTTTCTTACTATCGTAATATCAATCTTTATTTGCTTTCTAGTTTATGTTATTTAATTTTGAGTTAAAAATAAAAATCCCCTTCTTTATTAATTTTTATCTTTCGAATAATAAATTGAATAGTACTCCTTGTGGGTTCGACCCTTATTTATCACTACATTGAAATAGTTAGTATAAGGAACTAATAAAATCAATAATTAAATTTGATACGGCATACGACACCCATCAAATTTTTGGCGCCATTGCCGGAGACTATTGTTATTCTCTTTATTATTCAAATTTATTTGTTTGCGACTAATTAGTTTTTACTGTGGAATTGTCAGGTGTATATGTTTGGTGAGGACGATACACAAGATCGACTACAAAAGATTAAAGAAAATCTTGAGGCATCATCCGCATCACACTCTTCCAGAACTATCACTGATAATCCACTCTTTCAGCGTCATTATCAACGTGCAGAGTCTGTTAAAGAGCCATTATCATCTGAAAAAGAATCTGATTCTGACGATTCAGTTCGATCCTATAGAACAATGGCCCAGCAAAGGACGTTGAAAGAGTTGGCAGCGCCAGATCTTGACCAACAACCGCTTTGCATCCAGTATCCACCTTTGGATGTTAACTTTGAGTTGAAGTCGGGCCTCATCCACTTATTGTCTTCTTTCCATGGGCTGCCCGGTGAGGATCCGAATAAATATTTGAAGGAGTTTCATATTGTCTGTTCTAGTATGACACCTGCTGTAGTGACTAAAGAACAAATTAAGCTGCGAGCTTTTCCTTTCTCCCTGAAGGATGCAGCTAAAGAGTTGTTGTACTATCTTCCACCTGGTACTGTTGAAACTTGGAATGGTATGAAAACTATGTTCCTGGAACTATATTTTCCAGCATCTAAAGTTGGAAGCATAAGTAAAGAGATATGCGGTGAAAGACAATATACAAGGGAGTCTTTGTATGAATATTGGGAGAGATTTAAGCGGTTGTGTGCTAGTTGCCCTCATCATCAGATAAGTGAACAACTCCTCATCCAGTACTTTTACGAAGGATTACAATCACTAGATATGAGTATGATTGATGCAACCAGTGAGGGTGCACTAGTTGATAAGACTCCTGCTGCAGCCAGGAGCTTGATTTCTAATATGGCTGCTAATTCACAACAGTTTGGCATTCACCAAGATCCTACTCCACCACCCAAATCAGCTAATGAAGTGAACACCTCTAATGCTAATCAGCTTGGTCAATAATTGGCTCAATTAACTGCAGTGGTCCAACAACTTTCTTTAGGCCAACAGGTGCGACCATGTGGAATCTGTAAGGTTGTGGGGCATGCTACTAATACTTGCCCTACTTTATTTGAGGGAGAGGCTGAGGGTGTTAATGCTGTAGGAAATTTCTCTAGTTAATCACGTCAGATGTACTATGAACCATTTTTACAAACTTATAATCCTGGCTGGCGTGAACATCCAAATCTTCGTTATGGGAATCAACAACAAGTTGCTCCACAGTCTACACCTGCGAGACCACCTGGTTTCACTTTTCAACAACAATCTCAACATAATTTTGTACCTAGAACTATGAAAGCACCACAAGTTGCTCCACCACCAAGTGCCAAACCCTCTATTGAAGATTTAATCAATGCAATTGCTACAAATATGCTTCAGTTTCAACAAACTACCCAAGCATCCATCAAAATTTTGGAGAATCAGGTGGGACAACTAGCGACATCATATAACAAGTTGGAAGCTCATCTTTCTAATAAATTTCCTTCACAACCTGAGAGGAATCCCAAGGAGAATGTAAGTGCGCTAACACTTTAAAGTGGTGTACAATATGAGCCACCCACACAACCTTCATCGCCAACTACAGTGCAAAAGCAAGTAGTAGACAACTCCATCCATGATGAACCATCATTGCAGAAAAAGTCACATAAACCAACTATGCCAACCTATGTCCCTCGTCCGCCTTTTCCAAGCAGATTGAAAAAGTTTAAGAAATAGGAACCTGACAAGGAAATTCTTGAGACATTTCGCATAGTTGAGGTAAACATTCCATTACTTGACGCAATTAAACAAGTGCCACATTATGCTAAATTTTTGAAGGAGTTGTGCACGAATAAGAAGAAATTGAAGGGTGATGAAAAGAAAAGTGTGGGGGAGAACGTCTCTGTTGTTCTCCAAAAGAAGCTGCCACCAAAATGCAAGGATCCTGGAACCTTACAATTCCTTGTATGATTGGGAATAAAAGGATTGAGGAGTGTATGATAGATTTAGGAGTATCGATCAATGTCATGTCATATTCATCATATACTTCTTCAAATCTTGGGCCACTAAAGGAGACAGGAGTTATTGTTCAGCTGGCCGATCGCACTAATGTTTATCCTTTAGGGGTAGTTGAAGATGTGCTGGTAAAGGTTGATGGACTTATCTTTCCAGCAGATTTCTATATACTTGAAATGGGGGATGCATCAATACCAATCCGACACTAGTTTTATTTGGGAGGCCCACTACTACAAAAATGGGATTTCCCGACAGTTTTTAACTGTCGCTATTGAGCAATGACGACAGTCGACTAACTGTCGTATTTGCTTATGCCGGCATAAGGGTAGCTACGCCGACAGTTAATAGGTGTCGCCGTTACTGGCTACGCCAACAGTTAATACGTGTAGCCGTTGTTGGCAACACCGACAGTTAATACGTATCGCCGTAACATTAAATTATATATATAAATAATAATTTTTCGATACATATTTTTTAAAACTTTTAATTATATTTTTAGCAATTGAAGTTTGATATAAATTTAAGTAAAAAAATTACTCACATAATTAATTATTATTACCATAACTTGTAAAAAAATTATATTTATCATAATAAAATTTATATACATACAAAATTTATTCATATAATTGAAATGTAAATAATACATCAAATCTCCGTGAGACTAAATAATTCTCAATAAAAATTCATTATAATATTATAAATCCATAAACTTCAAAATATATAATACAACAAATCTCAACAAGACAACATAATTATCTTCTCTAAATCACTGCAAACTCAATCATGTTTCTTTTCTCAATATTCTTCCTAATAGATCTAGGCATCCACCTTAAAAGTCCGTCCTATGATATTCCCTGCACCAATGAATTAAAGACTTCAAATTATAATTAAATAGCATATCTTACCATAATATATTAACGAATGAATGAGAGAACCAACAATATAAATATGTAAAATTAGTTAAATAATCCTCTTAGAGATTATTAAACAAAAACTGACCTTGTAAGAATGCCGAGAAGGTTTGAGACGGAGACCAATGATGTTGTGAATTACAGTATAACAAAACTCCCAATTTAATAATAGAATATCCCCAATTTAATCATCATAAGGATTTCAAAAAGAAAAAAAGAATGACTTATTATGAGCACTTAAGAAACTTTGTATGCCTTTAAAAATATAAGAGCACAATAAGTCCTATAATCACCAACATAATAAGCATACTCATTATTTTAACAACATTGGCAAAAAAAAAAAAATGAATACCATAAATATAATTAACCATAATAATACTAGAAAGAAATATCCAACAAAAATATATTTATATATAGATATATATACATATATACCAAAATCAATAAATGTAAAAAATGAATCACAAAAAAGAACTTAATTACAATAGTACACATATATAATCTAAATCTAAATAAACATAACAAAATCAAAGGCAAAATATCTAACAAAAAATATATATACATAATATACACTAAAATCAACAAATCTAAAAAAAAAATTAAGCAATGACATCAAAACACAAATATACCCTAAAGCTGATTAACATAACAAGATAATAAACAAAGTCTTCAACACTAACAGAGTAAACACAACACAAATATGTCATAGAATACCAAATATAAAATTATATGATGGGTACCAAAAGCCACCAACAAAATAGTCTATATATATACATACCTTGAATCTGAATAAACATAACAAAATCAGAAGCAAAGTATCCAACAAAAAATATAAATACATAATATACACTAAAATTAATAAATCTAAAAAAATTAAGCACTGACACTAAAACAAAAATATACCCCGAAGCTGATAAAATCAATAAATGATAGTCCAAAAGAATGAAACTTAGAGTCCAATATAACTATGAATTATCAACCAATATGCTAATAATGTCTAACTTTTGTATAACACTTTATACTATTGAACCTAAACGTGATCATAAGAACCAAAAGTGATGATCAATGTTATAAATCACCTCACCAAAGACATCAGACAAGGGACAAAAAGAAAACTAACATCGTCTAAAACAAGAAGTACAAAAAGTTATGCTATATGTGTATGCCAACACGCAATAAGTACATTCATACAAGTATATGTTATAATCAAACCAATCAAACACAATTCAATTATAGGATAATCATAGACAAGTCTACATAAAACCGAACAACATTTTCCCCATACTAGCAACCAACTATTTGCCAATATCAATTCAAACAACACACGTTTTCTTTCTTATCTCCGCAGCACACAAATTTCTCAAATCCTACTTCACTAAAACATACAAGTTCTCAACCTTCCGTTATCACCGCAACATACAATATCAATCCCAGAACCTACTTCACTATGGATGAATATTTAAGATATTCAAACTCCTCTAACATTTGCATAGTATTAAAATAAAAGTTAGAGGCATACGTTTTACAAACTGTTGCAAAAAAAGTTTATTTGAAGTCTGTCTTAGCATATACCCACATTTGCAATGTTATAATATATAATGAATGTGAGTCAAATCCGAATTAAATAATTAAATAATAATGCAAAGAGGAGAAAATAAAATATAACTAAGGTATGACCAAGTATTTGTTGATATTATGATATTATATATGAATACCAAACTACATATATATGAGATTATGATATTTTTAGATTTTTAGTAATAGAAACTTAAAAATTTAGCAAAAAATTAATGTAACATTGCAAAATCAAATAATACACTTACTCTATATTAGAAAATAAGAGAATTCATTTTGAAATTAGGGAATTCAGATTTATCTAAACCCTAAACTCATACACAAACTAATGATTAATTAAAAGAAAATAATTCAATAATGAAAGAATTAAAAGAATTTTATAACAAGTAAATTGAATGCAATATGCAAGTTTTTAGTGGAGTCGGGAGAACGGCGAGACAGAGCTCTGATTTTTTTTGGGATAAGTACCCATGGCCATTGTTTTAAACTGTCAAGACTACATTACAATATGCAAACAAAAACAAATTATAAACACACAAAAGGCACCAACAATTATGTTATTATAATAATAAGTTACCATTAATTAGAAGCTGCATGAACAAGACAAACCAAATTCAAGAAACATATCATGTATAGCTAGATGCATATTACCATATATAATACTTGGCTTTTATTGATTTAGTTTTTCTCATTAAATGCGTTTCCAGCCTAAACACTAACTAATAAAACAGGAATTTTATTCCAAATTCTAAAATGATACCAAAGCCACATTTATGCCACTTGTTTTTTGCTGTCTTAATTGTTTGTTCATATAAAGAATAAAAAAAAACCCACCATTATGATGACGATGATACTTTCAACTTATCAAGGTTTGAAGGGAATAAATCAAATTTTAAACATAGATTTTGTTCTTTGATTCTACAATAATTATGGACTAGCACGTGGCCTTGATCATCAACCCAACTTCCACGTTATCTCATTATGTATAAATAAATAAACAGCCAAACAAAACTCAATAATTATTCTCTTTTTGTTTAATAGTAAGTAATTACTGCTCCATTGACATCTAATCATGTATTTAAGCTTTCTAATATGCATCCAGTTCAAACATATAACAATCTTTTTATAAAAACCACCTCTATAAACTAGATTCTTATTTGTGTCGCTTACTCTAAGAGAGTACTTGTAGTTGTAAACATTATAAATGATGATAACCAGTTGCCCATAATTGGTCCAACAAAGAGGGTTTTGCTTTACAACAACATTCTGATTCTTATCCTAGAAATAATAATGATTGCTGATATAGCCATACCTATAAAGAAATGATATAAGGGACTGATCTTAGCAAAATCAGTCATCACAACAACTTATACATACCTGCCGAGTACATACATACTTAACTATATGTACACAAGCCACCTGAAATGGGTTATCCTGTTGATAGCGCCACACAAAGTTTTTTGGGTTAATAATTGATTTTACACCCTTCGATTGACGACTAAGAAGCTAAGTTGAGGATGCCCATTATTGTGATTCTGGTTATTGTTGGATGACTAAGGCATGTGAAGTTGTTGTTGTTGTGTCTGGTGGCTACCAAAGTGATGCATGTCGGGCAGGTGGGAGGCGAGTTGGGGAGCGAGTCCTCGGTTGAACATATTGCCATTGATAGAGGGAACTTTCCCAAATGCTATCTTGAGGCGCTGAACTTCTTCCCTCAATTTTTCGTTCAGAGCTGTGGCTGAGAAAAAGAAAATAGCAACATGGATTCATTCCTTGAAAGAGTAAAAAGCAGAGAAGAGAATTTGGTTAACTTGAAATTGTTAATAGCTAGAAAAAACAAAAAACAAAATATCCATTTTCCATTTTCACAAGGCTCCCAAATGCTTCCCCTGGTGTAATAGAACCATACCCTCTCTGAGTTGTGCTTGTTGCTCCATAGCCTGTAACCGCATTTTGAGCTCCTTATTCTGAGCAGTTAACCCAACAGTATCCCTCTGCATCACATGAAAATACCAAGTATGAATAATGTGTGATCTATGACCTTAGTATCTTTGGTTCACTTTAAATTTGGTTTTTTGTTTACTCTTCTAACAGTCATTAAGGTGGTGAGCAGACACACCCAGTACAAAAGTTAGTATACAAAAGCAGTGATCACTGGTTCATACTTTCCTAGAAAAATAATCAATATCTTAAACAAAGAATACAGTAATCTCTAATTTAGTTAGCAAAACAACCAATAAACCGATAAATTTTAAAGGCTCACTAATACGAAGGTTCTAATTAAAATTAAAATACATATCAAATAACCGAAAACTCTGGTGTATGGGGGTTGAAAAGTGAATAACATTGTAAAAATGACAAGGACTCCCCATTTTTAACACCATAAGCAAGAAACAGGCCGGAAGTCTATACAGTTATATTTGATTAAATTGCTAAAACTTGAAACCCAGAAAAAGCAATCCAAAAGGAAAAAGATGGCAACACCATTGAATTCAATTTCGAACACAGATATCAATCCGCCCAAACAAGGGGGTTCAGCAAAATTCACACACTGGTGTCATAAATATGAAAAATTAAACAATACCCAATTGAACTCTCACCCTAATCTCAACAAACACAGCTTCAAATCCCTTAAAATCCAGAAGGGGACGCGGAACGACATACCTCTTAGTGCGAATGAGGTCAACGACATGGTCCCAAACCGTGATCCGAATCTGATTCAGTTCCAGAACCCTGAACTTGGGGCAGCTACCGAGAGCAACGGCATGGTGATCCAGAATGGGAGGAATAAGTAAAGTCCTGTTCAAAATGGTAGACATTAGAAGGGCGTTCTTGAACTCGGAGAGCTGGTTGCTGAAGCCACTGTGGGGCGCGTACCAGAGGACCTTTTGTCCATGGAATGAGTTGCAACGGGAAGATGTTTTAGAGAGAAGGGATTTAAGGATGAGAAAGTAGTAAGAAAGAAAGAGGAGGATGCAGAAGAAGAGGAAGGTGAGGGAGAGAGAACTATAGAAGATATAAACAATGTAAAGTTTGTTCCACTTTAAAGTTTAAAGTCAATTCTGTTATATGCTTTGTATATATATTTATTCTAATTAATATTTACTTACCTAGTTTTACTGCTATTTTCTAGCATTACTTTAGCTGAATTAGTTCTCCAAGATATATTGTAAATATCCTGTATTTGCCTATTTAAAGGCTGATAATATTAATGATAAAACTATCTCTTCTCTAAACTTTTATATGGTATCAGGAGCCCACACGATCCCACCTTATTATTCTTCTTTTTTTCTTCGGGGGAATGAGTAATCCACCATTCCTAATACTAATGAGCCTGCTAAACTATTTACTATTCTCCAATTACAAAACACCATCAAATTAACACCCACCAATTATATAGCCTGGAAAACTCAATTGCAAGCAACACTTCTTGGTTATGATATGTGGAAATATATCGATGGCTCTTTTCCTTCTCCTCCCAAAACCATCACCACTGGAAGTGTTTCTGCCCCAACCCAGCAACCTTGACTTGGTTCTGCCAAGATCGACTAGTTTTTGGTGCTCTCGTTGGGGCTCTTTCCCAAGATCTTGTACCTCTTGTCTCTCAAACTAGCACTGCCAAGGAGGCATGGGATATCCTTTCCTCCACATATGCTAGTACATCACGTGGTCATGTCAAACAAATAAAGACCCAGCTCTCCAAACTTACTCACACTAATCAATCGATTCATGAGTATATGCAAGCCATCAAGCGGTGCACGGACCGTCTCGCTGCTATGGGAAAGCCTATGGACCATGAGGACATTATTGACAAGGTGCTCCAAGGTCTTGAATATGAGATGTACAAGTCTGTCATTGACGCCGTCAACGCTCGAGACACCGCTATTTCCTTTGAGGAACTTCATGAAAAATTAATCACAAAAGAGGTTGTTGTTGCTAACACATCTTCTCCTGCCCAATTCCCGACCACTGTGCATGCTACCCAATACCGAAAAAATTATTCTAAAGGTCAACAATCAAGCTCTTCATCACCACCCCTGCTTCCCACTCCTCAATCTTCTTCTTCAGCCAAGCCACAACGACCATATTTGGGTAAATGCCAATGGTGTCGGGTCACTGGTCATGCTCTCAACAAATGCAATATATTCAAGACCCTTTTTCCTACCATTGAGGTTCCCACTCCGGTCTATGCTCGACCTACTCAAATGGGTCGACAGCCTCCTTCCTTACCTCAAGCTCACATTATGCAAGCTGTTCACAATGGCACCTCATCCCATGGCTGGCTCCTGGATAGTGGCGCATCCCACCATGTCACAAATGATCTCAACAACCTCTCATTACATGCACCATATGATGGCTCAAATGAAATTGTCATTGGTGATGGCTCGTCCCTTCCCATAGCAAATACTGGTTCTTTCTCTCTCACCACTCCTTCTAAAATTTTTACTTTCTCTAATGTCCTACATGTTCCATCTATCTCACGAAATATCCTCTCCATCTCAAAGTTTTGTGAAGAAAACAACACTTCAATTGAATTCTTACCTTCTCTTTTTCGTGTCAAGGAACAGTCGAAGGGCACCACTCTTCTCCAGGGGCCATCTAAAGTTGGTATTTATGAATGGCACCCAAAACCTCCTCGAGTCTACACAAGTTTCAAAAAGCCCATTCATGATTGGCACCATCGGCTTGGGCATCCATCTAGTTCTATTCGTAGACTTTTAAACTCCAAGTTTTCATTAGCTATTTCCGATTTCTCTATGTCGCATTGTAATTCATGCAATATAAATAAAAGCCACAAGCTACCTTTTTCTGATTCTACTCTTACCTCTAGTGCTCCTCTTGATTTAATTTTTACTGATGTATGGTCTAGCCCACTGCTCTCAAATGACAATTACAAATATTATGTGATTTTTGTTGATCATTTTACAAAATACACATGGTTATATCCTCTAAAAAAAAAAGTCTGACACTGAACAAACTTTTTATCATTTTCAAGCACTTGTTGAGAAATTTTTTAAGAAGCCAATAGTTCAAGTGTTTAGTGATAATGGTGGGGAATATGAAAAACTTAAACCTTACTTTGCCCATCTTGGCATTTCTCATCTTACTACTCCTCCTCACACTCCGGAACATAATGGGTTTGCGGAGCGTCGACATAAGCACATTGTCGAGACTGGTTTATCCCTTCTTTCTCATGCCAAAATGCCCTTAAATTATTGGCCATATGCATTTGCTACAGCCACATATTTGATTAATCGACTCCCAACTCCAACACTTAATAATGATTCTCCCTATCTTCGACTTTTTGGGACTGCACCCAACTATTCCAAATTGCAAAATTTTGGAAGTTTGTGTTACCCATGGTTGTGTCCATATGCTAGTCATAAACTTGATAATCGGTCTCTTCCATGCATCTTTGTAGGTTACTCTCCATCACAGAGTGCCTATTATTGTTTACATCTTCCAACTAATAGGGTGTATGTCTCTAGGCACGTCAGATTTGTGGATAATGTCTTCCCCTTTCCCACCTTTAGTCCAACATCTACTCCCATCTCTCCTACCAACATTGCTGAATGGTGCATCGTGGCCATTCCCATTGCATTGCCGCCTCCTATGTAGCCCACTGTGCAACCTGTTGTTGAGCCTCAAACACCACCTACTGTTACCATCTCACCACCGCCCTCACCTCCCCAGTCGCCGTCCACCACCCCACCAACTCCTATTGTCTCACCTAATCTCCCTTCACCACCACCTCCTCCACCCACTAAAACCATTGTCACTCGTCTACGGAATAATATTGTTAAGCCCACCCCTAAGTTTGTCAATCCAACCACTACTCAAGCTCAATCAACGGAACCCCGTAACATTACTCAAGCTCTAAAAGATCCTCAGTGGCGTCTTGCCATGACAGAGGAATATGATGCTTTGGTACGTAATGCTACTTGGGAACTTGTTCCCTCTCACCCCTCTCAGAATGTTGTTGAATGCAAATGGGTTTACCGAGTTAAAAACAAATCTACGGGTGCAATTGAGCGTTACAAGGCTTGCCTTGTTGCTAAGGGTTTTCATCAACGGCCTGGGATTGATTATTCAGAGACTTTTAGTCCAGTTATCCAACCTACAACAGTCAGACTCATGCTCTCTCTTGCAGTGACAAATGGGTGGAATATTCGACAGCTTGATATTAACAACGCCTTTCTTCAAGGTAATCTTAATGAACATGTCTTCATGTCACAGCCTCCTAGTTTTCTGGATAAAGATAAGCCCACTCATGTATGCAAGCTTAAGAAGGCTATCTACGACCTCAAACAAGCTCCGAGAGCTTGGTATCAGGAGCTCCACACTTATCTTCTGTCTTATGGTTTTCGCAATTCTATTGTTGATTCTTCATTGTTTATCTACAAGCATCATACTGTCACTTTTTATCTACTGGTATATGTTGACGATATTATTATTATGGGTCCTTCATCTTCCGCTCTACAAGTGTTTCTCACTAGCTTGGCCTCTCTCTTCTCCCTAAAAGACTTGGGGTCACTCTCATATTTTCTTGGTGTTGAGGTCCTGCCTCATGAGCATGGGTTGTTCTTAAGTCAAAAGAAGTATGTTCAAGATTTATTACAACGTACCAAGATGTCAAATGCTAAGCCGGTATCAACACCCATGGTCACTTATCCCTCTCTCAACCTCACTGATGGCTTGCCTTTAGCTAATCCTACTGAGTATCGTGCACTAGTTGGCAGTCTACAATATTTATCCTTAACGAGGCCGGACGTTGCCTTTACGGTTAACAAGCTCTCCCATTACATGCACAAGCCTACAAATCTTCACTATGCTGCACTCAAAAGACTCCTTCGCTACCTTAATGGTACGTCCCAACATGGTGTTATCATCCATCGCCAATCTCCATCACAACTTCATGCTTTCTGCGATGCGGATTAGGCGGGTGATCGTGATAACTACTTATCTACCACTGGCTATATTGTCTATTTGGGACGAAATCCTCTCTCTTGGAGTTCAAAGAAACAGCAGAGCCTCGCTCGATCTTCGACAGAAGCCGAATTTAGAGCTGTGGCAACCACTAGTGCTGAGGTTATATGGCTTCAGTCTCTTCTCCAAGAGCTAGATATTCATCTCCAACAACCTCCTAGTATTTACTGTGATAATTTTGGAGCAACTCATTATGCGGCCAATCCAGTTTTTCATTCACGCATGAAGAATCTTGCACTGGCCTTCCACTTTGTACGAGATCAAGTTCAGAAAGGCACACTTCGTGTGCAACATATCTCAGGTCATGATCAATTGGCTGATTATCTCACAAAGCCACTACCTAAGTCTCGTCTTCATCTCTTATTTACTAAGATTGGACTTGCTCAACCACCGTCCATCTTGCGGGGGAATATAGAAGATATAAACAATGCAAAGTCTGTTCCACATTAAAGTCTATTATGTTATATGCTTTGTATATATATTTATTCTAATTAATATTTACTTACCTAGTCTTACTGCTATTTTCTAGCATTACTTTACGTGAATTAGTTCTCCAAGATATATTGTAAATATCCTGTATTTGCCTATTTAAAGGCTGATAATATTAATGATAAAACTATCTCTTCTCTAAACTTTTATAAGAACAACTCATTGAGGTTTGGGTTTGGGTCTCTCCGTTGGGGTTTTTGCGTTTGGGGTTTGGGGGTTTCCGAGGGAAATAAAAAAAAATAGTGGTGTTTTATTTGGTTTCGTGTGAAACAAATAATTTTTATTAATATATATATATTTACATCATTTATTTAGTATTTTTAAAATTATATTATTCATTAATTTTTTTACAATATTTTTCCAATTAATAAAACAACTATTTTTTAACTAATACAAATTTTATAAATATGTTAAAGAATAATATAATTAATGATACAGTTAATTTTATAAACATATTAAAGAATAATAAATTTAAATTTTGATATAAAAATTATTATAAATACAAAAGTTAATAATATAAAAAATTTAAAAACAAAAAAATTTTAGTTTTTAATAAATACATCATTTTTATAAATATATATTTACATAATTTAGTTTTTTTTAATTATAATATTTATTAATTTTTTTACAATATTTTTCCAATTAATAAAATAACTATTTTTTAACTAATACAAGTTTTATAAATATGTTAAAGAATAATATAGTTAATTTTATAAATATGTTAAAGAATAATAAATTTAAGTTTTGATATAAAAATTATTATAAATACAAAAGTTAATAATATGAAAAATTTAGAAACAAAAAAAATCTAGTTTTAAAAGTTTTTAATACATACATAATTTTTATAAATATTTATTTACATAATTTAGTTTATTTTTAAAATTATACTATTCATTAATTATAATTTTAGATTTTTTATTTGAATTTTGGCGACATTTTATGACTGTCGGCATTGGACTTTTATTAACTGTCGGCGTTAGGGTCAATAGCGACACCTTTTAACTGTCGGCATTGGTCTCGAATTAACTGTCGGCGTTGGGGTCAATAGCGATACATTTTAATTGTTGACATTGGTCTCGAATTAACTGTCGGCGTTGGGGTCAATAACGACAGTCAAAAGCAACGGTGACAGTTATTAGCTGTTGGCGTTGGTCTCTATGCCTACAGTGTTTAACTGTCGGCGTAGAGTCCCGCTAAGTAATTACGACAATCAACAGAGTTGACTGTCGTGGTTGGATGTCGGGAAAGCCCAGTTTTGTAGTAGTGGCCATTCTTGATGACAACAAATACAAAGTTGGATGTTAGAGTAGGAACACTGACAAAGGAATTTGATGGTGAAGTTATCAAATTCAATGTGTTTGATTCTCCTGGTAAGATCAATGGGAAGGAGACTTCATTGAAAAACCCAACATAAAGATCTTGAGAGCAGCATTGAGTCGAGCTAACGACATTAAACAAAGCGTACTTGAGGGAGTTTTCTATTCCTTATCTTTCATTTTATTTTCATTGAGGACAATGTACTGTTTAAGTGTGGGGGAAGGGAACAATTTCATTTTGTCTATTGTTGGTTTTATTTTTTTCTGTTATTTTTTCTGTTTTCGTATTTTTTTTAGTTTTTTTTATTTGTTTGTGTGTTTTCTTGTGTTGGTCATGTTGAAATCATTGGCCAATGATGAAACTTTTAATTGTGCTTAAAGTGATGTTAGACAATGAGGAATTTTGTATGATTTGTGTGCTTGACTACTATGTGAATTGCTATTTTTATTTATGTTGTTTTTCACTATATGCACGATTGAATTCACCACTTAAATGTATTGGAAAAGATTTATGCTTGTTTGAAAAAAAATTATTTGAAGTCCCAACTAGTCTAGAAATCATTGATCAATTGTTTGAGGCGAAATCATAACTACACATGATTCAGAAGATGATTAAGGCAATTCTTTGGATCGTTTGAGCCTTTCAAGCCAACCTATTATATGATAATCCCTAGTTTCCCATGTTTGAGCCATGACGACTGTTACTTTTCTTCTAGGAACCGAAATTTTTGACCATATACCTCATTGAAAAAAATATATTTCTTTATTGTATCTCATTGCACCATGGTTATATATATGATTTTTGATTTTGTGGAATGGTTTGTAAAAAAAAATACTTATGGGTTATTTGTTGGGTTCTAATGTTTGTATGATCTCTATTTCTCTCCTTGAAATATTATTAAAAAAAAGGAAAAAAAATAAAAAATGATGATATGCAATGAAAAAAAAATGCATATATGCAAATTTTGCAAAAGTATAAGTGTGGGGGAAATAGTGAGATCATTATGGAAAGAAGAGTAAGAAAAAATAGGTATTTCTTGAATTGTATGGGAAAATTTGGGGAAGTTCAAAGAATGGAATTAATGTATGATATGGTGTGATTTGAGCTTAAATGTATCTTTCTCAAATACCCTTCACCTTAGCCTACTGTGAAGAAAAGTGAGTTGGGTCGCTGCCCAGTTTTTTCAGGCCACTACCTGCGTGGCCAATTTCTGCACATATTTTGTTTTGGGTCGTGACACGCATTTTCCAGGTCGCGACCTGCGATGTTGTTTTCAGATTTTTAATTACATTTTAATTATAATTTAAAGGAGACCATAAAAGATTTATTAGGGTTAATTTGAGAAGAGTTTATGACGGTTTAGGAGAGAAAAAGACTCAGAAATGCTGGAGAGAAGACTATAAGACTACATTACTTTTGTTCATCAATCTAGTTTATTTTCTTCCCTTAATCTCTTTAATCTTAATTATAATTATGTTTGTGATTATGATTACTATTATGGAGTAGGTTCTTTTTAGGTTAAGGGTTAATTCAAAATCCAAGACATGAATTCTTGATTGTTGATAATGAATATTGTTCTTTAATTTCTCTCAATATTAAATTGTTTCTATTTTTCCAATTGAATGTTATGAATTTTGTGATTTCTTGTTAGGTGGCCAACTAATTAAGGTTTTACATTATTAAATTGTCATCTTATAATTACTACTCACCTAATAGTTTAGGATTCTAAGTGTATGTGATAAATTGCAATTGATAGTGATGTCAAAAGAATTGTTTATTGTGATGAAAAATAGAACCTGTATTAAATGAATTATATGCTTCATTAATTTATTGCCTAGATTAACTTGTCTCCATAGGACTTAATGATTTATCTAAATTAAATATATTGTATGCTTCATAGATTTATTGCTTAGCTAAAAGAGTTAATTTTTGAACGCTTCGCCTTGATTACTTATAATAGGGAGACTGTGATAATTGTCTGCTTCAGCGTTATCTGCGGGGTTAATAGTTTAATTGAGAAATTGGAATAATATTTATTATTAGTGATTAGGAATGATTGTTGAGGGTTGAGATTAACCTTTAACTGTTTCTTAATATCGTAATATCAATCTTTATTTGCTTTCTAGTTTATGTTATTTAATTTTGAGTTAAAAATCAAAATCCTCTTCTTTATTAATTTTTATCTTTTGAATAATAAATTGAATAGTAGTCCTCATGGGTTCAATCCTTATTTATCACTATACTAAAATAGTTGGTATAAGGAACTAATAAAATCAATAATTAAATTTGATACGGCATACGACACCCATCATGTTCCCACTGAAAGGGGCCCAAATGTTCAGCAACGTCTTGGGAAACAGCCGGTGGGCCAAGACGATACTGGGAGTTCGGCGTCACTCCCGCCAAATCCTAATCTTGGATATTTGACTACCGTCAAGATGGAAAATGCCCAATTAATGAGCCATATCGCTAGGGAAAAAAGACAGATCGAGGAGGTCTTGGCTTGGTTACCCCCTCTTGCAACAGACGTTAATGTCAGAAAGAGGCAAATTGGGTCTCATAAGTCACACAGGAATAACCGGTCTAAACCTAGTCGCTCTGTCAGGACCGCCACTCCGAGCTCTGTGCCTTCAGAGCAAAACTGTAACGCCCCACGTCACTATGGCTGCTTCCTAGAATGACGACTGGCCCTACAAACCAACACGAGTCTTTCCAGCATGCTTTGTCCTCACTCGCACGCTTCTTGGGAAAACTTCCTAGGAGGTCACCCATCTTGAGATTACTCTAGGTCAAGAACGCTTAACTTTGTAGTTCTCAAGTGATGGGCTACCGAAAAGAAGATGCATCTTGTTGATATAGGTAGTACCCATCAATCCATTTAAGCCATCTTCAACTGTGTAGTCCCATACCTACATAGTCTTAGAATCATCACACTTGACCTTTCCCAGGCGATGTGGGATTGCACAACTTTTTTACCCGTTCTTTCCCCTTACACATCACGGGATTCTGACTGTCACAAAAACCACCGAAGTGCTCAACCCACTGGTCATCACAGGAGTCACCATCAGCATGTCAGCCGATTGGTTAGGATTGGGACCCCCCAACTCCATGCCTTCTTCATAGATTCCTAGGAATGCCCGCAACAACCAACCAGGGCGGGCTGGGACAAGTTCACGGAGGCAAAATGCTCCAGTGAATCCTCCTGTGTCACAATCAATGTTGGGAATTGTGCTGTGAAAGCATATGTAGTAGACATTGTTTTAAGAAATAAATAAATAAATTGAATTTGTTATGCATATATTTTATGGACTATATTATTCTATGATAATATTAAGTGAATATCAGAAAAATTCATAAGTTCATATATGTGATCTCAACCACGTATTAGTACGGGAGGATTGTGTGTGAGATAAATGAACTTGAATAGTTCGCAGTAAAATAAAGTTATGGAATCTTTAGATTAATTACTGCAAGTACGGTCCACTAGTATTATGAATACATGTGATCTAGATCCAGATTACTAGTGTAGTTGGACACTTTAGTGGAGATACTTTATTGTTGACGCCGCTTTTCGTCAACAGTGAATAAAGAGCACGAAAACAATAAATAGTTATGGCTAGAATAATACAATAAGACAAACAGGATTTTTTACGTGGTTCAACAGTTAACTCTGCCTAGTCCACGAGTCTTTGTTATTAGAACTTAAGATGATTTTTGGAAATTCTTCAAGAATGAATTCTCCAGAGTTTCTCTCCAGATCACAAAATTTCGGTCCTTTACAATGGTGCATGACTTCTCTATTTATAGAGGAGATTTCAGAATACTCTCCCACACGTTTCGGGAAGTTATTCCGTATATGTAAATAAATTTAATGGCATTGAAAGCCTGTAACTCCTATATACAAGGAAACGTCCCCTGAAGACCAGGGGGCGTATAACTGAATAATAAATATCACGTACTTCGATGTCTGCCTTTCGAGCTGATGAGGATTTCGAGGCTACCATCTTCGAGATTGCCCCTGCTTTGTAGGTTCGGTGCCTAGGTTGCGGACATGTGTTCCAGACATTATGAGCCCATTCCTGACGAATCCAGCTTTCGAGATCACAATTCTAGGCTCGAAATCTGGGTGTAACATTTATATATTAGTGAATATATAGAACTAGACCAGATATGTTTATTAATACTTAGTTAAATACCATTTCGAAGTATTAATTAAATATATCAACTGATGATCATATACAAATAGATCTTAATCCTGAAGTTACTATGAACTCCTATTTATGTTATATGAGTTCTTTGATTCACTCGTTACGGTTTGTCAAAATGATCAGACTAGAAACTTTTGTTTCGGCAACTCATTAGTGTAAATGGCTGGGGACATAGTATACAAATAAGTAATCTATACCTTCTCGTAAGAGATCGAATAATAGTTCTTTTAAGGGTTGACTTTTGGGACTGAAAAGTTATTGAGCTCAAATTCATAATTTAGTTATGAATTAACCTTCACTAGTAAAGTCAATGGTACTTAAGGAAACAAGATATAATTAAAAGGGTAAAACGATAATTTTATTCCCAGTTAATTATGAACCATTATTAGAGGGTTGATTTGTATGTAATGATTATATCGATGGACGCTTTATTGTTATAAAGTACTCAGTAAATGAAATGTCTATAATTACAAGACTGCAGTCTCATATTTATAGTAGAGTAATCACGAGATTAATAAATTAAGATTATTTAATTAAAGAGTTTAATTAATAATCACAAATTTATTGGTGCTTGGAATTATAGGTCCATAGGTCCCCACAACGACTCTATCAATACTATTCAAGGCAAGAGTTGATATAAAGGAAAAAATGGTAAAAAGACATATTTAAGAAGAAATTTGTTCTTCAAACAAAATATGCAATTATGTGATAATAGTGATTAATTAATTAATTACAAAATAGTTGTAACTATCAAAATTAATTATTGTATAATTTTCAAACTTATATAAATAATAATTTATTATAATTTCTGAAATTATAAAATAAATATAAAAAATTTGAAATTAGTATTTAATTAAAATTGGTTTTAATTAATTAGTAGAATTAATTAAATATCTTTATTTGAGTGGGATATAATAATCTAATAAGTTCAAATTGGATTTGAATTTAAAAGATTGATTTTATTCAAATAATTAATTATATGTGATAATTAGTTAAAAATATAATAGATTCAAATCTGAATTAATTATCAGGTTGTTTGATGATTTATCTGATAAGGTAGTTTAAATAAATAATTAAATAATTGTGGAAAAATCAAATATCCCTAATTTATAGGGTGTTGCATGACACATACAATCCGGACTGTGTGTGGTGTGCAACTATATAAAAATCAGGGATAGATTTTTCACTTTTAATTAATTAATTAATGGAAAATTTAAAAGTTAGTTTTTGATATTTTTATTAATAAGATAATTAATTAATTAAAAGATAAATTGTAAATTTGTTACATATTTATTTTTTTAAATTTAAATATTTTCCATATAAGTTAGACTTATCAGAAAATAAATAAGATACTGAATTTATTTGCTCTAAGAAAAAAGAACGATACTTTTTTATCTCTCCCTGAAAAAGATAGAGAACCAATCTCAGGCCTATTATCTTGATCTCATGTGTTGAGTACATCAAGTTGAATCAGAAATATTCCATCATTTATTCTCTAAGTGCCCACACACTTCTTGAGGTGTAGAGAACGTTGTGGAAGATCTTGGTGTGAGTACCTGGGAGCAACTTGGATAGGAAGATTATTTATTTTACGAAAAGATAGCAATGACACTTGATAGGCATCAAGAGGTATGTTCTTTATTCTTTTCTTGTTTATGATTAATGTATGTATATTAATGGATCTGCATATTTAAAAGTAGTTTAAATATGTTACAATTTTTTTGTTGTACACTGGGCCAACCCATCACTATTCCGCTGTGTATTAGGAAACTCGTTCCTAACAATTGGTACCAGAGCGGTCATTAATGTTTGCATACATTAATTACTGTGTAGGCATAATATGCATTCTTATGTTATTGTAATATGTGTGAATGGATGGATGTATGTATGTTTATAGTTTATTTTTAAGGGTCGTTAATTATATGGTGCTTTGGGTTTAGGAATTGTTCTTAAATTTATAGATGAAAAATGTAAGCCATTTTGGGGCATAGGAATTTTTTGTAATTTAATTTTATATATTAAATTATTTGAAAAAAAAATTATGTAAGGCCCAAGCCCCGAAGCCCGAGCCCATGCGCCTGCCTGCTGCCGCGCGCGCCCCTGTGCCTGCATCAGTGCACCTTCCAGCCGCACCTCCCCATGCCAAGCCACCTTGTGCCGCCAACCCTAGGGTTTCTAAACCCTAGGGCTTGCATCTTTGTTATCTATTTAAATTATGGGCCTAAATAATTTTAACCCATAATTAAAATTATTTTGTTTTAAATTAATTGTTTGGGCCCAAATTCAAAAGTGGGCCTAATAACTTATTGGGCATTAAAGTCCAAGTTAATTATTCTTAAAATTTGTTTAAGATAATTGAAAGTTATTTTAATTCAAAATTAAATGGATAAATGATTTAATGGATCAAGACTACTTGTGAAGGCCTAAAACTGAAGATAGATATCTCTTTAGGTATTATTTAGTTTCTTACATTTTTGTGTATAATTTTGCAAGTGTTGTAATTTTTCTAGAAATACCCAAGACACCCGGCCCACATTTATTTATTTAATTAGTATTTATTTATTTAAATGTTTGAATGTGATCAAATTGTTTAATACTTTGTCATGCATTTTTGATATGCCATACATATTACCCACACAGTATTTAAAATTAGCATGCATCTCATATGAGTAGAAACATGCCTTAGGAATGTCCTATGTGATTATATGCTTTATGTGATGGACCATATAATAATAAATCTAGTTTTAACTAGTTCAAGAGCATAAATAGATTTTAAAAGTAGTTTAATTTCTAGTATTTAATAAAATTGTTTTATTAAATAATAAATGATATTCTGAGTAATTATAACAAATTAAAATTGAATTAATTAGGGCATAGTTCTATAATTTTAATTTTGCTTGATTGGATTAGTAATTATTAGAATATCATTTGGTAAAAATAGATCACTTTATTTTTACAAACTAATCAAAAAGCATATGATGTTTTGAGAAAACACATATTTTAAAATAGTGAGTGGGAGAGGGAGTTATGACAATAAGTCTCATGGTCTCCATTATTAGTTAGCACCGATGTGACATGGAGAGGGCCTCGCGGCACCATTGCTTGTGTCCCCCTAGGGAAGGCTTCCGACTGTGTTATTCTCAAGGAGAACTTCTTTTTCAAGAATAGGATTTAATGATGTATTTCAAGTTTGACTGACCCTAAGGCACACTCTTGAGTTAAGTCATTGATCTAAAATAATGAGTTACACTCACAAGGTGCATTAGGCTTTCGAGTGGACTAGTGTATCATTGACCAAACAAGCGGATGTTTATAAGTCAAAAGAGAAATGTTAATTTGAGTTTTTACTTATAAATTTGAGAATTTGTCTCAAAATTAATTTGGAATTAGTCTGACCTACCCTAAGGCTGGTCCATTAATGTTCAAATTAATTAATCGTGGAATTAGTAATGATTTTTTATGTGTTCTTTATTTGTTACATTCATGCATCATGTTTACTATTCAAAAAATTACCGATATTTATTATATGCATAAATTCATTTTTGTTTATTTATTTATTCACAGCAAAGATGTCTATTGGTGAATTACACACCAATGCTTTTCTCAAATCTTTGGTTTTGAACCTGAAAACATGCAACACTGGTTTCAAGGTATTTTGACCATTTTTTCTTATAAGAAGTTGATGTCAACTATTTGTAACAAACCTCCAACAGAACCACCTTTGGCTACTAGCTATGAAGCAGAAGAAAAATATACGAATTGGATGAAATCTGATCGGTTGGCACGTTATTGCATGCTTTCAACCATGCCTAACGAAACACAGGAAAAATATATACACTATGACTCAGCCCGTGAGATGTGGCAAGCAATGACAAAGGAAGTCTTTGCTGAGTGTCATCGTTTGTATCAAACAAAAAAGGTAAATGAGATTTACATGTATTTTTTTTTCCAATTTTGAATAGTAGATTCAAATACTATGAATTGCAGATTAAAATTTTTAGATAGTAGATTTAAAAATATATGCCACTAATCTATTTTTCTTTGTTTTTCCTTTTGCAGAATCATCAGAATCCTGAAAAGGAGGAATAGAATGATGAGGGTTTTGATAGCAAGTAAAGCTGGAGGAGTTGGAGATTAGTTTTATTTAGAAATTTTATTGTTAGTTAAACAATTTAAAATTTTATTTTGTTTTATAAATTCTAGATTTCTTTGAACAAAGAAAACTGCAGTTTAGAAATTTAGTTTATTATTAGTAATTTTGATTATTAATGTTTGAAAATCTATTTCTTTTATTAATAAAATAGTTATTATTGAAAGAAATTATTTATTTACTTGTTATGCAAATGCTTTGGGATAAAAAAATTTACATACTTATAATGAATGATAAATTTTTTTACTTAATTCTGAATTATTTAAAATAGCTAATCCTAGATCTATTAAACTACAAAAGACTGATTCCGATAGTGAAACATATCTGTGGCACTTGAGATTAGGCCATATTGGTCTAGATAGAATTAATAGGCTTGTAAATGATGGTCCTTTAAGAGAACTATCTATTGAATCTCTCCTTGTTTGTGAATCCTGTCTAGAAGGCAAGATGACTAAGAGACCTTTCTCTGCTAAAGGTTCAAGAGCTATAGAACCACTTCAGCTGGTACATATGGATGTTTGTGGTCCACTTAATGTACAATCAAGAGGAGGTTATGAATACTTTGTCACTTTCGTTGACTATTTTTCAAGATATGGTTACCTATACTTAATGCAAAGAAAATCTGAAACTTTTGGAAAGTTCAAATAATTTCAAGTAGAGGCTGAAAAGAAATTAGGTAAATCACTGAAAGTTCTTCGATCTGATCGAGGAAGAGAGTACTTGGATTTTGAATTCGAGGACCATATGCGTGAGCATGGTATTCAATCCCAACTCACAGCACCCGGAATGCCATAGCAAAATGGTGTTTAAGAAAGATGGAACATAACGTTACTAGACATAGTTAGATCAATGATGAGCTTCTCATCATTAACACTATCATTCTGGGACTACGCAATTCAATGTGCTCTATACATACTGAATGTTGTTCCATCTAAGTCTATCCAGAAGACACCCATGGAATTATGGAATAATTGTAAACCTAGTTTACACAATTTTTGCATTTGGGGGTGTCCTGCACATGTGCTTAAAGGAAAGGCCGGGAGGGTGGAATCACGCTCTGAAGTGTGCATGTTTGTGGGATATTCCAAAGAGACTAGAGGTGGAATTTTCTATAGTCCAAAAGAAAATAAAACATTTGTATCAACAAATGCAACTTTTCTTGAACATGACTATGCTAATAACCACAAACCTCGCAGTAAGGTTGTACAGGAGGAGATGGTCTCAAATGAAGTTGCAAAGTCACCAGCAACAACCAATGAAAAATGACAAGAGGAAACTACTAGTTATAGTCAGAAGAGTAGAGAGCCTCGTCATAGTGGGAGGGTTAGTAAGCAACCCATACGCTATAAACACAAAGTTCAAATGCTTGTGTCTGACACAAACAAAGACTATCCATTGACATTTAAAGATGCAATGAATGATATCGACAAGGACAAATGGCAAGACGCCATGAACCAAGAAATGGAATTGATGTATTCCAATTATGTCTGGGTTCTTGAAGATCCACCTGAGAATATCAAACCCATTGGTTGCAAATGGATAATCAAGAAGAAAAGAGGAGTGGATGGGAAAGTAGAGACTTTTAAAGCAAGGCTTGTAGCCAAAGGCTACACACAGAAAGAAGGGGTTGATTATGAAGAAACATTTTCTCCTGTAGCCATGCTAAAATCCATTCGTATACTCTTATCCTTTGCTGCGTGTATGGATTATGAGATTTGGCAAATGGATGTCAAAACAACTTTTCTGAATGGCTACCTTGATGAAACCATTTACATGTCTCAACCAGAAGGGTTCAAAGTAAAAGGTCAAGAACAAAAAGTTTGCAAGCTTCTTAGGTCCATTTATGGACTCAAACAAGCTTCTAGATCTTGGAATCTTAGATTTGATGGCACAATTAAAACGTTTGGTTTTGAAAAAAATGTTGACGAACCATGTGTCTATAAACAAGTCAAAGATGGTGTATTAGTATTCCTCGTTCTTTACGTTGATGATATATTACTAATTGGCAATGACGTAACATCATTATCAAAGGTAAAGAAATGGTTATCTGAACAATTCTAAATGAAAGATTTGGGAGAAGCCAAGTATGTTCTGGGCATTAAAATTCTTAGAGATACATAACAAGACTTTGGTATTGTCTTAAACAACTTATATTGATAAGGTGCTAGAATGCTTTAATATGCAAAACTCCAAAAAGGGTGATATGCCAACCCGTTCTGGAGTAGTCCTTTCCAAGGAGCAGTGTCCCAAAACACCTCAGGAAGAGGAAGATATGAGATAGTATCCCTATGCCTCAGTGGTAGGCAGTCTTATGTACGCTATGCTATGTACAAGAACTGTCATTTATTATGCAGTAGGGATAGTCAACCATTATCAATCCAATCCTGGATTGAGTTATTGGATTGTAGTGAAGAATAGTCTTAAGTATCTTAGAAATACTAGAGATTATATGCTTGTATATTCAGGTGGAGACCGGAAATCGACTTCTGGATCAGTGTTT
The DNA here is from genome assembly GCF_963169125.1 of Humulus lupulus. Lineage (NCBI taxonomy): Eukaryota > Viridiplantae > Streptophyta > Magnoliopsida > Rosales > Cannabaceae > Humulus > Humulus lupulus. Next base: position 257,355,135 of record NC_084793.1, read on the forward strand.
ACTCTTACAGGAGGAGCAGTAGTCTGGCAAAGTATTAAACAAACCAGCATTGCAGACTCCACCATGGAAGCCGAGTATATAGCAGCTTGTGAAGCAGCTAAGGAGGCTGTGTGGCTCAAGAAGTTTTATTCCGATCTGGAAGTAGTGCAAGATGTGGATAAGCCACTAGTCCTATACTATGGCAACAATGGGGCAGTAGCTAACTCAAAGGAACCATGGAGTCACAAGAGGGGAAAACACATCGAGAGGAAATATCACTTGATCAGAGAGATGGTTCATCGAGGAGATGTTGCAGTTATAAAGATAGATTCAGAGCATAATCTTGCAGATCCTTTCACAAAGACTTTATCCATGAAATCTTTTAAGGAGCATGTAAGAAACATGGGAATGAGAGAGATCCCTCATTTTCTTTAGAGAAAGTGGGAGATTGTTGGGAATTGTGCCCTGAAAGCATATATAGTAGACATTATTTTAAGAAATAAATAAATAAATTGAATTTGTTATGCATATATTTTATGGATTATATTATTATGTGATAATATTAAGTAAATATAAAAAAAATTCCTAAGTTCATATATGTGATCTCAACCACGTATTGGTACGGGAGGATTGTGTTTGAGATAAATGAACCTGAATAGTTCGCAGTAAAATAAAGTTATGGAATCTTTAGATTAATTACTGCAAGTACGATCCACTAGTATTATGAATACATGTGATCTAGATCCAGATTACTAATGTAGTAGGACACTTTAGTGAAGATACTTTATATATTAGAGAATATATAGAACTGGACTAGATATGTTTATTAATACTTAGTTAAATACCGTTTCGAAGTATTAATTAAATATATCAACTGATGATCATATACAAATAGATCTTAATCCTGAAGTTACTATGAACTCCTATTTATGTTATATGAGTTCTTTGATTCACTCGTTACAGTTTGTCAAAATGATCAGACTAGAAACTTTTGTTTCAGCAACTCATTAGTGTAAATGGCTGGGGACATAGTATACAAATAAGTAATCTATACCTTCTCGTAAGAGATTGAATAATGGTTCTTTTAAGGGTTGACTTTTGGGACTGAAAGGTTATTGAGCTCAAATTCATAATTTAGTTATGAATTAACCTTCACTAGTAAAGTCAATGGTACTTAAGGAAACAAGATATAATTAAAAGGGTAAAACAGTAATTTTATTCCTGGTTAATTATGAACCATTATTAGAGGGTTAATTTGTATGTAATGATTATATCAATGGACACTTTATTTCTATAAAGTTCTCAGTAAATGAAATGTCTATAATTACCAGAGTGCAGTCTCATATTTATAGTGGAGTAATCATGAGATTGATAAATTAAGATTATTTAATTAAAGAGTTTAATTAACAATCACAAATTTATTGGAGCTTGGAATTATAGGTCCATAGATCCCCACATCGGCTCTATCAACACTATTCAAGACAAGAGTTGATATAAATGGTCAAAAGACATATTTAAGAAAAAATTTATTCTTCGGGCCAAATATACAATTATGTGATAATAGTGATTAATTAATTAACTACAAAATAGTTGTAATTATCAAAATTAATTAATAATTAATTATTGTATAATTTTCGAAAGTATATAAATAATTAATTTATTATAATTTTTGAAATTATAAAATAAATATCAAATTTTCAAAATTAGTATTTAATTAAAATTGGTTTTAATTAATTAGTAGAATTAATTAAATATCTTTATTTGAGTGGGAGATAATAATCTGATAAGTTCAAATTGGATTTGAATTTAAAAGATTGATATTTATTCAAATAATTAATTATATGTGACAATTAGTTAAAAAGATAATAGAGTCAAATTTGAATTAATTATTAGGTTGTAGGAATTTATCTGATAAGGTAGTTTGAATAAATAATTGTGGAAAAATTAAATATCCTTAATTTATAGGGTGCTGCATGACACACACAGTCCCTGGACTATGTGTGGCTTGCAGCTATATAAAAATCAGGGATATATTTTTTACTTTTATTTATTTAATTAATTAATTAATGGAAAATTCAAATGTTAATTTTTTATATTTTCATTAATAAGATAATTAATTAATTAAAAGATGAATTGTAAATTGGTTACATATTTATTTTTTTAAATTTAAATATTTTTCATATAAGTTAGACTTATCAGAAAATAAATAAGATACTTAATTTATTCGCTCTTAGAAAAAAGAACGATGCTTTTCTATCTCTCCCCGAGAAAGATACAGAACCAATCCCAGGCTTATTCTCTTCATCTCATGTGTTGAGTACATCAAGTTGAATCAGAAATATTCCATCCTTTATTCTCTAAGTGCCCACACACTTCTTAAGTTGCAGAGAACGTTTTGGAAGATTTTGGTGTGAGTACCTAGGAGCAGCTTGGATAGGAAGATCGTTTATTTTACGAAAAGATAGCAAGGACAATTGATAGGCATCAAGAGGTATGTTCTTTATTCTTTTCTTGTTTATGATTAATGTATGTATATTAATGGATCCGCATATTTAAAACTGGTTTAAATATGTTACAAAATTTTTGTGGTACACTGGGCCAACCCATCACTATTCCGCTGCGTATTAGGAAACTCGTTCCTAACAATCAGAACCCTAGGCACAGAGAACTCAGAAGATTAGGGTAGAGCCGAGGCGGGCTAATTTAGTTCTTTTTTATGAAACGAGGATAGCCTCGCAAATAAGGCATCCGCAACAATCGGTTAGACATCCTACACCACAGCGCCCACAACGAGATACTCTAACTCGTGGGAATAGTAGGAGAAATCCTCCCCCGTTAGTAGATACTTACGCCCCATGGGCACGTGACGAGAATCCAGGTCCTCGATCTCAGCCTCGGGTCGTATGTTTTGCAAATGGAAGTTACTGAACAGGGAGCCAACGTGGAGGCAGGTCTGAGAGCGACCTGAGAAATCACATGAGCTCAGCGCAAAGTCCTCGGTATGATCCACAGCCCGACCTGCACGATCATTTGAGCTCACAAAAAAGGTATCCAGCTCGCAACGAAGATATGAGTTATACTCGACATGAGGGAGGTCCGTTTATCGTACGCGACAATGGGAATGTCCCACCTAACCAAGCTCGAGCTTGGAGGGACAATAACCTATCAAACACGTACAATAGGATGGAAGTTGTTGAACAACCCCCAGCTAACCTAGAGACCAAGGACCTAACCCTTGAGCGACTGGCCTTGATGGAGGAGCAGATAAAGAGGCTCTTATCTGGAAAGGGGATTGATGATTGTGACTTAGGTGAGGAGCTCAAACCTTTCGCTCCAAACATTGTCGCAGCTACGTATCCTATTGGCTTTAGGATACCGAACATGTCGACATTTGATGGAAACACAGATCCATCAGACCACCTCAGGATGTTCAACACAATGATGTGGCCCACAACGTCAGGCTCGATCTAAGGTGTATCATGTTCCCCGCGACTCTGGTCGAACCTGCTAGACAGTGGTTTAAATAGTACAAGAAGCATTCAATAAACTCGTGGAAGAAGCTAGGGACGTTGATGATACTGTTGGGGTTTTATGCCCTAATTAAAACCTAATTTCTTTGTAATCTCATTTACTATTAGTAAAACAATAGAAATAATGTTTTGACTTGGTCAATCACTTTGCTCACGTGTTTTATTTTCATGATTATTTGTTTAATATAAACTTCTATTAAATCCCGGGCATATAGCTAATCGTATTTATAGTGACGTAATCACAGTGGAATATAAATATGATTATATGTTCAAATATAAGTTAGTCCTAAGATTAGTCAGTGCACAGGATTTACACTGACTTGCCAATCTACGATATGGTCTACTTACACATCGCAATGTTATGTTATTTCCAGACCATTAACAATGTAGATAAGATCGGATGTATTTGTTACATCGGACTGGACCGATATTGACAATAGAGAGGATAAGTAAACATACCTTTATTATCTATTCTAGTCATATCATATAGTTGACCATAGGTCAATTCAATCTTAGTTCTGAGTGGTTAGTAATTCTAACTGATTGTATTATTTGAGTTATTTGACTTGTTCGTTACCAGCTTACCCTACGGACTAGCTCATACTTACATCTTGGGAACTCGGTAGTATAATTGAGTGGGAGTGTTAATCATAGATATGAACATCTATAACTTCTGATGAAGAAGTGAAACGATGGTTTCCTTTTAGTTTGATTTAAGGTGCTAAATGATAGAGATCTCATTTCGGTAATTAATATTAGTTTACTGAAATATCATTTACAAGGAACTAAGTGTTTTAAGGATAAAATACAATGAAGGGTAAAATGATATTTTAGTCCCATCTCATTGTAGACCATCTAAAGAGGATTGAGTGACAATTGTGGTTGTAACAATGTATAATTAATAACGTATCTATATTTGTTATAGAGCGTACTATGAATTCAAGAGTGCAATTCCGAGTCTTTAGTGGAGTCACAAGGAATTAATAAGTTAGTAAATTTATTTGTTAGATTTATGATAACTTATTGGAGCTTGATTTCATAGGCAAATGGTCCCCAATGTACCTTGGATAAACTTATCTAGATAGTCTCAATTAATTGATTTAATTATCAATTAGAATTATCAAAGTTGACCAGGTCAATTTTGGATAGTTTCAAAGAGTTATGTAATTTAAAGAAGAAAAGAGAAATTATGACTGATTTATTAATTAAGATATTTTGGTATCTAAATTAATAAATAAGTTTAAATGAAGGTTCAAATTATAAGTAATTAATTTGATATAGGATTTGAATAGTTATTTATTTAATTAAATCAATAGAAAATAATGCAGGCTTTGATTTTAAGTCTAACAGACTTATAATTAAATGAGATATTTCACAGGCCTAAAGCCCATGATAATTTCGACCTAGGGCTTATTATTGGCTATTATTTTATTGATTTTATAATTAAATAACTGACCTAATTGAGTCTATAAAAGGAATTCTAAGAGAGAGTTGAAAACATAAGTTGGATCACAAGTTTCTGATATGTTTTAGATTCTCTCTTCTACATAAGTCATTTTCTAAACCTCATTGTTCTTTTCTCTTATTCTCTATGTATCTGTCTCATGTGTTGAGAATTTCCCACCCTAGTCTAGGTGATTCTAAGGATACTTTGGAAGATTGTGAAGAAGATTGAAGAACGGTTCAGTTTCTTGGTAATACTCTACGACAGAAGAAATACAAGGTTAGAGAAACTGAAGGAATGACTCACTCATTCCGCTGCGTATAATGTAAGTATTCTTATCATTATTTATGTTTGAATTCAATTTTAGAAACATGTTTTAGGTTTTCTTATATTAGTTTGTTTAATATAAGATCTACATGAAAATAATAAAGATATTGTATAAGTTTTTCCAACAGCTGGCCTCAGAGTCTTTGGTAATCTTTATTTTCATGCATGAACATGTTAAAAATTTAATTATTTGATAATTCATGATTTTATGAAGCATATTGAATTCTATATGATTATTAGCAATTTTAGGTTATTTAGTTGTGTTTTCTATGCCATTAATTTTTATTTATGTTTTATTTTGTATAAAAATTAATTAAAAACATTTTTGGTTTGAAAAATTGCACAAAAAAAATTCTAAATCTTTTTGCCTGGCTGCCCACACAAGCATGAGCACCAGCGCGTGTCACCCTTCTCCGCGCGCGCGCCTGCGCACGTCCCCCCATCCGCGCACGCACACTGTCGGCAGCCAGCCCCACCGTACGCACACACACCTGTAGCCGAGCACACGGTGAATAGTACCTGTCATGAGTATTGTTCATCTAGAATTTTTTTTAAAAAAAAACAAAAATATGAAATTGAGTATTTATAATAAAAATAAAAAATATCAGATTTATTTTATCATTTAAAAATAGACTAACAACTTAATTTTAAATCTTTTAATATATTAAAATATTAGAATTAAGATATCAGATATTAAAGATATTTTCTTTTAAATACTTGTTATTTTTATTAACTCTTTATTTGAAAATATTAATATCTGTTTATTCTATAGTTTTTAATATTTAATTTATTTGAAATTTGCTAGTTAGATATTTTTATGGATATTTGAATTTGTTTAATTGTTTTGAGATATTTTAGGGTTTTTATAACTATTAATATTTTATTTTTTTAAATGGTTAAAATATTAGCTTATTGTTGTAACAACACACAAGATATATTTCGAAAAACAGTTAAAATATTGATTTTAAAATTGGTTAAATTTTAAAAAATATCATTTTTAACCAATTAATAAAATATTTTTTTAATAAATGAGATTTAAATTAACTTTGGTTAATTATAGATAAATGCTATTTAAATTAAATTAATATTTTTCAAATTAACCTAAACCAAGTTGATTGTTGATAAATGAAATTTAAATTAACTTTTGTTAATTGTTGATAAATTTCATTAAAATTGACTTATTTTTGTAAAAAATTAATTAATTTAATTTTTTTTGATAAATTCTAGATAATTAATCGTTATATTTTTGCAAATGAAATAAATTGTTGTATTTTTGCATAAATTCATAAACTTGCTCATATTGTAACATGATTAGACCCATCCAATTATAACATGTCTGTTTGCATTATATGTTGTATTTTTACAATTGGGCTTAGATGCATGTAGTGGCACATATGTTTGCTTAATATGGATTTTGCCAAATAAAATATTCATAAAATGATAGGTTTAATTTGGGCCCATTAGAAAATGTAAAGTTTAAATTCCTCTCTTGTGGGTGGTTCCACTTGTGAATGCTCATTTGCTTTGCATGACTATAGTGGGCCTAATCAATTAATAACAATTAATAAAACGAAGGTTTAAATTTCCGTCTTTTGGACCTTGTATGGAAGTATGAGGGCCTTTGTAGTGAGAACGACATACTGGACCCAACCCTCCTCCATACAAGCCCAATTATTAAAGCTCATTTACCTGAGTTTGACTTAATTGTATAGGTTCATTATATTAGTTAAACCTAAATATTGATTAGTAACAAATTAATTCTAAATTAATTGAATTTGTTTCAATGTGACACTTTAATAGGAAATTATAGGACTTTGGTTTTAAAAATTTAATCTTTTCAATTTTTTTGGAGAACCATAGTCATTAATTTTCTAAAAATAAATAATAAAAATACTATTTTTAATTTTATCATGAGCTTATTATAAGAATTATATTTGATCTCCACCGTTGGTTTAAAAATGTCATTAGCTTAATGGGGCCTCGAGACGCTTTGATTCGTCCCCCTATGGAAGGTGTTCATTAGTTATTTTGACAAGGTTAGATTTCAAAAGATAGATAATTATAGGTCAAATTCTACTAGACTCATCCCTACGGTGACTACTAGGACTAAATCTATTAATTATCGAAACCGTGGGTCTAGATCATAAAATAAGAGATTTTGTTTTCTTATTTTGATCGAATAGTAGGTTGTTAATAATGGTGTTCATTATTAAATAAGTTTACAACTTTATTTAACTAGTGGTATTTTTGACTCTTGCCAACCAGCACAAGGATATCATAGATTGGTTAAAAACCTAAAGATATTATTATTTTGGTATTTTTCCTCATATCTTACATATTTACGGTATATGTTGTGCTATTTCTTGAAATTAAAGTGAATAGAAGTTTTATTGAGCAAAAGTGATTGATTTCTATTTTATTGATAATCGGTAGTTTTAAGTATAGCTGTGTCTACTCCCATCCTTCCTCAACTTTCGATGGAGAAACTCACTGGAGAAAACTTCCTTAAATGGAAGCAAAACATCAACATTATGTTGATTGGTGACAAGTCAAAGTTCATCATGACTGAGGAATCCCCAGAAGTTCCAGCTGAAGGAGCTACCAAGTCTGTGAGGGATAAGTATGAGCGTTGGCAGGCGGCTAACAACAAGGCGCGGTACTACATGTTGACTAGGAAGGTCGACACTCTCAAGACAAAGATGGAGAATGTCGAGGAGACCCACGAAATCATTGATCAGCTCCAAGACATGTTTGGTACCAAGTCAGTGCAGACTCATTTTGAGGCCACCAAGAAATATGCCAATGCTCGGATGGCACCTACTCAACATGTTCGTGATCACCTGATCAAGATGATAAACTACTTTCAGAAAGCTGAACTTCATGGAGCAACAATAGATGAGGAAACTGAAGTCGGCTTAATCCTCAACAGTCTCTCTCCAGCTTTCCTGCCGTTCACCACCAACTATGTGCTAAATAAACTCAACTATGGTCTGATGTAGTTCATGAACGAGCTTCAGACTTTTGAGTCCATCATGGGTGGACCAAGTAAGGGAGGAGAAAAGAAGACAACTACTACTATTGTTGCTGATCCAGCTAAGGCTGAAGCTAACCAAGCTTTGTCTTTGAAAGCTGGAAACAAGAGGAAAGGTGGGCAAAAAAAACAACCCCAAGCCTGCAAAGGCTGCAAAGACAAGTACACAACCATAGGAATAGACGCCTAAGGGGAAGAACAAGAAAAACAAGAAAGGTAAAGGTAAGTGTTTTCACTGCAAAGAGAAAGGGCATTGGAAACAAGATTGCTCCAAGTTTCTAGCAGCGAAAAGCAAAGGTAATGATTATAGTTCAATTATCTTAGAAACATGTGTTTTAGAAAATGATAAATCCGTTTGGATTATTGATTCTGGATCTACTAACCATGTTTGTAATTCTTTACAACTTCTTGAATCGTGGGAGGAAGTAGACGAAGGCGGCTTAAAGCTTAGAGTTGGGAACAAAGCGTTCGTTGCGGTCCAAGCTAGAGGAATAGCTCGCCTAAAGTTCGGAAATAAATATTTAATTTTAAATGATGTATTTTTTATTCCGTATTTTAGTAGAAATTTAATTTCAGTTTCCATGTTGCAATTAGAACAATTTGTTATGACTTTCACAAGTTCTAATATATCTATTTCTTTCAATAGATCACAATTATGTATTGCATGTTTGGAAAACGGGCTTTATATTCTGCGGCTTAATGAACCCCTCACTCTTAACAATGATTTATTCAAAGTAGCTAAACCTAGGACCAATAAACGTCAAAAGACCGATAATGACAACATGACGTATTTATGGCATTTGAGACTATGTCACATTGGCTATGATAGAATTCAAAGACTTACAAAGGACAAGCCTTTGAGGGAACTCACCTTAGGTGAATTACCTATCTGTGAATTTTGTCTAGAAGGCAAACTTACCAAGCGTCCATTCTCTGCAAAGGGTGATAGGGCCAAAGAACCACTTGGACTTGTGCATTCAGATGTTTATGGACCTTTGAATATACAAACCAAGGGTGGTTTTGAGTATTTCATCACATTCATTGAAGATTAATCTAGATGCTCATGTCTTTAACTAATGCATAAGAAATCAAAAACATTTTCAAAGTTTCATGAATTCTTAGCTATGGCTTAGAACCAATTAGGTAAAACGTTGAAGATCTTGCAATCTGATAGGGGTAGAGAATATTTGGATATGCAGTTCCAAGATCATTTAACTAAACTTCGGATTTTATCACAACCTACTGCCCCAGGTACTCCGCAACAAAATGGTGTAGAGGAACGTCGGAACAAAAATTTATTGGAAATGGTTAAATGCATGCTTAGTTACTCAACTCTATAAACTTCGTTCTGGGGACATGTAATTGAAACCGCGAACGACATTCTACATGTTGTGCCATCTAAATCAATCCCCAAAACACATCTAGAACAATGGAATGGTCGTGTACCTAGTTTACGCCATTATAGAATCCGGGGGTGTCCCGCCCATGTCCTGAGGAAAAAGGAGGGAAAGCTAGAATCGCAAACTGAAGTTTGCATGTTTGTTGGCTATCCTAAAGGTACTCAGGGTGGAATTTTCTATAGTCATTCAGAAAAGAAAGTGTTTACTTCTACGAATGCTACTTTTCTGGAAAATGACTATGTCCAAAACTTCAAACCACGTAGCAAAGAAGTTTTAGAGGAGATGGTTGAAAAATTGACTCCAACCAATGTTCCATCATCATCAATGTGAGCTGATGATGAAATTCCCACTCTTCATGTCTAACCGACGCAAGTCGATTTAAATGAAGAAAGTACCACTATTCCTGAGCAAACAGTCACAGAGCCTTGTCGTAGTGGGAGGGTTTCTAGGAACCCAGTTCATTATGGGTTGGATGGTAAAACCAATATGGTTGTTGGTGACACTAGTGATGATGGTTTGTTGTCTTTCAAACAGAAAATGGCTAGCCCTGAAAAAGAACTATGGCTCGAAGCCATGAAACAAGAAATGGAGTCCATGTACTCAAATTCCGTTTGGGATCTTGTGGAAGCACCTAGTGACTATAGGGCCATTGGGTGCAAGTGGATCTACAAGAAGAAACGAGGTGTTGATGGAAATATCGAGACTTATAAAGATCGATTATTGGCAAAGGGTTATACCCAAAGAGAAGGCATGGACTATGAGGAAACTTTTAGTCTAGTAGCCATGCTCCAGTCCATTCGCATCCTCCTATCCATAGCAGCCGCTCTTGACTATGAGATCTGGCAAATGGGCGTCAAGACAACTTTTCTTAATGGAAAGCTTGATGAATTCATTTATATGGATCAACCAGAAGGATTTAAAGTGGGTGGACAAGAAATAAAAGTTTGCAAGTTGAATAGATCTATTTATGGACTCAAAAAAGCTTCTCGTTCCTGGAACCTTAAGTTTGATGAAATAATCAAAACCTATGGCTTTGAACAAAATATTGATGAGCATTGTGTTTACAAACTGAAGGCAAATCAAATAGTGGTATTCATGGTTCATTATGTAGATGATATCTTGCTCACTGGAAACAATGTTAAGAATTATCAGATGTGCAGAATTGTCTGAGCACTCAATTCCAGATGAAGGATTTGGGTGAAGCAAGTTATGTTCTAGGTATCCAGATCATCAGGGATAGAACGAACAGACTCTTAGCTCTATCTCAAGCAGCTTACATAGATAAAATGCTTGAACGTTTCTCAATGACAAATTCCAAGAAAGTATGTTTACCGTCCCGCCATGGAATTCATCTTTCAAAGAAGCAGGCTCCCCAGACTTCTAAAGAGGAAGATGCAATGAGAAAAGTTCCTTACGCATCTGCAGTTGGAAGTCTGATGTATGATATGTTGTGTACTAGACCAGATATCTGCTATGCAGTGGGAGTACTGAGCAAGTATCAGTCAAACCCAGGACTGGAACATTGGATAGCAGTTAAGCACATTCTGAAGTGTTTAACGCGAACTAGGGATTATATGTTAGTCTACAAGGGTGGTGTTCTAAACCCTGTAGGTTACACCGATTCAGATTTTAAGACTAATGTCAATTACAGGAAGTCTACTTCTGGAATGATGTTTACTCTTGGGGTGGAGCTGTGATATGGAGAAGCATAAAGCAGACTGTGATCTTAGATTCCACCATGGAGGATGAGTACATAGTTGTGTCAGAAGCAACTAAGTTAATAGACTGGCTAAATAAGTTCTATTTAGAATTGGTGTTATTTCAGATATGGATAAACTGCTTGTGTTGTTTTATGACAATGCAGGAGCGATAGCCAACTCAAAAGAACTTTGAAGTAACAAGAGGAGTAAACATATATAAAGGAAGTATCACATTATTCGAGAATATGTGGCCAGGGGAGATGTGAAGGTCATGAAGATTGCATCTAAAGACAATCTTGTAGATCCGTTTACAAAGACACTACCACAAGTTACATTTGATAAGCATATCAAGGAAATGAGATTAGTAGAATTAAGGCATTAGTTTCTGTAATGCCCCAAATTTCCTAATAAGGTTTAGGACCTTGATTAGGAGGTCGGGAGGGCCATAATTGATTTATTATGTTATTAAATGATTATATGCATGTTTAAGGTGTATTAAATATGCATGTGAATCCATTTTTTATTAATTGGGTGATTTTCATATTTTGGCCATTTTGGGCATATTTGGCATATACGTGATATGTGTGTAGTGCTTTATTATTATTTGGTTATGCTAAGGTTACTCAGCACGAGACAATCCTAGGAGGTAAGCTAGTGGAATAGTCACAATGGGATTTATTCTTGACTCGGAGTGAGTCAAGGGGTGTTTAACACATTACCGGGTTATTGGGTAATGGGAATAAGTATTTGATGATAAATTGGGAGTTAGTAAGATCAGGGGGAAAATTCTGGAGGTTTTGACTATTTTTTCCCTGGGGACGTTTTCGGGACCCCGAGCATTAGGATTTGTTTGAAGCTACTTAAGCTTGAAGTAACCTGTTAAGAAATAAAAAGAACGTTCAATAAGTTCTTTCTCCCTCAAAGATTTATTTTCGTCTCTAGATCTCATTTTCGAAGGAAACTAGAGTTATAGGACTCGGATTCAAGCGAGGATTGAGGCATAGTGATCCTAGGGAAGATTAGAAGCTTATTAACTGGAGGATTTAGTTGGGGAACAACTCAATCGGAGGTAATCCAAGTTTTAAGTTCTAAGTTTTTAAAGTATTTAAGCTTGAATTGGATTTTGTATTTTTATGAGTTTTTGGATGATTTGAGACTTGGGTTTTGTTGGTTTTGGATATCGGGATGTTTGGGAACTTTGATTTTTGGATTTGGAGATGTTTGGATAGGTTTTTGGAAGGTTTTAAAATGGTAAAATCGTGGTTTTGGCTGGGCTTCGAGGTGGGGCCGCGGCCCAAGCTTGTTGCAGGTGGGCGGTGGAGCTGAAGGGGCCCGGGGGCCGCGACACCAGGGAGGAGGGCTGCTGCGCTTGGTGCAGGTGCCTGGTGCTGGCACCTCTGTTCTGGCTGGGGGCCGCGACTCAGTGAGTTGGGGTCGCGGCACTTGAAGGCCTTTGTGGCAAAAATGATGTTTTGATCATGGGAACTCAAGCCTTATGTCTCAAGATCATTCCTACTACCCAGTTTAGTGGGATTCGATGTCTCGGAGGCTAGGTCTTGGTTCCAAGATTTGATTTTATAACTTGAACTCATTGGATCACCGTTTATGGTTGTGACTAGGTTGTCACTAGAGGCTTGGAATCAGGATCGTGCTTGTGGCTCGTTTATTGGTAACCTGTGCTTGGACCAAAGGTAAGAAAACTGCACCCTATATATATGACATGCATGGTTATTATTGAGGCATGTCGAGTGTTTAAATGTGATGCACGAGGAACATGTGGTTAGGGCATGCCATGAATGTTAAATATGAGATTGATCAGAGCTTGAGTCTCTGTGTTTGTGCATGAACCTAATTATGCTAGCAATTGTTAAGTAAGCATGTTGAATGCCCCATATTCGGATATTTTACATATGATATATACCTAGTAGCATTGCTTACTTGTGTATGGCACTGACTAGTCAGAATCGGCACTGGTCGCGTGTTACTGACCTAAGAGTCAGAAGTGGCATAAGCATCATGAACGCAGAGCCGACAAAAGATTAGATCTAATCGACATTGACATTGAATGACTCATATGGAGTATTAATGCTTGACCGACCCTAAGTTCGATGAAAATTATAAGCGCTTGTCTAGTCTATGACTAGTTACTCAGAGCCGGGGCCAGAGGCCCAGGTGACCCTATCGTCACATGGCTAAGGGAGCGGTACCCACAGTTATGACTCTGTGGTCACTCCTTCTTGTCTAGTCTATGACTAGTTACTCAGAGCCGGGGCCAAAGGCCCAGGTGACTCTATCGTCACATGGCTAAGGGAGTGGTACCCACAGTTGTGACTCTATGGTCACTCCCTCTTGTCTAGTCTATGACTATCTAATCAGAGCCAGGGCCAAAGGCCTAGGTGACTGCTTTGTCACATGGATAAGGGAACGAAATCCCACGTTAGTGACTCTATGGTCACTCGGTAGGTTTATGTTGGTGACTATCTCATCAGATACCTATCTTATTTAAGCTAGAGAAAGGATCATTTATTTGTAAAGGTACAGACCCCTATTAGTGACTTGTTGATCAATCACTCGTTTAAAGGTACAGACCCCTTGTTAGTGACTTGTTGATCAGTCACTCGTTTAAAGGTACAGACCCCTGCTAGTGACATGTTGATCAGTCACTCGTTTAAAGGTACAGACCCCCTAATAGTGACTTGTTGATCAGTCACTCGTTCATTGTTTGAACTTATTTGCATGCGTGATTAAGGCTATTATTGCTAGGCATGCACTTCATGATTTGATGACATGTTATTACTGTTCATGAGCATATTGAGTTTTCTTGCTGGGCTTCGGCTCACGGGTGCTATGTGGTGCAGGTAAAGGCAAAAGAAAGTTGGAACATCCTTGAGTTGGAGAGCTTAGGTGACGATGTGTACATATGCGGCTGCTCGACCGCCACGGTCGAGGGTTCAAAGAGGAACTAGGGTTAAACCCTATTTTGCCACTTAGATTGGCTGGTTGTATATATTTTCCTGTAAATAACCTTTAAATTATATTTTTGAGATCCCAATGTATACAGTAAACGTTCTAATGAAATGTGGTATCTTAATAAAAAGATTATAACCCTAAACTGCTAATCATACTTAGTTACACGATTATGGCCAAATGACTCGATTAGCGAGTTTAGCACCGTTTAAAAGGCACACCGTAACGGTCCCTGGAGTTTAGGGCGTTACAGTTTCAATTAGTGCAAGTGGGACTTTGTTGGGGGTTTTATGCCCTAATTAAAACTCAATTTCTTTGTAATCTCATTTATTATCAATAAAAGAATAGAAATAATTTTTTGACTTGGTCAATCACTTTGCTCACATGTTTTATTTTCATGATTGTTTGTTTAATATAAACTTCTATTAAATCCTAAGTATATAGCTAATCGTATTTATAGTGACGTAATCATAGTGGAATATAAATATGGTTATATGTTCAAATATAAGTTAGTCCTAAGATTAGTCAGTGCACAGGATTTACACTGTGCACATCGCAGTGTTATGTTCTTTCCAGAATATTAGCAAAGTAGATAAGATAAGATTTACACATCGCAGTGTTATGTTCTTTCCAGATCGGATGTATTTGTTACATTGGACTGGACTGATATTGACAGTAGAGAGGATAAGTAAACATACTGTTTATCCAAAAACAACTGTTGATGACGTGGCAAGAATTTTCGACACGTGGCCGACACGTGGCAGAGATACTGCTCGCATATCGACCTGAGATATTTCCGTATGAGAAGTTCAAGTTTTATATATGACCAGCTTGGTCGTATACTCCGTTTATTTATGAATAAATCTGTACAGTTGTAATGATATCCGAGAATATCTCTTCATTATGATCTGAAGATCCATTTATTATGGGAGGATATTATTACTTGACTCATGTAACCCTTCTTGAGCTTATAAATACACAAAAAATAGCTCAAGAGGGAGGGGCCCTTTTCTCTTTTTCTGAATTATATTACTATTATCCATTGTTTGTATTGTTTTCTCCTTCGAAGGTCTGTGAAACTCAGGAACCCTAGTTATTTGATCACACATTTGAAACTCAATATTAATAATAGTATCAAGTGGACGTAGGTCATTACCAATCACTGGGGCCGAACTAGAGCTGTAAATGTGGGCCGGCCCGGCCTGGCCCACATTTTCGTGCCTCCAATAAATTCGGGTCGGGCCGGGCCGAGCCCGGCCCATATTCAATTCGTGTCGGGCCGGGCCAACCCATTTTTGAAAGAGTAGGCCCAGCACGGCCCATGGGCCCGACCCATGTCGTGCCGTGCTCGTGCCGTGTCGGGCCCAAGTCGGGCCGGCCCACTTTCCTTATTCGGGCCGGCCCACTTTCTATATTCGGGCCCAAATTTGGGCCCACTTTTAGGCCCACTTTTTTTTTGCTAAAAAATGTGAGGATGGAGAATTGAACCCTCCACCTTCTCTTTAACCATCAATGGACTTACCACCAAACCAAATACATTTCTTTGTTTAAATTATAATTTTAGATACATTTATATACTTTTTAACAATATTTTACACAAAATTATATCAAAGATAATTATTAGAATTTTAATACCTACTAAAAAATGCTAAAAATTTAACTAACAAATCTTAAAATAAATTAATATAATTATAAAAATATAAACATTGAGAAAAATAAGACATATATTATCATTTTAATTTATTAATTATTGACAAATAAAAATTTATTATGATTATTAATGTCAAAATATCGGGTTTTTTATCATGTCGTGCTTTCGAGCTAGTTTGTTCGTGCTTTCGTGTCGTGCCTTCGGGCTTATCGCGTCGTGCCGTGCTAAGCCCGTGTCATGCCATGCCTGGCCCAAGCCTATATTTTTTCGTGCCGTGCCTGGCCCAAGCCCATATTTTTTCGTGCCGTGTCATGCTCGTGCCTCCCGGGCTCGTGCCGGTTTCGTGCCGTGCTCAAAAGCCTGGCCCGTATTTACAGCTCTAGGCTGAACCACTATAATTCTTTGTGTTCTTTATTTCCCATTAGATTGTTTTCTCAAGCTCTATATCATTTTTCTGTTGTTTTCTAGACTCCGTGTCGTTGACCAAAACGAGGGTCAACATTCTGGTGCTCTCGCTGAGAGTTGAACTCAAGACGATCTAATGGCAAAAACTACTAAGAAGACTGGACAGGTTACCACTGCACCATCCCAGCCTCCTCCCCCAAATGTGGCTGAAGACGAACCTCATTTGGAGTTTGATGAGGAGGAGTTGGACTCTGAGACCCTGAAGACAACACTGGAGGTGTTGCAAGATGAGTTGGCCAATCTGAGGGCCAATCAGGAGAATGCTGCCGAGATAATGGCGTCGCAGCAAAGGGAGATAGAGCGCCAGTGCCAGGAGCTGAGCGAGTGGCAGGCGGAGATGGACCGTCGGCAGAGGGATGCCATGGCAGCCCTTGAAGCAACCATCCAGCTGGCTAGGAATCAAGCTGCGCCAGCCTCCCAGCCTGATCAACCCCCAAGCGGGCCACCTCAAAGGGGTCCTAATCCTAGTCCTCCGCTCCAGCCAATAAGCCCTTAGAGGCTAGAGCAGCCACCTGTGCCTCAGGATGATATCCAACCTAGGGATCCTGAGACGCAACCTCCATCTCAGGCTGGTCAAGGCAATCCCCTGCGCCTGAGGCAGAATAAGGCCGGGCAACAGCCCCGCAGCCCTAGACGCCCAGGGGGAGAAGAGCCGCATCCACCGAGTAGGAGGCAGCGTCCTTCTGCCAACAGAAGGAACTTAGAGACAGGCTCTGCGGTCAGGGGCCCCCCACGACATGACAATGCACGGGGACCCACCGACCAATGCAGGCCTCCCCCTAACGCTCGGGAAATGCCAGCCCAAGGGAGAAACGAAGGAAATAGTCGGTCGCACCATAGCCAGTCACGGTTCAGAGATGGCCACGACTACAATGAGGCCGACTCGGGCAGAGGAAATGCTAGTCGGAGGAACGAAGAGAGAGGTGGAGGCAGGAGCCCCCCACCTAGAGAAGACCGACAAGCAGGTCATAACGCTGGGGGGCAGCCCAGGAAAAATAACGTCTTTAGCCAGCTTGGAGCCAGCGAGCAGTGGTGAGGAGACGATGATTTGAGGGATGTACTCAACGACCGCCAAGAAAGGCACGATGAGTACATTCCTTCGGCACCAGAGGCCCCAGCCATTCTGGAAGCCGTTCAGGCTCAAATCGATGCCCTGAACCAGGCTGTGCAGCAGTTGGTCGGGGGGCGGACATCGCACATTGAGTACGATCAGAGGAGAGGCACCCCTTTCGTACCAAGGATTGTTGTGGCAGAAACCCCCAACAAGTTCAAGATGCCGACTCTGCCAAATTTCGACGGGTATGGAGACCCGGTATCTCATGTTAACAAGTTTGAGATACAAATGGACATTCAGAAAGTCTCTGAAG
Source organism: Humulus lupulus (assembly GCF_963169125.1). Taxonomy (NCBI): domain Eukaryota; kingdom Viridiplantae; phylum Streptophyta; class Magnoliopsida; order Rosales; family Cannabaceae; genus Humulus; species Humulus lupulus. The sequence goes on from NC_084793.1 coordinate 257,372,996, forward strand.
ACGCTCGCTGCAGGATCTTCCCAGTGACACTTTCTGATGCCACCCAGGAGTGGTTCTTTAAGTTCCCTCCTGCAAATATAGTATCCTGGGAGATGTTCGTGAAGGAGTTTTACGGACAGTTCTACGCTAGTCGTGTGCACCCCACCAAGGCAAACCAACTAGTCGAGATACGCCAGAAAGAGGGGAAGCCCTTGAAGGAATATGTTCAACGCTTCATGCGAGCTGCAGCAGGAGCCAAGACTATGGGCCATGAAGGCAAGATGATGGCCCTAATCGCTGGGGTTAGGCGCCATTCTCCCCTCTGGAGTAGCCTCAGAAAGCATGGGGTTAAAAGTACCCAGGAGTTTTTAGATCGAGCTGATTGGTATGATAACTCTACAAAATAGAGTTATTTTACCACATTTTATAAGCCAATTGTTGCTTAGTTTTTGAGGTTTTAATTAATTTATCAATTTTTTAAGTAATTTTGAATTTATTAGTTTTATTTTGATTTTATGTATTTTTATTTATTTTTTGTATTTATTTTGTTTAATTATGTTGTTACTAATTTATGTGTGTTTAATTTCTTTATGTAGGTGTATTTGTTGGGAGCAAATGAAATGTTGATAAAATGTTGGTATAAAGAAATGAAGAAATCAAGCCCAAAATGAAAGGCCCAATCCAATTCTTGACAATGCCATGTCATCAATCCATGTGCTTCTTTCTCCACCATTGGATTTGTAACTATAGGAAAAGATGACAATTTTGAGCATGAATCCATGTGCTTTTTTTTAGACCAATAGGAGTGTTATCCTTTACCAAAGAATTTATATATAAATAGGAGTCTCATTTCACCATTTCAAGCACACATTCTCTTACACCACTTCTTCCATCTCTCTATTCTCTCCATCTTTTTCTTTTCTTAGATTAGTTTTTATGTATTTTTAGAGGAATAATTTGGAGGTTCCTCCTCCAAATTTTCCTATTTATGTTGTAATTTTTATTTTGTTTTTGATAGTTATGGGTTTCTAATCCACTTAAAATTATTAAGGTGGAGGATGAACCAAGATATAACTATATAGTGTTTATTTTATGTTGACCTCCCAAAATGAGCAATAAAGTTTATGATTTTTCTTCTTCTAAATATTTCTTTCATCTATAATATCATGTATTTTAGATTGTTAGAACATATTTTACTTGGTTCTTAATTATGCAAAAATATAGTATTCTTTGATTAAGATGTGTCATTAAATTGTTCACATCCAATGCTTAGAACAAAAATACTATATTTTGCTTTAGAAATAACATTATTTGATTTTTTTTGTAGTTTCATTAAATTGATTCACAACTAATGCTTTGAAGTTATACTATTGAAGTGAAGGAAAATCTATATTTTTGAATTAAAGAGAGCTTAAAGGAAGTATAATGTTTTGGAAAAGGTAATTAGATTGATTTCAATTATCACTAAAAATTGGGAAGTCAACATATTAATAAATATTATTATTTATATTTTATGGATTCTAAAATCTTTATAATTTTATAAATAACTATTAAAAACAAATCTTTTTAGTTTATTTATTTTAATTTTTTTAGTATTTTCTTTCTTTATTTTAAAACAAAACACATTAATCTTTGGAACTAGGTTAGAAATTTATTTCACTTTGGTAAAAATAGTTTTCTCTTTTGATTTAAGTCAACTCCTTTGGGTTCGACCTCGTGCTTACACAAACACTATTCTATAAATATGATTCGTGCGCTTGCGAGTATAAATTTTTAAAACATACCCGTTTTGGGTCCATCATTGTACATCGAGCTTGAAGACGTGATTGTCAATGAAGGGAAATCGCCAGCAAAAGACAAGGGGCCCAAGGAAGAACCCGCCAAAGCCGCCAACGGGTCTAAGCCCAATGGCAACGGCAAAGGTAACGGGAATGGAAATGGTAAGAATGGTGGAAAGTGGGCGAACAGCGAACCCTCGACCTCCGAGAGTAAGCGCCCCAAAGGTAATCGGTATGAACTAAAATTCACCAATTACACTGCCCTTGTTGAAAGCCGAGCCGAGGTTTACCAGGCGACCAGCTCGAGCGTGCCCTACAAATGACCCGCACCAATAAGGAAAGATATCTCCAAGAGAGATTCAACAAAGTTCTGTCATTTTCATAACGACTATGGGCACGACACCAATGGGTGTAACCAGCTGAAGGACGAAATTGAATTCCTGATAAGACAGAGGCATTTACGAAGATATGTACGAGCCGCGGGAGGTTCTCAGCGAGAGGCTCAAGGTGGCAACGAGTCGGCGCCTACACGCCAATGCTCGCCACATTTACAGCCAGCTCTCGTGGCAGGTACCCTACTCACCATCTGCGGAGGCCCACATCTTGCAGGAGATAGTGGAAAAGCGAGGGAACGATATGCTCGAACCCTACACCACAACCAGGACATCGAGATGATGAGTGTCAAGGATCGTGCACCAAAAAAAGCTCGAACAGATGAGGAACTGATCACTTTCTCTGACGACGATGCCCAACATGTGCGATTCCCACACTCCGATCTGCTAGTCGTGGATGCACAGATCGCGAATATGATGGTGCAAAGGGTGTTGGTCGATACAGGAAGTTCGGTCAACATCCTATATAAGTCATTGCTGGAAAGGATGAACTTATATAGGATGAAGTTGTCCGTAAAGGACCTAGAGCCGTGCAACCAAACCATTTATGGTTTTTCCGGAGAAGGGCTCACCCCAGTAAGGTCAATTAGACTCCCAGTCATAGCAGGCACTGCACCTGCTAACAGGACATTACTCACTACTTTTATAGTAGTTGATTGTCCTTCGGCGTACAACGCTATGATAGGGACACCAATTCTGGTCGAACTGTGAGCCGTCACTTCTATATGGCACCTTGCCATGAAATTCCCAACGGACGCAGGGGTAGGATGCGTGTTGGGAAACCAAAGGGAAGCGAGGGAGTGCTACAACACCTCGATCACCAAGGCAAAGAAGGGTGTATCGAGAGATGCCACCGGGAAGGAGTTGCAAATGGAAACTGATGTTCAAGCCCGCTCAGGTGATAATCTCACCAAATAGGGCGTTGCCCAAAGTGAGGATAGAGACTTAGATCCTCACTTTGGGGATTTTGAAGAAGAAGTGGGACCCATCGAGGACCTTGAAGAGGTCCAACTCGATGAGTAAAATCCTACCAGAGTTGTGAAAGTCAGTAAAAACTTAGAGACTACAACAAAACAAGCACTGGTGAAATTCTTAAGGAGGAACCAGGATGTCTTTGCCTAGTTGCATAAAGACATGGTCGGGATAGATCCTGCAGTCATCAGCAATGTCCTGAACATCGACAAAAGCTTTCCATCAGTGCAACAAAAAAGAAGGTTGCTCGACAAAGACAGATCAAAGGCCTTGAAAGAGGAAGTCGAGAAGCTGAAGGAGAATGGGTTCATCAAGGTGGCGTTTTTTCCATCGTGGGTCTCTAATCCTGTACTGATACCCAAGCCGAATGGAAAGTGGCGTACGTGCGTGGATTTTACAAACCTAAATAAAGCCTGCCCCAAAGACTGTTTCCCACTCCTGAGGATCGACCAGCTGGTCGATGCCACTGCAGGACACGAGATCCTCTCATTCATGGATGCATACTCTGGGTATAATCAAATCAATATGCATCCCCCTGATGAGGATCACACTAGCTTTCGAACTGATACATGGCTCTACTGTTACAAGGTGATGCCCTTTGGTTTGAAAAATGCTGGTGCGACTTACTAGAGACTCGTCAACCACATGTTGAAGGAGCTGATCGATACAAACATGGAAGTTTACGTCGAGGACATGCTGGTTAAGTCAAAGAAAGCAGAAGGGCATGTAAGGGATTTGCAGGATTGCTTCAGCGTCCTGAATAAATATAGGATGAAGCTAAATCCCCTTAAATGCTCCTTCGGAGTAGGATCAGGGAAGTTCTTGGGATTTATAGTTAACTCAAGAGGAATTGAAGCTAATCCTGAGAAAATTAAAGCCTTGATCGAGATGAAGTCGCCAGTGAAAATTAAGGATGTCCAAAGCCTGACTGGGAGGATTGCTGCTCTAAGTAGATTCATTTCAAAATCGAAAGACACGTGCGTCCCATTTTTTAATCTACTCAGAGGCAATAAGAAATTTGAATGGAAAGATGAGTGCGAACAGGCCTTTCAAGCACTAAAAATGCATATGGCGCAACCACCCATCCTATCAAAACCGGTCGATAAAGAGACTTTGTTCATCTACCTGGCCATCATGGATTACGCTGCTAGTGCAGTTCTTGTAAGAGAAGAAGAAGGTGTGCAGAAGGCTGTCTATTATGTAAGAAAAAGGTTGATCAAAGCAGAATTGAGGTATCCCCCCATCGAAAGGTTAGCCTATTGCTTAGTTTTGGCCTCTAGGAAGTTGCGGCCTTACTTCCAAGCTCATCCGATTACGGTATTGACCGACCAGCCTCTTTGGCAAGTCCTGTAAAAGCCAGAGACTGCCGGAAGATTACTAAAGTGGGCAGTCGAACTCGGGCAGTTCGACATATCTTATCTACCGCGTGCAGCAATAAAAGGACAAGCATTAGCTGACTTCGTCGCCGAATTCACAGAGCCTGCGGGTGGCGAGCAGATTGAGGAACCCAGCGAGCCTGAAAGTCAAATCCAAGCACCCTCGTGGAAATTGTTCACAGACGGTTCGTCTAACGAATCCCACGCAGGAGCATGAGTGATATTGATAACGCCAGAAGGGCATTGAATTCACTGCGCAATAAGATTTGACTTCACTGCTTCTAACAATGAGGCTGAATATGAAGCATTACTCGCTGGACTACGGTTAGCCAAGGATATGAACATAAAAGCACTTGACATCTATAGTGATTCTCAGCTGGTGGTGAACCAAGTCTTGGGAGAGTATCAGGTGCGAGGTTTGAAGATGGTCGCCTATCTGAACAAAGTAAAGGATCTATTAGCCCAGTGCGACAGATATAGTCTCTAGCAAGTACCTCGCGATCAGAATTTGAATGCGGATGCTCTGGCGAAGTTGGCGAGTCCAAAAGATGCTAATACTCTAAACATAGTGCTAGTCGAGCGACTATCAGTACCAAGCATCCAAGCAGCAGAAACCACTCTGGTCATCCAGATGGCGGATACATGGATGACACCATATGTAGAGTATCTGTCAAGCGGCGTGCTACCAGCGGACAGAAACAAGCGAGGACCCTTCAACGGCAAACTGCTAGGTATATCATGGTCGATGGAATCCTGTACCGAAGGGGATACTCACTGCCACTTCTCAGATGTGTTACAAAAGAAAAAGCCAAAGAGTTAATGAAAGAGGTGTACGAAGGATTTTGTGGGGACAACGCTGGGGGGCAAAGCCTGTCAAAAAAGATCCTAAGGCAGGGATATTTCTGGCCAACCATGAATGAAGACTCAATAGAGTTCGTGCGAAGATATGACAAGTGTCAGAGATTTTCTAAAATCCCACGAGCAGCTCCCAACGAGTTAAAGCAGATGCATAGTCCATGACCCTTCGCAGTTTGGGGAATAGATCTAATTGGATCTTTGCCTACAGGAAAAGGTGGTGTAAAGTATGCAGTGGTTGCCGTCGACTACTTCACCAAATGGGCCGAAGCTGAGCCACTTGGGACCATAACGACCAAGAAAGTGCTTGACTTCGTAGTCAAAAACATCATCTGTTGCTATGGATTACCAAAAAAGATAGTCGCAGATAATGGCACCCAGTTTGATAGTGATCTATTCACGGACTTCTGCAAACATCATGATATTATCAAAAGCTTTTCTTCAGTCGCTCATCCCTAGGCGAATGGGAAAGTCGAAGCAGTTAACAAAACGCTGAAGGATACCCTAAAGAAAAGACTTGAAGAAGCTAAGGGAGCATGGCCAGAACAGTTGCCTGAAGTCCTTTGGTCGTACAGAACTTCCCATCGAACAGCAACATGTCATACCCCATTTTCCTTGGCATACGGGTATGAAGCTATGTTGCCTGTCGAGTTAGATCCACCCTCGCACTGATGATTAACATACGACCAAGATTTTAACAGCCAGCTATTGATGGAATCCTTGGACTCGATTAATGAAAGGCGTGAACAAGCCCAGCTCCGAGTAGTTGCATACTAGCAGAAGGTCGCCCGATATTTCAACTCTAAAGTGTGAGAAAGAAAATTCAGTGTTGGAGACCTTGTACTTCGAAGAGTTTTCCTAAACACCCGCGACCAAGCTGCTGGAGTACTCGGCCAAATTGGGAAGGGCCTTACCAGATTGATGAAGTCCTTCACCCAGGCACTTATAAACTTGCCCGCTTAAACGGAGATCACGTTCCTCGCTAATCGAATGGAAAACACCTGCGCAAGTATTACCAATGAATAATTCTTCTTAAAGAATTTGCTTATATAAATTTTACTTTTTACAAGTTTCAGAAAAGTGTAAGATCTTATTGATCACTCATAAAGACATGTTTAGTCCATTTATTACAAGAAATAAAAGGGACTGTGCTCAGCCAGTCATTTCTTGCCAACTATTGTATTTATTACAAGTATTTTCTCATTACGTGTGTTGTTTTGCTGTATTATAATGCTAATCATATTGCTACGAGCAGTAATGTTCGAGCAGGTTCTAGTCAAGGCAAGTGACCAAGGACCTAAAGCTCCCCGATCACTTGGGGGGCATACAAGGTACAAGTAAGCAAAGCATATTGTTAAAAGGTATGTAAACACATGAACAAAATAAGTGAAAGCATACTAGGGCACTTAGAGTATTTTTCAAAATATTGTTATATTGTTAAATCAAACCAAAGTGCTATGCTAAGTTCGGTCATGCGAACATATGTTATAATAATATGAAAATATATTATAATATCAAAACGAATCCTTTTATACCTTTAGTAGTAACTGCTGGTATGTAATTGTTCAAGTAAAAGTAAAAGTTTCCCATGCAGCAAACAAAAATTATATTGTTTTTACATCACGACCCATAGGTCGTGTAGTTAAAAAGAAGAAACATAAACAGAAAAGACTAAGGAGCTCAAGGATTTTGAGGAGTCGGAGGATCTTGGGGAAGGTTCTGGTCGAAAACGCCTGCCCCGTCCATCCCAACGGCCAGCGAGATTTCAGGGGAAGCAGGAACCCTTGATCTTTCTTCCTTAGCCAACTGAGCAGCACAGCGAGCAAGCTTGGCAGCTCTCGCATTCTCGGGAAGGTAGTCAAAGTTGGCACGCTGATTGTGCTTCCAGAAATCATAGAATCATCGAAGAGTGGCACTCTTGTACCTCTCCAAATTGCCAGCGTTGGCTTTCTCCAACTCCTCAATCCGGCCCTCCAGAGTAGTGGTCTTCTGCCTGCTCGCGACCAAGTCCACCTCAAGCTATTGGGCCGCCCGGAAGTTAAAGCGGTTGGACTCCTTAAATTGGTCCCTCTGCTCGTGAACTTTCTCCAGAGACCTCTTCTTCTCCTCCAACTCCTTAGCCAGTTGGGCCTTTTCCTCAACCACCATTGCCAGCTGTTCAGCATGTTTGGCCTCAGCAGCTTTAAGTTCATCCTCGTGCCATTGTTCCAAAGTTCTGGCCTGCTCGGTGATGGCACCCAAGAGGATTCGGCCGGCAGTAAGGGTCAGCATGGCCTGCAGTCAGAATAGAAGTTAGACAAACAATAAACTAAAGAAGATCTGTTTCCGTAGAAAGAGATGACTTACACTGGTGAACTCGTTCAGCGCACGGTTTAGGATCGGGTCAACTCCCATCGTCTCTGTAGCAGCCATTGCCTCTCGACAGCGGTCGTGCTTTGCAATCTTGGCAATCCTCTCCTTGACCAGTTTAAAGGTGCGACCAACCATCTCGACCCCGGTTGAAGCAGGATCAGCCTGCTGAGTTTGGTCGGTCGGGGCCGCGGGAGGAGGATTCGATCCATCCGGAGCAGAAGGAGTCTGCTGCTCTGGGGAGAAGATGGAGTTGTGGTGGCGGAGGGCCTATCCTCCGAAGGGCCTGCATTTCGAGCCTTCTTCACCTGAGGTACTTTCTGCTCTCTCCGTGGTGTCTCTTGCTAGTTTTCTTCTTGCTCGGGGGAGCCGCAGCAGCCTCAGGAGTGTTGTAGATGTCGAACACATTGACAGATTCCATGTCTAAAAAAGAAGAACAAAGTTGAACAGTGAGATAGTATGAATGACCAAGTACATTACATCAGAAAAAGAAGCAAAAAAGGATTGCAAAGTCAAATACCCGAGCTATTATTACTGGTCGCTATCCTATAGACTCTACTAGTCTTATACTCACTCTTTGACATGAAGAAGTCTGGACCTAAATGTGGAGTATATTTAAAATATCCGTCCCCGTCGAATAGATGATAGGGAATTGGCGAATTGTCTAAAAGAGAAATAACTATACCATTATCATCAGACGAATCGTGAGAGAGTTCGACAGGCTCGGTGGCCTTCTTTTTTCCTTTCCCCAAGGGGGCCGAAGGCCTCTCTGCTGGGGGAGTGCCAGCAGGTTCCCTGATCGTGACCCCAGTCGGTCTCCTTCGTGGAGGTGACGCTGGAGGTTGCTGCTCAGGTTCCTCCTCGGCAAAGGCACTCCCTACTGAAGGCGCCCTCGTGTCCGGTTGAGGGGCCATGAGGCTAACCAACCTAAGGTTAGCCTCTGTAACCAGATGCTTGACGCTATTTTCTGCGTTAGTCATGCTGGCTAGGAGCACCGATCTTAACTCCATGTCCAGAGTTGGGTCTGGTTGCAGCCATGGGCCTAGAAGACATTAACAGTTTAAGAAAATGTGGGGGGGAACACTAAGTGAAGAAGTAACAGCGAGTGATACGAAAGTTTCACCTCCTTGTGCGAAGGCCAGGTTGTCTGCGATCATGTCAGTTGTGAGGAAGTACTTCTGGAGTACCTCCCCACATTTGAGATGTGGGTGGTGTCAGTCAAGAAGGTGCGCCCGGTTTCCTGATGACAGAAGTGAAAAAACTCCATGCCTTCTTGGTTGGGGTTGGATTTGAGGTCGAACAGGTAGTTGACCTCATGAGGCGTTGGCGCGGGCCATTTCTTATGGCTGTACAGGATATAGAGTGCAGCGAGCATCCTATATCCGTTTGAAGTTATTTGAAAGGGGGCAACTCCAAAATAGTTGGCCACCCCCTGGAAAAATGAGTGAAGAGGTAGGGTAGCCCCTGCCTCGATATGAAACCTCGACCAGGTGCTGAAGGCACCTCCAGGAAGATTCACCCTTTGGTCTTGGTTGGGTCTGACTAGGGTCATCCCTCTGAGACCGTACTTCCTTATATAATTGGCGATCATTTTGATCGTCACTCTGCTCTCAGGAGCTAAGTGCCACTCAGCACTTGGCTGAATGGCATGTCGGGGTCGGGCATGTCGGGGTCGGGCATGTCTTCGGATGTTGGGGTCGGGAGTATTTTCATCTCGACCACTGGTCGAGGGAGCATCAGCCGAAGGAGCAGGCTGATGAGAAGGATCGGAATTTCTCCTTTTCTGGGCTTTGGTTTTGGTGCGAGCCATATTTCGAGTCAAGACAGGGGAAGTGTTTTGATTGGCACGAGAAAATGGAATTTCGGGTATCAATGATGAGGGTTGTTCTTCGTCCTCGAGTAGTTGAGCTAGCAGGTCGTCGTTGATGGGTCTTTCTCCTCCCCATGGGTCTTGCATGTAAACTGCGAACAGAGAAAGGAGGAGATAAGATGCACAACCTGGGAGCTTATGTTGAAAGTTGGAATAACGTTGCTCGTGTCTACGACCAGCAGCATTCTAACCGAAACACTAAGTTTTATGCGAACAGTTTGAAAAATGGATCAAAAAGTGAAAGTAAAAAGTTTTTCTGGAAAAAGCTTTTTCAACTCCAAAGGGTTGGGAAAAACCCAGTTTTTCAGCTAGCCTAAAAATTGAATTTTTACTTCGATTTTACGCCCTAAACCTATGATCCTGACTATCAAACTGGTTCCTAACTCCTACAGAGTGAAACTACACTACCCTATCAAGCATCAAACGGTATACATAAAATCCTCATGAATTTTTACCCAAGAACACAAAAAGTTTCAAAACTCAAAAGCAGTATGCATGGCATCTCAAAGGGTTTAAAAGTTGAAGAAATTTACCTAGATGAAGGTTGGAGGTTCTGAAATGGAACGACATATGTTTATCCAAAAAACAGTTGTTGATGACGTGGCAAGAATTTTTGACACGTGGCAGAGATACTGCTCGCATATCGACCAGAGATATTTCTGTATGAGAAGTTCAAGTTTTATATACGACCAGCCTGGTCGTATACTCTGTTTATTTATGAATAAATCTGTACAGTTGTAATGATATCCGAGAATATCCCTTCATTATGACCTGAAGATCCGTTTATTATGGGAAGATATTATTACTTGACTTATGTAACCCTTCTTGAGCCTATAAATACATAAGAAATAGCTCAAGAGGGAGGGACTCTTTCCTCTTTTTCTGAATTATATTACTATTATCCATCGTTTGTATTGTTTTCTCCTTCAAAGGTCTGTGAAACTAGGAACCCTAGTTCTTTGATCACACCTTTGAAGCTCAATATTAATAATAGTATCAAGTGGACGTAGGTCATTACAGATCACTTGGGCCAAACCACTATAATTCTTTGTGTTCTTTATTTCCCATTAGATTGTTTTCTCAAGCTCTGTATCATTTTTCTGTCGTTTTCTAGACTCCGTGTCATTGACCAAAACGAGGGTCAACACATACCATTATTATCTATTCTAGTCATATCATATAGTTGACTATAGGTTAATTCAATCTTAGTTCTGAGTGGTTAGTAATTCTAACTGATTTTATTATTTGAGTTCTTCGACTTGTTCGTTACCAACTTTCCCTACGGAATAGCCCATACTTACATCTTGGGAACTCGGTAGTATAATTGAGTGGGACTGTTAATCATAGATATGAACATCTATAACTTCTGATGAAGAAGTGAAACGATGGTTTCCTTTTAGTTTGGTTCAAGGTGCTAAATGATAGAGATCTCATTTCAGTAATTAATAATAGTTTACTGAAATATCATTTACAAGGAACTAAGTGTTTTGAGGATAAAATACAATGAGGGGTAAAACGATATTTTAGTCCCATCTCATTGTAGACCGTCTAAAGAGGATTGAGTGACAATTGTGGTTGTAACAATATATCATTAATAACATATCTATATTTGTTATAGAGCGTTCTATGAATTCAAGAGTGCAATTCCGAGTCTTTAGTGGAGTCACGAGGAATTAATAAGTTAGTAAATTTATTTGTTAGATTTATGATAACTTATTGGAGCTTGATTTCATAGGAAAATGGTCCCCACTATACCTTGGATAAACTCATCTAGATAGTCTCAATTAATTGATTTAATTATCAATTAGAATTATCAAAGTTGACCAGGTCAATTTTAGATAGTTTCAAAGAGTTATGTAATTTAGAGAAGAAAAGAAAAATTATGGCTGATTTATTAATTAAGATAAATTGGTATCTAAATTAATAAATAATTTTAAATCAAGGTTCAAATTATAAATAATTAATTTGATAAAGGATTTGAATAGTTATTTAATTAATTAAATCAATAGAAAATAATACAGGCTTTGATTTTAAGTCCAACAGGCTTATAATTAAATGAGATATTTCACAGGCCTAAAGCCCTTGATAATTTCGACCTAGGGCTTATTATTGGCTATTATTTTATTGATTTTATAATTAAATAACTGACTTAATTGATTCTATAAAAGGAATGCTAAGAGAGAGTTGAAAACATAAGTTGGATCACAAATTTCTGATATCTTTTAGATTCTCTCTTCTGCATAAGTCATTTTCTAAGCCTCATTGTTCTTTTCTCTTATTCTCTCTGTATCTATCTCATGTGTTGAGAATTTCCCACCCTAGTCTAGGTGATTCTAAGGATACTTTGGAAGATTGTGAAGAAGATTGAAGAACGGTTCAGTTTCTTGGTAATACTCTGCGACAAAAAAGATACAAGGGTTAGAGAAACTGAAGGAAGGACTCATTCATTCCGCTGCAGATAATGTAAGTATTCTTATCATTTTTGTTTGAATTCAATTTTAGAAACATGTTTTAGGTTTTCTTATATTAATTTGTTTAATATAATATCTACATGAAAATAAATAAAGATCATGTATCAGTTTTCTCAACAGATAGCTCCAAGCTCATGGCAATGAGGACAAGGATCCTGATGGGAGGCGATATATGGCAAGAACTCCAACGAAAAGGAGTTAAAAGTGTAGATGAGTTCTTGGCCCGAGCTCAGGAGTGGATAAACCTGGAAGAGGTGCAATCTGCTGTCACAGGAACCAGCCAGGCCCCTATCAAACCTGCTAGAGCAGTGACAGATGTTGCAGCTACGGCTCAACCTGTTACCCAGAATAACCAAGCGGTAAACAAAAAGAGGAAGGGGAATGGTGTGGGCGACCAGAACGACATGAAGAAAAACAAGTTTGTAGAGAAATTCAAGCTTGTTTATGCCACTTAAACTAACCTAACAGATACTTGGGAACATATCTTCCTGGAAAATTCTAATCGTCTCCCGTGGAAGAAGCCAGAACCTTTAAGGCATCAGAGGGTGAAGAGAGATCCCTCAAAGTTTTGTTGATTCCACAATGACATCGGTCATAACACCGATGATTGCCGACATCTGAAGGATGAGATTGAGACTTTCATTCAGGCTGGACCACTAGCCCAGTACGCCCGAAATTGGGTTGTTCCCAATCAACCTGCCGGGAAAAATTCGCATCCAGCTCTAGAGGCCCCGAAAGTTCAGCCTGGAACTCAAGTAGATCAGAACCAGGCGGACTCTCCCCCAATAGTAGGAGGAGATATAACTACCATATCTGGGTGGACCTTATTTGCCGGAAGAGGATGCTAGCCACATTCAATTCCCACATAATGACCCGTTGATGATAATCATGCAACTCGCTAACCTAAGGATACAAAGGATACTGGTGGATAATGGAAGTTCCGTAAATGTGCTTTTCAGGTCCACCTTGGAAAAGATGGGATTTTCTGTAACCGATCTAAATGCGACCTCAATGACTCTGTATGGATTTTCAGGTGAAGGGATGACGGTAATAGGGATGATCGAACTGGTGGTTACGCTAGGAGAAGAGGCACGAACTGTCTCTAAAATACTTGAGTTCATGGTAATCAATTGTCCGACTGGGTATAACGCAATTTTGGGATGACCCACACTGATGGCTTTTGAGGCCATCACCTCGATCTGACACCTGGCAATGAAGCTCCCCTCAACCTCGGAGATATGCATAATAAGAGGAGACCAGCTCACTGCCAGAGAGTGCTACAAAATTGCTATGAAGGGAAAAATAACAACACGGGCAGCAGGCGATGGTCATAGGTGAAGGAGGTGAGGAGTCCCGGGTAATGGAAGTTACTCGTGGGACGGAAGAACCTCAAGAAGGAAATGATGAGGTCGCCTAGCGGGATGACATTGATTCGCGAGTAGGCGAAGATAGATCTGAGCTTAAAGCAATAGAAGAGCTCAAGGAAATAAATATCCACCCAGAAGCACCTTCAAGAGTTGTCAAAGTTGGAAAAAGTCATGAAGCCGAAAGTAAGAAGGAGCTGGTCAAATTCCTTCTTCGCCTGGTCGCATGAGGATATTATGGGAATCAGTCCGAGTGTAATGATGCATACTTAAACTTGGATAAGAATGTGCTTGCAAAGTCCCGAAAATGGAGGCTTTTGGGGACAGTACGATTTGAAGCATTAGAAGAAGTAGCCCACCTACTTAAATGCGGATTTATCAGGGAAGCAAAATATCCAGTCTAGGTTGCTAACCCTGTGCTGGTCCCCAAGCCAAATGGGAAGTGGAGAACTTGTATTGATTTCTCCAATCTCAACAAGGCTTATCCCAAGGACTGTTTCCCACTACCAAGAATTGACCAACTGGTAGACGCCACAGCCAGTCACGAGCTCATGTCTTTCATGGACGCGTATTCTGGATATAACCAGATCGTAATGAACCTTGCAAACCAAAATCATACCAGCTTCATGAATGGGCATAACGTATATTGCTACAAAGTTATGCCATTTAGGCTTAAATATACCAGAGCTACATACTAACGGTTGTCTGAGTTCGAGTTTAGCTCCATTAAGCAAGTACCCCGCGAGCAGAATTCCAATGCTGATGCTCTGGCTTGACTTGCTACCACCAAAGAGGCAGATACATTGAATGTAGTTTCGGTTGAGTTCTTGGAAAGTTTGCGTATAACAACAGAGACGGTTAAGGTAGAAATGATTGACATAAAACCGACCTAGATGACCCCCATAGTGGAGTACCTCACAACCGAAAAGCTACATGACGATCGAAAGGACGTGAGAAAGCTGCTGTATCTAGCTCTATGGTATGTTATGATTGAAGGGATCCTATATCAACGAGGGCATTCGCAGCCCCTCCTGTGATGTGTTCTACCCGAGGAAGTGCAAACTATTCTGCAAGAAATACACGAAAGCTTCTGTGGAGACCATGATGTGGGGCAAAACCTAGCACTAAAGTTATTGTGACATGGCTATTTTTGGCCCATGTTGACATAGGACTCGATCTCGTGTGTGTAGAAGTGTGACAATTGCCAACGCTTCGCCATAGTTGCCCAGGCTTCACCCGTCGAGCTAACCATGATCTCATCCCCTTGGCCATTTGCACCATGGGGAATTGTCTTAATTGGTTCTATGCCAACTGGAAAAGGATGAGTTCGTTATGCAGTAGTCGCCATCAATTATTTCACAAAGTGGGTAGAGGCTGAACCTTTGGCAACCATCACCTCGAAGAGAGTCCTGGACTTTTTTGTGAAGAATATCATATGTCGATTTGGACTCCCAAAAAAGATTGTGTCAGACAACAAAACTCAGTTTGATAGTGATATCTTCACAGAGTTTTGTGAAAATATGGCATAACCAAGAGTTTCTCGTCGGTAGCGTACCCACAGGCCAATGGGCACGTCGAGGCCGTAAAATAGACCCTAAAGATGAGCTTGAAGAAACGATTAGATGAGGCCTAGGGATTATGGCCCGAGCAGCTCTCACAAGTACTCTGGGCCTATCAGACCTCACATCGAACCTCCATGGGACATACCCCTTTTTCCCTGACCTTTGGAAGTGAGGCTATGCTCCCAATTGAGGCGATGGTGATGATCCACAAACAAAAGACCTTTGACCAAGATCATAACCACGAGCTACTTAGTGCATCCCTTGATCTAATCAAAGAAAAATGAGAGGCATCACAATTACACCTCGCCCATTATCAACAGAAGATCACTCGTTATTTCAATTCAAAGGTTAAGGGACGCAGACTCGGATTAGGCGATCTGGTTCTCCGAAGGGTCTTTTTAGCAAGTAAAGATCCCAAGGACGGTGTGTTAGGGCCAAACTGGGAAAGACCATATCAGATCGTGGATGTCCTACGCGAAGGAACTTTTAAGCTAGTCCGACTAAGTGGAGAAATAGTCCTACAGACCTGGAATGCCCTACACTTAAAAATGTATTATCAATAGTTTTGTTATCTTTAATGTTTTCAGAATTACTGTTTTTGTAAGAATTATTTATAAAAGTCATTTCAGTTTAATAACAGTTAGATTATTAAGTAACCAATTTTATCGTTTTGTTATCACGAGCTCACTTTGTAAAAGCAACCAAGAACATTTATACGTTTTGGTTGCTTGGGGGCACATAACTGAAGATATCTTTTAAGAGAGTTCAACTTATTCGGATAAAGATTAAAACTTAGAGTTTGGAAAAATTGATTAATCAACGGCTTTTTAAAGCTCGAATTTTCAAAATTCTGAACGCGAACTAAGTTCGAAAAATCTCTAAAAAAAACCTGGATATAACCAGGTCCAATGCCTGATTCTAACAGGTACAATGCTATTAAGCCTACTAAAATCCATGGATATGACCAGGTCCGAGGCCTGATTCCTAACAGGTATAATGCTATTAAGCTTATTAAAAAACCCTGGATGTGACCAGGTCTACAACCTGAATCTTAACAGGTATGACACAATTAAAGTCAGGGATAATAAACAGGGAAAGAGACGACCTTTTTGTATTACTAAACCTCTGCAGAAATTATGTGAGAAAAGCAATAATACTGTCTCGTGGAC
Organism: Humulus lupulus; assembly: GCF_963169125.1. NCBI lineage: Eukaryota > Viridiplantae > Streptophyta > Magnoliopsida > Rosales > Cannabaceae > Humulus > Humulus lupulus. The sequence continues at coordinate 257,389,133 of NC_084793.1, forward strand.
TAGGTGGATTTTAACCACTAAACCATGTAAAAGTTGTGTGTGTATGAAAGGTTTTTTATTATTTCATTTCGGTTTACAAATAAGCACTAATATCCTTATTAGGTTTCTTAATCTACTGTTGGTAAAAAACTGTGTCAACAGTAATAATACCTAAATCTATAACTTTGGTGCATCCATTAATACTCACCGTTAACTGCCTGTTAAGCACCCATGTAATACATTTTTATTAGTCTAATTGGCGGTGATAATACTCAAATCTTTTCAAAAGTTATACTTTAATACCCAATTTTTTTTGCGGTAATTCCTAAATCTATAATTTTGATGCAACCGTTAGTATTCATTGATAACTGCCCGATAAGTAACTACGTGGCACATGGATTTTGGGAAAAATTTAGAGTAAATTATTTAAATTCTTTAAATATTATAAAAATCATTTTAAATTTTAAAAAATCTAGAAGATTATTAAAATCTAATTAATAATATGGATTTTTGGATGATTTTGAGTTTCAATTTTAATTTGGGTTGTTTCGAATTTATAAATTTTAGTTTTATTAATTAGTTTCTAATAATCTTTTAAATTTTTGAAAATTTAAAAAGATTTTTATAGTATTTAAAGAATTTAGGGATATTGGCAGCGATAATACTCAAATCATTTAAAAAGTTACACTTTAATACCTAAATTTACAAGTAAAAATGTGTCATGTGGATACTTAACGGGCAGTTAACGATGAGTACTAACGGTTGCACCAAAATTGTAGGTTTATATATTATTACCGCAAAAAAAATTTGGATATTAAAGTGTAACTTTTGAAATTTTTTGGGTATATCGCCGCCAATATCCCTTTTAAAAAATATATTGCTTGTAGATTTATTTGTTATTTAATTTATGCCTTCTATTATTAGTAATGTGAACATTATTTTTCATGGTTAAAATTTCTAAATAATCTACATCCTTTCCATATATATACTAATATTGAGTAAGAGCTGTGAAGATTAAAATAAGTGAAATGAAATGAGTATAATTAAATAATAAAACAAAATAATTCGATTTGTTAAATATAAAAGTGGATTTTTTTAATAATACATATGTAGAAAAGTTTTAATTCATTTATACGGTGTTTCAAAAATTGTTTCATTTATATATAACTCAAAATATTTTTTTACAAAATTACAGATTGTGTTGATATCAGATTTCTTTGTTCACATTCTAAAGAAATCATTAAACAAAAATATACATTTCATGTTAAAGGCATATATATATATATATAGTATACATGTTTACATTTATAGAAATATGACTCATTTAATGTGGACTAAGTCAAGATTTCCTCTTTAGCATTTATGAAAGCATAGCTATATCATGTGTACTAAAAAGTATATCTATAATAAACAATTTAATTATAAAGTTGTAATAATAAAATAATTAATTAAGATAGTGTTCCTAAAATATTAAAATAAAATTAAGAATATATTGACAATTAGAGTCAAGTTATACAAATCAAGCAATTCACACATAATTGGGATCCAAAAAAGTCATCTACATCACATGCCTAAGTTTTATCTACTTATTTCATATTAAAAAAAAGTTTGATCCACTTATCAAATAATACACATTATAAATTTGAGAAGAATTTCTCTATACTTATAATTAGGTTGCATGAGCTTGCATTTGAAGTTGTAGTAGGTTTGTTAGGTTGTATTGGGTTGCATTTGAGGTTGCACCGAGTTGCATTTGAGATTGCACATAGTTACATTGGACTTGTATTTGAGGTTGTAGTAAGTTGTATGAGTTACATAAGAATAAGCATTGGGTTGGATATATTTATGGGTTACTTAAGGCGATTTATGGGTTGCTTTACATGTTATTTTTGGTGGCTTTTCTAAATCGACTTAGTTGTTTTAACATGTAAATTAGGTTGTTTAACAAGTTGTTTTAGGTTGCATGAAACTGCATAAAGATGATTAATTTGCATAATGAAGTTGATATAGTTGCTTAAAATGATAAAATTTGCAAATGAATTTTTTTAACTTGCTTTAGTTGCATAACAAGTTACTTAACATGCTATAATTTTCATTTAAGGTTGCAGTGGATTAAATGTGTTGCATAAGGATAAAATTAGCATTTGAGTTTTTAAGTTGAATTATTAGGTTGCATGGGCTTGCATTTGAGATTGCATAAGGTTGCATTGGACTTGCATTTGAGATTGTTTGGGGTTGCATTTAGCTTGCATGAGCTTGCATATGAGATTGCATATGAGATTGCAGTGAGTTGCTATAAGTTGCATTGAACTTACATTTGAGGTTGCTTTGGGTTGCCTGAGTTGCATAAGGATGAAATTTGTAATTGAGATTTTTAAAGTTGTTTTTATGTTGCATTGAGTTGCAATGAATTGCATGGGATTGCATAATCATGCATTTGTGGTTGCTTGGGGTTGCATTAGCTTATATTTGAGGTTGCACTAGATTGCATGACTTGCATTAGGATGATTAAGTTGCATAATGAGGTTGCTTAACTTAATTTAGTTGCATTTGAGGTTACACTGAGTTGCATGAGCTTGTACTTAAGGTTGCAGTGAGATTAATTAGTGCATTTTGATTACATTTCATTTCATTTCCTGATTATATAAACAAGATAAAACGATTTAGATTCAATTTCTAGTAAGTTTTAGTAAATAACATAATACAAATATATTTTTTGATTATTCTATATTTTATTCTTATTTATTTATCCATTAATTTATTTCAATTTTGATTACAATTAAGTAAACGTATCATTAATTGTTTTTTTGAAGGAACGTGATTGTTCAATAAAACTACCCAAAATAGATGGGAACCACAGGAGGGGTACCCTCCCCTTGGAAAACATTATAGAGTTGCTAGATCTTCTAGCATCCTTTGGTAAACCATCTGCTAAAAAACTACAAAAATTAAAAGTCTTACTGAGGGTTTACTGAGAGTTTCTTCAAAAAGGCCCCATATCTTCTAATCAGGAGCTCTACCTCTCTCATTTAAAGGTTTATCTAAGCTGAGACAATCCGTAAATATAACACATTGGTTCCACATCAATTTTTTTTGCCCAAATAAGAGCCATTTTCACCGCCAACAGCTCGCTTTGCAACACACTTCTTGTCTGCAACCTCTTTGTTCTTGCTTGCCATCTGTTTTCTTGAGGCTTGAAAGCCACTACTACCAATCCTACAATTTAATCTTTGAAGTCTGCATTGACGAACATGATTCCATGAACGACCTCAATAATCTTGATGTCATCGTTTCTCTCTGGCTCCCTCACGCGGATCAATTCATCTTGGTTTTGGTCCTTCATAAATTCTTGATATTTCTGTCTGATCAATTCCATTGTTACTGCTGGGTTTTGTTTTTTTCCTTGTCTATAAGCTGCTATTCTAACTTTCCAAATAGCATAAACTACACACGCTGCATTGATCAACAAACTTTTCACCTTCGAAGCCCTATGCATACTGATCAGAGTATTAAAGAAAGTCTTCACCGTACTACCTTGAGTATTATCAAATCTCACACTTGGTTGGCTTGCAAACCAGATAGCTCTCGCAATGGGCATTGACAGAACAGGTGAGAATGATCTTCCACGCCATCTTCACATAACAAACATTCCTTTTCCTGTGTGAAAATTAATTTGTCTCGTGTGGGTAGAACTTCTGAAATGGTTCTCCATAATACCATACTCAATCTAGGATGAATTCTTGGTTGCCACACTCTCCTCCAAATCTCTTCCTTTTCATAGAATCTCCATTTTTGATCCTTTATGTAAGCTGATTTTACAACAGAAATTGCCATCCTTGTTTGGCTTCCATACCGTTCGATCCCCTGCTTCATTTGGCAGCAGTTGGATTTTCATTATATTCCCTGCCAGATTATGGCCGAAAGTGTCAGTGAGTACCTGCTCATTCCATTCTCTTTTGATTGGTTTCAAGAGTTCTCTCATTGTTCATTAATTGCTACTTCTGATCTTTACTTCCTTGTCACCTATTTTCTAGTCCCTCCAATAAATATTCTCCATCTCATCTAAAATTTCTATCTCATTTTTATCCAAAATTAATTTGTCTTATACGTTCAATCCTCCCTATACTTTTTTGTTTTCCCATTTATTCTCTCTTTACACTTTCTTTAAATTAATATGCAAGGATGGCTTGGGTTATAGCGGGCAAGGCCCACGCCTAGGACCCTTATCCCAACTATCCCAATTTGAATTTTTTTTTATTAAAATATGTGTATTTTTTTTTTTATTTAGAGATCCTTATATCAATTTTTACTAGAGCCTAATAATCTCAAGACCGACCCTATAATATATATATATATATGTCTCCTTCCATAATATCTCTTTATTCTCAACCTGGATAAATAACTAAGCACCTACATAAATGAGGCATGAACCAAACAAAATACATTATTCGAGATGATAACCATCTATCGTACCTTCTTTTTCTTCTTCTGGTTTCTTTCACATACGAGAAGATGATAAAACATCTTTTCAATTAAAATACCAAATAGGTAAATAAAGGCTAACCTGTATAAATTTTTTATCGAACTATGAATTTTTATAAGCCAAATAAAAAATTATGCTGCTAATTGAATTTAAAAGACTATTATGATTGAGGAATATTGTATGATGAACCGGTAGTAAAATAAATATCTCATGCCATCCCAACTCCCAAGGGTCCAAAAGGTGGCAACATGTTATAGAGACACAACAACCACTGAGGTTGTGGTGTAGAGGTAGGGACCCTTTCCTAAGGCCCTTCCCATGCTTCATGTGATTAATCCAATAACTCTTAATAAACATTGGTATCTCATAGTTAAAAAATCATTATGACAGAAAAATAATACATTTGAAAAATTACAGATTAGATCAAATGAAATACATGATGACTAAGGTAAACGAATAAATTCTAAAAATAGTTGTTTAAAAAAATCACAATTGAACCAACAAAAAATTGGATTAGTAAACTTTTTTTATATATATAATTAAAAGAAAGAAAAAAATCTATATTTTTATTTGCTTCACACATCTGAATTGAATTCTTTTCTGGTTAAAGAATCTCTATCTAGTTGCTCGGGAGCAATTAGGAGATTCTCTAAAAGAAATATAGGAGTTTGCTTTTGGCGGCAAAATGCTATGGGGTGGCAGTCCCACTTATGGGGTTAAATCAATAAATATCAATTGTTGGATTAAAATCCTCTATTTGGGCTCATATGTAAAAGTGTGTATTACTATCTTAAGGTTGACCCACATAAAGTGATCATTTCGGTAATTGGGTCATTGTGTATTCAAGTGTCATGGGTTAAATTTGTAGATACCTTAAGTGGTATTTTTAATTTATTGATGGGCTAAATTAGAAATACTAAAAACTAATAAACTATTAGTTTCTATATATTGATAGTGATCCCCAAGAAACAAGATATGCCTCTATTCTCTTCTTACCCGTCAAGAGAGAAAATAAGAGAGAACTTTGTCTTGCATTCTTGAAAGATCATTACCCGAAGACTATCTCTAACAATGGATTAAGGTACGCTTCCACTATTTATGCTCTTCTTCTCTTTGAATCATTAAGGGTTTCTTTAGATTTAAGATCTCATGTTTAAGCACTTGTAGTAACATGGTTGTTTATGGAATTGAATATTGAGATTGCATGTTATATGAGTGTTCAAAAATTCTAACAAGTGGTACTAGAGCCACCTTTGATTGATTCTTTGAGGATGTAAGGTTTATGTTCAAGAAATTTATGGATTTTATAAAAGTTTAAAAATTAGGATTTTTGTAACGTCTCAAATTTGCTAGTAAGGCTTAGTGCCTTGATTACTGGGCTAGGAGGACATAATTGGATGTTTATGTGTTAATATGATCTAATTGTGATTATATATGTGAATTATATGAGTTATATCATGATATTACTGTTTATGCATGATTAAGTGAATTAAATGTGCTTATAGGTCCGTTTCTGTTAAAAAGGGCATTTTCGTAACTTTGACCCGCTAAGGTTATATCTGTAATTATATGTGCCCTGTGAATGAGACCACATTATTATGTTGATATATTTGAGATGCGTGGCACGAGGCGATCCTAATGAGAATTTTCGTAGAAAAGTCACAACTGGATCTAATACCCGGCTCGGGGTGAGCCTAGGGGTATTTCAGTAATTTGGTGAATTACTAGGGGAAAATATTAGTGTTTGGAAGATTAGTGGGATTAATTGGGAATCTTAAGTGAAATTTGACGTTTAGCAGGAAAATGATGGCAAAAGATGATTTTTCCCTTGGGGCATTAGAGAACTAAGGTTAAGGCCATGGGTAATTTGGTCTATTCCCTAGCCTTGGATCACTTCAGGCACCTAGAAGTATTAGGATATTTGAGGAACATAAAAAAAAAAAAAAAACTTCTCTAAGTTCACTTTGTCTTTCTCTCTCTCCCTCTTACTTGGTTGGAGTTCTTGTTTTCTTTGAGAGATTGGCTTAGGAAATTGAAGGTTGGAGCTAAGGACGGGATTAGGAGCAGCTTGGAGTTGGAATTACATAGCTGAGGTAAGGTTTTAAGCTTTGTTTTGCTAAGGGATTTGGTGGTTTAAGTTGTTCCATGAGCTTCAAGCTTATGATTTAATTTTTGGGTTTAATGAGGTTTCTAAAGGATTATGGGTGGTGTTGTGGTGTGTTTAAGTTGATAGATATGATTTTATGGTTGAAAACTGTTGGGATTATGTTTTGGGAGGATTTGCAATTTCTAAAATCGTTGGAAATTCAGGAGTTGCAGGGTCGCGCCGCGGTGCTGTTCTTGGAGCACTATGGCCCGCATGAACTCAGTTGAGGCAGGGGTGCCTCGAACCGCCTTAGCCTAGCGTTGCTGGGTGGGTTGCACCGTGGCGTAAGAATAGGGGATTTTTGGGTTGAGGCTCTCTGCCAAGTCAAGCGTCGCAACTCAAAATGGGAAAAAGACAAAAATTAGGTTTTGGGTTATGGGAACCCAAACCTAAGGGCTCGGGAATGATTCCACTACCCTATTTAGTGGAATCTAGGGTCTCGAGGGCTAGGACTCAATCTTGAAACTCTTAATTGGTTTAGTTCTTGATGGATATTCTTTGATATGTTGTGACTAGGGGTACCGCAAGGCTCGAGAGGAAAGGATCGTGCTCGCTGTCGCTTCACCTTATCTCTCAGGACTTGAGGTAAGAAAACTAGCACATGCACTGAGTGTATGGATTGAGCCCTTGATTATAGGGCACGAGAATGACCGTGCCATGAATTCATTTATAGTTGAATGTCTATTGTGTTTGAATCTATATTGATATACTTGTTTGTACTGATTGTTCAGTCGGGAGACCGTTATCAACCTGGAGGTCGTTATTGGCACTACATGCGTAATGTAGGTCGTAGTGGCGGGCCCAGGCCGTAGTGGTGGGACCATTATAGGGAAGCGATGTGCCTTTATTCAGCATGAGTCGTTATACTTGTTGAATTATCCACGTATATATGGTTATGATTAATAAAACATGTATTTGATAGGAATGCTTATCTTAATGTGTGTCTTACTTGATTAAGCTTTTCTTGCTTGGGCTTGGCTCACGGGTGCTTTGTGGTGCAGGTAAGGGCAAATGATAACTGACCATCCATGAGTTGGAGAGCTTTAGGGGCGGCGTGTACATACTCGGCATGCTCGACCACCACGGTCAAGATACTTTGAGAAACATGGGATATTAACTCAATTTTTCCACTTAGGTCGGCTAATTCTGTAATTATGATAAATTTATATTATTGTTTTAAAAACTTGGGGATCTCATATGTTTAGTCAAACCCTTTTTAAATGAGAAGTTCGAGTTTGTTGACCAAACTTTTTAATATCTAAACCATCATTTAGTTTTAATTACATTTTTGAGTTCAAATTACTCGCTTACTGAGTTAAGCACAATTTTAAACACACAATGAATTGGGTTGTGGTTGCTTAATATTTACTTTCCAAATTCATATTTCTGAATATTTTCTAATAATGAATTGAATTTGGATTCTCTAAATTTTGTTTTTTTTTTTTTGGTTCTTTATCTTCCAAAATTCAGATTCAATACTATCTAAGTTTATACAAATTTGAATTTGTTAAATGTTACTGATATGTTGTTTCATGAAACTCAATTCACTTCCTTTCGCTGAAATGGCTCCAATGAGCTAAGGCATGACAAATATTCTATTAAGAAGTTTTCTCTGCACATATTGATCGTATAACAATGGCATTTGATTCTTTGTGTGAAATTCATTATATAAATGAATGGGTCTTCTTAAATTTTGATTTTAGTAGATCCCATGTTCGAAAAGTTCCTGAATTTTTGTTAATTGAAGTGATTTGGATTAAGGAGGTGCTCTCTATTTTGTATCCTTAATTATTTTGAAGATTGAAAATTAATCGAATTATGAAGAAAATCTTATCAGCGTTTATGGATATAACATTTGCTCTTATGAAAATAATATGCATTGAGGTAGAGCTGTAAATACGGGCCGGGCTTTTGAGCACGGCACGAAACCGGCACGAGCACGACACGGCACGAAAAAATATGGGCTTGGGTCAGGCACGGTACGGCACGACAAGCCCGAAGGCACGACACGAAAGCACGACACGATAAAAAACCCGATATTTTGACATTAATAATCATAATAAATTTTTATTTGTCAATAATTAATAAATTAAAATGATAATATATGTCTTATTTTTTTCAATGTTTATATTTTTATAATTATATTAATTTATTTTCATATTTGTTAGTTAAATTTTTAGCATTTATTAGTAGGTATTAAAATTCTAATAATTATCTTTGATATAATTTTGTGTAAAATATTGTTAAAAAGTATATAAAAATATCTAAAATTATAATTTAAACAAAGAAATGTATTTGTGTTGACGGTGAGAACTCGTCAACGAAGTTAAGTTGGAAAAATTATCAAATTGAAATCGCTAATTAGAAAGATATGAAAACTTAAACAATGACTCAAGAACAATGGGATAACAACAATGGAGAATTCAGTATCTCATTCACACTAATGTCTCTGCTACAGTAAAATTTCCAACCCCCCTACAGGTGGCCTTGGAATTCAATTTATAGTAGGCTCTAACGGCCTTAGGTACATAGTGGTCTAGGGGACCAAACGGTACAAACGTACTGTACTAAGGGAGTGGTTTCAGGGGTTGTGGCTGTACATCGTGTACAGGAGCAGGTGTCAGGGGGATGTCTCCACTACTTGTCTGTACTCCTTCTTGAGGCGTGGTAGCAGGCGTGGTGGCGCAGGAGGTAGTGGTGTCGGCTCTGACCCACGGCCGTAGACGTACGGACCACGATCCTCGCTGGCACTGGCATCCGTACCTAGTACCCGGTCGTACAAATATGTCTCATTCGACTCGTTCTGGATCTACTAAGCATAGGGACTTTGAGGTTGTGAAAAAGGGGATCTTTGGTGTCCGTATTGGCCGTGGCGTTGAATAGGGGTCTTGGGCCCATGCGCATCAAGTCACGGTGTGTCGGCCTCCTGAGAAGATGGCGGGCTGGTGGACCTCCCGGGGCGCGCGCGCGGGACCTTGCGCGGCCTCGCGCACGGGGCGCCATTGGCGGCCTCGCAGCCTCCCTCGGCCCCGCGCATGGGCATGGTAGGAGTGGCCCAAGGGCCTCGCTGAATAGGGCGCCTCGCCCTATGGTGACCTCGCGGAACAAGGCATCTCGCCCCTAGGGTGGCCTCGCTAAATAAGGCATCTCGCCCCCTACGATGGCCTCGCGGAACAAGGTATCTCGCCCCCTACAATGGCCTCGCGGAACAAGGCATCTCGCCCCTAGGGTGGCCTCGCTAAATAAGGCACCTCGCCCCCTAGTATGGCCTCGCGGAACAAGGCAACTCGCCCCTAGGGTGGCCTCGCTAAATAAGGCACCTCGCCCCCTACGATGGCCTCGCGGAACAAGGCATCTCGCCCCTAGGGTGGCCTCGCTAAATAAGGCATCTCGCCCCCTACGATGGCCTCGCGGAACAAGGTATCTCGCCCCCTACAATGGCCTCGTGGAACAAGGCATCTTGCCCCTAGGGTGGCCTCGCTAAATAAGGCATCTCGCCCCCTACGATGGCCTCGCGGAACAAGGCATCTCGCCCCTAGGGTGGCCTCGCTAAATAAGGCACCTCGCCCCCTAGTATGGCCTCGCGGAACAAGGCAACTCGCCCCTAGGGTGGCCTCGCTAAATAAGGCACCTCGCCCCCTACGATGGCCTCGCGGAACAAGGCACCTCGTCCCTACGGTGGCTTCGCGGAACAGCGTCCCCGCGAGACGGGATGGTCTCGTGGATCAGGGGGGGTCTCGCCCAGGTGACGACCTTGCATTTTCCCTTGATGAGATTATGAGCATCAACACTTGCCCCCCTAGTCTAGGAGAGGGCCTTAAGGTGCTCTTGTAGACTATTCATCTTGGTTCCTATAAATAGGCCTTCATGCATGGCCTAATATTTACATCTTACCTCCTTGGCTTAGTGGTGGTTAGACCCTTGCTCCTTTCAAGAGGTAAAGGGTTCAATCCCCCACAACCACACTTTCTCTATTATTTCATCACTTTTCCATTTTATCATCATCATTTTTTTTTTTAGCTAGTTTCTTGGTGTGTACATTTTTGGGCTAACACACTTTTCTGATTAACTCTTGCAGACGCGCATTTTCAACGCTTTGGTGCTTTTCGCCTCCCAACCTTCCTTGGACTCCGACTTCGTTCTTTCAATTTCTTGAGGTATATTTTCTTTTCTTCTCTCGTTTATTTACTTATTTTATCGGATTCAGACCAACAACACTTGGGATGGGGTACGTTAGCCCGAGCTTGTTTTGACCATACGCGCGCCCCTCCTCTTTCTTTTTATACATATACCTTGTAGTAGTCCATTTAGGGCATTTGTACCTAGGGGTATTAAGCCTGTTCCATTGTGTTTTGTAGTCTTCCCCTTGTTTAAACGTGACCCCCTTTTTGCTGTTGGGACGCGGTTTCATGGCCAGTGAGGGCCCGTCCGACATACCCTCGAGGGCTGAGTTTATCGACCTGTCTTCAGATCCCGAGTCCCCTGAGGGCAGCCCTTACCAGGACTATGATTCTTTGAGGCAGGCCCGCATTCGCCACCTCGAGTGCATGGCTGATCTTAGGCATAAAATTTGGGTGGTAGAGAGCGAAATCGACTCGGTGTCGAGGGGAGACGGAGGACCTTCACCCCCGGGCCTTAGCGACCATATAGCGCGTCTTAGGACGGCTCTTTTTGAATTGCGGTGGGAGTTAAAGTTTATGGAGGGACACATTCCGCCAGAACCTCCCACTCCCCCTTCGCCTGATGACGATCACGGGGCTATTAACTCCTCTCCTCAGCCCCTAGTCTCCGTTGATCCTGGCTTAGCGCTTCCTCCATTGCTCCCTCGATGGAAAACCCTTGCTAGGAAGAGAAAATGGAGGGTTAAGTGCTCTGCCTCTTCCTCACATGTTTCTTTTGATTTTGCAGATATGTCGAAGGTACGCAGACAGGTGTCCGTCCAGGAAGAAGACGACGCCCCCCTACTGGTGTCCAGCCTAGTGTCCCATATGTCTTCGAACAAACTGAAGACCATCGTGAAGCGCTACCGAACTCCTCCAGAATACGCCCTGCATGTTCCTCAGGAGACCTGCCGGGCCGACCGCCCTGAGAAGGGCTTTGTGGCTTTGAGTGAGCAGATTATGAAGGCGGGTGGCACCATTCCTCTACACCCGTTCTTTGTGGCGGTTCTCAATTATTTTGATTTGGCCCCTCTCCAACTGTCGCCCAACAGTTGGTTGACTTTAAGTTGCCTCTTTCTTTGGTTCAAGGATAATGAGCAACGCGCCCCGACGGCACAAGAGGTGCATTCCTTGTACAACCTTATTGGGGTGCACAATTCCAAGGGCTTCTATTACTTGCAGAAGGCCAATAGTGAGCTTCCCTTGATAGATGGCTCGGTGTCTAACCCAGGGTCCTGGAAACAAGAGTTTTTCTGGGTACAGGGGCCTCTTTCAGTTCGTGAAGGCTTTCGCGCTGAACCTAGTAAGTATCCAGGTCTTTTTCTTTTTCTTATTAGAACTCACCGTTTTGCACTCTTGCTTGTACTGATATTGGTGCGGTTCTTGCAGGGCAATTTGCTGATCCCTCGGTCATCGGGTCGGAGGCGGAGGCGATAAATAGACTCATTGAAGCAGACCCCGCCCTGAAGAAGGCAGCAGTCCTATTTACCATGACGAATCTCAATCGCCACCAATTGTCTCCGGTCTCTAACCCCAAGTTCCTATGGTCAATCACCGGGTCTAAGAAGGTTGTGGCTACGCCGGCTGGGCCATCACTGCACGAAGATGAGGCCGAGGTGGAGATGGAGGATGCCCCCCTGTCCCCCAGGGGACATCCTCCTCATGACTCCCATGACCAGGACATGGCCTTTCATCCTCTAGGCCCGCAGGCCGCGGCAGGATGCTACGCCTCTCCTGGCCACGGTGGCGGCGATGCCTTCCCTCCAATTCATCATGATCTCGGCATACCGGCTGCTGACTTCGTCGGGCTCGCGGAGCTCCCTGCCGATGCACCAGAGTCTCAATTTTTCTCTTCTGCTGCGTCTCCTCCTGCCTCGACGAGTGGGTCGTCTGTCCCAGTCCAACCAGATGCTCCTAGCGTGGAGGCAGAGGCTTGGGTGACCAGGATGGCCTCAGTTTATGGGCAGCGTTTCGTTCCAATAGCTGAGAGTCTCCCTGTCTCCGACTGGAGGGGCCTAGGGAACGTGACTCAATCAGACCTCGGGGAGATGCTAAGGCGTGCTGCGGCCTGGGTGAGGCTTTTCACTTTGCGTTGATTAGTATTATGCATAGATGCACCTGTGTTCTTCTTTTTGTTACTTATTGCTGATGCCATTAGTTTTCTTGTGCAGGTCTATATCGTGTCTCTTCGACATGCTGACTCAACTGGCATCCTTTCCGCATCTACCACTGAGAGGGACGACCTCATAGTCCAGGTCCAGGAGCTCGAAAATGAGCTTAGCGCAACCAAGGTCCAATTGTCAAAAGCCCGGACTAAGTACACCAAGTCGAACTCGAAGAATGAGCAGCTGAAAGCTAAGATCAAGGTGTTGAAGGGCAAGGCTAAATGTTTGGAGCGCGAGCTCAAGGAGGCCAAGGCCGCTGCGTCCGGGTCGCATGAGATGGTTGTTCGACAGGGGACTGAAGTTGAGGCCCTTAGGACTGAACTACAGTCGGCTCAGGAGAAGGTCGCTTCCTTGGAGGCGGAGAAGGTTGTAATCGAGCGCAAGTCTATAGACCGGGCTCTTTACAATGTGTGGAGGCAGGATCCCAACTTCGACTTCTCCTCTTTTGGCGAGCAAGCTGTTGCCCGAGCGGCCTGGTGGAGTGCCCACTATAGGAGGCCTTGAACTAGTTTCGCTCCTTTTTTGTTTTTTTTTTATTTTGTAACGTCATTACTAGTGCTACTTTTCTGTTAGTAACCCTTGTATTGTTTTGAGAACTCCTTTCTTTTTTATGTATGAATACATGTGATGTTGTTGTTCATTTCTTGTTCTACTGCATTTGAGGCCCTTTTATGCCTGTATGACGCGGTTTGGTTGGTTCCCTTCTTTTATTTGTCAGGCTGGAGGTCCTTTGGATCCCATGTGAGAGGGTTCACTGGGACCTCTTTTGGTGCCTCTTGGCGGTTTTTGTAAGGATATTTTGACCCCTTGGGTCTTAGCTATCCTTTTGGGTTTTTCTTGCGCGCGCTTATTATTTCTTTGCGAGAGGCGTCCCTCTCGTCCTTTTGCATAGTACTATTTCGGCAAGGGTCTCTTTTGGGACCCTTTTTGGCTAGGCGGCTTGGTGGCTGCTCTAGACTTATTAGTGTTGTCACTATATATATATTTTTCTTTCGTAAGGCCTTTTGGCCTCCTTGATGTTCACGAGGGTAGCTAATCCTCGTAAACTCAGGGGAGGCCTTGCAAGGTCTTTTTACTACTTTCTGTGTTTAGAAACTTCGTCTAGGGCCCCGATATAAGGGGTCCTTCTAGGACCTCCCATTGAACGGTCCTTTTTAGGGCTATGGTCCTTCTCGGGTCCTCCTGATGCATAGGGGGTCGTTTTTAGGCTACTCCTAATTGAGGGCCCTTTTCAAGATCCCTTATCAGAGGGTCTTTTTTAGGAGCCTCTTTTTTAGGAGGTCGAGGGGTCCTTTCCAAGACCCTCCGTTAGAGGGTCCTTTTCAGGCCTCCCTTGCTAGCTGTGTTATCGCCCCCTGTCCTGCCCCCCAAGTGTTTGGTGAAATTTATTTCGGTGGACACTTTGGCTGATGCCCTGGTATTCAAGAAAAAATAACACACGAAGAGGCTAACAGTTTTACTTATAATACGTGGTTTCATTCATTATATTCGTAACATAATGGTTTCATACACGTAGTTGCAACGGTACATAGGTGATTTTCACATAAAACAAAATAAAATGGCTCACGCCTACTTAGGAGGTTATCTAGGTAACCTCTTTGATTTCTTCCTACCATATCAAGGCAGCGTGCTACACTTGTGCTTTTATCCATGGGCATGGGCGTCTTACTGGTAGTACTTCCTCAGGTGTTCCGCGTTCCATGCCCGGGGTACGATGGTGTCGTCCATGCGCGCCAGCTTGTAAGTGTTTGGGGGGATGCACTGAGCGACTTGGTAGGGTCCCTCCCAATTTGCCCCCAGCACTCCTGCACCTGGGTCTCGTGTGTTTGGGAGCACCTTTCTCAGCACCAGGTCGCCGACTCTGAAAGTTCTCTCTTGCACCCTCGAATTATAGTACCTTGCGGCGCGTTGCTGGTATACTGCCACCCTCATCTGGGCTTTTTCTCTCTTTTCCTCCAGGAGATCTAAGCTTTCGGTCAGGGCTGTGTGGTTGGCTTCGTCTTCATACGCCTGCACCCTGTGGGATATGACTCGCATTTCGACTGGGAGCACAGCCTCGCATCCATAGGCCAAGGAGAATGGGGACTCCCCAGTCGTCGTGCGTGGGGTGGTTCTGTAAGCCCACAGCACATTTGGTAGCTCATCTGCCCAGGCTCCTTTCATCTTCTCCAACTTTGTCTTTAGGTTCTTCTTTAGGACCCTGTTGATGGCCTCCACTTGCCCATTGGCCTGGGGGTGCACCACTGCGGAGAAGCTCCTCCTTATACCTCTTTTCTTACAATATTCATCGAAGGCTCCTCCTTCAAATTGGGTACCATTGTCGGAAATAATTTTGTAGGGTACCCCATACCGGCACACAATGAATTTGTTGACAAAAGAGGTGACGTGCTTAGCGGTTATTTTCACAAGGGGTTCCGCTTCTACCCACTTGGTGAAATAATCTACTGCCACCACCGCGTACTTTGCTCCACCTCTACCTGTAGGAAGAGTGCCGATTAGGTCTATCCCCCAGATGGCGAAGGGCCAGGGGCTGGGCATGCTGGTCAGTTCGCTTGGGGGTCTTCGAGGGTAATTAGAGTGCCTCTGGCACTTGTCGCATTTCGTGGCAAAGTCCTGCGCGTCTTTCTCCATGGAAGGCCAGTAGTATCCTTGTCTTATGGCTTTCCTAGCCGTGGAGGGTCCACTTTCGTGGTTGCCGCACTCTCCCTCATGGATCTCTTGTAACACCTTCAACGCCTCCTCTCCTTCTACACACCGCAGGAGAGGCATGGAGAATCCTCTTTTGTAAAGGACCCCATCCACCAAGGCGTACCTCGCGGCCTTGTACGCCAACCTTCGAGATTCGTTTTTATCCGCAGGCAAGACTCCTTCCTCCAGGTACTTCTTGATTGGCTCGGTCCATGATTTCTTTGGGACGCTGATCATGTGCACATCTACGCCTTCGATGCTGGGCTTTGGCAAGTACTCCACGGGTATTGATTCCAAGACGTCACCATCCTTGGTGGATGCCAGCTTTGCAAGTGCATCGGCATGGGTGTTCTTTTCTCTGGGGATTTGCTCTATAGTATATGCCACCATTCGCCCCAGGTAGCCCTTCACCTTCTCTAAATATGCTGCCATCTTGGGCCCCCTTGCCTGGTACTCCCCCTTTATTTGGCATACCACCAATTGCGAGTCACTGAAAATATGGAGGCGCGTTACTTTCAATTCCTGGGCTAGGCGCAGGCCAGCTAAGAGCGCCTCGTACTCCGCCTCATTATTGGAGGCCTCGAACCCAAACCGGATTGCGTAGTACATTCTGTGTCCCTCGGGCCCAGTCATCATGATGCCCGCTCCTGATCCTCCTTCATTTGACGCCCCATCAACATGCAAACTCCACTTCTCTACATTTCCCAGTTCATCCTCCACAACAGGCTGCGCCCCTCCTTCACTCTGTCCTTCATTCGGCTGATGGGTGAATTCTACTATAAAATCTGCCAGCACCTGTCCATTGATGGAGGCCCTTGGGGTGTAGAAAATATCAAACTGACTTAGCTCAATCGACCATTTCATTAGCCTCCTTGAGGTCTCTGGCTTATGTAAGACTTGTCTCAAAGGACTATCCGTTAAGACATCAATCGTATGAGCATGGAAGTAAGGCTTCAACTTCCTTGACGCCACTACTAGCGCATAGGCCAGTTTTTCGATCTCTGGATACCGGTTCTCTGCGTCCACTAGACGCTTGCTGATATAGTATACGGGCTGTTGTTGCTTCTTCTCTCCCTTAACTAAGGCTGCGCTGATGGCATGCTCCGACACCGCCAAGTATAGGTACAGCTTCTCGCCCTTCTCTGGCTTTGCTAACAGGGGCGGCTTCCCCAGGTGCTCTTTCAACCTGACAAAGGCTTCCTCACATCTTTCATCCCAAGCGAACTTTTTGCTCCCTTTGAGGATGTCAAAGAATGGGAGGCACTTGTCGGTGGACCTTGAGATGAACCTGTTAAGGGCCGCCACCCTTCCTGTTAGGCATTGTACCTCCTTCTTATTCTTCGGCGGGCTCATTTCTATGAGCGCCTTTATCTTGTCAGGGTTGGCCTCGATTCCTCTGGAGTTGACCATGAAGCCCAAGAATTTTCCCGAGGATACCCCGAAGGTGCATTTGGCTGGGTTCAGTTTCATCCGATATTTCCTGAGCGTGTTAAACATCTCACCAAGGTCTTTGTTGAGCTCTGCTGCAACTTTGGTCTTCACTAGCATGTCATCCACATACACTTCCATATTCCTCCCTATCTGATTTGCGAACATTTTATTCACCAGCCTTTGATAGGTGGCTCCCGCGTTTTTTAGCCCGAAGGGCATCACCTTATAACAGTAGAGCCCTTTGTCTGTAATGAATGACGTGTGTTCCTCATCTGCAGGGTTCATTGGGATTTGGTTGTATCCCGAGTAGGCGTCCATAAAGCTTAGTAACTCATGCCCCGCTGTTGCGTCTACTAACTGATCTATCCTGAGGAGTGGGAAGCTGTCCTTAGGACAAGCTTTATTCAAATTCGTGAAATCGACGCAAGTCCTCCACTTCCCGTTTGGCTTCGGCACGAGTACTGGGTTTGATACCCACACAGGATAGAAAGACTCACGGATGAACCCGTTGGCCTTCAATTTGTCAACCTCTTCCTTTAACGCTGCGTACCTTGTTGGATCGAGCGCCCGCCTCTTCTGCCTGACGGGCCTAGCTCCTGGGGAGATGTTCAGGTGGTGGCACATTACGCTGGGGTCTATGCCCACCATGTCCTCATGACTCCATGCAAACACGTCCAGGTTATCCTTCAAAAATCTTATCAATTCTTCCTTCACACCACCTTGTAGGCTTCTCCCTATCTTCAATTTCCTTAAAGGCTCTTCCGTCACCGTAGCCTCCTCTACTTCTTCCACCGGTTCTGCCCTTGCTTCATCCAAGACCCGAGGGTCCAGCTCCTGCGGACCCCCTGTGGGCATGCTTATCGCCTCGTGCACCACCATGGCCATCGGCTCACGTGGCTTTGTAGGCGTGCGGAGTGAGGTGTTGTAACACTCCCTTGCTTCCTTCTGTTCTCCTTTCATACTCGCGATCCCTCCTGGAGTCGGGAACTTGACAACTAAGTGATATATTGAAGTTATGGCTTTCAATTCTCTCAGGGAGGGTCTCCCTAATACCGCGTTGAAAGCTGATGTGCAATCTACAACAACAAAGTTAAACATAATTGTGGTTTGGCGGGGTTGCTCCCCCATGGTAAGTGTCAACTCAATCATCCCAAGGGGTTGCACTGAATCCCCTGTGAATCCGTATAGTGACGACTGGCAAGGCTTTAGGTGACGAATGCCCAGTCCCATTTTTTCCAAAGCCGGGCGATATAGGATGTCCACTGAGCTCCCGTTGTCCACCAGGACTCGATGCACACGCATATTTACCAACTGGACTGTAAGCACCAGCGGATCATTGTGGGGGAAGTGTACCCCCCGTGCATCTTCCTCAGTGAACGTTATTGAGTCATTTTCCCCCTTGAAACTCTTCGGGGGTCGCTGTTCTAAACTCATGACGCAGGGGGGCGGACTTCGTCGAGCCTCTCTTGCATGTTTATCTCATCCCTTCCGAGAATCTCCTCCAAATCCTGGGCCTCCAAAAATGGTGCGGACCTCCCCTTGTATCTCTGGGGCTCGCTCCTGTGCCTGGGGCGCTCTGGGCTCGTTTTCTGGCCTTTGCCTTTCTTTCTTGACATAACGGCCTAAGTGCCCCCGGCGGATGAGCTCCTCAATTTCCTCTTTCAAGTGGATACACTCTGCCGTGGTGTGTCCAATGTCTTTGTGGTATTGGCAGTATTTACTGGGGTCCCTCTTGGACCGATCCTTTCTCATTGGTGGGGGCTTCTTGAAGGGCACTCGATCTTCGTTGGTGACGTAAATATGCTCCCTAGTGTCAGTGAGGTTCGTATAGTAAGTATAGGCCGCTGGCCTATGATCACCCCCTCGTTTGGTTTTCCTCTGCTGGTCATCTCTCGACCCCTCATACGTCCTCTTCTTCTTAGCTATATTCGGCCCGTCGTTAATTGGGGGCTTTGCGTGGGACTCCTCCTTTCCGACCTTCAGGTTTGCGTGGCCATCCTCCACACGGATGTACTTCTGTGCTCTTTCATAGAAGTCGTCCAAGTCGGTGACTTCCCTCTTCAGCATGTTGTCCCACAACTTGCTCCCCGGGAGTACCCCAGCAAAAATGGCCATTTTTAACTCCCGGCGCTTCAGGCTCCCCACTTTTGCGGCCTGCATATTGAACCGGTGAATGTAGCTTTTTAGGCTCTCCTTTTCCCCTTGCTTCACGTTGGCTAAGCTGGTGCCTGGCATCGTGTAGTCCCGCACGGCATGGTGCTGCTGGAGGAACTCGTCAAAGAACTGCTGCCAGGACCTGATGGACCCCGGCCTTAGCCTTTTGAACCATTTGTAGGCGGGTCCTTTCAGAGTAACAGCGAAGCAATGGCACCTGGCACCACTTCCAATCCCCCTCAATTTCATGAGATCGTTAAACGCATCCAAGTGGTACTTTGGATCCGTGCTCCCTTCGTAAGGGGTCATGTTGGGCTCCTTAAAATTGGCAGGGAGCCGGATTGCCTGAATTTTTCGCACGAAGGGTGACTCATGGTCGAATTCTTCCTCAAAGGCCTGGCCACCCGACGCGGTGACAATCTTGCTCCGCAAGCTCCGCATCTCTGTGTCTAAGTCTTGCCTCCTTTTGCTGAGGGAGTCTCTTAGAGTGGACGGGCTAAGACCTGCCTTTCCCTTGCCTTCTCGAGGCGCCTCAGGGGGTGTGGTCCCTTTGCCTGCCCTTTTCCTGTTGATCTCCTCCCGCAAGTCTGGGGGCGTTCTTTTGGAGGTGACCTCATCCTCGCGTCGAGGGGCAGCAGTGGTTCTCGGCGTTGGCTTTTGGGCCTGCTTAGGCGGTTCGGGGTGATCACGTTGCTTCGTGCGGGGGGTGTTGCTAGTTGAGTGTCGAGTTCTTCCATCATCCACTGGCACAGTGGTCTCCACCCCACCCTTGCCTTTCTCCTTTCCCTTGGGCAAGGTTATGCTGGATTTACCCTGCAGTAGGCCGTTAAGGACCTCTTGCATGTTCTCCAAGGTAGTTTCTAACCTTTGGTTTTTACGGTGGAGCTCACGTATCTCCTCTTCGTAAAATCGGGACTTTGAACTCGAGCTCACGGAGTGGACCCGGGGGTGTTTGTCCGGCCTATGGGTAGAAGGGCCCGGGTCTTGCCGGGCGGAGTTCGGTGCCCGCGGCGGTTTTGGAGGAGGGAACTCATCAGCGTGCACCGGTGGTGCTCTGGGAGGACTCCCTCCAGGTGGAGCGGCCGGCGATGAGGCCACCCTGTCTCCTCCGTGAACCTCAGGGTCTTTCGGGGGCTCCACGTCCCTGGGGGGAGGAGCATCCTTCATGGAGGCCTTCAGTTGGACTCCGCTCAGGTGAACCTCTACCTGCTGCGTCTCCCTCAGTCGTTTCGAGCGTCTTGGCATCTTCTTCTTGTCGGAAAAAATGGTGGAACAGTAGCTTGAAACTAACGTTCCCACAGACGGCGCCAAACTGTTGACGGTGAGAACTCGTCAACGAAGTTAAGTTGGAAAAATTATCAAATTGAAATCGCTAATTAGAAAGCTATGAAAACTTAAACAATGACTCAAGAACAATGGGATAACAACAATGGAGAATTCAGTATCTCATTCACACTAATGTCTCTGCTACAGTAAAATTTCCAACCCCCCTACAGGTGGCCTTGGAATTCAATTTATAGTAGGCTCTAACGGCCTTAGGTACATAGTGGTCCAGGGGACCAAACGGTACAAACGTACTGTACTAAGGGAGTGGTTTCAGGGGTTGTGGCTGTACATCCCGTACAGGAGCAGGTGTCAGGGGGATGTCTCCACTACTTGTCTGTACTCCTTCTTGAGGCGTGGTAGCAGGCGTGGTGGCGCAGGAGGTAGTGGTGTCGGCTCTGACCCACGGCCGTAGACGTACGGACCACGATCCTCGCTGGCACTGGCATCCGTACCTAGTACCCGGTCGTACAAATATGTCTCATTCGACTCGTTCTGGATCTACTAAGCATAGGGACTTTGAGGTTGTGAAAAAGGGGATCTTTGGTGTCCGTATTGGCCGTGGCGTTGAATAGGGGTCTTGGGCCCATGCGCATCAAGTCACGGTGTGTCGGCCTCCTGAGAAGATGGCGGGCTGGTGGACCTCCCGGGGCGCGCGCGCGGGACCTTGCGCGGCCTCGCGCACGGGGCGCCATTGGCGGCCTCGCAGCCTCCCTCGGCCCCGCGCATGGGCATGGTAGGAGTGGCCCAAGGGCCTCGCTGAATAGGGCGCCTCGCCCTATGGTGACCTCGCGGAACAAGGCATCTCGCCCCTAGGGTGGCCTCGCTAAATAAGGCATCTCGCCCCCTACGATGGCCTCGCGGAACAAGGTATCTCGCCCCCTACAATGGCCTCGCGGAACAAGGCATCTCGCCCCTAGGGTGGCCTCGCTAAATAAGGCACCTCGCCCCCTAGTATGGCCTCGCGGAACAAGGCAACTCGCCCCTAGGGTGGCCTCGCTAAATAAGGCACCTCGCCCCCTACGATGGCCTCGCGGAACAAGGCATCTCGCCCCTAGGGTGGCCTCGCTAAATAAGGCATCTCGCCCCCTACGATGGCCTCGCGGAACAAGGTATCTCGCCCCCTACAATGGCCTCGCGGAACAAGGCATCTCGCCCCTAGGGTGGCCTCGCTAAATAAGGCATCTCGCCCCCTACGATGGCCTCGCGGAACAAGGCATCTCGCCCCTAGGGTGGCCTCGCTAAATAAGGCACCTCGCCCCCTAGTATGGCCTCGCGGAACAAGGCAACTCGCCCCTAGGGTGGCCTCGCTAAATAAGGCACCTCTCCCCCTACGATGGCCTCGCGGAACAAGGCACCTCGCCCCTATGGTGGCTTCGCGGAACAGCGTCCCCGCGAGACGGGATGGTCTCGTGGATCAGGGGGGGTCTCGCCCAGGTGACGACTTTGCATTTTCCCTTGATGAGATTATGAGCATCAACAATTTGGTTTGGTGGTAAGTCCATTGATGGTTAAAGATGAGGTGGAGGGTTCAATTCTCCATCCTCACAATTTTTAGCAAAAAAAAAGTTGGCCTAAAAGTGGGCCCAAATTTGGGCCCGAATATAGAAAGTGGGCCGGCCTGATTTGGGCCCGACACGACATGGGTCGGGCCCATGGGCCGTGCTGGGCCTACTCTTTCAAAAATGGGTCGGCACGAGCACGGCACGAATTGAATATGGGCCGGGCCCGACCCGACCCAAATTTACCAGAGGCACGAAAAATATGGGCCGGGCCGGGCCGGGCGGCCCACATTTACAGCTCTACATTGAGGAATAATTAGCAGACATGTTTAGATTTTTATGAGATTGAATTTGGAATGATAAAGGAACTATTATGTTAATTTATGTGTAAAGGTTAATTTTTTTCCGCCTTAATTGGGCATTTTTCTTATAAATTTTACTACACATCTACGTTTTCACTAAGATTTGTTTTATATTATAACATTATGACTTCAGTTTTGGGTGCTTATCAAAATTGATTCTTATCACATAAATGATATGTTAGCGATTTTTTATTTGACTTGGATTGTCGTGGATTAACATTTTAAATTTGACCTTTAACATATCATATGGAATTTGGTATAATTTTGGCTTAAGTAAGGCAATCATGACTTCAGTTTTTATAATATATATGCATGGTTTGTCTGTCAATTTTATTTGAATTTATTTAAATTTAATTGAAACATTAATTAAAATCTAAAGTTAAGTATATAAAAATTTTGGATCAATTTTTGTTCAAATTTGACTTACTAAAATAGTAAAGTTTGTCTTTCATTCTAAATGGGTTGGTTGAAACAAGATGTTGCCAAAGTAAACCTCTCTTGTGTAGATTGTTCATGAGGAATGTTAGATGTTTGTGTGTGTTTTTCATGTAAGTGTTGATCACCCCAAAGGAAGGTTGATGCTTATCTAGATTACACACATACTGTAACGCTATACTAATCCATGATTGTTACACTGCGTGTTTGAAATAGTGCTTAACTCACTCAACGAGTCCTTTGGACTTAGAAAATGTAATTAAACTAACTCAAGGTTAGACATTAAATTTTTTGGCTAAAAGAGTAATACTTTTCATTAAAAGAGTTTAACATATACATGGGATCCCAGAAAACAGTTTATAAACTGATAAAGAACAAGCAACTACAAATAGCCGTCCTAAGCGGCAAAACATGGCTCAACCCTAGTTTCTCCCAAGCAATCCTGGCCATGGCGGTCGAGTAGGCTGCATATGTACACGTTGACCCTCAAGCTCTCCAACTCATGGCTGGTCCAGCTTATCCTTGCCCTTACCTGCACCATAGGGCACCTGTGAGCCAAGACTTAGTAAGAAAACTGCACAAGGCATAACTGTTGGAAATATATGGCTTTAATCTTTGCAAATCAACAATGAATAATGATAATAATGCAATATTCCAAACCCTAGATGTTGATCAAGATTCAAATTCAAAATATGAATGCAATTCTTGATAATCAAATAAACATGTTCATGATATGAATGTTAATCTTGAATATAAAGAACTAAATGATTAAATGATGATAAGATGAATTTAGATACATTTAATCATCAATACTGTTGAGGCAACAATTTGTCTTTCTATATCTGGAGATGCAATCCAACGATAGACGATGCTTTGTCACTATTCCGGTGATGAAGTTTGCCTTTGACTCGTCGGGGTCACCTGCAAGAAAGACACTCCGATGCTTAAGTCAGTCCAAAGTCTGATCCCTTTACTTTTCTATCAATCTTATATTTATAGGACAAAATATGTAAAATAGTTAGTTAGTTCAAGAAAACCCTGGAATGGTGGGAAAAAATAACCAAATTTCCCTCCAAAAAATACTAATTTTGAATTTCTCGTCCAGAGGTCAGAGGCGGGGCAGCCTCTGACCCGTGGCTTCTGCCTTCGGAGCTTCTGCATATCAAAACGGACCGTTTTGAATGTTCGGTAAATGAGGAAAGGATTTTCGGGCCGAATATTTTGGGCCCAACAGATGCCCCTTGGCCCAAGCTTCGAACAGGCGAGGCATGCTAATCTACTCGAATCTTGGGTCGACTCTTCAATGCCAAATTTTTTGCCTAAAGCCATCATTCTCCACAGATCAAGGCAATTCGTAGGTTCATGATCATTTTATCTCCTGACAAGCTGCACTTAATGCAAACACAGTTACCGAGTGAAACGTTTGGTTCATAATTTTACCTCTCATTTAAATAGTTTTATTTCAAAATAATTCTCATTCAAATTTCCAAACTTTACTCTAACTTCCAGAAAAAAGCTCTGAGGAAGAAACCCTAAAGATACCCCTTCGTTCAATCCTACGACAATCATTTCAACCTGCACAATCATGTCTTCTCGTTCATCTCCCGAGCCTTTGGATCGTGAAGGATACAAGAACGCATATGAACGCATATGCAAACCGTTCGACATTTCTGACAATGTCACGGTGAGGATGCTTTCGGATGCTGAGCTTCGGGAATGGCGATTCAAGGATGTAGTTAAGCCCACCGAAATCGTCATGAGTCTGAGACATATCGAATGGCTCCGCTTCCCTCTTCCTGCTCTGCTAGTTCAGATAATTTCAAATTCTGGAGCTCACATTTCTCAATTTCTCCCAAATGCTATTCAATCAATAGTCGGAGCTCAGATGATAGGGAGCCTCAGGAATGTCAACATTTAGTCAGACGACATTTACGCGTGCTTTACCAAGTCCACGAACAAGGCGATAGAGGGAAAACCTTGGAAAACCTTCTACCTTTCTCCCAAAAAGGATCGGACAATCTTTACAGATTTCGATAGCTCCCATCGAAATTGGGATAAATACTTCTTTGCTGTTGGAGGAGCGTGGTATCTTGAATTCCTGCCTCAAGAAATTTTTTCTTTGCCTAGGGTGTTTATAAAAGGTGAATTGCATTTTTCATTTTGTTCCTTATTGGTTTTAATGTGAATTAATCATATCTGGATGATTATCTGTTAGTTTAACTCTGTGTATTACTGTTTTGCTTCTTCGTATTAGATTTTTCTTGGCCTCAGGT
Organism: Humulus lupulus; assembly: GCF_963169125.1. Lineage (NCBI taxonomy): Eukaryota > Viridiplantae > Streptophyta > Magnoliopsida > Rosales > Cannabaceae > Humulus > Humulus lupulus. Next base: position 257,414,234 of record NC_084793.1, read on the forward strand.
TAACATGAGTCCTGAACGGCAGAGCATGCTGACAGAGAAGGGGCTTCTGCATGAGTCTAAGGAGAATGTCATTAGTATCAGGGGGGTGTTGAACCCCTACTGTATGCAAATTATGACTCGGCTTTGCTTTGTGGATCGAGTCGATCCTGGCGTCGTGCGAGTTAGATCGCAGAAGGGTGACATGACCCTTAGCAAAATTACAGCAGCATGTGCGAAGCAGCTGGGAATTTTTATGAAGAAATCTCCTCCTACTTCTTCAACTCTGTCACTGTCGAAGACTGAGTGTGAAAGGGCGTGTTCTGAGACCTACGCCGCATGTGTCAAGCGTCAAGGGGTCCTAGAAGGTAAAAAATAAGAGGGTTCTGGTCTAGCTTCTGCTACAGATTCGTCCCCTGATAAGTCCGGCTTATCGCGCAGATCTTCTCGTATTCAAGGGCGATCGTCCACGCCTTCTGGCGCTCTCCAATTTCAGCCTCTTCAATAAGTGCCTCTGCCTACGGACGCCTTAGGAAAAAGAAAGGAGCGTGAGGAATCCTCTGGTGAAGATTCGGACGATGGGAAATGCATTTCGTCCAAGCTTCGGATCCCAAAGGGTTCTGTCTCCACTGCTCAAGGGTCTCCCCTTGTAATCCCCAAACTTACCCCAGGAAAGTTACCAACAGGCCAGGCTCTAACGTTGTGCAAGAAGCCACGAGGATCTGCCCCCGCTGGATCTTTACCTGGGGCGTCTTCTACCTCACATGTAATTGGGTCTTCCTTGGAGGCAGGCTCAGAAGGGGTGGCTCATGCAGCGGGCGTTTCTTCTTCTCCGTCTAAATCACCAGAAGCGATGACTAGAGATGGAGTGCAGGGTGGCTTACCAGTTGAGGCAAAGTCTCCTGTCGTCTGTATGAAGTCGTCAGAGGCATTACCCTCTGCTTCTGCTTTGGCTGGAGGGTCTGATACTGGCCGTAAGCATGGGTCAGAGGGCAGACACCCTTCTTCTGCCTCTCGTAAGAACAAGCTTCTGGAGGATGCTTTCGGAGGGGGTTTTGAGTCTATGAACACCCCTCCTCTGTTGGTTGAGCCAAGTATGACAACTGTGTTTGAAACTGCCCCTAGATGTCAGGAATCAGGGGCTGCCGAAGTAACAGGTGTTGATACTCTCAATGTTGATGTTTCCTTATTACCACCTGTTGCTTCTGAGTCTCATCCAGGAGATGTCATTGTTGTGTCTCCGAAGGGTACTAGTACTTTTGAGTCCCCTAGTGCTTTCTTGGAGCAGCTAACGTCTTCCGTCGTGCAGACGCCGGTGTACCTTCCAAGCGATTTGGGTGAAGATGATAGCTTAATTGTACGTCCTTCCAAGACATATTCATTTGGAGTGGGAACAATTGCGTTGGCGTCCGACAGTGTTATGGTGTCGACGTTAGCAGAAGGTGGGAAGCCGGCTGCCCCCATTGCTTCTGCTGCTGCATTAGCAGGGGGAGAAGCAAATGACAGAGCAGGAGTAGTGTCGGAATATGGTCCTTCTACGTCTACGGAAGTGATGGAGGAAATGCTACGCATAAGCAGACCCCATCTTCCTACAGAAGCAATTGGATCGTTGAGTGGGCATGGTGATTTGCTGCAGCAAGTATCGAACCATAATTGGATGGTAAGCTGGTTAAAGATTAGGGCATTTTATTATCTTGTGATATGTGTGTAATGTTATTTTTGATGAGCGTATTTGACGTGTCACAGAGTTATGTATGTGCTTCTGCTGCAAGGCGAGATTATGTTGCGGCTGTACAGAATGGCGCTAAACTGGCGGAGCAAACGGTGAAGTTAGAAGAGGAGCGGGGGGGGAGAATGATGGCTGAAGAAAATCGAGATGTGCTTATGGAAGCCATCAAGAAGTTAGAGGCAGAGCTGGCAGAGGCTAAAAAGAAGGTGGCCGCCACAGAGGAGAAGCTGGTAGGCACTGTCGGACTCGAAGTAGAGCGAGACAAATTGAAAGCTGACTTGGTGGATATGACCAATAAGTGGATGGAGAAAAATCAAGTCTGCGTACAGCATGAAGCCCGCATGGAGAAGCTTAGCAGTATGATAAACGATCTCGATGAGGATATAGTGTCGTTGCAGACGGATAAAGAGATCCTAGAAAAAGAGAAGAAAGAACTGCAGCGAAAGTCAGATGAGCTTGAGGCTAAGACGGCGGATGCCAAGAAGCAGAAGCTGGAGACTGAACTTCATCTAGGGAAGAAGTTGAAGGAAGCAGAAGAGGCGATGATCGCAGCCAAGAAGCAGTTGGAGGAGATGGCTGAGGTATGCGACTCTTCTTTAGTTATTAATGTATTGAAAATTAATGGGTCCATAAGGCATGTGTGTTGATTTCATAATGTTTTTACTTTTGCAGAGGGCATAGGAGGCGGCGATTGAAGCCACAAGGCAGTGCATCCGAGATCGCAAGATCACCGAACGTAAACTTGTGAGGGTGGCTGAGGTAGATACTGCGAAGTACCTTGATCTGGCATTACGCAATAAGAAGCAGACCCCAGAGGAGAAATGGGAAAAACTTGAGATGTATTGTAAAAGCGTCGATGTGAAAATAGGAGAGTATGATGTTGATGAGTCTTTGAATGAACTCGGGGATCTGCAGATTTCCTATCCGGCGTGTCATCTTGAGAAGTTGAAGTTGAGGGGTGACGCGCTGGGGTCGATGTATAATGCCAACGGGGAAGCTGTTGAAGATGGTGTTGTCAATGAGGCTTCTGAATAGAAGGCAATAGAATCTGTGCCAGTTGTAGAGGCCAAGCCAGATGGTGAAAGAGGTGTCGTAGAATGAATGACACACTATCTTTTTGTTAAATTCTGTTATGTTTTGCTTTGTATTAACTTTTGTATATGCATTCTTTGGTCTTTTTGGGCCGTTAGTATGTAGACAATTGTAATAGAGCAAATTATCAATACAAGTTGAGATTTGTTTCATGTTGCCTGTCTTGGTGTGTTATTGGATGTGTTCTTTTCCGTTTAGAACTTAATTGAAGGCGTGATGATAGGTAAGAGTCATATGGTTTATTCGGATCGGGAGCTTCATAGACCCTTTAGGTCATTGCGTGCGAGATACAGTGAAAGATCATACAGATGGTGGGAGAGAATGCCCAGTTAAGTGTTGTGTGAATGATTTGTCTTAGTGTTTTGGTGATGGGTTGGAGCTGACAACATTGTTGTTGCAGGTGAGCACCGTGAGTGGACGAAGGTTCCCTTTTTGAGGAGAATCTTTGATAATCCATAGTGGCTTTACTCAACGTGGGCGATGGAGGAACTTATCAGAAGTGGCATCCCGTACTACATATCGTGTGAACGCTGTGGGTTAGGCCATCCGAAGCTAGAGAGTGCGATGGCAGAGTATGTGCGTCGTATTGAATAGGACTAAACATGGGCAAGAGAATATTTGTATATAGAGAATAGATCAATTATGGAATCAGAAATTAATATTGTCGTTAATGTAACATAATTTATAAATAACAACTTTTGATTTATTGCCATTTTTTATTACACGTGGCCTTTTGATTGTGCGAAGTACACATATTCATTTTTTGTTTATTAAAAAAGGAATTGAGCAAATATGTGTGCCCACGCTTAGCATCTGCCAAGTTAAGTTATAGTGATAAGAGTATTGTACTTCTACGACGCCATCATTAGTGTTGAGTGGTAGACTTTCTTACGCTTGGGGAGTTGTGTAGAGGTCTAATTGGAGCGGGTTCTGCTTCTGGTGTGTATGAAAGAGTGTGGCTGATACTTTCCCATATGGCCAGAGGGGTTAAGGTGATTCAGGTCGAACGCGGGGAACAAAGCGTAGAATTGGGCGTCGAGGCAGAGGCAAAGTGGTTAAGATCGCGAGGCAGATATCTTTCCAATGCACCCATACCGTGTAGTATAGTGATGGCTTGTTTGGGCTGTCTTTGTATTCTGTCAGAGGCCCCCATTGTGTAGGATATGGGCGCGACTGCAGGAAAAGTTCCTCCCAGCCTTGGATTGCCAAACCAGTTAGTGTGTACTGGTGACGAATCCGAAGTGTGACTGCTGATGGTTCTGCTGTGGTAGTCAGGGCAGAGTAAACAGCAGGAGGTGCTCCTCTTATTCGGGTAAGAGGGTAGGCTATGCAGTGCACCCTCGTTGGACGGCCAGATCGGCATAGTCAGGGCAGATTAGACTGCGAAATGGCTGGTCGTAGCTCCCTGTAAGCTTAGTCAAGTCAGATTAGAATGCGGCACAATATCTATTAAAATGGCAGAGGCAGTAGGATCGTGTACGCAGATTGTGTGTAGTGGCCTTGCTGCCATGATCCGCTGAGATTTAGCCTGGTGCTAATGTGCGGGGTGAGATGCAGCACCTCACCGTGCATTATTATTGTTCTTTGTTTGTTGGAAAGCTTTTTTTTTTGTTGTAGGTGTGGGTAACGTATGTATTGAGATCAAATACATATGGTGTATTGCTATGGGAGGCTGATAACTGCAAGCATTTAGATAGTTACTTATTTATAGCCATTATGGTAGGTGGTTTTTGAGTGCATGTGAATAATGTTGTTTTTAATAAGGGTAGGTGGGGATATATTTGAGAGGACCTTTCGAGTGAAATGTTAATTGTCACATGTCTGGCTTAGTGTGATATCATGGAAAATAATGCCAAGAAATTGAATGTACAAGAGAAATTTAAAATAATGTGAAAAAAAGGGAAAGTTGTTGTATTACTTTTGAATTGCACAGTACAACTATTAACAATAATATTGTTTCAAAGACATTGAATTCCAAGTACGAGGTACGATTTTCCCACTACACACATTCTTTAGGGTGTAAGACCCTCTGCCTAGTACTTTTATGATTTCAAAAGGCCCTTCCCAATTAGGTTCTAGCTTCTTCTTATTGCCTGTGACCTTGCGCAGAACCCAATCACCTTCCTGAAACATGCGTGAGTGGACTCTTATGTTGTAGTAGCGTTCTACAGCCTTTTGATAATTTTCTAGTCGTAATTGTGCTACCGTACGTACTTCTTCCAGAAGGTCTAGGTTGTGCAGTAGTTGAACGTTGTTTGTTGTTTGATCAGATGCGATCTCTGTTCGAAGTGTAGGTAGGCCCACTTCTGTTGGGATGATAGCCTCCATTCCATATACCATAGCGTAGGGAGATTCACCCGTAGAGGATCTTTTTTTTGTCCTATATGCCCATAATACTTTTGGTAGTTCTTCTGCCCATGCTCCTTTTTTATCTTCTAGATTCTTCTTAATGTTGGCAAAAATAACTTTGTTGGAAGCTTCTGCTTGACTGTTGCCTTGTGGGTGAGTGACAGAGGCAAAGCTCAGCTTGATCTTGTACGTGTCACATAGTTCTTGTACCCTCGCGTTTTGGAATGGGGTTCCATTTTCCACAACTATCTCCCATGGTATACCAAATTGACATATGATATGCTTCCAAATGAAAGTCATAGTGTTTGTTTTGCTGACTGTGACGTATGCTTCTGCCACAACCCATTTTGTGAAGTAATCAGTGGCTACCAGAGCATACCGTCTTCCTCCAGCAGCCTTAGGTAGTTCGCCCACCACATCCATACCCCATTTTGCAAAAGGCCAAGGTGCAACGATGGAGTGTAAAGTTTGAGCAGGTTGATGGATGGTGGGTGCAAATCGTTGGCACTTGTCACATTTTTTGGCATAGTCACGTGCTTCTGTCATCATGTATGGCCAGTAATACCCTGCTGTAAGTGCCTTATGTGCCAGACTCCGTCCTCCTGTGTGATTTCCACATGTCCCCTCATGTATCTCTTCGAGCAATTTTTTAGCTTCTGATGGACGCAAACACCATAGGTAAGGGTCGTTGAAGGACTTGCGGTATAGCGTTCCATGGATTATGGAATAACGTTGTGCCCGAAGGCGCAGAAGCTTGGCGTCATTTGGATTAGGTGGGAGTTTGGAGGTGGATAAGTATCGAATGATTGGATCCATCCAGCACTCAGGTTCTGATGAGGTTGAGTAGACTTCCATGTCTTTGCTTGATCGAGTTATAGATATGGAGGATTGGCGTGTGCAACCTCCTGCAGAGGCTAATTTGGCAAGGGCATCGACCTTCTGATTTTGTTCCCTAGGTACTTGTATGAGTTCGAACTGGTGAAAATGTGATCGCAAGTCAGTTACCATCTGTAGAAGGCTAGCCAGATGGGGTGCTTTAGTATCAAAATTCCCAGCCACTTATTCTATCATAAGTTGTGAGTCTCCTCTTACATTCAGACGCTGGATGCCCATGTCTCGTGCTAGTTCTAAACCATAGATCAGGGCCTCATATTCTGCTTCATTATTTGTCGTGGATTACTCTAAACGAATGGCTTCCTCGATTTTGAGGCCTGAGGGAGCCTCTAATACGATGCCAATACTAGCCCCTTGGGAATTGGATGCCCCATCAGTATGCATTGTCCACACCCATTGATCTTCTGATTCTAACAATTCTGGCAGGGTGCCAGGGGTGAATGATTGAATTTCAACCAGGAAGTCAGCAAGTACCTGTCCTTTTTTTGCTTTTTGTGGCAAGAACTGAATATCATACGTCCCTAGCTCGATTTCCCATTTAGATAACCTTCCAGAGAGATCGGGTTTACTCAATACTTGCTTTAATGGATAGTCTGTATATACAACGATGGTGTGGCTTTCAAAATATTGTCGTAACTTCTTCTTTGCTGTGAGGAGTGCGAGTGCCAACTTTTCCATCATACTGTAACGAGTTTCAGCGTCCAGGAGCATCTTGCTGTAGTAGAACACTGGCCTCTGACGATTAGCTTCTTCTCGGAAGAGAACGGAACTCACAGCGAATTATGAGACAGACAGATACAAGAATAAATCTTCATTAGCTATGGGGGAGCTCAATATAGGAGGGGAGCTCAAATAAGCTATCAATTCTTCCAAAGCTTTTCTTTGTTCTGGTCCCCAGGTGGTGTTGGTGGATTTCTTTATGCACTACAAGAAGGGCTGGCAACAGTCAGACATGCGTGATATGAACCGACTTAATGCTACTACTTTGCCCGTCAGAGCCTGTATGTCTCGGATGGTTCGGGGTTCTTTGACTTCTAAGAGGGACGCAATCTGTGTTGGGTTTGCCTCGATGCCCCTCTGACTGACGACGTATCCTAAGAACTGTCCAGAGGACACCCCAAAGACGCATTTAGAGAGGTTTAATTTCATTTTATAAGTGTCAAGAATGTCAAAGCACTCGGTCAAATTGTCTATATACGAAGAGCTTTGTTTAGATTTGATGACCATGCCGTTGATATAAACCTCCATGTTTCTCCCAAGCAATGAGGAAAATAGCTTGTGCATCAGCCTCTGGTACGTCGCGCCTGCATTCTTTAGACTGAAGGGCATAACTTTGTAGCAATATAAACCACCTTCTGTTATGAAATCCGTGTGAATCCAATCTTCTGATTTCATGGGGATCTGATTGTATCCAGAGTAAGCGTCGAGGAAACTCATTCTTTCATACCCTGCCATGGCGTCTATCATCTGATCGATTTTCGGTAGAGGGTAGCTATCCTTGGGACATGCTTTGTTTAAGTTTGTGTAGTCTATGCATACTCTCTTTTTTCCATTCTTCTTTGGGACCACGATGGGGTTGGCAAGCCAACTGGGATATAAGCATTCTTCGATTGCCCCTGTGCTCAGGAGCCATTGCACCTCCTCTTGTATGACTTGATTTACTTCGGGAGCGAACCTCCTCTGCTTCTGCTTGCCGGGTGGGAAGCTATTTGAAATATTTAGGCTGTGATTCATGACGGAGGGGTCTATTCCGGGTATGTCGTGCGAAGACCAGGCGAAAGTTCCCATTCTAGCTATGAGAAATTGTATGAGGGTCTGTCTTTCTTCTTCAGAGAGTTTGGTACTTACCAGCACTATCTTAGATGGGTCATCGTCATCTAGACATATTTGTTCTAAGGTATCTAGTGTAACTAGGGGTTTTTCTTGATCTTCCCCTAGATCGATTCCTTTGAGGCATGCTGGTAGGTCTTGCTGTAATTTCTATTTTTCTGGGGAGTTGTTATGGGAGGCAGTGCCAGAACTATTTATTTCTTTCAAGGTAAGGAAGCACTTTTTGGCCTGCTTCTGGCAGCCCTTGATGTTGACGGTGTAGCGCCCGTTGGGTGATTGACACCGCATCACCTGATGCAAAGTTGAGACTACCCCCTGCATCCTGTGGATCCAATTTCTCCCCATGATGGCGTTGTAGCTTGTGGTGGAATCTATAATGAGAAAGTCTACTGGCAGGGTGCGTTCTGCGGCCACCACAGTCAATCGAATGACGCCTTTCGGATATACTCTTTGGCTGTTGAATCCCAAAATGGGTGTGGTGGAGGGCCGGATCTGATTCTCCGCTAGTCCCATTTTCTGGAAGGCTTCCCAGAAGAGGATGTCGACCCCACTGCCCCCGTCGATTAGAACTCTGCCTAGCTAATGGTCAACCCGTAGTGAAATGACGAGTGGATCATCATGGGGTAGGTGTACGCCCTTCAGGTCATCATCGGTGAAGGTGATTGCAGAGGCTGGATAACTTCTGTCCTCTGAAGTGACAAGATTGACCATGTGGCCTAACGATTTGTATCGCTTTACACGTTCTTCCATCCTCTTGTGGATTTTGGTGATATGCTCTTGGTTCTCAGTGAGTTCCATGATTCCGTGGATCATAGGGACTTGCTTAAGAGGCTCCTGAGTGCTATCAGAGGCTGTGTGCATGGGATCTGACGCTTGCGGTGCTGGGGCAGAAGTGGGATTATGCCGTGAGGCGCTGGGTCTGCCTGCCTCCTTGATGTATTGGGTAAGCCTCCCACTCCTCATGAGGGCTTGAATTTGATTGTTTAGGTTATGGCATTCAGCGATCGTATGACCGTCATCTTTATGGAAGAGGCAGTACCTGCTTTTATCCCTCCTGTCAGAAGGAGTGGTAATTTTATAGGGCTCTCGCCAGATAGGTCTTTCTTTATTTTCTTCATAAATGACTTCTTGCGGGACGGTGTATTCGAAGGAAGGGTATCGTGGTGACTGTCGGTCCTGTCTTGGCTTCTTTCCTTCCTTCGCGTGATCTGTTTGGTTCCGCTTCCGCTTGTCATCTCTAGCAGGTGGCAGAGGGTTATTTGTTGGTGGAGCAGAGATGAGCGCAGACTTTTTCTACGCATGCTCTAGAAATTCCAAGACCCTGAAGACGCCCTCGGCTCGGGTCTGCACTTCTACCATGTCGTAGGGTGGCGTCATGGTGAGATTTTCATGTAAAAGAGATCCCACCTGCAAGCTTTTGACGAAGAGATTGGCTGCGGTAATTGGATCGACGTCGTGGATTTGATGCACGAGGTCAATGAAATGCTGCAAATATTCTTTCGAATGTTCTTTTTCCCCTTTCTCAATCCGATAGAGGTCAGCCATTGTTCTTGGTGCCTCTCGGTTCGCACTATATTGTTGTAAAAAGGTCCGTCGGAGGTCACTAAAACTGTTGAGGGATTTGGGCTTTAACTGTCGGAACCACAACAAAGCTAGCCCGAGAAAGTCGTTGAAAAGACCTTGCATTGAATAGCTTCATTGTTGGCTTCTAATGCCATTTTCTGCTGAAATTGGAATAAATGGTTTAGCGGATCTCCCTTTCCATTAAATGCAGGCAGGGAAGGGATGATGAGGTCCCGGGGCTTAGGCTCATTCTGAATCCACTCTGAGAAATGAGATTTCTCAGTGGTTCTTGACACTAGATCCAAATGCTCGGTGGCATAAACGGATCGCCCATCTGAGAACTTCTGCATCATTTCTCTCATCATATCTTCTTTCCAACTGTCTAAGAACTGGATCAAGGGAACACGGTCTTTAGTTGGTGTATCGTGCGTGGCTTGACGTGTGGTGTGTTGAGACCGGATTTTGGTTGTTGGCCGAGCGGATCAGATGGGTTTTGCTTCCTTCCGCGTATGTGTGTCACAGAGTGGGGCTTGTCGTTCTTCGGCCCCGGAGGGTGGCGGGAGACCTTGGGATCTTTCACTACCGAGGTTCGTGTTTTGCTGAGGGGAACTGATGTGGTCGATTGGAACTTCGGGTCTACCAGTGTCGAGATTTTTGTTGGCTTGGGTATTGCGTGTGGTGTCAGGGGATCTGCGCAGCTCAGCAATCTCAGCTTCGAGCTTAGCCTGAGCTTCGGTCAATGTCTTGATTGCTTCGTCGAACCGCTGTTGGCTCGCTTCCAGCAGGCGACACATCCTGTCGATCTAGTCACCCACGTCCGCCGGAGGGACGCTCTGTGCGACTGGACCCGACACTCCATTGCCTTTTGGTGGCATGATTCCTGGGTTTTTAGAGGATCTTGGATGCAAAAAGAGGGTTCTTGATTTCTTGATTCGACGACATGGCTAAGGCTGAAATGTTTTTCTTTCCCACAGACGGCGCCAATTGTTGAGGCAACAATTTGTCTTTCTATATCTGGAGATGCAATCCAACGATAGACGATGCTTTGTCACTATTCCGGTGATGAAGTTTGCCTTTGACTCGTCGGGGTCACCTGCAAGAAAGACACTCCGATGCTTAAGTCAGTCCAAAGTCTGATCCCTTTACTTTTCTATCAATCTTATATTTATAGGACAAAATATGTAAAGCAATTAGTTAGTTCAAGAAAACCCTGGAATGGTGGGAAAAAATAACCGAATTTCCCTCCAAAAAATACTAATTTTGAATTTCTCGTCCAGAGGTCAGAGGCGGGGCAGCCTCTGACCCGTGGCTTCTTCCTTTAGAGCTTCTGCATATAAAACGGACCGTTTTGAATGTTCGGTAAATGAAGAAAGGATTTTCGGGCCGAATATTTTGGGCCCAACAAATACTAACAATGAAAAATGTAATAGAATTAAAAAAAAATACAAGATTAGGGTTAGAGAGATACAACATTTGTATTGAACAACTTGAATCTTCAAACTTTGGAAACTTCTAAGGCTTATAAACAATGATAATATTGTTACCAAAAATCTCTATTCCAAGCCTTCCCAATTGCTTGAAGCTTCAACTAAGTAGAATGAGATTTGGAATTAAAGAAGCATTAAAACTCATGCAAGTCAAGCAAAGCTTTATGAGTTTCTTTGAGAAAACTTTGGTCTAAGAAAGCTAGAGAGAGAATAAGATTAGAAAAAGAGTTGGAAAGTGTGATCAAGACTTTTCAACTCTAATAACTCATATATATAGTGTAATAATATACAATCCTAATTTTCAACTAATTATATTAATATGAATTCAAATATTATAAAATACTATTATTATAATAATATTTATTACAAAACTAGATATTTAATACTTATATTAATATAAATTATACAATCCTAATTTTCTACTAATTATATTAATATGAATTCAAATATTATAAAATACTATTATTATAATAATATTTATTACTATTTAATACTTATATTAATATAAATTTAAAGATTATAAAATATCATTATAGCAATAATATATAATACATAATATTAATTTTTCACTTATTTTCAGCTCAAGTTTATGCAGATCTCATGTTGCTTAGCTCACTCTTCGGATCACTGTATATCGAATGTCTGCTAGGGAACTAACTCATAATACCATTACAAGAATCATGGGGCTAATTGGCAATTGGTGGAGATTCTCATATTTTTATTAATTGCTCAACATTCTTATACTTATTCCATGTGGGATACATACTCTATTATTATTATTATTATTATTATTATTATTATTGATTTGAGTTGATTGTATTTTATTATACTATATAGAATTGTGCAAGGGAAGGAAACATAAACAGTTATTCCAGATTCGTAAAACTTTTGTTGGAGGTCTGCCTCACTAAATTGAGGAAGTAGAGTTAAAATCATATTTTAGCAGAGTCGGTGATGTGTTACATATCAAATTAGCGCATGAGACATCAACGGGCAAAGGTAAAGGTTTCGCAATCATCACTTTTCTCACCGAAAAAGCTGTAGAAATGCATTGAAAATCAGATTTTACAACCAAAAAAAAACAAACAAACAAAGGGCCACCAAGGACATGAGACTTTGTTGCACAACCCAACCTCAACAACAACACCATCATTCCCAACCACACCAGCAACTACGAACTCCACTCTTGTCTCGCACCCATATTATCCATACAAATATCCTTAGCTGTACTTCTATTACCTATATTATTATCCATATACTGAGGTATACCCCAAGAAATATTCGTATTAGCCCGACACACTTTTAATTACAGACTATGATGATTCTTATGGATATGATTTACTTTTATTCACAATACTAATAAATTAAGATTTTTTTTATTTAAGTATTATTGAGGAATTTTTTTCTCGTTGTAGTGATTCATTCTTTCTTCTGATACTTTTGTCATTGAGTAAATATTTGATTTTGACTTGTTTATGGTTTTTCATTTATATATTTATTTTCTGTTTGTTAAAAGGTGGATATAACTAAAGGCTGAATATCTATTAATTTTATTTTTTGTTGGATTTTTTAACTTCCTTCGTAATTACCTACCCTACAGTATTAATAGATTATCATTATTTAGGGTTCATGATTCTGTTAATTTATTGTGTTATTTCCTTGGCAAGATTGATCATGAAGTGTCATGTTTTTCGTTATATTGTGTGAAAAAATAATGAGTTAAATTACTATATTATGAGCATATTTTGTACAAACTGTAATGCAAACAGATGAATTAAGATACTTATATATGATGATGATGGTACAATTAAAAACATTCACACTTTTTACATAAATGCAATCCAAAAATAAATTAATAAAAAAGGGAAGCCTTTTGAATTGTAGTAGTATCTAAAGTAATAGTGAACAATTTACAGGAAAAATAGTAGAAAACTAAAATACGGGAACAAAATTAGAATTGGTATGAAAAATACACCAATAAGAAGGGTTGCTTACTCTAAGGGTTCCTTCTTGTGAAGACTCCATTTCCTTATAAGAAGGTCTCCAAATCTCCTCAACAAGGCCTTCTTCTTTCTTGAGCAAGTCTATAGCCACCGCGAACTCCTCAAACTCCATAAGTATTTCTACCACTTTTTTTGTCCGTCTGGTGTCTAATCCTTTTGCATACTCTCTTTCATTAAGAGCAAGTCTATAGCCGCCACAAACAGAATACTCTCCACTTTTGTTAAAATACCAAATAATTTTATCTTTGTGCTCACACAACCCCCGTATGCTCTTAATTTGCTTTGCATCATCATCATTGAAGTTTATGTCAATAAAATCATAATCTCATTATCCATCTCTCATTCTCATGTCCTCAACAATTAAAAACATTCATTGTTTACATAAATCCAATCCAAAAGTAAATTAGAAATTTGCAGTGAAAAATAGTGAATAGTCTAAAAGATTTCACTTAAGTCACTAAGGAGTTTTTTGACAGCAAAAGTGAGCAATTAGTATGAAATATTATACTTAAGTCACTAAGTAGTTTTTTTGTTACAAATGTTACTAAGTAATTTGTGGGTGCATATATCATTACTCTCTAATTAATTAATGTTGCCACTGATTCTTACCAACAAATATTTAAAATAAGAACTGGGTTAAGAAAATCACTACTACAAATATAGGCTTTTTCTGCGGTTTTTTTCAACAATAAACAAAAAGCGCAAAGAAAAGGTTTGAAAGAGTCGAAAAAATTATATTTAATGTCCGCGTCTTACGTTATTGCGGTTTAAAAAAAAATGCAGTGAAAAGTTTGAAGTGAGACACTTTTCTCTGCGGTTTTGGGTATAAAACCGCAGAGAAAAGTGCAAAGCTTTTCTCCGCGGTTCTATGCTCAAAACCGCATAGAAAAGTGCACTTTGGATTCACTCTGGTTGATTTAAGTAAGGAGGGAAGCAAGAACGATCATTTTATCATGGCTGCCCAAGCAAACCAAGTGTTTTATATACTTGATCCAGTTAATGATAAATGATCCATCGTTTTATCCGTTCCCGAGCGGAAATTCTCAGAAAAAAAAGATTACGATGAAAATTATGATTTATATCATGACTGTTTCATTGTTGGACAACCGATACATGAGCAAGTTGAGAATATTCAGGATAATGATAATGATAGCGATATCGATGATCGTGATTATCTTAGAAACGACATCGAAGAATGAATATGGGTCGATTGTGAATCGACCAAAAATAAAATAAGAAAAAGAAGAAAACATGTTTAGTAAGTTATATAATTCATTAATACTTGTGATTATTTATTTGTATAATGCATTAACACTTGTGATTATTTATTTGTATAATGCATTAACACTTGTGATTATTAATTTGTGTGTTGCAGATGGCGGATAAAAGAGATGACAAAGAGAAACATCAGGTTCGTGGTAAAACAAGAATGAGTTACATGGCCCAACAAAAAGCCAAAGGAATCAAGAAAAATCTTGAATGGAACGATTTGAGACAACCAATAGGTGATGTGTATACAAACATGATATCATATCTTGGATCTAGAGTACGAGCCACGATTTCTATCAACTCAGGTGATTGGAGGAAGGTCCCACAAGATTTGAAAGACGGTCTATGGGAGGATATCATTGTAAGAAATTATCATTATGATATTTATTTATTTCTGTGTGATATCCAAATTTAATAATTATTTTTCTTAATTATATTCTCAAGGTGGTCACAACATTCCTCAAACCTTCAAACGTGAGATTTTGAAAAAAGCTGGTCAAATAATGAGAGATTTTAAAAGTGAACTCATTACCGAGTACATCAACCCTTTGGCTGAAATGGGTATGATGGAAGAACTCAAATTTCCCCCGAAGAAGTATAGTGATATAATTGACGAGAGGGAATGGTTAAAATTTGTATCTGGTCGTCTAAGTCCAAAGTTTCAAAAAGTACATCAAGAACAAAAAGCACGTGCATTACTAATGAAGTCAAGGCATCGAACCTCTCGTAGAGGAATGGCTAATATAAGAGAGGATTTGGTAAGTATAATTGATATTCAAGTTTAAATAATGGTTGATATCATCGCAACATATAACTATAATTATCTTGCACATTGCAGAAAAAAGAACGAAATATTCAAAATCCTGAGAGGTATCAAGTTTTGTTTAGATCGCGTGAGAAAAATAAAGTTCTCGTGACAGAGCTGGACCAACAGATTGCCAAAAAGATAGTAAGGTTTCTAAGGTTTTATAATCAATATATTGTTTTTATTTATGTAAACTAATTTAACCAAACAATATCTTGAGTAGGAGGATGTCAAAGAAAAATTGAGTCGTGGCAAAATTACAGCTCAAGGTCGAGATGACATCTTGACTCAAGCATTAGGGACACCAGAACACCCAGGTCGTGTTCGAGCTGGCGGGTATGATACTTTATAATAGTTGTTTTCTTTTAAGAATTGTTTAGATTGGTTTATTGATAGACTTTATTGATTATTTTGTAGGTTCACTGCGATTGTTTCCAAAATGTTTGGAAAAAAACATAAAACAATGACTGCGAAAGAGGAGATTGCTCGGCTAAAAGCTGAGATTGAAGAGCTAAAAAGACATAAATTTAGGACAGAAGAGGAATTAACTCAAAATGAAGAATATAATGAGGAAAATGATGACTGTGGATACTATAATGAAGGACAATTTGATGAGGGACAATATTATGAGAATACAAGTGATGAAGTCTATCGACCTGCCCCCAACGCAGATGATCATTTTCATCAAACCAAAGACAATCATTTTGATGAAGATGATGGATCAGCAATTTATGAGTCTCCTCCACCGCCGAGCTATGAAGTTTATTTGTGTTCTGATAATATTGAAAATGTAGTGGCTAAGGGTGTGATCATTGTACCAAACATGGGTAGCCAAATTACCATCCATGGAAATGTACTTGATGATTCAGTTGCGAGAGTTTGGCTTATAAATGTCTTACAAGAAGAAGCTGAGATCCCTATTCCCTTTGGTAATATATGATTCAGTTGCGAGAGTTTGGCTTATAAATGGACCCAAATAATTCATAAAATTATTTGCTTAGATATTTAAATTTTATTTTTAAATGGGTACACTATATTGATATGTTAAATGCTATTATATAGGGTCCATCTTCATATTGGATCCTTAGCTATGCTGTTTGGTATGAGGTATGTATCAATTCAAATTGAACTCAATCTGTTATGTCATTACAAACTATTAGAGGAGTTTGAATATATTAGATATTCATCTGTAGTGAAGTAAGTTCTGAGATGAAATTGTGTGCTGCGGAGATAATAGAAGGTTGAGAACATGTGTGTCTTAGTGAAGTACGTTCTGCGAATTTTGTGTGTTGCGGTGGCTTATGGTTGAGAACATGCATGTTGTTTGTTGTATGTTTTGTTTGAATTGAATTTATAGGTACTTATAATTTTGGATATGCTATAGAAATAGAGGAAACTCTGCCCAATTTTTTTTTGACGATATTAATTTATTAATTGAAAATGTAATATGAATGATTGATTCTACATATGCATTTGGGAAAGCATGCACCCAAATTCACGACAATTATACAAAATTTTTGACACCGAACATCTTTCTATTGGCAATGATGAAAGTAAAAATTATACGGTGGATCTTATAGCCAAATGGATGATGACTATGGATAGACGAGGCCAAATATATTTCCTTCCTTGGATTGTTGAGTAAGAACGAACTACTTAAATATTATCACTACTATGGTTGAATTTTAATTTTATAATAATCATAATTTATTATTGTTTTAGTTGACATTGGATGTTGGTGCTTGTGATGATGCGGAGGATGACCATAATTTTGGACCCTTTAAAAAATCATAAATCTCCACCAATAATTAAAGAGGTTATGGAAAAGTAAGTTCTTCAATTGTAATATATGCATTGTTAATTTTTAAAAGTTGAGAGTATAATATGTATTTAATTCATTTTAATTTTTGTAGAGTATACGCACAATGTTTCGAAAATGAATACATCGGCACATTTACAAAATTGCTGAGAGGTTCTTGTCCAAAACAACCTGAAAGTCATGAATGTGGTTATTATGTACTAAGATACATTTATGATCTTGTAAATGCACTGAATCCGGCAGAAGTTATCAAGAAGAAAGTATGTTATATTTTAAACTCTTTTTTTTCGCTTAAGAAAAACTAGATATAATATTTAATTATCTAATCTATATTAACTTTTCAATTTTGCAGCGGTTTGACAAAAATGAATACAATGTCAAAGAAGATCTACTACCACTACAAAGTGATTGGTTAGCAAGATTAATGCCATTTATTTATGAAATCTAAGTTTTTATATGTATGTAAGATTAAAGTGTTAACTTATATTGGTTAGAAAGATTAAATTCATTGATTCATTACTAGCCAGTTATTTTGTATTAGTTATGAAATGTATATATAACAATTTAACAAATTACGTTATACTATTGAAAATAATTATATATAATTAAAGTTGAAAATTAATTTTTTTATTAACTAGACAAGATTATAATTATAAAAATATATATAATCAAAATTAAAAATAATTATATAAAATCGAAATTGAAATTTTTTTTTTATGAAAACACACTTTTCTCTGCAGTTGTGATAAGCCAACTGCGGAGAAAAGTGTGGCCTTTCTCCGCAGTTTGGGTACCACTTTTCTCTGCGGTCGAATACACTGCGATTTTCAATACTCTCGAAAACCGCAGTGTATTAAGTAAAATAACCGCAGAGAAAAGCCTTTTTTGTAGTAGTGAATGATGAACAAATACAATAGAAGAGGAACATAGGATTTTACATAGTTTAGTTGTTAAAATCTACCTAGTCCACGAGTCTATAGCATTGACCCATATTTTCGTTAACTCAACAAACAATATAAACAAATAGGAAATAAATGAAGAGCTATGGGATTTTTTTTTTGGAAAAACAATCAGAGTGCACAACAAAATTGGCGTGGTGGGCCAAGTTTTATTAACACAAAAAATTTCCATCTCTCATATAAACATTTTATATGTTCACGAAAACATCCAGACAAAAACATTAATATGCAATATCATTAATCATGCAATATATATAATTATGCACATACTTATATATATATATCATATGCACATTTATACAAATATTCAAGACCAGAAATATTTACCTCTTGAAGCCTATCAAATGTCCTTGAGCCTTTTCATATATATAATGACATTTCTATCCAACGCTTTGAGTACTCAAACCGCAATCTTCTGGATTGTTCTCTACACCTCAAGATGTGTGTGGGCACATAGAGAACAAGGGTTTGTAATTTAGAAATCACAAATATATCTCAATACATGAGAACTTGGATTATGGCTTAAGAAAGGTTGGAATAAAAGAAGAATATGACAATTTCTTGTCAGACACATTCTGAAACTTTTTCTGAATTTTTCACTCTCTTTTGTTTTCTTCTTCTTATAACATAATATATATAGAGAGAGATTATATGTTACCTTATTATTACTAATAATAATAGTAATATATTAATAATATCATAATGATGACAGGAATTGATTTAGGTAAATATCTTATTTACCAAATTTGAAAAAATCTATTTTTAAATTATTAATTAATTAAATAAACAAAATAAAAACAACACAGATACTTTATCTGCACTGTCTTACACGTATGGCATAGTCCCTGGACTATGTCATGCATGTAGCAGGGATATCGCATTTTTTTTATTTATTTATTTATTTAATTAAAATCAATCATTCCCACAAAATATGGTATTATCTTTTTAAGGAAAAGATCACAACCATATTTCAATATTTAAATTTTAAATTCAAAATTCAAATTGATGATCATCATTATCATCATCTTTTAAAATTCAATAAATCAAAATTTATTTTGACTTGCCAATTTTATTTTCTCCCACTCAAAAAAATAATTAATTTCAAAAATTAATTAATTTATTTATATATATTGTTGACCCTCGATTTGGCCAACGACACGGAGTCAAAAATACGACAAGAAATGAGATGATAATCAATAATGGAATCTAATGATAAAGAACAAATGCAAACGATTTATAGTGGTTCGGCCCCAATTGATGGTAATAACATACGTCCACTTAGTGCTATTATTAATATTGAATTCCAATGTCGTAATCAAAGAACTAGGGTTCTTGAGTTTCACAAACCTTGGGAGAATTACAAAAAGACGATGGATAATCGCGCTGTGTGTTCTTTTTCTCAATATTCAGAGAAAGGATTCAAAAGTCCAAAGTCCCTTCCTTGAGCCCTCTCATGCATATTTATAGGCTCAATGGGGGTTACATGGGTCAATGGGCCTTAACTTTCCTTAATATCCATGTATCAAGGTAATAAAGAGAAAATAATCAACGTAGTTATTACAAGATTACAATCTTTTAAGGAAATAAACCGAATCATACGACCAGCCTGGTCGTATCTAATCGTGAGGTTTGACGAAGCAAGGTGTAGTTGGTCGATAATCGAACATCATCTCCTTATTTCGACTCTGCCACGTGTGAGAAATTATTGCCTCGTCATCAGCAGTCATTTTTGGGTGAACATATATATTTCAAAATTATATATTTAAATTAATAAACATATTTTCAAAATTCAATAATTAATTCCAAATTAATTATTCAACCTCAATTATCATATAATTTTATATTTGACCCGAAGAATAAAATTATTCTCAAATTTCCAAATTACAGTTTTACTCTTGTATCAACTCTTACCTTGATATAGTATTTATAGAGTCACATTGGGGACCTATAGACCTATAATATCAAGCTCCAATCAATATTAGACTATTAATCAAAGCTCTTTGATTTAATAATCATATTTATTAATCTCATGATTACTCCACTATAAATATGAGATTGAACTCTTGATAATTATAGACATATATTTACAAAGTATTTTACTAAAGAATAAAATGTCCATTGATATAATCATTACATATAACGTTAATCCTCTATTAATTGTTCATAATTATAAGGGAATAAAATTATCGTTTTAGCATTTTAACTATATCTTGTTCCTAGTGTACCATTGACTTTACTAGTGAAGGTTGTGTCACAACAAGTTTGCAACGTGAGCGCTCATAACATTTTCAGTTCCAAAAGTCAACCCAATAGGGAACCATTATACAATCTATAAGAACGTATAGATTCCATATCTGTTCAACTATGTCTCAAGCCATATATATCATTGAGTTCCCAAAATAATTGTTCTTAGCCTGATCATTCTAACAAACCTTAACGCATGAATCAAAGGATCAGATGACATATATAGGAATTCATAATAACCTCAGGATTAAGATCATCATGTATATGATCATCGTTTGATGTGTTTGAATAATACTGTGAAACGGTGTTTAAACAAGTATTATCAAATCACATCTGGTCCAGTTCTATATATCATTATATATAAAGTACCTTCACTAAAGTGTCTTACTACACTAGTGACCCAGATCTAGGTCACTTGTATTCATAATACTAGCAACCCGTACTAGCAGTAATTAATCTAAAGATTTCATAACTTTATTTTACTACGAACTATTTCAAGTTTATTATCTTAATCCTGATTCTCTCATACCAATATGAGATTAAGACCACATAGATAAACTTTGGAATTTTTTTATATTTAGTTAATATTATCAACATAATATCGGACATAGTCTATATATATAATAATTCAATTCAATTATTTATTTCATTTAAAATATTTGTAAACTACAATTGCTTTAAGGGCACTATTCCCAGCATTTTTACATGGTTCGGTCGTTAACAAGGCCTAGTCCACGAGTCACTTGTATTTTGGAGAACTTGTCGGAATAGCAAGTCCCTTTAGTGTTATAACTTGGGCAGAGGATAGTCTTGGTCCAAGGTAAAATAGGATTCCAGAAAAAAGAGTTTCGGCCCCTTACAAATGACCCCCTCAGGTCCTACTTATAGTCAGCCTGAGGTGTGAGTGATAGGTTATTTTCCTTTATTACAATGCAAATCATCACTTATTCCTTGAGGAATATTCAGAGAATGGAAAAAGATAGATTACACGTGCTACTCTATCACAAGCCCATAGGGGCGGTGATCTAGCCTAAAATGTAGGTGGTCCAAAATCTCCAACGGAAAAGGCGTTGGGGACCACCTCCGAAGAAAGTGGTCCCCCAAATCTCCAAAAATCTCGCAAAACCATTATGGGGAGTTCTTGGCGCCCTGAGGAGTCACTATAAAGATGTTTGACTTCAGAACCCTCCTGAGAAGCTAATCATCGTGGGTTTGTGGGAGTTTGTGAGACCTCTCCTCGGGAACTGATGAGATGGGGGCTCGCATGTATGACGTGGACAGATCATCACTTCGAGGACTATTCAAGAAACCAGTCCTACTTCCTGCCATGCATTGTCATTTGATGACGTGGCCGAAAAGTCAAAAATAGTATGGAACATTTTCCCCCTAAGTCTCTAGCGTCGTGTGTACGATGGAGACTTCTCGATACCTGACACATGGCAGAGATTATCTATTCGCTCGGTTGGAAATCCTTTGGGCTTGGTGGGACACATGTCAGCCATGGGGATCACCTCAAAAGTTGTGACTACATTTAATGCTTGGACACATGGCACTCGCTTAGTGGTCAGACATCTGCGAGCGCATTAAATGCTGAAGACACATGTCATCTTCTGACTGGTCCGGACTCTGCCACTTCCCTTGCTAGTATGTCCCGAGTAGCAAGTTGTTAACTCGACGAATGTCTCTAGATGGTACTTTCTCCAGGGAACCGTTGGATGGTACTCGAGTACTTGTAGTTATAATCCGATCGTTGATTCAAATTTTGAAATTCCCTATTTAATGCTAAGATTTTTCCCTCATTTTCTTCAAAGAAGAAAGAAACTACTCTCAATTGTCATTTGCCCTGGAGCCTATCCGTTTCCCTAACAGCTCTGCGAGGATCTTCGAAGTTGACAGATACCAGTTTATTCGTGTGAGGACCACCTATCAAACCTACCGACGTTATTTCTCACACAATCCCTCTATTTATCAGTTTCTATCTTTCCTTTGAACATAACTTTTAGGGCTTAGAGACATGATAAGGTTCAATAGCTGTTGGGTAGATGTTTATGATTTTTGTGGCTTAAGAAACCTTTTAGTGTTTGTTCCCTTTTTGGGAATTTCTCTCTTCTCCTTCTTTGCGAACAATATTCTTTCGTGTGGCTAATTTGGGTACTATGGTATTGTTTTCCTTTACCCAGTACTTAACTGCTCATTTTTGTTTCAGATGTCCCATGACCCTGAACTCGAAGAGTTTCAATCACAAAGGTACCATTCCTTCTACTCCAGTTTCCTTTCACTGCTCCGCGATGAACCAAAGGAGCCCATTTCTCAAGAGTCTCCATTGTCGAGGAATATTTGTCTGCAAATGGAATATTGAGAACGTAAAGACCTAGCTCTTTCCAGAGAAATCGTGGCTCCTGCGTTTAGAGAATTGCATGAAGGCAGACGTCGGGGTTCGTAGAATTCACCCAAACAGTTTCAAGCACCAGACCTCCTTCATCATCAATAGGAGTAACTCTTGCGATACCAGGCCCAACGAATAAGGCACCAGCCTCCCGAGTAGATCCCTCGGGCCCCCCACAGCCTATGGAACCCATGCTAGACCCTCACAAATCTCCCCCATGGACCACTCACTTTGAATTTGAGGGCATTTTCTCCAAGTTGGATTCAATAGATGTGCTTGGGGCGATCAAGGAGCACTACGTGATCTCCTCAAACCATTTTATCAATAGAATAGCTGACAAAATGGAGAAAGCTTTTTATTTGTAAATCGAAGCTGAAGGGAGACACGGGTCTTTTCTATGATCGTGGTAGATGATCCCCTAGTAATGGATGAACCAAGCCTAAGGGCTTTGGAGGAGGAGATCAATGAGGTTGCCGAGACTTCTCGGCAGCTTCCATTGATGATTGCCAAGGATGAGGCCTTCAATCTTGGAATGGTGGTTCCCGACACTCGGGAGCCTGAGGGGAATGCTCTTGAGCCCAGATTGAGTTGGAGGATGAGTTTGAAAATACGTTCGAGGTCATCCATGCCCAACACGAAACCTGCCGCCTATGCACCCTAAGGAAACGTGAGGCGAAAAACCAAGGTGAGGAGATTTCTATCTTGGTTCCTCGAATTGTTGGTGAAGGTCACACTCCAGGCCATACTTTATTTAGTCCAACTTTATGTCGTTATGGGTGCGTTGACTGTCGTTGGTTGTGGGAGTTGCATTCTAACTATCTCAATTGGGTCGATGAAGTAGTTCATCACCGCCAAACTGGGGATGTCACAGGCACCACAACGGTCAATCAAGTCATGTCTATACGTGCCCAAGGACTCGATGAGTATATAAATAATGTGGGCCTAGACTTGAGCTTACTCATTGACGCCATGGAGAGGATGATAAAGGAATTAATTTCCTCAGAGAGTGACAAGGGGTTGGGAGCCCCTGATGGTGGGGTGATGATTAACTGTGCTGTCTGATTTTATATTTGTTTACTTTTCCTTTAACTAACTCCTTCATTTACTGCGTTTCAGGCCAAATGAATTCTGCTCGCCTGGGGGACGAGAAGAGGAAGGCGGCCTTGGAGGCTAGAAAAAGGTAACACCACTGGCGAAACTTTGGTGGCCCCAAAGAAGGCCAAATCTCCACCTTTGACGCCCCCGCTACTGCTCTGGCCGCAGGGCTCTCAGTTTCTATAGGCAAGGTCCCATCTTTTATAACTAGTGTTATCCCAGGCACGAGGCCTCGCCAGGGTGTGGCAGTTCTACCCCAACCTCGCCTGTCTGAAGTGAGGAAACTTCTGGCGGTCCATGAGGCTTAAATGATGGCCCAATGAGGGAAGGCCACCCCTAGAGTCGGCTCCCATATTGGTGGCCTCACTAGGGTGTGTCCCCCCCCCCCCCTGACAAGGGTGCCTAGCGCAGCTTCCAAGCATGGTCACGACACTGCAGAGGCCTCAACTCATGCCAGCTTCCAAGAGTATCTGTGCAACCTCGACAGGAGGTTCCCCCCTTGGCCGCTGGACTGCTCGCCACAGTTGGGGATATTATGGGAAGCATTCCCCCTCTAAGATGGGCCTAGCTAAAGGAGAATAACATTGCCCACCTTTCCCAGTGCAAGTCTGTAACGTCCTGAATTTGCTATTAAGGCTGAGTGCCTTGATTACTGTGCCTGGAGGGCATAATTAGAATTATATGTGTGAATAATGGAATATACGTGAGAATATGTGATATAATGATTTATATGGTAATGTGAATATATATATATGCATGTTTAGGTGAATTAAATATGCATGTGAGCCCGTTCTTGTTAATAAGGGCATATTTGTAATTTTTGACCCATTGAGGGTATATTTGCATTATGTGTGTATTGTGAGAGAGACCCCAGTGTTATGGGGATATATTTGAGATGTGTGGTTAAAGACGATCCTAGTGGGCGGATTTGTGGAATAGTCACAACGGGGTCAAATACCTGGCTCGGGGTGAGCTTAGGGGTATTTTGGGAATGTAGTATGTATTCGAGGTTGAACGGGTAACAGATAATTATTTAGAGATTATTTAGGTCTGTCTAGATTAATTGGGATTTTATAGGACAACTTGAGGATTAGCAGGAAATGGGGCACATGACAAAATTTCCCTTGGTGGTATTAAGGTTGATCTAAGGGGCGTTTTGGTCATTTTGAAACTAAGGATAGACTTGGTTAAGCTTAACCTTAGCAGAACACTTTGGAAAGAAACAAAACACTCACTTTCTCTCTCCATACTCGGTTCACTCTCTCTCCCTTGGGTGCTTGGAAACTTAGTAGAATTCTTGGAGAATTAGCTGAGGAATTGAGGATTTGAGGTTGGGAACTTGGGGAAATCAAGGTAGGAGGAGGTCTGAGGCAACTAAGGGTCGAATTCTTGGATTGAGGTAAGGGATTTACTCTTATTCTTGGTAGTTTTCTGTTGCAATTTTGGAGTTTTTCTTAAGGTATAAGCCTCGATTTGATTTTGGGGTTTTGATGAAAGTATGGGGAAGTTTTTGGGGTAATAGTGATGACTATGTTGTACTGATATGAGTTCTAGACTAAATTTTGGCTTTAGGTTTTGATTTGGGTAGATTTTAGTGTAATTGGCTCGAGGAAACGCAGAGGAAATTCTGGGTTTAGCAGGCTCGAGCCGCGGCCCTGTTCTTCAGGCACCGCAGCTTGCATTAACCCAAAAGGCTTTGGGAGTCTCTGAACCATCCAGATTCCGCGGCGCAGGTTGAGGCGTGTCGCGGCCCATGTCCCCCAGAAGAGAGCCTTGGGGCTCTCTGACTTGTAGTGTGGTGCGGCCCTAGGGGGCTGGGTCGCGGCTCAAATTAGGGAAAATGGCCAAAATTGGATTTTAAGCTCAGGAACTCAAATCTTAAGGCTCGGGAAGAATTCTACTACCCAGTTTAGTAGAATTTGAGGTCTCGGAGGCTAGTATATTATGTTGAAGCTTCTAATTGATTTAGGTTTTGATATTTATTCGATATTATGTTGTGACTAGGTTCTACCGCTGAGGCTCGGGATTAAGGATCGTGCTCGGGACCGCCTTGCACTATCAGCTCGGGGCTCAAGGTAAGAAAAATGTCCATGCCCGTAGAGCTAAATTATGCTTAGTTTTATGTGTATTTTTTGTAGCTATTACGTTATACTTTTGTTTGTGACGGAACAGAAAAGGTCGGGAACGACGAAGGTCGTGAATGGCAAAGGCCGGGTACGGTAGAGGCTGAGATCGGCATTAAGCATGTTGAATGCAGCCCGTCAGGGTGAGTCCATCTAAGGGTGTTGTACACACCCGCTCGGTTAAGAACGTGAACTTGGTGCCTGGTAATGCACCCTTACCGGCATAGGCCGATGTTGTGAATTCTAATAGGAACCTGTAGATTGTTTTTTGTGTTTGATTAATTATGCACTGGTTGAAATAAATTATTAATGTTGTGTTATGAAGTTTTCTTGCTGGGTCTCGGCTCACGGGTGCTCTATGGTGCAGGTAAGGGCAAAGGAAAGGCCGACCAAGCATGAGTTGGAGGGCATGAAGCGGCGCGTACATGTTTGGCCTACCTGGCCGCCACGGCTCGGGTAGTTTTGAGGAACGTGTTATAAATGACCAATTTTTTCACCTAGGTCAACTGTGTAAAGACTTTTGAGTAGTAAATATATTTTAAAACAATACTTTGGGATCCCAATGTAATACTTTTATGATTTAAATGAATGTCCAACATTTATATTTAAATTTCATTAAACGAGTCTTTACTTTAACTTAATCACATTTTTGGTTTAAAACCTCGATTAGCGAGCTAATGGCACATTTTAAAATCACATGGTAACAGCTCTAGGGTAGTAGGGCATTCATAGTAGGTCACCTTTGTTTTGGTAAACTTTCTTTTGTTTATGCTACCTTGTTTTTCTAATCTCCATTGTTCACGTCACTAATCATGTGCTCTCCTGCCTTTCACAGATGACCATTTTTACCATCCAACAGAGTGAGGTCATGAAGGGGTTGATGTAGGACACCCAGCGTCTCAACGAGGAGCTTTAAAGTTACACTGCCCTCCTGAATAAAGCTGAGGAGGATTTGGACAAGTTGAAGGGAGAGGGTGCTCTTTCGCCCGAGAAGGCGAAGAAATTGGTGCAAGTCCTATCGAAGCAAAAGGCTCAGAGGGAGGTAACCAAAGCTCAGAGGGAGGCAGCCGAGAAGGGGCTCGCAGTGGCCTAGACCAAGATCGTGTCTCTGGAGAAGGAAAAAGCCATTCTCATCCACCAGGAGACTGTGTTGAACACTAGAATCAATTCCCAGATTGCTCAAATAGCCCAAGTCATTAAGGAGAACCAGGCAGAAGTTAAGAAACATCAAGAGCGATCTGATTCATTCACGATGGATGCCATCTTCAACGTCTGGCTCTATAACCCCGACTTGGACCTTAGCTATCTGGGGAATTATGAAGTGTATGTTCGGGGTCTCTACTAGGAGCACCTGAAAACTGAGAAGGCCTACAAAAACAATGTTCTAACCAGCCCCGGGCCCACTGGCACCGATAATGTTATGATTCTGTATGGCGAGGTGGCCCCTAGCCTTGGAGGCTCCTCTCAGTGAAGATGGGTTGGCCCCACAGTAGCTTTATTTTGCATGTTTATTACTTTTTTTGTAATTTATGTATGTATTTTAATTACAGGTTTTCGGGCCCCCAGAGTTTAGACTAAAATGCCCGCACTCCCGAGCCCCATTTTTTTGTAATAACTTGTATATATTATTGTGACTTTTCGATTTTAGTCGGTTTCCTTTTAACACTTTTTTCCATACATTGCTCGGGCACTGAGGCTTCGCGATGCTCTCAGGCCTCTTAGTATAGGTCTATGCCTTAGTGGTTTGACTAAAACCAAGGAATTCAGGCAACTCTTTGCCTAGCACTTTTTCCATGCGTTCGAGCAACTTGTTAACACTGTAACTTGAGTTGCATCCAATGCTTTTAGGTTATCCTTTGCACATATGATAACACACTTTTTAAAGTTTTCCTACATCCTCGTGTATGTTTTTGAGAATTTTAGGTTCCTATTAGCTTTACACTAAGGCCCCGGGATGCACTTAGGTCTTGTGGTACCTTAACTCAATTATCTAAGCTTTAGTCCATTATCTTCTCAACTTTGAGATACCTCTTTGAGGTTTCTCTTATTAAAGTTGACTTAAGTATTCAAAGCTTAGGGTCGTTGCTCCTCGCATTGACTTCGGGCCTTAAGGCTCCGTAGTCGCGAGCAAACGGTGGTTAGAGATCGTGTTCAAGATCTAGCATACTTATTGTCGACACTAGGGGTCGAAACATTCTAAGGTTCCTCTTTCAGGTACTTTTTGACTAAGTTTCACCTAGGTCTAGTTTGCTAGAACTGTTGCGTCCGAGTGATTCGAGCTCTACTCATCTGCCCCCCAAGTGATTGGAGATTTGTTGTAATCACTTGTAACAGTTGTTCACGCAAGTCACATGCAGTGCCAATTTTGATACATAATCTAAGAAAAAACTTCCTAAAAATACCTCGTATCGTGTTTTAAGACTACACAATTTTCATTAAATTTTACTCGTTGTCCATTACATAATAAAACATAAAATAGTAAAGACAAAAAAAATACAACAAGAAGCCATTCTGCTCAAACTATCACTTGTAATACTGACGAAGGTGCTCGACATTCCAAGCATGTGGGATCAATTCACCATTCAACCTGGCCATTTGTACATTCCTGGCTTGATGATCTCTTCAATCTGGTAGGGGTTTGGGCCTAACACTCCTACCCCTAGATCCTTGGTAGCCAAAAACACTCGCTAAAGAACAAGGTCTCCCACCGAGAACTTTCGATCTTTCACCCTAGAGTTGAAGTATCAGGCGACCTTTTGCTAGTAAGAAGCAACCCGGAGGTGGGATAGCTCGCGGTATTCTTCAACCATATCCAAACACTCTTGAAGCAACTCGTGGTTAGTCGTCGGGTCGTAGGTGGTGCATCGATGAGTGGGAATTTCTTCTTCTACTGGGAGCATAGCCTCGCATCCCTACGCCATGGAAAAAGGTGTATGGCTAGTTGAAGTCTGAGTTATAGTTCGATAGGCCCAGGGTACCTAGGGTAACTCCTCGAGCCAAGCCCCTTTATCTTGCTCCAATGTCTTCTTCAGAGACATTTTTAGCGTTTTGTTCACAGCTTCTACTTGGCCATTCGCCTGTGGGTGGGCCACCACTGAGAAGCTTTTGTGTATTCCATGTTGTTCACAGAAATTTGTGAAGAGGCTGTTGTTAAATTGTAAATCGTTGTCGGATACTAACTTTCTCGGGAGGCCATACCGACAAATAATATTTTTTATTCCAAAATCCAGAATTTTCTTGGAGGTTTTGGTCCTGAGTGGTCCAACCTCTACATACTTGGTGAAGTGATCGATAGCCACAACAGCATACCGGACGCCACCCTTCCCTGTGGGAAAGGATCCAACCAAGTCGATCCACCGCATCGCGAAAGGCCACGGACTAGTCATCTTGGTCAAATCATTCGTGGGTGCTTGGTCAAAGGCCACCGCATCGCTGACACTTGTCACACTTTCTTACATATTCTAGGGAGTCTATATTCATGGTCGGCCAAAAAAAACCCTGCCTCGGGACTTTCTTTGACAAACTATTCCCCCCACCATGATCACCACAAAATCCCTCGTGGACTTCCTGTAAGATAGTTCAGGCCTCTTTAGTTGTAACACACCTCTGCAAGGGCATGGAGTGTGATCTCCTGTAAATTTTTCCGGCCATGAAGATGTATCGAGGACTCTAGTACAACAGTTTTCAAGCTGCATTCTTGTCGATCAGGAGCTCTCTGGTTGCTATATACTTCATGATAGGGCCCATCCATGTATCTTCATACCTGGTCTTGCATACCTTCTCGACTTCTTAAATGCTCGGGGCTGCCAGGAAGTCAATGGGAACAACATTCAGGAAGTCAATGTTCTGGTTTAATTTTTCATTTAATATATTTATGTCATTCTTTTATATATAATATTGTCTATTTATTTGAAAGTTATATGACAATGATACAAATTTAATAAATATAATTAATAGATTCTATAAATAAAATTAAGCAAATGTGCATTGCACATTGCTTGCATCTAGTATGTATATATATAGTATGATATCCTTTTCAAACGTACATGATAATTTTTTTAATAAAAATTAAGATTATATGTTATATATATCGTTATCCCTATTTTCCCCAAGGAAACGTGGCATGACATAATGGGTCCATGGGCTCCCTCAAAGAGATCCAGACCCATCCTGAGCCGATGAACAGGGAAAAAGAATGTCCAGATAGCCCAATCGTCATTGAGCCCAACAACGTTCTATGGGCGCAACCATAACCAGATAACCGGGACCAAGATGCAGGCCTAACTCATCTTCCCGGTACCAACCTACCCATATCCTTCGGGATGCCAATAGAGGTAGCAGGATCACTAGTCTGGCAATAGACCTTGTCAAGAATGAACCCAAATCCTGGTGAATGAACCAGGACTTCGGTAGATAAACTGGGACATTAATGAAGGAACCCGAACCAGACATCCGGGTAGGGCAAGTTTGATCTTCCCTGACGCTAATATGTCCCCAAGAAACACGGAAGTTGGTCTCCTTAACTAACCTGCAGAAGAGGTTACGCACAGAATGTACACTGCTCCTAGGAAACATTATTGCCGCTACTTTGACATATATTGTCCCCAGGATCCCCTTAGAAGCCCACGCGGACCAGTCTGAGAGTACGTACTACTGGCAGCTGTAGGGCTTGGCCATGCCTAAACCAGCCTAATGGGCCCCGATTACTATGTTTTATTTAGCAACATCCTTTGTATTATGCCTCCATTAGCGAGCAAACCATGATTACATCCGTATTGGGCCCGGATTAGTCCGGCCCAAGCCCATTGCACTTGATCGCCAATAAATAGGACTAGTTGTGCATTGTAGTGGGGATCTGAGATTTTATCTTGTAAGCAATTACTCAGCTCAAACTTGCAGAAAACTCCATTGTCAAAAGCTCTTTAAAACCTAAACAATAGACTCGTGGACTAAGGCTCATTAACGCCCCAACCACGTAAAAACTCTGCTTGTTTA
Source organism: Humulus lupulus (assembly GCF_963169125.1). Lineage (NCBI taxonomy): Eukaryota > Viridiplantae > Streptophyta > Magnoliopsida > Rosales > Cannabaceae > Humulus > Humulus lupulus. The sequence goes on from NC_084793.1 coordinate 257,444,852, forward strand.
TCTTGGCCCGCTTCGGGGACTCTACAATGACTGAGTCTGCTGCCCTCTTCTTTGCCCCTCCACCTTCAGAGGTCTCCTGTTCCAAGTTAATGACTTGGAGAAGAGCAGGTGGGGGTGGGATTATTTCGGCATCCGCCACCGAGAGGGAACTTGATGCTAGAGCCCTCTCAGAAACTTCCTGGACTAGCCTTGAATCCCCGAGGATCAGCTCTATGACCTTTTTCTTGGCCGACCCCTTAGTGGCCCTCTTCGCCGAAGCCTTGGCTACGACCGCCCTGGCCTCGATCATTTCTTTCATTTTGGCCACGGGGTTGGACATCTCCGGATCACCTGAGACAGAAAAAGAGGACTAATCAGTATAATATATGGACGGGGATAGCAATAAAAAATAACGAAAATACTAGTCTAAAGTCCTCTGGGACGAACCCTTGTCTAAAGAATGGGCATGACTTAACTCCTCTAGTGCAAAAGCATGAATTTGATCCCTCATTTCATCCGGGTCTAAAAAACTACCATATTGGAGGAACCAGGATGAATGCATGAGGGACAAAAGATCCACGACAATGGGGCAAGGAAGCCCCACATCGCTAACAGTCCCAGATGGATTATGGTGATACCGTTGCATATTCCTAGCTAAGCCCTCAAGGAGAGGGGCATAAGTAAAAATCAGAGGTATTTTACCTTGCCCCAAAATGCTAGCCCCGAGAGTTCCAATGTTTGGCTGCCTCCCCTCGAGAATGGCGTCCAGTTCTTCAGACGCAGCACTCTCCGCTTGACTGGCCTGCTCTTTCTTCTTCTTCTTCGCGTCTGCCTTGGCTGCGACCTCCATAGCCTCGATGTGAATGAGGGTCAGCTCCTCCTTCAGGGCACGATTCCTCTCACATTGTAGCCCCCGGAAGCTAGGGGCATCTATCGACTGGTTGGCGATAAGCATCCCAACTAGCCGGAGGTTGTCCGTGGCCACAAAGCCCCCCACGTTCAGTTCCTCAGCACTAAGGGTGGCATAGTACTTCTTGCGGTCCAGGATGGATTTGGTGAGTAGAGTTTGGGCGTACGGACCTATTTTCCAGGAACGTGAGTATGGAGCAAACAAAGTTAAGAAACTAAGTGAGCAAGGGAGAAAAGTGACTTACCCACTTGCTGGAAGTCCAGCACCAATGTGTGGCTCTTCTCTAGGCAGAACCCGGATGTCATAAACCAATAATGTCTAACATCCAGAGGGGTGCTTCCAAGTGATGAATGGATCCGGATGGTTACCGCGAGATTTCAGTCTGTAAAATCCTTCCCGGGTCTTGTCCTTAGAGTTAAGCTGCAACTCCAGCTTGTAAAAATATAGCACCTCCATGGGGGTAGGCGTCGGAATCTCCTTCGATGCGCAAAATATGCAACATCCCGCGAGCAACTTGTTCGCTTGGGGCAGAAGTTAGAATAGAGCGATCCCCACAAACTTAAGGAACTGCGCAAAGTGAATATGGAGCGGGAGAGTAGCTCCCGCACTAATTTGGCCTATACTCCAGGCCCTGAACTCGCCCACGTTGGTATGGGCCTTCTCTTCCTTCCGGGCCAATCGGTTGTAGGAGAGCCCTGGAGTCAACTCCACTCCCAGGTGTTTCTCCAGAGCGTCCAACATTCAATAGTTCCAGAACTCGTTCTTCTCCCCATCCATTTCCCATGTATTACCCATGGGAAGCTTGTACCCTTCTAGGACTATGGGGCCTGATTGAATGAAATCTTCCGGATGAAGAGTGACACCACGACTCATGATCAGAGACCTAGAAGTGACAAAGAAAACAAAAATCAAGCGGTTGGCACCAAAAGCGAAGAAAATTGGTTAAGGTATGGGAGTCCTCCTAAAACTGCTTGGAGAAATCCCCTCCGGACCCAGATTCAGGATTAATAAGGATCCCAAGATCTTTAGTTGGGAACTAAAAATCAGAAGTATTTCTAACTCTCCCAAATCAATCTTAGGACGTCCAAATTGATCCGGGACAACTAGACTGAGGAATTATCGCCTAGAAAATCTACAATTTAGACCTACACTATCTTACCTAGGTGGTCACGGCCCTAACAATTTTATGGTCGCAGGAATAACATTACTGTAAAAAAGAATAAACAGAGAAAGAAAAACAACCAAAAAACTTACTGAGAGGTGCTGGGTTTGAAATTTGTAAAGTCTCAGGCGACAAAGTCGGTAGAATCTCAGTCTTAAATCTGAGAAGATGATACAGCAATTCGTCTACTGGTTGAACTGGGACTAAACTGTAACGCCCTAAATTTGCTAATAAGGCTTAGGGCCTTGATTAGCGTGCCTAGAGGGCAATAAGTGAATTATTGTTATAATATTTGAATTTATGTGAATATGTGATTAGAGATGCATGTTTAGTTGAATTAAATATGCATGTGGGCCTCGTTTGGGCATTAGGGACATGTTTGTAATTTTAGCCCATTGCGGGCATAAATGTGATAAATGAGATAAAAGCGATATACTTGTAATATATCTGTGTAGCACGATCCAAGACAGTCCTTGGGAGCTGTTAGCCAGAAAGTCACAACGGGGTTGAGAATCCGACTCGGGGCGAGTCGAGGGGTATTTCGGGTATTAGATGTTTTATGGGGTTATCAGGTTATGGAAATAAATATTTTGAGATATATTTGAGGTTAGAATGTTTATGAGGGAATATTGGGGAAATTTACTATTTTGCCCTCGGGGACGTTTTTGGCACCCCGAGCCTTGAGGTAACCTTAAAGATCTAAGTTAAATAAAACAGAAATCAAGAAACACTTAGAAACTTGGAGAAACCGACCCAAGCCTCTTCTTCTTTTTCTCTCTTTTTTCTCTAAACCATACTAAGGGAAATTTTGAGGAAATTAAGCTAGGAAACTCAGGATTCAGGGCTGGAACATTGGGGGATTGAAGCTTGGAACTAAGAAGGTTAGCTCAGAGATTTAATTAAGCAAAAGTAAGCCTTTAACTAGATGAATTATGTTGGTTTGCTGCTGATATTTTAGTGTTGCATGTGGGTAAAGTGGTGAGTTTCTCTTGATTGTTTGGGTGAGTTTTTGGGGTTAGTTTTTGTTGGGTTTTGTTGCTGGGATCACTCTGGAAATATTGTGATGGTTGAATGGGATTGTTGGGTTGATTTTGGGATAAATTGGCTGGGTTTTCGTGGCAAGAATGGAGGATTTTTCTGGGTTCGAAGGGTCGGGCCGCGACATTATTCTTGCTGAGTCGCGGCCCTCTGAAGCACATTGGTGGCCAGGAAGGAGGGTGGGCCACGGCATGCCCTAGCTAGGGTCGCGGCGCGCTTTCCCTGATTTGGGGTTGCTCTCTGTTTTGGGGGCGGACCACGACATGGCCTTATGGGGCCGCAGCTCTTAGTGCAATTTTGAGCTTTTCAGTGTGTTTAGGCTTGGGAACTCAAAGGTTAAGGATCGGGATGGATTTTATCACCCGAATCGATAGAATTCAATGTCCCGGAGATTAGAATTATGGCTCAAAGTTATTTAATGGATTAGAACTTGATGGATGAATATTGTTAATGCGTTGTGACTAGGGTTTTGGCGAAGCTCGGATTAGGGGACTGTGCTCGGGACATCGGTGCTTGGAAAGCTCGGGATACAGGAAAGAAAACTATTGTTCCTGTAGAGCTTGTATGTAGGCTAGGGCCCTATGATTGTGTTGCAGGGCGTAGCCCTTTGATTGAGTTTATTCATGTTTGGTATTTGTTATAATATGCTATGTATGCATATGTGTGAATGTTTGGCAAGAGCCGGGAACGGCGCAGGCCGAGGTCGGCAAGGCCGGGAATGGCAAAGGGCCGAGAACGATGTTAGGCACATGGAGTGCAAGGCCAAGCGCGACAAGGGGCCGGGAGCAGCATTTAGCACGTGGAGTGCGAGTTGCCAGAGCGAGACCCTAAAGGATACCTGGGATATCCTTACGGTGTGGACCGTGAACCCAGGGCCTGGTAAAGCGCCTGGGACGGCATGGCCGTATATGTATAGCCTATTGATGGCTTGTTTATATGCTAAGTGTTTGATACGCATATGTTATCTACTTGTGAGGATTTTCTTGCTGGGCTTCGGCTCATGGGTGCTTTGTGGTGCAGGTAAGGGGAAGGGAAAAGTCGACCAACCATGAGTACGGAGAGCGTGAAGCAGCACGTACATGTTTGGCCTACCTGGCTACCACGGCCATGGGTATTTTGGGAGATGATTGTACTAAACTTAGATTTTGTCGTCTAGTCGACTCTGCTTGTATTTATGTGTTGTAAACATTTCTAAACAGTGTTTTTGGATCCCAAATGTTAAATGCTTTATGATTTTCAGTGAATGGAATTATTTTCAAAGTTTATGACCCTGTTTATTGTTTAATTACACGTTTGTCTTAAAACCTTGATTAGCGAGTTAAATGCACGTTTTTAAACTCACTTAGTAACGGCTCTATGGAGGTAGGACGTTACAACTTGGTATCAGAGCGAGCCAAGGTTTATGGTTTCTGGAGATTGACCGAACATGTACGCTCGCTGTCAGTGACAAGCTCGACTCAGGGTTAGTTGGTATGATTGACTAATATGCTTGAATATGTGCTTGAATGCCTTGTTTGCCTGCTTACTTCATATAGAGCATGATGAATGAGTTAACAAATGCATGATGTCAGGGCATGGCCCGTTGTGTGTTATATGCTACCTGTATGTTATGTGGATTGTTGTTTATGGGTTGGCTGACGTGAATTGGGAGGTGGTTTTGGATGTTGTTATCATGCCTGATGAGTGGCGTCGTTGATTGTAGGCATATTTGTTGAGATGCCTTGACAATCTTCTAGACTTCGCGGCAGTAGGGTCGAGGATGATAACCAGGGTCAAGACCCTCCACCTGCCCCACAGAATTGGCAAGAGATGTTTGCCGAAATGGAAGCAAGACTTCAACGAACAGAAGAGGAACTTCGACAATTGAGGCAGCAGGCCCCTCCACAGGTCACTGGGTTACCAGTTCAGCACGTTGTGGCGCCAGTGTCGGTTCAACCTGTTGTGGAGAACAGGTGGGAACCTTTATACGAGAGGTTCAGGAAGCAGCATCATCCCACCTTTGAGGGTGGATCAGACCCACTGCGGGCAGAGTAGTAGATGAATATGATTTCCTCAATTCTGGATTTTATGAGGGTTGAGGGAAACGAGAGGGTAGCTTGTGCTAGCTACATGTTCAGAGAGGATGCCCGCATCTAGTAGGATGTGGTAGTTCAGAAAAGGAATGTGTATGTTATGACTTGGGAAGAGTTCAAAAATATCTTCAACGAGAAATACTACAGTGTAACAGTCCGAGCTGTGAAGGTTGACGAGTTCATCAACCTGACTCAAAACCGGTTGACAGTTACTGAGTGTGCTCTGAGATTTGATCGGTTGGCGAAGTTTGTGCCAGATCTAGTGCCGACTGATGCAGCAAGAAGAGACAGATTTATATGGGGATTGAACGTTATGATCGCCCGTGATGTAAAGATCACCTTGGATCCAGAGACTACTACCTATGCTCAGGTTGTGGACAAGGCCCTTACGGCTGAGGGGGCCGAAGATCAGATTTGGAAGGAAAGTGCTGTTAGGCGCGATGCTAAGAGGACGGTGTCTCCTTTTATTGGATCCAGTCAGGGTAGTGGCTCCAGTGAGCATAAAAGGAAGGCCCCAGATTCCTTTGTTCATCCCAGTTCAGATAGGAGGGCACGGGGTGGTTCTACTGGAGGAGTTTTCCAGTGTGTCCACAGTGCAGACGACGACACCAGGGTGAGTACAGGATTAGGGCCTGCTTTGTCTGTGGGAGTGCCAACCATCTGAAGAGGGACTACCCACAAGTCAGGAAAGAGGAGCCGAAGTAGAGCGACAGTCTCGCTCCTGCCAGAGTATTTACTTTGACTCAGACTGAGGCGGAGGCTAGCCCCTCGGTTGTGACAGGTCAGATTTCTAGTGCTGGTTCTTCTTATACTGCATTGTTTGAAACGGGAGCTACTCATTCGTTTGTGTCTGCTAGAATGATAGATCAGCTGTGTAGACCTAGTGTTTTGTATGCTAGGGGTTTTCAAACTATGTTGCCGACTGGGGAACTGGTAGTCTCTAGGTGATGGATTAGAACTTTACCAGTAGAGGTAGATGGTAGGGAATTGTTTGCTGATCTGATTGAGCTTGCGATGGATGACTTCGATATGATCCTAGGGATGGACTGGTTATCAAAGTATGGGGCGACGATTAACTGTAAGCGCAGGATGGTGACTTTTGAACCAGAAGGGGAGGTACCCTTTGTATTTGTGGGAACAGTTGGTGGACCGCGAATACCTATGATTTCAGCACTGAAGGCTAGAGACCTGATGCAGGGAGGTTGCATAGGATTCCTAACGAATGTTGTGGATACCTCTAGGGTTGTGTCGGTTGGACTGGGTGAGACTAGATTGGTGTGTGAGTTTCCAGATTTATTCCCAACAGCTCTGCCAGGGTTGCCGCCGCAGCGGGAGATTGATTTTGTTATAAAGTTGGCGCCAGGGGCAGAGCCAGTATCTAGGACACCTTACAGAATGGCTCCAGCAAAATTAAAAGAGTTGAAGATTCAGTTGCAGGAGTTACTTGATTTGGGGTTCATCAGAGCGAGTTTCTCGCCATGGAGTGCTCCTGTGTTGTTCGTCAAGAAGAAGGATGGATCTCTTAGGATGTGTATTGACTACAGGGAGCGGAATAAGTTGACCGTTAAGAACAAGTATCTACTGCCTAGGATTGACGACTTATTTGATCAGTTACAGTGAAGAACAATGTTTTCCAAGATAGACCTCCGATCAGGTTAACACCAGTTAAGGATTAAAGAGGAGGACATACGAAAGACTACTTTCCGAACGAGGTATGGACACTATGAATTCCTGGTTATGTCCTTTTGATTAACCAACACCCCAGGAGCTTTTATGGATATGATGAATAGGGATTTCAAGGATTATTTGGATAAGTTTGTGATTGTGTTTGTACGCCCTGATTTTCCCACGGGCTGATTCGCGAGCTGAGTTGCGGCCTAATCAGGATTATCTCGTGGACATCCCCAAGACCGGAGCTTCCGTCACAAGGTCGTACCTCCTTAGCTCGAGGCAACCGAAGGGTTCACCTGGATTGCCTAAGACCTGGGTCCGGACTCTAGGGACCGAAGGTCGAGTTAGGTGTCCAGATCGTGGCACGAGCTGGACCTGGAGACTATGCCCCTTTGTAAAGTCAACACACGCAAGGTAAACGTGCATATATCAGACATCACGTGTCTGATATGCCCCTGACTTCTCGGACACGCAGCAGGAACGTGCGTATTCAGACACCCACGACTGGGTTGGGCCGTGCAGCCCATTATCTCCTTACCTATTGATTTGACCACACTTATGTGTCAGGTTTAGGAATTAATCATGAATGTCACAGAGTTGATACGATAGGTAAGAAGGTCACGGGATGACCTTCTTAACAACTCCCAGGTGCCTTCTCCTATAAATATGGAGACCCTGGGAGTTGATAAGGTTAGAGACTCTCTTGTAAGAAAGATCATGTAACCATATATCCAGAATAGAGCAATAATATTGACTAGTGGAGTAGAAGGATTTTAACCTTTGAACTACTTAAAAACCGTGTCTTGAATCACCATTTCATTTTCTAAGATCACATATCTGTTTCAGTTCATCATTAGCACTAATCCCTTTCTTTTCTTTTCTTAAATTACATGTTGGTGAAGAACCGCGTCAATAGTTTGGTGCTTTCATTGAGAGCAAGTTTGATTAGTGCTGTCGCAAACATCCGATTATGGTGACAACTCGGTCCAGGCACGGTAACGAGACAGAGCAACATGATGGGCAGGAGGATCATCATACTGCCACCCCTGGTGAGCAAGTTCCTAAGACCCAACAGCGGCCAGGAAAGCAGCCGGTGGGCCAGGATGACACCGGGAGTTCGGCCCCCCGGCCACCTAATCCAAACTCGTGTTATTACACGGTGGTGGAGATGGAGAACGCTCAGCTAAGGAACCAGCTAGCAATAGCTAGCCAGCAGATCAAGGATGTGCTGGCCCAACTACCCCCTCTCACAACTGACGTTAACGTCAGAGAGAGGCAAGGCGAGGCTCCTAAGTCTCGCCGTGGTAACCGGTCCAGGCATAGCCGGTCGGATAGACTTCCGACAGCCAATTCCACTCCTTCATCACATCACCGAGAGGCAAGCTTCGAAGAAATGCCTGAAGCCAGGCAACAGCAATACAGTCGTTTGGTCAGAACGTCAACTCCTAGCTCCCAGCCATCCTCGAGAGCGCCCAGGGGAGCTCGAGGAAATTCCCGAAGGAGACCCGGGGAGGGCTCACAGCATCGGCCCGTCCCCAACAACCGACCTGCGCCTCGTCCAGATCGTCAGACGCGGGACCAGCAGGTTGGTAGGGCTGAAAGGCCGCCACCAAACTTGATCCGTCCTGACGGAACTAAGATCGCCTCTCCAGTCAGGCATCCTCCTTCTCCAATCAGGTATCCATCTCCTCCTCGGCCCGTCCAAGATATCCCAGCCTATGGGAGTAGTAGGAGAAACCCGCCATCAGCTGGACCTTCCCGGCGTAGCAGGGCGCCAAGGGAAAGCCCAGATCATCCCAACCAAGGGCGGACTCCAAGCCTATCTAGCAAGAGCCACTGGACCAGCAGTCGCCGGAGTGATCTCTCTGGGGGAGACCTGTGTCAGCGTTTGAGTTCGGCACAAAGTCATCAAACCACCCAGGGAGGCGACCTGCGAGATCGCCTTAACTCCCATAGGGGGGAACCAGCAGGAGGAAATAGCCACGCTCGTTCAGGGGGGGCCCTGTCCAAAGTACGTAATGGAGGGAATGCCCCAAATAACCTATCTCAAGATAGGAGGGGCAATAACCCACCAAATATGTACAATGGATCCGGAGCTGTTGAACAGCCCCGGAATAACCAAGGACATCAGGACCAGACCCTCGATCGCCTGACTCAGATGGAGGAGCTGATGAGGAAGCTCCTGTCAGAAAAGGAAAAAGATGAATATGATTCAGGGGATGAGATGGAACTCTTCGCCCCCAGTATAGCAGCAACAGCGTACCCATCTGGTTTCTATATGCCTCACTTGTCAAAGTTCAATGGGGACGGAGACCCATCGGACCATCTAGGGATGTTCAACACCCTCATGATGGCCCAAAACATTGGCCCCGAGCTGAGATGTTTAATCTTCCCTTCCACACTGACTGGACCTGCCAGGCAGTGGTTCAAGCAAAGTAAAAGACAGTCAATCAGCTCCTGGAAGACTTTCTCGGCAGACTTCAAAAGGGCATTCCGAGCCTCCCAGGCCGCCCGTGTTCAAGCCGACTCCCTGGCTAACGTGAGGCAGCAGCCCGGTGAGACTCTGAAGGCCTACCTGAGCATATTTGCGATCGTCGCTGCTCGAGCCAGAGACGCGGACGATAGCTCCAAGCTCATGGCCATGAGAACTGGAATCCTCGTTGGAGGAGATCTCTGGAAGGATATACAAAGGAAGGGAGTCAGCTCGGTTAAGGAATTCCTTAACAGGGCCCAAGAATGGATTAACTTGGAGGAGACCGAAGCCTCAGCTGCGGGAACCAGCCAGGTCCCCAAGCAGACCGCTGGAATGGGGACGGAGGTCATGGTAGCGACCCAAGACATCTCACAGAACAACCAGCCCAGTGGAGGCAAAAGAAAGGGAAATGGCGAAAACGGTCAACACGGCCAAAAGAAGAATAAGTCCGTAGAAAATTCAAGCCCGTCTTCGCGACTTATACAGAGCTCACCCAGTCTAGGGAGAACATCTTCCTAGCCAACTCTACCCGAGTCCCCTTGAAGAGGCCGGAGCCATTAAAGCATCATAAGGGGAAAAGAGACACCTCCAAGTTTTGCCATTTTCATAATGATGTTGGCCACAATACCGACGATTGTAGGAATTTAAAAGACGAGATCGAGACTCTCATCAGAGCCGGCCCCTTGGCTCAATACGCGCGGAACAGGGTTCCAGCAAGTCGACCTGCTCCAGAAGTCCCGGCCAGTCAGCCCGGGCCTCGAGTAGATCAGGACGTCCCTCCTCCCGTGGTTGGATGAGAGATATCCACCATCTCTGGGGGTCCGCACATGGCTAGCACGAGCAGGGGTTCCCATAAGAGATACGTGAGCGGACTAAAGGCTCATAACAGAGTAGAATTCATCCCGGAGCAACATCAGTCAAAGCAACAGCGATTGGAGAGACAACCGATCATTTCCAAGGAGGAAGATGAGGGCCATGTCCAATTCCCTCACAATGACCCTTTGGTCGTGGCGGTTCAGCTCACCAATCGGAGAGTGAGGAGGGTGCTAATCGACAACGGGAGCTCGGTGAAACTCCTGTTTCGATCCACGTTGGAAAAGATGGGTTTGACCGTCGCCGAGCTAAAGGCGACCTCCATGATGTTGTATGGTTTTTCGGGAGAGAGATCAGCAGCAATAGGGACGATCGAGCTGGTGATCACCCTAGGAGAAGGATCTCGGACAGTCTCCAAACTTCTCGAGTTCTTGGTCATTGACTGCTCCGCTACCTACAACGCCATTTTGGGACGACCTACGCTCATAGCTTTTGAGGCCGTCACTTCCATTCGCCACCTCGCGATGAAATTCCCTACTTCCACGGGAATCTGCACTATCCATGGCGATCAGCTCGCTACCAAGGAATGCTACAGCATTTCCATGAAGGGAAAGTCTAAACCCGGGCTGCTAGCAATGGCCATTCAAGATGGTGAAGAGGAATCTCAGGAACCCTTAGCTAATTCTGAGATTGAAAAACCTCAAAGTGCCGAAGGGGAAAATGTCATCTTAAGTGAGGACATTGACCCCCGAATAGGCGAAGACAGATCCGAGCTCCAAGCGATTGAGGAACTCGAGGAAGTGAACATCGATCCGCAGAATCCATCACGGATGGTCAAGCTCGGGAAAAACCTCTGTAACGAAAGGAAGGCGGAGCTGACCAAGTTTCTGCGAGATAACCTGGACTTATTTGCATGGTCCCATGAGGACATGGTGGGAATCAGCCCGAGTGTCATCATGCATACACTTCATCTGGATAAAAGCATTCACGCCAAGTCCCAGAAGCAAAGACGCCTAGGAACAGCTCGAGCTGAAGCCTTGAAGGAAGAGGTGGCCCGGGTCAAGAAATGCGGCTTTATCCGCGAGGCCAAGTTTCCAATATGGGTCGCCAACCCCGTGCTAGTTCCAAAGCCTAACGGGAAATGGCGGACCTGCATCGACTTCTCCGACCTGAATAAGGCCTGCCCCAAGGATTGCTTTCCATTGCCAAGGATTGATCAGTTGGTGGACGCCATGGCGGGGCACGAGCTCATGTCATTTATGGACGCGTACTCAGGCTACAATCAGATCGCAATGAATCCGGCGGACCAGGAACACACCAGCTTCATGACCCCGACTAACGTCTATTGTTACAAGGTCATGCCGTTCGGGCTGAAGAATGCCGGAGCTACCTACCAAAGGTTAGTCAATAGAATGTTCGCGGACCAGATCGGAAAAAACATGGAAGTCTATGTTGATGATATGCTAGTCAAGTCAAAGACTGCCGACGACCACGCTTCCAACCTGGAAGAATGTTTTAAGATACTGCGGGAATATGGCATGAGGCTCAATCCATAGAAATGCACTTTTGGAGTCGTGTCGGGGAAATTCTTGGGGTTCATAGTCAATACCCGAGGAATTGAAGCAAACCCCGACAAGATCCGATCACTGCTCGAACTTCCCTCGCCCAGGTCGCAAAAAGATGTCCAAGGCCTGACAGGAAGAGTGGCATCCCTTAATCGGTTTATTTCCAAGTCCACCGACAAGTGTTTGCCATTCTACAACCTGCTCCGAGGAAACAAGAAGTTAGAATGGACAGAAGAGTGCGAGAGCGCATTCCTCGACCTTAAGGCACATCTGGCCGAGCCACCCATATTATCCAAACCCAAAGCGGGAGAGCCTCTTTTTCTCTACCTGGCTGTCACTAAGGATGCAGCTAGTGTCGTGTTGGTACGAGAAGAAGATCGAGTTCAGAGACTGGTCTACTACATTAGCAAGAGACTTCTCGAAGCTAAATCCCGATACCCATTGATGGAGAAATTGGCGTTCTGCCTTATCACGGCCTCGCGAAAGCTCAGGCCGTACTTCCAGTCCCACTTGATACACGTCATGACCGATCAGCCTTTAAGGCAGGTTTTGCAAAAACCTGAAGCATCGGGACGTTTGTTAAAGTGGGCCATCGAACTCAGTTAGTTCGAGATTCTGTACACTCCGTGAACTGCTATAAAAGGTCAGGCCCTAGTCGATTTTATGGCAGAATGCACGGGATTCCAGGAGGATCCCGCAGAAGATTCACCCCAGGTCACCTCGTCCTAGGCGTCGTGGAGGATCTTTGTGGATGGTTCATCCAACGAGAACGGCTCCGGAGCTGGAATCATTTTGATATCCCCCGAGGGACATAGATTCCATTCGGCACTAAGATTCGGGTTCAAGGCCTCCAACAACGAGGCCGAATATGAAGCTTTGCTGGCCGGGCTAAGGATAGCCCAGGAGTTGAAGGCGAGCTCCGTCCAGTGCTTCAGTGACTCCTAGCTCGTGGTAAACCAGGTTCTGGGCGAATATCAAGCACGGGGACCCAAGATGGCCGCCTATCTGGCGAAGGTAAAGGCTGAGCTGTCCACGTTTGAGCGAGGCTCGATCGAACAGATACCTCGGGAGCAGAACGCTAACGCAGATGCTCTTGCCAATCTCGCCACCTCTGGGGAGACGGAGACCTTGGGGTTAGTACCAGTAGAATTCTTGGAGAAACCAAATATAGAAGAAGTAAGGACGGAGGTCGAGATGATCGACGCCAGGCTGACCTGGATGACCCCCATCCTTGAGTATCTCGTCGAGGGAATGCTGCCTGAAGGGCGTAATGATGCACGGCGAGTACTCTATCAAGCTCTGAGGTATACGATAGTAAATAGGGTGTTATACCGGCGTGGGCACTCCCTGCCTCTCCTACGATGTGTTCTTCCAGATGAAACAAAGGCCATCCTGCAGGAGGTGCACGAGGGTTTTTGCGGAGACCACACTGGGGGGCAGAGCTTGGCCTTAAAGGTCCTGAGGCAGGGGTATTACTGGCCAACTCTGTCCAAAGACTCGATCTCATACGTGAAGAAGTGCGACAAGTGCCAGCGATTCGCCGCAGTTGCCCGAGCTCCTCCAGTTGAGCTAAAGATGATCTCGTCCCCATGGCCGTTTGCTGTTTGGGGGATAGACTTGGTTGGCGCCCTCCCCACTGGAAAGGGCGGAGTCCGTTACGCCGTGGTAGCCATCGACTACTTTACAAAGTGGGCTGAGGCAGAACCTTTGGCAACAATAACGTCCAAAAAAGTGCTTGACTTCGTGGTTAAAAGCATTGTCTGTCGATTCGGCCTGCCCAAGAAGATTGTCTCTGACAATGGTACTCAGTTCGACAACGACCTGTTCACCGAGTTTTGTGAAAGGTACGGAATTGTGAAAAGTTTCTCCTCCGTGGCCTATCCTCAGGCGAATGGCCAGGTTGAAGCTGTCAACAAGACTCTAAAGGCAAGCCTCAAGAAGAGATTAGATGATGCGAAAGGGGTCTGGCTAGAACAGCTCCCCCAGGTCCTATGGGCATACCGGACCTCGCATCGAACTCCTACGGGTCATAATCCTTTTTCCCTAACCTTTGGGAGTGAGGCAGTCCTCCCCGTGGAGGTTAAGGTGCTTTCGCATAGGGTCCAATCTTACGCCCAGGACCGAAACCACGAGCTCCTGTGCAATTCCCTTGACCTAGTTGATGAAAGGCGAGAGGATTCGCAACTCCAGCTCGCCCATTATCAGCAGAAAATTACTCGTTACTTCAACACTAAAGTCAAAAAGCGCGCCTTTAGCGTTGGCGACTTGGTCCTAAGGAGAGTTTTTCTGGCCGGGAAAGATCCCAAAGATGGAGTCTTGGGACCAAACTGGGAAGGACCGTACCAGGTCATCGAAAGAATTAAGGAGGGAACTTATAAGTTAGCTCGGCTTGATGGAGGGGCGGTCCCGCGAACTTGGAACGCCATCCACTTAAAGAAATATTATCAATGATTCACTTGTAAGGCCTGGAAGGCCATTCCTTATGTATTAATGAAGATCAGCTTTTGTACATGTTTGCAAGTGTAATCTAAAGTAACCACGAAAGGCCCTTTCCCAGTTACTTGGGGGGCATATGGTACCTGGATATAACCAGGTCTCCTTAATGACTTAGAAGTTGATTCATATCGATTGACCATTGTTTTTCTTAAAAAACGCGAGATATTGATAAGGATTAAATGCTAACTAAGTCCTATCCTGGATATATAACCGGGTCATAAAACTTAGAAGTTGATTTAAATCTATTGATCGTTGTTCTTCCTAAAGAGCTCGAGATATGGATAAAAGTTAACGCGAACTAAGTTTTCAAAATAAGTTCATGGTCATAACCGGGTCATAAAACTTAGAAATTGATTTAAATCCATTGATCATTGTTCTTCCTAAAGAGCTCGAGATATGGATAAAAGTTAACGCAAACTAAGTTTTCAAAATAAGTTCCTGGTCATAACCGGGTCATAAAACTTAGAAGTTGATTTAAATCCATTGATCGTTGTTCTTCCTAAAGAGCTCAAGATATGGATAAAAGTTAACGCGAACTAAGTTTTCAAAATAAGTTCCTGGTCATAACCGGGTCATAAAACTTAGAAGTTGATTTAAATCTATTGATCGTTGTTCTTCCTAAAGAGCTCGAGATATGGATAAAAGTTAACGCGAACTAAGTTTTCAAAATAAGTTCCTGGTCATAACCGGGTCATAAAACTTAGAAGTTGAGTTAAATCTATTGATCGTTGTTCTTCCTAAAGAGCTCGAGATATGGATAAAAGTTAACGCGAACTAAGTTTTCAAAATAAGTTCCTGGTCATAACCGGGTCATAAAACTTAGAAGTTGATTTAAATCTATTGATCGTTGTTCTTCCTAAAGAGCTCGAGATATGGATAAAAGTTAACGCGAACTAAGTTTTTCAAAAAATTGTAACCAAATCGCGTA